>NC_138127.1:102641359-103273859 GCF_964188305.1 Podarcis bocagei
GTTGTGGATACAAAAAAATTACTGTATACAATGTGCTGCTGTTTCTCAGGTTTCATCTTTCCACAGAAATCTTGCAAAAGTTGGCCTATTTCTCTTTCCTAAATTTAAGTAATATTTTGGTGTCTTCTACTGGGGCTTAAGGAAATGAAATTGGAACAGAGATGCTACTCAGAGTCTTGAGTCAAATGAACGCATTCCTGCTTCTCAAAGTCCTATAATGTTAAGGTAGTCTAGGATCAAAAGCAGTTAACTATTTCAAAATTTAGATTGCAAGAAATATTTGTTACTGTGAAAACAAAGTGAGAATTCCAGATAAATTACCATGCATAAATTCAAACAGCTTGTTAACAACAGTCTTCAGAAATTTCCAGTGGGCTCTCAGAAACCTTGGATATTGCCCTACTATATACATTATATTGGATGCAATAATAGCTTTATTATCCTTCCCTCGCTTTTGCTCGCAAAGTCCCAGAAGGTCCTACAAAAAGAAAGAAAGAAAGAATTATGGAGTTGCACTGTTAGAAGTTAAATTTGAAAGCATTTTTTCTATTCACAGTTTGCAGCATCCAGAATATTTTACAGAACCTCTACAAAGTCCTCATTTTTCTTTTCAATAAATGCCTGCATTACCGTAGAGGCTTCTCCTTTTCTCAAATAGAAGGGAAGCACACTCTGGCCCCCACTAAGGGCTACTGGGATGTGTGTGTGTTTTGATGGGGTTCTTTTGCATTATTACAATCTATTGCAAGTTGCCTTGAGGATCTTCCATCAAAAGGTGTTGTGCAAGTCTTAAAATAACTTCAGTTATTTTATTTGAACTGCCACTAGCATGTCTACATTTAAGTGTGTTGACTCCAAGACAATAATTGAGGCTGCATCAGCAACAGAAGCGGCGTGTTACCTTTATGAAATCCCGCCTTCCCTGGAGTTAACTCTGGCCACTGGTAAGATTAGCATTCCCTAGAACTTTTGTTCAGATACTGCTTTTTAAAACAGACTATGTTGCACCTCTTTCTGGAAAATCTGGTTTGCTTCCCCCCAAGAGCTACTAACATTTCTCTATCCAGCTATATGCTATACATGATGCTGACTCTGAAGAAGGTTTAGAAACTTCCAACTGCTGCAGAATTCAGCGGCCATATTTGAGCACATTACACCTATCCTGGCCCAAATGCACAGGCTGCCAATCAGTTTCCAGTCCCAATTCAAACCGCCGGTTTTGACCTATAAAGCCCGAAATGGCTCAGGACCACAGTACCTCAAGGACCACCTCTCCACATATGAACCAACCCGGACACCGAGATAATCATTTCAAGCCCTTCTCTATGTGCCTCCTCCACAAGAGGTCCAGAGGGTGGTAATATGAGAACGGGTCTTTTTTGCAGTAGCTACCCATTTGTGGAATACTTTCCACGGTGAGGCTCACATGGCACATTTGTTACATATAGTTGCCAGGCAAAAACATTCTCTTTCTCCCAGGCCTTTGGCTAATTAATTGATGACCTTTTAAACTGTGTGGGGATGGGGTGGCTGGGTCGTGTTTTTGTTTGTTCCTATATTACATATTTTTGTGTTTTCATATTGTAAACTGCCCTGTGATCCTCAGATGAAGAACAATGTAGAAACTTAATAAATACCTTTATTACTGTTACAAGAAACCTCTTCTCATCTTCTTCATGCATTGCCCCACTGATTGAGCCTATGGCCCAACATAGAGTGTTTAGATTTTTCCATGACCATTCGGTACCGTTTACTTGATTGTGAAGTTTCTCTGTCATTATTCGCTCAGTATCTGCGTAATCCAAATGGGTAAGGTAAACTAGAAAAAAAAATGGTCATATATGAAAATGAGCATTACATATTTTCAGGGTTTCAGAGTAACATCTACGCTTAAGAAATATAGTTAATATTTAAAGATAAAAGTGTTGTACTGCTTGTATATTTAATTAATCACACACAGTTCATCCAAACATCACAATACTATACATTATTCAATACTGTAAGTGGGTATAGGTTTAAAGTAAGTGTTCACATTTTTCACTATACAGTGTTCACATATTTCACTATACAGTGGTACCTCTGGTTAAGAACTTAATTTGTTTCGGGGGTCCATTCTTAACCTGAGGTACTACTTTAGCTAATGAGGCCTTCTGCTGCTGCTGTGTCGCCGCAGCGCAATTTCTGTTCTCATCCTGAAGCAAAGTTCTTAACCCGAGGTACTATTTCTGGGTTAACGGAGTCTGTAACCTGAAGCGTCTGTAACCCGAGGTACCACTGTACAGCCATGTTATTATACGTAGTAAGGGTAACTAAAAGGTGCCCTGCAGTTCCCCTAAGGTTATGGGGCTCTCTGCCAAGTAAGGCATATTAAGCATGCATTAGCTAGATTTTTGTAAAAGCAATATAGGCCCTAGTTGGTCTCCTAGGCTTCTGTAGGCATTTGTGACCTAATTTTCCAAGCACAGGATGACCACCAAGACAGAGCTAATATCATAAAGACTTTATCTAATAAGGACTTCAGGCAGTACCTGAAATTAAAATCATAGTTGACAGAAGCATGTAGAACAAATCTGCATTAAATCGTTTACAAAGAGCCACAAGACACATTTATGGCCCTGGGATGATCATGGAGTTGCAGGCAACTATTATTTAACTTACCTAGTGTTTCTCTCATGTTTTTGTACAAATTGATAGAATCTGTGTCTTTCATGAATTCTCGGACAACTTCCCCCTGGTCATTTTCTACAACAAGCACTTCCTCTGGTTTTGCCATGCGGCTAACCATCAACAACCGCACCTGTATTGGGGGGGGGGAGAGACAGAGAAACACACACAAATAAGTTTTTTTGTACAAGAATATTTCTAAATATCTTTACACTTATTTTTTTAACAAGCAACAGGTGCACTCACCATGAGGCAGGCACACATTCCAATTAATGTCATCTGACTGCAGCAAGCAGGCTTCCTACCTTGTGACTTTATAAAGGACTGATATTGTTTTTATTTTAAGTGCCATGAACCATGAAAACCCACCTAATATTTTTCACAATACTAGGGGAAACCCAGCTGGATGGGCGGGGTATAAATAATAAATTATTATTATTATTATTATTATTATTATTATTATTATTATTATTATTATTCAGAGAAATAAGCCCAAACTTTACGAGCTGAAGCAGTAAACTCCTATGAAATGATTTTGGAACTGCTTCTGAATAAATCAAGCCACCAGACACTCAGAAGAATGATTAAGCCCAACTATGACAGATTATAAGCAAGTTGGAAGATTCATATTACCTTAGACAGAACAGGAAGATAAAGTTGTCTCCGGGGAGGAACATCAAAATGCTGGGTCCCCGAAAGTAATGGCGAAGCAGATGTTGAAAATGGGCTCTCTCTATATAGTTCAGCAGCCAGGTGATTCCAGTACTCCAGACAAATCTTAAAGATTTCAGTTTCTTCAACTTCAGATACCAGCAGCATGTAATGAAGGGCCTAAAGCAAATTTATGGTGATTACTTAATTGACATATGAAAGGGCTAAGCATATATAAAAACCGGCAACTTTAAGATCTGATCGGTTTTTGGTGGAGCATCTCAAAAATGCTTTTGACTAAGTTCTCAGCCCAAAAAAACACAAGTTCACATCCTTAGAATGAATACAAAAGGGCAACTGGCATTGTGTCAGCACTAAGTACTGACAGCAGGAGAAGAGCTCTTACTATTTCACAAGGTAAACAATTACCAGACTAGAAATGCTGGAGAACTCCCTTTGAGAACTGCACAGCCCGAACACAAATACTGGGACCAGGCCAACTGTGCAGCTGACAAAGGAGCTTACATTTGAGACACAAATTTACCCTGTCTACTAATCCAAGTTAAGTCTGCCCTCATGCTTTACTCAGTTCTTGACCCAACTTACTTTTCAGTAAAGACGATGAGATACAGAGGACACCAAAACAACAACACACACAAATAAGAAGCAAGCAAACTGGGAAAACTTACTTCCATTAATGTCTCCCTTAGATTTAAACGTTTTTCTATAAGTTGACCATGCTCTTTCAGAAAGGTACAGAGAAACAAACTGAGATTCTGGATGAAATTCTGCTCATCGTCTTTTCCATTGGAGTACGCAAGTCGAATATTGGTGTTCAAAGGAAGCATCTAAGAACAATAAGAACTCAAAATTATAATCTGGCAGTCATGTAAATGCCAATGGTGTCATCAACTACACACACTTTGGCCCGCTTCACTTTGGATTGCTGCTATAAATAGCTCCACTGAGATCAATGGGGTTTCACCCCACGTGGAAGTTTCTGCACAACTTGGCATATGATCCACCGATAAGATTAATTAACTCCTTGAATGTTGCATACGGGGGGTGGGGGGGAAATACTGGGATTCCATAAGATTTACTTCCAATGAACAAGTTGTTGCCTGCACTGGAAATCTTGGTATCCAGTTGAAGAATTTGAGAGGAACCAACTGCTTCAGAGTAAGAACTGCCACCCACTCTAATATAAGTTTGGGAGGAGGAGGAGGAAAAATTACCTGTTTCAGCTGCATCATCGTCAAGGTAAAGAGTGTGACAAACTGTTCCTCATACTGACTTACACTGACACCAGCAATCTCTGTGAGGCACTTCAAGGAGACATTTCGGAACATAGGGACATTTAAAAACTGTAAAAGAAAAAATATGCATAGAAGTTAGGTACTCACTTATTAGCTACAATCAGCACCCCATTTAGTGGTTATTTAGGTAAAAGGTAAAGGTACCCTTGACCATTAGGGTCCAGTCGTGGACGACTCTGGAGTTGCGCGCTCATCTCACTCTATAGGCCGAGGGAGCCGGGGTTTGTCCGCAGACAGCTTCCAGGTCATGTGGCCAGCATGACTAAGCTGCTTCTGGCGAACCAGAGCAGCGCACGGAAACGCTGTTTACCTTCCCGCCGGAGCGGTACCTATTTACCTACTTGCACTTTGACGTGCTTTCGAACTGCTAGGTGGGCAGGAGCTGGGACCGAACAACGGGAGCTCACCCCGTTGCGGGGATTCAAACCGCCGACCTTCTGATTGGCAAGTCCTAGGCTCTGTAGTTTAGACCACGGTGCCACCACGTGGTTATTTAGTTTAGAGGAAATACTCACTTTGTATATTAGCGTGCTGATCAGCTTGGTCTCAAAAATATAGCCCAGTGGAATCCAGTTGAGGAATCGAAGCAAAGTTTCCAAAGTCGCATGAACAAGGGGAGCATTTTGAGAGTTTTCCTGTTAACAAAGCTACATATAAGCAAATCTGTCTTTATAATAATGTGACAATTTTACAAAGATTATATTGCAATAAAGCTTACCATCACAAATTGACACAGCTGAAATATCTGTGAGAACTCATTGCACATACTAGAAGAAATAGAGGGGGAAAATCAGCAACTAACAACAACAACAACAATTTTATTATTTGTACTCTGCCAATCTGAATGGGTTGCCCCAGCCACTCTGGGTGGTTTCCAACAAATAAAAAAACATTAGACTAAAATGCAACATTAAAAGTTGCAATATAAAATGCCTCTACCATGTTTAATACGTCATACTACTGCAAAGACTTTTGTTACTACTTTAGAGGTTTTGCAGGATAGCCCAAGCAAACACCAGCAGATTATAAAGTACCAATTCAAGCAAAGGCAAGAACCTGCAGATATGTGCAGTAAGCCTGGAACTTACATGCATTTAACTTGTGCATATTCAGCTTGCACGCCTGGCAAATAGTTAAATATCCAGGGGAAAACAGACTTTGGCAATCCCACCCACCACTGAACCCAATGTGTTTTTGGACTATATACAATTTTGGCTTTAGGCACGATCCCCGGAACGTAACCCCCATGTAAGTTGTGGGCTTACTGTATTGCTTCTGAAGTCTATCTTTTAAGAGCACAAGTTGCAAAATTGTTTTATTTCTACATCACAAACTTAGAGACATATAAGCTCTGTTTAGAGTTTAGGGAAAGAGGCAGTTGCAATATATTGCCTCCAAATATCTGCAAGGAAAGCTGGTGGATAAAACAGATGAGCAACAGCACACTTAGGTACAGTATATGGGGGGGGGGGGACACTACTTGCCTGTCCTTTAAGTGTTTGGCTTTTACTTGAGTTATTTGTCCACTGGAAAAGTCAAACACCTCTTCACTAAGCAGTTTTAAGATCACCATGTTGTTCTGACAAAGGCTCTCACTTGTCCTGCTGGCCCCAACTATGTCACTGATGAATGTTGGCCAATGTTTTGGCCATTCTTGTTTTAGTATCTGCAAAGCATGAGAACCCCATGTGGTATAAGATTAGTTTTCTTCTGATAAAACCTTCATAACTAGTATTTTTAGGTCAGAGACGAAACTTACCTGAACAAGAATCATGTTTAGCTTCCCTATGTATACTTTCTCTTTCTAGAGGAAGCAAAGAAAAAAGAGTTAGGGCCTGGTTTCACTTCATCAGAAAGAAGCCCACTTTCCAGTCCCCTAGAGAAATCTCACTTACTTCAACACATGATGGATCGGATGAAGTCTTGATAATTAAGCCAACAACGTATTTTTTGATACCTACAAAATATTTTTTTAAAGTTTGTAAACTATCAAACAACAAATCACTGATAAAACAGGATATATCAAGGAATTATTAAAAGCCCCAAGTATACAGTGTCCCTGAGTAAAGCTGCCTGAATACATTTAAGCCAGGAATAGGCAAACTCGGCCCTGCAGATGGTTTTGGGACTACATCCCTAGCTAACAGGACAAGTGGTCAGGGAAGATGGGATTTGTAGTCCCAAAACACCTGGAGGGCCAAGTTTGCCTATGCCTGCATTAAGCAGTAATCGGCTAAGAGAACAGATTATCCTATGGACTGATAATTGATTAGAGAAAACAGGAATAGGAATAACTAAACAATCATCCCACTTTAGAGCACGAAGGAATGAAGCCCCTCAAACATCTGCATTAGGATTGATGCCTTTTCTTAAGTTCCTAAATTTTGTGGACTTAAGGGTTAAGCGAAGTAGCCAGGATGGTGAATTGCTTCAATTTTTTTATGACGATGATGAAACCCAATAGGACTCTTAAAAGCCATATCCAAATTGAGAGAATGACAAATGCAGTTTAGTGTAAAGAGATACACATTGGCGCAAATATCCTAAATGTACACATACTGAAGGGGCCCAAACTCACAGCGACTAACGAAGAATGCTCTTGAGGTCATGGCGGATGGCCCAATGAAATGTTGACCCAGTGTGCAGCAGCTGTGAAAAAGGTGAATTCTGTGCTAGGGACCATTAGGGAAAGGGATTGGGGTGGGGAGAAGGTGCCAATATTATACACCAGGACAGAAGTCAGCAACCCACAAGGGTCGCTTAACCGGCCCATGAGCCACCCCAAACCGAGCCGCTCTCTCGGCAAGTCCCTGCGTGCTGCGCTAAACTGGTGTAGCACAGCATGGGGACTCTTTTCTGCGGCTCCGGAAACAGTGTCTGCACATACCCAGACGCCGAAAATCGCATGGGCGCATGCCTGCAGCGCCGAAAATTGCTTCTGCGCAGATGTGATTTTCGGCATCTGGGCATGCGCAGACGCGATTTCCGGTGCTGTGGACATGTGCAGATGAGATTTCCTGCATAGTGCTGTGCCGATCCGGCCCACGGAGGATCTCCACGGAAGTGATCTGGCCCATGCCCGGTAAGCCTTGCTGACCCCTGCACTAGGAATACTGCCCTGCTTCTCTCATGCAATCCTAAGCCATGGTTTATTAAACAGTGGTTATTAAACCACCACTTAGCTTTATGTGTGAACCCTGCCCTTGGGCTTAACTATAGTTAATGGCGAACAAGCCACAACTTGAACTGTGGCTTGTTGTTGGCTTACAAACAGATGTAAAGTTCACTGGGTAAACTATGGTCAAACTGCTCTCATAAAATCAATTTCAGTTCCAGTGAAAACACTTTAGACTAGTAAATTCTTTATTTGTCAAGTTAATTTTGGAATGGGTATCTCAAGCATGTCATCCTGCCCCGATAGAGAAAATCAACCCATGAGCTGAGAGCAAGGAGGATTTTTTTTGCAATAGACAATTTTCATACTGGCTGGTCAGATTTTATTTCATATATTATGACGAAAGAACATGGCTATTAGCTGCCTGTAGTACATGGAAACCTGAGGAGAAGCCCCCCCCCCCGATATACAGGTTGAACGTCTTCTGATATACCTTGCATTCAGGGAGTGAGAGAAAGGGGTGATGGGGAAACTATTCAGTTTATTAGTTTGACACCAATTTAACCATCATGGTTTCCCATAAAGAATTATGGGATTGCAGTTTAGCAAGGCTTTTAGATTTATTTTAAAAACTGTACCCAAGGATGGCTCCGTGGAGCCTTCCGAACGGGCAGCAATGCAATATATTATACCACGAAAAGCAACAGATCAATACACACAACACTTGACATTTCATGCAGTCAAGACAGCCTTGAGGATCTCCCTTTCAGCAGGTTTCCCTGACCTTCAGAAGAGGCGGGGATGGGGATCACCTTCTGCCATAACCCTACTATGTGCTTCTTTTCGCTGAATCTTACACAAGTTATTTAAAATTTGCAAAGAATGAAGAAAAAAAGCCAAGAGTTGTTAGAAAGGGAAAGCTGTATACAAAGCTTTCTCCAGTCCTTCGCTGTTCCAACTACCAACTACTGCTTCTGATTCTTGGCATTACAAGCAAGTCTAAATAAGCCCATCCTTTCCTCACAGGGTGGGGCTTACTCAAAAGACTGTCACTATGGAGCAAAACCTTCCTCAATTTGCAGAAATTCACACTTAAAATAACTAATAGTATTTATTTTCAGAGTGACAGCTGTCATGGCTTCTTTCTTCCAGCATACAATCCAAAATATTTTGCTCTTCTTTTGCACTCACTTGTATCCACTGCTGCCATTTCGCTCATGCAATAAATGTCTGCTAGTGCAACAAAATCCCCCCCCCTACAATTCTCTCCAGGCCTTTATGCACTCTCAAAATATGCTTCAGAGGGCTGGGGGACCTTGGATACTACCCATATTCACTGTGAAGGCTAGCGCAATGCAGTTAGCTCTTTTATCATGCCCTCTGTAATGGGAACATGTTTCACAGCCCCCACTTTCCTTTTGAATTTCTCTGTTCTGCATTTTTCAAACCTAACCTGAAAAGGTTATTTGATGAGGATAGTTTATTTTGATTTAAAATCAAAGGTAATACATACTGTTGTTGCCCGATTTAAAATTAACAATCTATCTTGGCATTAAGTAAAGGACTACAAGCAAAATACAACAAATACCACACTTGAACTAATCTTACTTCACTATAAACTCTGCGGTATCAAACCAGTAATTCATCTACTGTCTCCTTTTGATGTTGGTAAGAGGAAAACATGGAGTGGACAAAGACCTGCAATTGGTTTTGATTGGTGGGCAGGGGGACAAGCATTCCAATGCAGAAACAAATAAGTGGTAAGAGACTTGCACTGACACCATGCACCCAGTGTATGAAATACCCTCAGGCGCCAGGTGCATTTTGCAACTTGGCATGGCTTAATTGCAACCAAGAGTTGTATGGTTGAGTAATATGGCGACTAGTGATGTGAGGTGAGAATATTCTCCACAAACTGTTAATTCTGATGTAATAACCAGTTTTACAACCCACATTTAAAAAATCTAGTAAATAGTAAGACAAGCTGTGATATTGCCAGGGTAACTAATGAATAATGATTTTTTTATCCTGTTCCATTGCTGGGCATTATGTCATTCACCATTGGCAGTTCTGAAATGTGAGCTACAGAATTTTTTTTGTTTTTAAAAAGCTATTCATTTAAATTTGATAAACATTTGAATTCATATGTATTTCAACTATATGTAAAAGCCTTTTTTCTATTTTGGTGTGACCTTATTCTTAGTAATTCTATACCCTTGGCCATACAGTGCGATTTTTATTATTTATTTTTTTACAGAAAGTAGCTTTAATGCTTTATACACTTAAAGTACCTAGGCATATAGAATTATGTGTAACAGCATAATTCACTTTGCTGCAAATATCCTTGATCCCAAGTATAATGGCGTTCATTTATAAAGAGATGAACAAATTCAAGATACCAAGTTCAGTGATCTCAAAATATCAGCAAGTGCACCAAATGATGCACAAGATATTTTGGCAGAGCTGGCAACATATTGTGCTAAGGAAGTTTTTTTAGCAAGTCATATGTATTGAAATCGCTTGAAAAAGTGGATGCAGTGGATTGGTGGAAGGGAAAATGCTTTGGTTCAAAGCTTAGCAGAATGGATGCGGACATTTTAAATATGCCACCAACGACAGCTGCAACAAAACTTCTGTACTTATGAACTTATTCATTCAGCAAAAGACAGAGCAGGAAAGCTTACATATGTAGCTCATAACTTAAAACTCCTAGAAGAGAAGAAAGCACAGCTTCTAACCTAGGTTTAAGGCAAATTTTGGCAAACAGCTGATATATCTGAATTTCTAACACTGCTTGCACCATATGCAATGGCAACTGTTAACTGCCACAGCATGTCTGCATTTAAGCATATATCCATAACCATGAGAACCAGAAACTAGGTATTTAAAGAATAAAAGCATGTTTGCAGGATCCTGTGCCATTTTTTAGATTCTGCCACATTTCACATAAACATCAGCATGACTGCACACTTGTCAAACTACCATTCATGTTTATAGGGAGGCTGCAGTAATAAAGAACTAGAGATTTCAGGTATGAAAGCTGGACTTCAGCTGCCATTAGAATAGTTATAAGAAGCATAGTTGCTGCCTCGCAATTAGGTATGTTGCTGCTTGAGCAACGCAGGGGGATAAGCTCCTTTGCAAGCTATGTAACAAAAGGCCATTAGAATGTATTGTGCTAAGGACGACCAATGTGCTTATGGCACTGGATTCAAAATAAATGTTGTGCATTCATAAACAGTTTTCATAAAACAAGGGTTTGTGTGCTGTGTACTACAAACCTGAATTACAGTCATACCTCGGGTTACAGACGCTTCAGGTTGCGTGTTTTTAGGTTACGGATGCGCCGAAACCCGGAAGTATTGGAATGGGTTACTTCCGGGTTTTGGCGCTCGCACATGTGCAGAACCGCTAAACTGCGCATGCGCAGAAGTGCCAAATTGCAACGCGCGCGTGCGCAGCGCTACAGGTTGCGAATGTGCCCCCTGCAGATCACGTTCGCAACCCGAGCGTCCAGTGTATATAACCTATGGAGATGTTAACACCCAACCTGCACATTGCTGTTAATTAAAAGGCTCCTGTGAAACCTAAGTACCCACATAGATGGTTCCCTGCTGTGTCCAAATGATTCACGTTCTAGCCATGTCTCCAATCATCCTCCACTGGGGGTGGGTAATTCTGTCTGCATCTCTAGATCATATATGAATGTGACTGAATGATTCAATCACTCCAGATGCAGACAAAAATTTTGAAAACCCTGTCCTTAAGGGGTGGCATGCGCAGAACACGAATTCATACAGAAAAGCAGCGTGGAGGATTTTATTTCCTCTTGAAGATTGTCCAAGTAAACTTCTGAGTGCAAGAATGGAGCTTGTCTCCAATTGTAATTCAAAAAAAAGAAATGTGCTGCAGCACACTCCACTGGTCTGCCTTGCCTGCGTGAAACTATGTTCAGCCACTACCCTACCCCCATTTCTTTATTGTAGCCAATTCTGTCCTGGTTCTTTGATCCAGTGGTGGCTTCAGTCAATATAAGGGTAAAGGGAAGACAATTTCCATCAGTTCTCCCTTTGCACTGTAGCCCCTCTAATCTGCTCCAGAGCCCAGAGCTGAGAGACCCTCAGGAACAGTGTGGAGGGTGGCAGAGGGTGAATTGGTGGACATTGTCCTCGTGGAAACCTCTGCTGGATCAAAAGAGCCTTCTGTGAACAATTACCACCACTGGATATGCTATTAATCTTTATCAATTTAACAACATCAGATTGCTGTCATATCCATCTCTTCCCTTTTGTCATCATGCCTCCCTGGTGTCTTCAGGGCACACTTTTCAGTGAAATGAAGTACCGTAACCTCAGAATGATGGATTATGTGCCTAGTATAAGGTAACTTGCAACTTATGCACATTTAACTTGTGCAACTTCATATTTCCACAACTGACGGCTGGTTGGTTGAAATCACACAAATTAAATGTATGGGAGGCGGAGAGCTTAAAAGCTCTTTTGCATAGGGTTTCCCAGCACGGAAGGAGATTTTACACTCTTAAAACTTGCTCACCAGGCTTTGGGAGGCTTCTTGCAAGATCTCGGACAGCCCTGCAAGATTTTGTGACACTCCCAGGGCCCGGTAAGCAAGTCTGAGAGCTTAAAAGCTCTCTGCTGTATGTGTGTACTGTTTACACACTGTGCCAGTTCCGGGATGTCAGAATACTTGCAAGTGGGTGCTTACAAGGGGTGGCTTGAGTATACATGTTTTTATGCATATGTGCCATCTCCAGAACATAACCCCTGCATAAAATGTGAGTGACCTGTACCAAATTTGGCAGTTGTGTAGTACAAATGTAGAGCCTCCAATACATACATATCTGATGATTCTGACCAATGATCTTACCAATTGCAATAAAATCTTGAAGTAGCACTTTCTGACATTATGGCACTTCTGGGAAGAGATGGGCAGTAGTAATGGGGAAAAATCCAGGTCTTATCAGGAATTTAATGCTCTCATAATTATTAAAATTTTATTTATTTATTATTACATTTATATCCTGTCCTTTCACTCAAAGCAGACCGAGGCAGCAACTGGATGAAGGCATCCAGCCCATTAAAATAATTTTGCTTAAGATCTGCCTAGCCCATATATGATTCCATTTGATCTAAAGGGGTGGTCATGGGGGGAATCTACTTTTACACCAACAGTGTTGAGGTAATGCAAGTGTTAACAGCAGATTATAGTAAGCCTGGAACAGTGAGTGCTTTTTCAGGAAGAACTTTCCTAGATAGCATGACAGAAATATGGAGGGTACATACATAAGGAGATAGTCTAGGAAGTGATTCTAGCAGATTTTAATAATTTCTGAACTGGTGGTCACTGCAAAAACAACAAGGGGCAAGAGTATTGGGGCACCTACAAGACATATATAAGCTCAGATGGTCTATATCAGGGGCCAGCAAACTTTTTCAGCAGGGGGCCGGTCCACTGTCCCTCAGACTTTGAGGGGGGCCAGACTATTTTTTTTGGGGGGGGGGAATGAACGAATTCCTATGCACACTAGGAATAATGCGGTAGGGGAAGGGCAGGCATAATAAAATAAAATAAAATAGTGTGCATTAAAGTGGGGTGGGGAAGGCTCAACAGACAAGCTCACACACCACCACGCTGCTCATCCTCCCGCCACCCCCCAAACCACACACAGAGAGACCCACAATCGCCCCACAGAGAAAATGTTGGCAAGTTGGATGAATGTTGAATGTTGGATGAGAACGGCTGAGGCGAAGGAGGGATGGCGGCTCCGGAGAAGTGGCATCAGTGGGGGGAGCTGGAAGAAGGGGTGAGGGGGGCGAGTAGTCTTCCTGCCCACCCACCCCAGCAGCTTTCTCGGTTTGCCGCCTGCCTCATTTGCCGAAGGGCTGGCAGTGGTGGTGTGAAACGGGCTTCCTCCTCGCCAAGAGAAAGAGCTGTCACTGCCACCGCTTCTTGTCAAGCGGGTAAGCAGAGTGAGCTTGTCTGCTCCGCTCTCTGGTCCACAGGAGCACCAGGGCAGCGGCAGCGATGGGAGGAAGATTATTATTACTACTACTACTATTTTCCCAATGGCCTGACTTGGAGGGAGAATAAGAGGCGAAAGGCTGGTGGGAAAGAAGAGAGAAAGAGAGAGAAGAGGATTTTTCCCCTTCCACCATCTAACTCTGCACGCTCAGCTTCCGGGGGCATAATACAATACTAATAATATTAATGATATCGGGGTAAGTAAGCAAGCAAAGGTGGCCCGGCCCTCTACCCGAAACAAAGAGTGGTGGGGCGTGTGGAGGCGGTGAGTGGTGCCACCCAGACCTACACCTTTTCTTCTTGTTGGAGCTGCCCGTCATGGCGCAGGGCTGCATGGTGGCAGCAGCGTTATTGTCATAGGAAGCCAGCTTGACTGCCCAGATGGAGTTTCCGCTGAAGTAAACCAGGCACGGCGTTTGATGCCAGAGCAGCTCGGCCTCTTCCTCCCATCGCCATCGCCGGCAGTCTCGGCTTTGCGGCGGGTTCTTAAATGGCCAGGCAGGCTGGATCTAGGACCCAGCCGGGCCTGATCAGGCCCAGAGACTGTAGTTTGCCGACCCCTAGTCTATATAGCCTACTTCATGATATCCAGTAGACTCTAGCCACAAAAGCTTTTTAGCAGATTTTATGACATTCTGTATTCTTGGACATTGCCAAGGTACAGTGGCGAATTTAGGGCTGTGCAAGCACTGGGTGTTGAGCCAGGGGGCACATTCTCAAAGCAGGGAAGGTAAGTGAGGCATCAGACTTTGGGAAGGAGGTATGAGTCTCTGGTTGGTTGAGTTCACAATTCTGCTTTATTTTTAAAGAAGCTTTTTAGTTATTAAGTTACATATTTTGTGTTTTCATTTTGTATTTTTATGTTGTAAACTACCCAGTGATCTTCGGATGAAGGGTGGCATATATGTTTAATAAATAACAGTAATAATAACCGAGTTGGAAACACCTGTCTAGAAGTCAAGAGTGCATAGTAAGACTAAGCATGTGCTTAGTTTCTAGGCCCCATTGTTTGCTTGCGGGCCTAAGACTCAACTCTCATGTTCATCAATTCCTGATCTTTCACAATCCAGCCTTATTTATTTTTACATTTATATCCCATCTCCTCCCCCAAACAACTTTGGGAGGTATAGAGGTTCTCCCCCTCTCCACAGTATTTTCACAACAATCCTGTGAAGCAGGTTAGACTGTGTTGGGGGCTGGCCCAAGGCCTGACTTGGGAATTTAGACCCTAAAACTCTTAATGACAGTACACTGAACTCTTAGAAGTACCTCTCCATTTGCATACAATCGGCATGTGTGCAAGCGCTGACACATGCTCTGTTTTCACCACCACAAGGGGATGGGGGCTTACACACGTCCTGCAGAAACGTGTGGTGCATCAGAATGTAACCCCCGCATAAATGGGGAGTTGTCTGTACACCCTTCCCCAATGCAAATTACAATTTTCTTTAAAGCATAACATAAAATCAGAAAAACACAAATACCATACATTAATCAAAAGAACAAATGCAATAAAACAGCACCAAATCTATCAGTACCAATACATCAGTTGAATGAGTGGTATAGTAAATAGTAAAATTCTTGGTACTGGATTCAGAAACTAGCCTAAAAATGGACTTGCTAGGTAGGTTTTGGCAAGTAATTTTTAAAGACACAATTCTTACTCATGAATTTGGAGTATTAGTGATCTCTTTTATTGAGACTTTTCTATTATGTATAGTGCTTTCTGTATGCAAAAGCTGTGGGCATAATCCAGTTGGTACGTTAGCACTAAAGAAAAGGCTGGGGATCAAGTGAATGTGTTTGCTAATGGAAGAAGCTGCAAGGCAAATATCTGCAAAGTACCCCTTCCTTCTGCAGTGTCAACATCCCCCCCAAATATCAGCTCCAGAGCATAGGGGAGTCTTCCGTAACAGGCTGGAAGATGGTTTAACCAACCAAGCTCCATCCATCAGCCAAAGCAGCAGCTGCAGGGGGACTACTTCCATTTAATTCCTATCTCAGCTCAAGAAGAAACAAAAGAGATACTGTGATGTAATATTCATCCAATACTGAAAGACATTTAAAACATATATGTCATTTACTGGTTTTAAAACCAGGTTAAAAAGCCACACCAAAATTTCAAGTAATGCACTCCAATTTGCAGCAACCACCTTTTTGAGCCCTATTCTACACATTGACTCTACTCTGGTCTGCTTAATGTACAGCTGAAGCTCAGCTATTATGAATCATGACATCACATAAATCGATGCTCACCCTGACAGCTCATACACCAGCTTTCCAGAGTATCACATACTTTGATGTTGCCACTTCTGCCAGTCCCAGCTTCAATTAAAGCAAGCATCCAGACCAAGTGCCAAAAGTTGACAGTGTGCAAGATTGCTAACTATGCTTAGCACTAGACAAGCAGTTCTTGGAATGGAACTGCAATCAGTTCCATTTAGCGCCACCTCTCATTCCTACAACCTGCAAATACAGACCCTCTAGAATCATTCCAGCAAATACAAACTCCATCAGCACTCTTACAAGAGTGCACCCTCCCCATCCTTCACAAGGCAATTTAATTCTCCAATAGTTCCATTCTTCCTTGTATCTGAAGGAGGAATTACTAGCCCAACAAAATGTGTTCCATCTGGAAGCAGCTATGCATGGCTCAGACGTGGCCCTTAGCTTGGATCTCTGTGTTGTCAAAACATGTAACTCCTTTTTATCAAGGTTTTTATACATCAGTATATTTGTCAAGCATTGGAAATTCCCTTGCCAGTATGAAACAGCTGTCTAAACGTACTCTGCTTTTGTGAAAACAATGCTGTTTGCTCAAAACAGCAGTGCCAGGATTGGGGAGAAATCAACCAGCTATGCATTATAATTCACTGGCCAAACACAGCTGTTTTAAGTGTGGATAAGGAGCTTGTTTGCCAGTGAAATAAGCATCTAAAAAATGGAGGGGGAGGGGGAAAGTGAGAGGAGGGTAGTTATATTGCATGAGGACAATCATTTGAAGTTTAATCAGTGGCCAAGCTTGGAAACCAGAACATGTTAAAATTTGTGTCTCCATTCATCCCAAAGTATTTTAAAAAAATCTACATGACTTCATTATCACACAATGACACAAGGTCCAATACCTGATCTATCAGGCACTACCCCAGTGCAATGTCCAAAAACATACCATACGAGCATCAGTGAGTCTAAACTGGACAAAGAAGTCACTCATATCTACCTTCACACTGGGTTCTTGGAAGAATCTTCCATCTTGTTTTTATCACGTTTTCCAAGATCTGCAGGCCATAATACTGAAAATTGGAGAAGTGAAACATGTGAGTATGTTGGATGATTTAACAATAGCTTTCAGGATTCTCATTCAAGCTGACATCATTCACACTTAACATCTAAGATTAATTCTGTTAAAAACAAGTCTATTCACCCATTTATTGAGCTTTTCCCATGCATTTTCCTTATTATACCCTCTTATATTCTAAAGTCCTGCTGCTTTTGATCATGGTTACATTAGAAAGGGAAACAAAAAAAATGTTTTGCAAAGCCAAATGACTTATGTGTAAGGGGAAAAATGGCAGCCACATAAAAATGAATAGCCTAAATGACTGCTCACAAGTTCAAGCACACAACCAAGTTTAGCAACTTGGATGAGCATGGGCTTCCTGGCACTTGAGCTGTTAAGACCAGGGCTTAACATAGTATATCTACTAACACTTTCTGAAGGATGTATTTTCTGCACTTCACTGGTGTGTACTTAAGGAACAGCAAGACAGCTCATAGGTTGTTGTTGTTTTTTTTAAAAAAGATACAGTAGTCTCTCCCCTGTAGCAGCTATATCTACTGTTTAACTTTTGTGCTCAGTCAAAAGTTCACCATTTCTAGATACACTTCTAAAGTTGTTTTACCACCCAGATAAGCCTCCCAAAGGCATGGTTCAAATGGATACATTTATAGGAAATGAGAAAAGCTCTTCAGCCCATTTTATTCCATTTATCTCAACGTAAATATGTCCAATAGACCTCTATGATAAGTTGTATCAGACTAAGGTCATCATTAAAAGCAACAACAGAGAAGAGGAGGAAAAGGGGTCAAAGAGATGCCGCTTTCCCTTTAATCAGAAACCAACACTGAGGAGACAGGAGGCAATACCTGAAAGGCAAATCTATGTTTTAATGTTGATGGCTGGTGAAGATTTGGCTGAGAATAAAAGTTCTTCAAGTCTGTTAGTGTCTATACAAAGTAGGGTAATTAGAATTTCAGCCAAAGGGATCATGTAAGCCTCATTTTAAATAAGTAGCACAATGTAGACTGTCCCAAACTACATTGTACTCTCCAGTTGGTTGATGGTTGTTTACATTTTAACTTCCCACTCTCTTCTAAGGTATTAGTAGTTCATATATTTTAGAACTCCACATCTTCATAAAAGGAGTAAATTTAGTTATGTATCTGTGATATTTCTAGCCTAGTTAATGATCTTCCATTGTAGAAGCCAGTGAAACATTTCAATCTGAAGATGCAAGTCAAGGAAGTTATATGCAAAAGGTGGGAAAGAACATCTGCAGCTGAATATTAGCTTGTTGTTTCTTCAGCAGGTCGCACTGCTGAAGTACAGAGCTAAGTTTGTAAAACTGAATTGCAGGTTGCCTCCTCAGCAGTAGGAACTGGTGCCAGAGAAGCAGCAAGCAAAGCTTTGGCAATGCTTGAGGTTCTCTTCTCCCCCCCACCCACCGATGCACATAACTTCTTTGTATTGTGGCCTAAATCTCAAGTGAACAAACATTTCTACTGAACAGTGATGGCATTCATGAAGCAGCTCTGAATAGGTTCCCAAGCTGTTCATCAGCAGTCACTGCAGTGTATGCACCACATCTGCGCAATGGGGTGACTCCCTATGGGCAGGATTTCACCTGTAATAACTCCCTTTAAAGTTGCTCAGTGATACACAACCTGTGCAAATATCCCCCTTGCCTAATGCGCATCCCAATTCTCTCTGGGACTAATCTTGCTCAAAGTATCTATCTTTAACATATAGAGGATGCCCATCAGTGAAGCAAATGATCCTGAAATCCCTAAACCTGCCAACAAATGAGTTTCTAAATGCCACCAAGTAGGTATGTCAAATGGAAGGCCAGAAAGGGTGTTACTATAGTTCAGAACTACCACATTCCCACCCTGCGGCAAGCCCTAGAGACAATGAATGGCAGGTATACATTCCTCCATTCTGCCTGGTTTAGAAGGCTATTTGGTAGAAGAGATGAGATGACATAAGATTATGAGCATGTGAAATTTTGGCTAGTCTGTCAACACATTCACCAACAGTTTCAACTGTAATTTTCCCTGTCTCATCTTCACGATGAAGCATCTTCTGATTCTATTCCCACTTTACTAACAAAGCAATGAGATTTAAGAATAATCACAATGAATATACAACGTATTTTACCAAATCAAACCTAAACCAGCCCAACCCAGTATGGTCTAGTGGCTGGCAATGGCTCTCACAGGACCCAAGCAAAGGGTCTTTCCAGGATCCTGTTAGCTGGAGATACCAGAGACTGACCTAGAACCTTATTCATGCAACGCCCATACACTTAATTCCTCCCCTAGCAAACTACTGGTAACCACACAAACACACTAAGAACTAATTTACAGGCTACATGTAAAAAGTGATAGATGCAGTGACTCTTGCATCTTTTTTTCTATGCTTCCATGTAACATGAGACATCTCTCTTCCATGAGTAGCATGCATGCACATGCACCAACACATGTGTGCATATAACATGCAATGCAGACCTAGTATAGTAGGGAGGGAAAATAATCAAGTTGCATTATGACCAGTTTGTTTTCTGTTCTTATTGTTATGACAGCAGCCAACATATATTACAGCTATTTCTCTCTCCAAAATTAATAGATGTTACATTCCTGTAGCAAATATCTTGCAAAAAGAAGTTGTCAGGACTAACTACAAAAATATGCGTACAAAACAATCCAAGGTTTTATATAGTTTTTCCCCTCCCATTTTTGTTATATTTTAAGCCTCAAAATTTTATTTATGTAGGCAAAAGATGGGACAGAAATTACAGATTAAGGAAAATATTTTAATACAATGATCCCTGTGGCAGAAATTTTTAATGGGACACTTATTCTATGTACAAAACCCATACCCACCCCACCACCCAAGAAACCAAAACAAGGAAAAAAAGCAATTGATGAACAGAATTCAGTTAAAGGGAATCAAAAGGGTAGACCTTGTGGAGGCCTGCCGTCAAAGCCTAGCTGTGTCAGTTGCACAGGAAGACACCCCTTTTCTTCCTATTACAAGCAATCAACATAATGGAACATTATGATTAATATCAGGTAGTGTTAACAGCTTTAAGAAAAAAAATGACTGCATAAAAGCCAAATGTCATAGTGCATAAATTTAGCACCAAATCATTTGCAATTTATGTAAATTGAAGAATTCTTTACCTGTTGCTTTCTTTCTGTTCCTCTAATCATCTCATTTTTCACAAGACAAATTTGAGTTTTAAAAAATACTGTTGATAAAATCAACTTTAACATTAGTAATGTCTGTGAGTATAAAAAGCAAAGTTTACCAGGCAAGCAAACAGGCAAACATGGTTACTTAAATTTAGTACTTTGAGGAAGTTCTTAACTTTGCCCTAAAATTTACAAAGCCTTTTTCTTCCCAAAAAAGTTAAGACTTTCCTAAGTGCCATCCGAATTCTGAAGGAACTAATCAGCATGGCTGTTTTCTATCTCAACATAAGTTATGGCAAATTTTGTGTGTTCAATGAATGTGGCCATGCACAAGTTTCTCCAACTATATGACAACCACTTTCACATGTTTGGCAACTCATATTTAAACCTTTAAAGTTTCTTAAGCAAAAACAATTGCAGTAGGCTGAAGAATGTCTACTTTAGCCAGACTATCCTGATGGTATGGTTTGATTAACTGTACTGCAAGCAACTACAGATTGTATTCAACTGAAGTGTCTGGGGTGCCTAGCCTGCTTTAAACTGCGCAGGACAATACCAGTCTTTCAAAAAAATATTGAGGGATGTATTTTGCCCCCAGTTAAGTGCACATGGCTCTCATTAACAGAAATGAAAGCCAAACACATTATCTAAAGACATGATACGGCTATAAGATTTTATAACACTCAAATCTGTTCATAATTCAACAAGAGTTTTTATACAATTCCCAAGTGACTTATAATTTTTCAAGCCTTTTATAAGAAAAAGTAACTGACAACCTCATGGATCAGACTAAAGGATTGAAGAAGCAATAAAAAAGTTAAACAAATGCTAAATCTAAAAATTGAGATACCTTCCTCAAAGCCTGAGTGGAAGAAAGGTCAAGATCAATTGGATATCCTATACTTACTTTGGTGTTCATATTCTGAGAGAATTCCAAAATAGTATCAACTCTTGTCCATGCATCAGGGTGCTCCTTTAAGTGAGTCAAGACCTCCTGTGCCATCCTTTGCTAGAAAAGCGGACACAATGAGTTAACAGCTTTCAAAACAGCTTATCGCACATGGTTTTACAGCATTACTTCCCAAATTTTGGATAGCTGAGGCAAACTTTTTCGGCTTTAAAAATTAGATGCACACTTCTCAGCAATGGCACCCACCCTGTGAACACCCTCCCATCAGATGTCAAGGAGATAAAAAAACTACAGTGGTACCTCAGGATGCGAATGGGATCCGTTCCGGAGCCCCGTTCGCATCCCGAAGCAAACGTAACTAGCGACGGCGCTTCTGCGCATGATGTCATTTTGAGCATCTGCGCATGCAGCAAAACCCAGAATTAACGTGCTCTGTTACTTCCGGGTTGCCGCGGAGCGCAACTCGAACATACTCAACACGAAGCATATTCAACCCGAGGTGTGACTGTACACAACTTTTAGAAGACATCTGAAGACACCCCTGTATAGGAAAGTTTATGTTTAATATCTCATATTTTTATATTTTGTTGGAAGCCGCCCAGAGTGGCTGAGGGAACCCAGTGAGATGGGAGGGGTAATAAAATAATAATAATAATAATAATAATAATAATAATAATAATAATAATTCATTGCAGTACCAGAAATCACTTCACTACCCACATTTCTCTGCAGGCCACTAACCAGGCTGTGCTTCTTAAATGAAAAGAGATATGCCCAAAGCAGCAACTCAAGCAAACATCACCAGCAGCCTTCCCTGAACACAGGTACTGTTACTGGGTTTTTTGCATCAGAATTGTCTAGATAATCCAGTCATATCTGAAACAGATATTTAAAGCAAATGCCCTGTCCCCAACAGAGATTGACCAGGAGGTGGCAAGGCCAGAGCAGTGTATCTTATAGGGCACACAGTAGGCAGCCTGCTCTGCAGATGGTACTTTGAGAGAACAAGAGGCTTCAATGATTACATTTCTTTCACGTGGGACAATCACTGTGCTCTCACAGTACACTAGCACACCCTGGCACAGTGCTTGGGAATTACTGGTTAAGTAATTAAATGCACTTTTCATGGTGGGGAAATTTTAGGCAATTGTGTGTCTTTATCGAAAATTCTCTAGCTAGGATAGAATATTGATCTACAGTAAGGAATCTGCCAATACTACTAAATATGCTTTTGAAAGTCCAAGGTATAATCTTTATTTCTACTCATTTCAAAACAGCTTTTAAGATACAAAAAGAAAAAACGTTTCATAGTTGTTTCTCAACCACTGATAGCAAATAAAAACTAACGTTGATGGTACATTTTTATTTAACAGAGAACAAGCACACAAAAATTTACTCCAAACTAATGTAGGACTAAGATCATCTGAATTTCAAGACATAAACTTTATAACACCTATGACAGGTAGAAAAGGCAAACAGTGGTACTTCTTGACAGTTGGAACCATCTCTGCTCTCCTCCCCAACCACACTGTTTGGGGGGGGGGTTCCCTAACCCCCAGAGCAGATTTGGGAGATATATGGGGCAGACAGGAGAGAAGAGGTTGGGGAAAACCCAGTTCTCCTAATAGGAGTCCTTGAGATGGCTTCCACTAGTACCCTGGATGATCTGAATTGGGACCACAAACTTTTCCACGAATCACTACACTTTTGTTCAGAGATCCACTAGAAAGTAAGAAACACCCTAAAATTAGACTGGAACACAGACACTCAATTCTAGAAATCTGATCACTACTTTCCAAGGCATGATGCAACTATGCAAGACACCCTACAGCAAGCTGCTGTCAAAGATGCAAGGCATGGAACTTGAGAGTGTGTGTGTATTTGGGGTGGGGTGAAGGGGTATTGCAAACCACCAACTTGAATATCAACTTCAGAATCAGCTGCCAAGAACCATCTTAAGAGAAAAAGGTTCCTGGTGCTCTGAATCCCAATCTATTGTATACCTTTCAGTTGCCTGGTAGAACTACTCAGGGTCTGAAGTTCTAGTGTTTAATTCATACCTTCCCACTCACCATGGTGAATGCCTTAACTAGAGAGGAAAGCAAATACTGATTCAGGGAAATGCTTCTATAGTGCACATCTTCCCCAAACAAAAGATTGTGGAGCCTTCAAGCTTTAAGTGCTTGCCAATTTAAAACAGAACCCCTTTTATGTTCTTCTGCAATTCTGCTTCACTGATGCCACTAAATATGCTGCAACTCTGCCACAAGTCCAGGAGGGGAATTTGTATCTGGCCAAATCATTCTGACCTGTAAGTGTGCCATACTACATAAAAACTAGTCCAGCTGGACTATTCAGCTCAGTCCAACAACTTAGGCGGCAAACATGAGTAGTGGAGAAAAAGCAATGGATTAGACCAGGTACCCCCCAACTCGGCCTTCCAGATGTTTTGGGACTACAATTCCCATCATCCCTGACCACTGGTTCTGTTAGCTAGAGATGATGGGAGTTTTTGTCCCCAAACAGCTGGCGGGCAGAGTTTGGGGATGCCTGGATTAGACCAGCCTTCAGATATTGATGTACTACAACTCCCATCATCCTGGACCGCTGGCTATGCTGACTAGGAATTATGGGAATTGAAGTCCAACATCTGGGAAGGCAACTGTTCAGAGATATGGAGGGATGAGGAACAACATGAAGGTAATAAGGGTACCTCAAGCAGAAACCAGTGTGTTTATGGCTGCAGATTAGGGTATATACAGAAGGTCTGACAAGTTTCTGTCTAGGCAGCAGAATGGGATGCTTACTGCCCTATCAGAGGACTTGGACTGACTGCCCAGTCTGATTTCAGTGGCTCTTTTTAAGTTTGATGTCAAAATATGCTTCTAAGCACTTTAGAAGTATAAAAGCAGATTACACAGAATTTATAATTCTGAACAGAATTTGGAAGAGGTCACATAATAAACATTTAAACTACTTAAGAGACACAGACATACTATAGGCAAAGGAGACAGCAATCTGCCTTGCACTTAAAAGTCCTATGAATAAATGGGACAGAAAACTGGACCAGAATACTTATCTCTAAAAAATTTAAAGAAACAAACAATAGTAAATTCAGTCACATTCCATCTTTCTGTGACTGGCATGAAAAACAAGACAAGAAGCCACCAAGGTATTTTTCAACGTAACTGTAGCATTCCTGCTGGCTTATTCTCTTCAGATGCAGCTTGACTGCTAGTCAAGTTTTACTAGCATATGAGAAATCTTCAAAAGAACCAGCTATTTTTTCCTCTACAGATATACTTTAGACATAATAAACTGCAGGTTTCTAGTTCTCAAACATATACTGTACCTGGGCTCCTTCTCCATGATACAGGCAGTTCACCACATTATCCAACAGATTTATATCCAATTTCTGGTTGAAATCCAGCAGCTGCCGTGCTGCATGGTCTGCTAACATTGTCATAATTGCTGGCATAGATTACTGCAAATTTAAAGAAATAAATCAAGTTACAGAATTTACTTATGTTTAATATAATAGAAATTCAAAGTTCTTCCCAAATGCCTTTAAGACCACTTCAGCTCCCATCGTTTACTACTGGTAACATATTCAAATGTTGAACTTTTTCTTCAGTGTAAGCCAACCATAATTGTCATACTAAATTTTGTAATACTACACATAAATAAACTTATGCCTGGTTAACTTCAAAATAAAATTATGCCAGTGCTTAAACCAGGAGTTAATGAGTCACAATATGTGTTCATTACATCAAATGCTGAAGTATTTTACAAAAATGTGTGCATCTTTAAAATGTGAAAGAGTGGCATCCGATTCCGGTTCTCCCTGAGCCACAATAAATTAATAATGTAAAGTGTAAGAGAAATGGTCAAAAGAAACAAGAAATGCTAAAGCACTGACAGATTTTTAAAGGGGGGGGAGGCAGGGGAGAATGCTAACTTACTGACCCAATAAGATCATTAACACATGAAATTATTTATGTTGAACAACTAAGTCTACCAGAACATATCACTGAGTGAACAGCTGTTAAAGGCAACAGGATTTGCTATTACCCCATAACAGTCTTCTCAACCTACCATCCAGAGAAGTAGACAGCAGGCATGCATAAAATTTGATCACAGCTGAAAAAGTGGTGCTAATCCTGCTATACAGTAACATTAATATGGTGTCCCACTCAGAAAGCTTAACATCACACTCAGGAAACTTTACCAAAAACACAGTGCATCCCTAAACATATCTACTCAGAAGTCAGCCGCATCAAGGTTTACTCCCACATGACTGTAATAAGGACAGCAGCCTAAGTGTCCTAAAGGATTAAATTCTTACAGAAATACATATACAAGTTTTGACAGTGGGACTTAGAGCACAAGATCAGCATTAACCAGTTGAGCAGAATAAAATCATAACTAAATAGTTAATGGACAACAACTGTTGCTGAAGACAGCCTGGTGAACTGGAATAAATGGCAAACTAAGGCTACTCATCACACACTTAGAAAAAAAGTGCATTGAACTCATTGGGATTACATTTGCATTGGTCTGGGCTGCATTAACCATCATAACCATAACTGTGACAAGCAAAGAAACAAATTTCTTTTCTGAAGAACACACTATATTTAATTAGATACAAGCACAGCAGTTATGGTTTACATCTACAATGCTATTGCTACTTACTACATAACAATTTAAGTGTTCAATTTCTCACAATATTACTATTTAAAACAAAAACTAAGGCTACCCCGCATATTTGGTAGTACTTTCCTTAAGTTCCCTAGTTCCAAGTATCAAATTACCACACCTCTTCTATGCTTGGCCACACACCCTTTATTGCTGCATCTACTGTTCCTGACTAGACAGTTACACACAACAGCTCAGAAACAGTTTTCATGCATCTTCCACCTCCAACTAAAACACACAAAACTGCATGTTAGGTCTTATAAGTCTTGCAAATGCAGAAAGACAAGAGCACTTTGCCACTTGTAATCTCTTTAGATCAGATAGGTCACTTTAAAGTACAGTAATTGGTGGGAAAGGCTAGAATGCATCAAGTTCACGTATATGAGCAGTAAGTTCAATAAATACATTAATGAATGTATTAGACTGAAAGTCACTGGAATGCAAAGAAGTTTAAGATATAGAATACTAGAAACGTCACATAATTTCTATCCAAATAAGCTATTATATTACATGTGAACCCTATCTAACCATCTGCCCAAGGAACACCATTTGGAACACATGCTGTCAATAAAGAAAGGTTTTCAAAGGGCTAGCTTTTGCTGTATACCTATGCGATTTGTTCCATATCATTAACCTTACCTAGATTGTGAAAATTGGTTCCTCCCTTTGCACTCAATTCCTCCAAGTTCGTTAGCAACTTTACTGCCACTTTTTAAATGCACACTTTTGTTGAGTTTTATCAGAAAAACTACCACATTGAGAAAACAAATGGTCAATTACAGAGCTCACAATGTATCAATCCTGTTGACGTTCAAAGCAGTATTCACTGAGGTACTTACTGCCACTAACTGATTACAAAACAGCTATCAGACCAGCGTTACCGAAAGTAAGCTCTCCAAAGTTCTAAGTATGCCCACATCAGAAAGCCCGTACATTTTCAGTAAAGTTAAACCAATCTGCACACAACCAGAAACCTACAGGAGGCTGCAGAATACGAAACTTTGGACTGCAGTCTGCCCCTCCCCCTATAAATGCTTCGCTAACGTTTCCTCGAAACAAGGCATTAACTTCCGATTACAGAAAAACGTGAATTAGAGGAGGCTCGCTGAAACCAGTAATAGATACGTAACGTAAACAGATGCAGCACATGGGGTACATCCGAAGACGGCAGTTACACACCCACCCACTGGAAAGGCCTCGGCTGCCGCCCTTCGCCAAACAGCAGACACACTGCAGCACATGCAACATTCACGCTGCTACTACTAGCGACACACAGCTAACGCTTACGATCTGCACTTAAAAGAACAACAACCCCAAACCGCCCGAAATATCTAACAAGGGTCACTAGCCCCGGGCACGCGAAGCTTTAAAGAGATTTTTGTTGCCTTTCCTCCCCGACAGCCGTAAAGAGCAGCTGGGCCACTGCAGCCCCTCCCTCCTCTATCCCTGCTTTCTATACAGGGCCCCCACGTGATCCAGACGGACGTTTCACTAGTGCTGCACAGTGAGAGAGGCACAAATATATTTCTGGAAACTTCCACTCCCAATAATTCAGATTATGCTCCTTAATTTCTCCACCCGCTCTCCAGCCCCCCAAATATACTCCCCCCACCGAAAGGAGGAGGCCCTACCTCTAATCTCCCGCCAGGCCGCCTCCCTCCTCCTGCCCGCCTTGCGTTTTGCCCACCCAAGCTCCAGTTTCCCAACCCCACACTTGCTGCTTTGCTTCATCCTCCAGGGATGGCTTTGGCTTGCTGGGACCTTTCGGGCTCTCCTTCCCCATCCAATTACTTCAAGGCCTTCGTTTCTCGTCCTTCCAACAGCTCCCACGCTTTATTTAGATCAAGGCGGGATCCAAACGAAGGCCAACCCCAAACAGAGGTTTCTCTTTCCAAGGCTCGTGGCCTTGGTTTGCATACACACCCCCTTTCCTCCCCCCTTTTCCATGAGGCTTCACAGCACACCTCTCCACGCTTAGCCATGCCCACATCTTACACCCCCTACCCCAAGTAAGAGGCCCCGGACTTCGTTTTCTAAAACACATCCATCCTCCTCCCCATCACTGCTTTCTCCTAGGAAAACAATGAGTTCATCAACATAACGTTTAGGCCTTGAGACCATAGCAGGCAACATCACTTCCAGGGCTTCACACCGTTGCTATTTTCATACTTTCCGCTTGTCCAAATGATGCATCCTAAAATGCATGAAGTTCTCCCCCGCCCCGCCATAAAACTTCACCCCCCTGGGATTGTATCCACTCCCTACTTTCTTCTCCAGTGCTCCCTCCCCACCTTTCCCAATCCAATCTCCCACTGGTGTACCATCATGCACAAGTTTCACAGATGAACTCTCACTTACCTAATTGAGTATCACAGCTACTTCTCGTAGAGAGGGAGCGGAGAGCAACAATAAAAAAATAAAATAAAATCCAAGCAAAGCCAAGAAGTAGGAGGAGGAGGAGTGGGGTGAAAAGACCTGTCCAGCCTTTCTTCCTTTTCAACTCCCCCCCTGCAAACAACACACACACACACTGGAGAAACAAAGCGTCTATTTTTACATGCGCCCCCGAAAAGTCTGCTTCTTCCAAGCCCACCCGCCCTCGGCTCCCAACAACCACAACAACAACGAAAGAAGCCCCACTGGACTTACTACCAAAAAGAAGGGGGTCGGGGGCAGAATGGGTGAATTACTAGGAAGGGAGGGGGGAGCCTGGGAAAGAAAACACACCCACCCAACGCACACACTCAAAAAGTCACTTTCTGCCTCCCAAACTCAGCAAAGTTGCTAACACACCCACATGGAGGATCAGGGCTTTGCCACCCATTCAAACACATGCACACACCTCCAACACCCCCCTTCCTGCTCCCCACCCCACGACAAAAAGAGAGGGGGGAGAATAATACAAAAGGGGCAATAAGACAAGAGAGGGTTGCTTCGTCTAACAAGAGGGGAAGGGGCAACTCCTGGGCCCTCTCTCTCTCCTCCCCCTTTTTCCTGCCTCTCCCGCCCTTTCCTCGAGATTCAGTTGTATGGGGACGCTATACTCTCTCACGCTCGCGTATATATACAGAAACACACGGCAAAACTATAAATATATATAGATAGATAGATATATGTATGTATATATATTTCTCTCTGTTTTTTAAAAAAGCGGTTTCAAGAAGCCTCCAGCGCAGGTGAGGCAGCCACGCTGCTTGGAAGGGCGATGGGCCAACCCCTTCGGTTGGGGCCTACAAGACAAACACAACACCTCGTCCCCCGAAAACGAGGGGAGATGGGAGGCAGACGATGGACCAAAAGGAGGTGTTCGCCTCAGCGAACCACCCCGTTATGAGGGTAAAAAAAGAGCCCCACACAGAATTATTATTCTTTTTTTGGGGGGGGGGTTGTCCTCAAGGAAACTCCAGTGAGCGTGGAGCGAGTCGGCCAAGTCCCCTCACGGAGGTCCGCTCATCCCCCTTGGCTTAGCCCCCTCCCCGGCCCCGAAACCCACCCACCCCTTCCTCAGCCGCTCCACTCCTGCGCTTAATGAACCCCTCGCCCGCCTTTCACACGCACTCGCGGAAACACGCGCGCGCCCCCTTCTCCTCACGCAGCTCGCTCCTCAGCGCCCCCCCTTCCTCTCTCCACACACACGGCAAAAGGCGGCAAAAGGGGACCAAGCGCGGCGGCGGCTTCTTCTGCCTCTCTTTTTTTTTAACCCCCGCTCCCCCCTTTTTTTCTTTTCTCCCTTCTCCCCCTCTTTCGGCGGCGGCGGCGGCGCTTCTTCTCCTTCCGCTCGTCCCCCTCCTCCGCCTCCTCCTCCTCTAGTGCCACAGACTCGGAACCGGCTCAAACCGGTTCAGACTGGGAGATTCCATCTCGGTTTAGTTTTCAGCCCATGGCGCCTCGGAGCGCGCGGGAGGGGCGGGGCGGGGCGTGTGCGCGGAGCCTCCGCCCCAAACCGCCTCGCCGCTCCATTGGCTCCGAGCGGGTGACGGAAGAGGAGTGGGGTGGGCAAGAGAGAGAGAGGAGGGAGAGTGGAAGAAAACCCAACGCCAGAGACACACAGGCACACACACACACGCACCACATTGCGCGGGACGCGGGCGGAAAAGGCAGCGCGGCGTCTCATTGGCTGGCCGGCACGCCCGTCTTTCTCCTCACTCCTTTCCCCCACCCAAACCGCGCCCCGCCCTCCGCTTACTCATGAAGAGAGCGCGCGGGCTTTTCCGACAGGCCACGCCCCCTTTTTAAAAACTCTCCCGCAGAGGTTGGCTGGGAGGAAACGTGAAGAAAGGCCGTGTGGGTGGCGGTGACAGTAGCGGTGGGGGGGGGCGTGGAAGGAGGGAGAGAGCGTGCCAGAGTGAGCGGGCGCGCGCAGCGTGGGCGGGACAAAGCAGCTCCTGGGCCGCTTCCATGATTGGACGCGGGGGGGGCTGTCTTTCTTGACATGTCAGCCCTTCCCGCCCACCTCCTCCTGCTCCGTGCCTTCAAATAGCCATTCTCGCGGGCTTAATATGCTTTTAGCCGCAGCAGCAGCAGCCGCCTTTTGATTGGGCGGCCGCGTCAAATGACGTCTCGCGCGCGCGCACTTGAGGTAGGCCCTTGTACGGCTCTGCTCGCGGCGCCGTCGCCGCAATTAGATCAATGAGCGCGAGGCGAGGCGGTTGAGGAGGAGAGAGAGAGCTACAGCGCACGCGCACATCGCCTAACGGGCCAGCGGAAGGAAATGGCTGCCTAAACAATAGGGATTTATAAAGGGAGAGGGACGAGGGGCCGTCCTTGAGGGGAAAACCCTGTGGAGTTGTGAGGGGATGGCGGCTCTTATTTGTTGATTTACTTAGCCCTGGAGGCTCAGGGCTCCTCACGACCTACTCGTGGTCCCGCTCCTTGTAGTCACAGGAAAAGGCGGCGTAATTTTTAGTTTGTATTCCTCCCCCTTCCTTCATGTTTCCCTGACCCCTGTGACAGCGATAGGTCTTCTTCCTCACCGTGGGACGCCTCTACTTTTGCTGAGTTCATGCCGCTCTCCTCCGGCTGGAATGGCTTCGCCCGGTTTATATGAATCGTCACTTGCCCGTTTTCGTAACTATGTTTTTACTGGTTTTTACTCCGCTGTCGCTTTTCCTGTGTTGTTTCCAAGGGGTGAAGGGTAAGAACTCGATCGTTTAGCGGGGGAGGGAGGTGATGGGGCCGCTTTTGTTCTTGCCTTTATTATGTATTTTGTGAAATTTTTTAATATTGTATTTTTAGGTTGTGAGCTGCCTTGATGGTTGGGGCGGACGGTATACTGTACAATTTTAATAATAATCATAATAGTGTGGCAGCGCCCGCACTTTGGAACTCCCTGTCTGTTGAGATGCAGTGGGCACCTTCACTGTACATTTTTTTTGGCACCTGCTAAAAACATACTTGTTTAGATAAACCTACCCGCATGCTTAGAAAGTCGAGGTTATTTTAATCTATTTTAGTATTTTAACTTCTGTATGCTTTAAAGTGTGGTTGCAAATTTTCGTTGTGTAAACCGCTTTGAAGGTTTTTGTAGCAATCAAGGTGTAAAAATTTTATGAAGTGATTAAATAAACAGATAAAATGAAGCTTATGTTCTTATTTAATTTCCACCGCCATCCTTACCGTAACTTAGTGGTTAAGAAACTGAGCTATGAGTTAAGAGTTTCCAAACTTTTCTGAGCCTTGAATTCACCCTCAGCCTTGGGTCCCCCCCCCCAACTGCAATAATATTGATTTTACCTTTCTGCATTGGTGTGAACGTTACAGCTAGGTAAGGCATTTGAACTTCTTTGAACACTTGGCAATATACCCTTGGCAATATACTGTGCTTATGTATGTTAACCAGTGCTTTTCTGGGGGTACGCAGGGGGACGCATACCCTTAAACATTTTGTGAATCTAAGTTTGGCCTCATTGAGGGGCAATATTTCAATATGAGTAGGAACACGAAAGTACCCCTAGACATATTTTTTTAGAAAAAAGCACTTATGTTAACCCTGCTATAGAGATGTGTGTCATTATTTCTTTGTTTCTATGGTGGTTTATAGATAGTCGCAGGGTGGGGGGCATTCAGCATCTATTAGGCGGAATGGGAAAATAGAATGTAGGCCTACATAGATCAAACGTTCTTAACCATTTTTTGGGTCCAGGTCTCATTTGATGAAAGCTATGGACTCTTCCAGAAAAATGCACAGAAACACATACACACAACATTTTGCATACAGTTTATTGCAAAAAAAATTCTTTTATGCTCAGTTCACAGACCTCCTGAAGCCTGGTCGTGGACCACAGGTTAAAAACGCTTGACATTAACGGGTCCTCAGAAAAATAGAATTGTGGAATTGGAAGTGACCATGAGGGTCATCTAGTCCAACCCTTTGCAATTCAGGAATATTTTAACCAACGAACTCGTGGCTCTGAGCTATCCCTTGGTCTGTGCAACTATTTTTTAAAACTGGCTAATAATTACCTCTTAGCACCTCTTCACTTGGCTGGAAATGCTGTTAAATAAGAGGAACTTCTCTCATTTGTTCACCCTGTAATGAGTCTGTTTCTTTTTTCTTTTTCTTTTGCAGTGAATGGCCAGAGACTATGCTGTGTGCCCTCATGGCTTTGCTGTTACAGAGACAGAATGTTGAGAGTGTAAGCTAGGAACATAGGAAGTTGCCGTATAGTAAGTTGGGCCATTGATCGATCTAGCTCAGCATTGTCTACTACAGTGGTGCCTCGGGTTAAGTACTTAATTCGTTCCAGAGGTCTGTTCTTAACCTGAAGCACCACTTTAGCTAATGGGGCCTCCCGCTGCTGCCGCGCTGCTGGAGCATGATTTCTGTTCTCATCCTGAAGCAGGGTTCTTAACCCGAGGTACTATTTCTGGGTTAGCAGAGTCTGTAACCTGAAGCGTATGTAACCCGAGGTACCACTGTACACTGATTGGCAAACACTCTCCAGGGATTCAGATGGGGCATTCCCAATCCCGACAACGGTTGGTCCTTCTACGGGAAAAGCAGAAGCCTCTGAGTTAGAACTTTCCCCAGCTTTTGAAGTGTCATTGGAGAGTTCTGTTTCTAGAACCAAATGGGAACAGAACTTGGCAGTTCGTTGCCTGCCTTAATTTGCTACCAAAACTCCCACCTTGTAAGACAGCCTTTCTGTGTGTGCTGTAGGAGAGGGGTAGGCTTTTTTATTGTTTGTATGTATTGTAATCAGTGGAGTCCTGCCATTGATGTTTGGGTGCTATCCAGTACTACACGTGCCTCATCGCCATGGTCATACTGGATAGATGCATCACTGAAGTCTATTATTTTGCTATACACTCCAAGGCCATTTATTCCTATCCTTACTTCAAGGAGTAGGGGGGGTATGTGGAGTACTTATTGTGTTTGCCTTTGAAAAGTCCCTATATATGAGCTAGGGTTTTAAATTCTCGTAACTCTGGGATCAGTGCTAGCCACAACACACTGCTGTATTAATAACCGAATATTGCTGGACCATAAAAAAGGCTGATCGCCGAAGAATTGATGCTTTTGAATTATGGTGCTGGAGGAGACTCTTGAGAGTCCCATGGACTGCAAGAAAATCAAACCTCTCCATTCTTAAGGAAATCAGCCCTGAGTGCTCACTGGAAGGACAGATCCTGAAGCTGAGACTCCAATACTTTGGCCACCTCATGAGAAGAGAAGACTCCCTGGAAAAGGCCCTGATGTTGGGAAGGACTGAGGGCACAAGGAGAAGGGGACGACAGAGGATGAGATGGTTGGACAGTGTTCTTGAAGCTACCAGCATGAGTTTAACCAAACTGTGAGAGGCAGTGGAAGACAGGAGTGCCTGGCGTGCTGTGGTTCATGGAGTCACGAAGAGTCGGACACGACTAAACAACAACAACATTGCACCTCAGGAGTGGCAGCTGTGTATGTGGTGTTCAGGAAAATAGCTGAAAATGGGAAATACAGTGTGGACGGGATCTTAGCAGAAAAGGATGGGTAGTTGTGGTGTGAGGGCCTATGTTCATACAGCACTGTATGAAGACCACAAATTACTTTTTCAGCTTACATAATGACTAGAAATAAACTTTGCTTTTAATCGCAAGCAAGTATGGCTGGTTGTGTCCTTTCGGTTAATCCAGAATAATTATTTTTCTTTGATTATAGTTGTTCGTTCACAGTTGTAGATATAAGCGGAAATTAACACTACCACAAACAGAAATTGCAACAGAAAAAAAATACAGCGTTGGCAATATTTTATTTCTGACTGATGGTGTGGATAAGGTAGGTAGGTAACTGAAAGTGTTGAGGAGCAAGAAGGTGTCTTAAGCTGTCTTAAGTATGTGCTGTACAATATCCTTAGTGCTGTCTAATAACTGTATAACTGTAGCAGTTGTCTGGCTTTTAACCAGCTAATATGTTACATATTGCAAAATTTCTGTTAAGGTGGTTTGAATAGAAGAATCTTAAGTGTGTAAGAATTTGTAAGAAAAAAAAATGGACCTAAGTTCAAGTCCCATTAGTGTGTGGAGGATTAGGTCTGTGCATGTTAGTGTCAGCTAAGCTTGGTCAGTGTGGTAAAGCTCACCAGGAAAGGCACCTTTATTTCCTGGCTGTAGTGGAAAGCAAATCCATAAACACATTGGTATAGAATAATAGAATTGTGGAGTTGGAAGGGATCCTGGCAGGTCATCTAGTCCAGCCTCCTGCAATGCAGAAATCTCACTAGAGATCATACATAATAGAGGCATACCCAGGGGCTGGTAAAATTGGCACCTGCTGGAGGCACAGACCCAGGATGGGTACAAAAATGAGGCACTGGAGTCCTCTCATGACAACCCCACCCCACCTTGGCTCATCAGTCAAGGATCTGTTTGCCCTCAGAAGGAATCTGCCAGGATCTGCGACTGGAAAAGCTACATCTGCTGCTGCTGCTGCAGAAGGGTATGAAAAGTGGTCCTCAACAGGTTTCACCTATTAATCACACCTTTCCGGTCTAAGTTAGGTAGAGAGTAGCAATACTGTACTCTTAATGGAGGAATGCGCTTGCTTGAAAACCTACTGCTGTGAGTTAGGTATTGGCTACTGAATGCTTTTACAGAAATACCTAACATGCCTTGCATTATTTACACCTGCAACCTGACACTCGTGTTGTAGTAGCAGAAAAGCAGCGCCCGAGGGGCTAACAACACACATTTCAGGGAAATGTATGTACTGTAGTGTATGTAACAGAAAAAATGGTATTGTTTAAAAAAGGAAAGCTGCATTGAAAGGCTCCTGTTTTAAGCAGGTGTGGGTGCTTATTCTTTTTCTTGCTGCATCAGATGTTGGGAGAGTATAAACTGATGGTTGCTTTGGGAAGAAGGGCGCGATATAAATTCAACAAATAATAGTTTTATTTATTGTTGCATTTATATCCCACCTCAAGATGGCGTGCTTTGTTCTCTTCCTCCCTATTTTATCCATGCAATAACCTTGTGAGGTAGGTTAGCCTGAGAGGCTGACTAATCTAGAAGATGGTGTGTGTTTATTTCCCATGGACAAATTAGCAAAGCTCCAAACATTTTGCAATAGAGAAAAAAGGGAGTATCGGAATGTGTTCATTAGAAGCAAAGGTCTTCCAACAACAATTAAGTAGTTCAAACTGGACAAAAAAGCACAAATATTCTCTCCATTAATGAACCGCTTCTTAAGCCATATGATCCAGCTAAAATGAAATCATTATTTAAGACATGTTGCTATAAAAAGAAACACTGAAGAATTAAGACTTCCGACATAAAATAATCGCAACATTAAAAAGCCTAGAAAACAAATGTTATTACCTGGCAGTAAAAAATAAATGTGGCACTAGGCTTTTATTCCTTCAGTAAAATATAAAAAATTCTGAGTGTTTGTATAAAGGATTGTATAGTCCTGCTATTGTTTGTCTTACATTACTTTTTTTGCAGTTTTAGTTTGGCTTGTTCCAACGTCCCTTAAATTCTTTACATTTCTCTCTGCTGCTTTGTTCCCTTGTTTATTTTTATTTTAAATATTTTTATATTTCTTTCCCTCCAGAAAAAAATCCATTCAATGCTTTGATGATTAAGAATACAAAGAAAAGTAATTGTTTTTCTTTTTCCATTTTCCTGTTTAAAAAGCTAACTCTAGAAAATATGTTGGGAGCATACTTCCTTGAGTTTATTTTTATTCTCTACAAAATATGGAAATTAGCCAGTTTGGTTCTTAAATTAGTCTTCCTGCATAATAGTATACAGCATCTGATGAAGAAAAAAATTGACAAAGCGTTGCTTGCATGCATTGGAAGAGTTCTGCTGCCTGTTATTAATTTAAGCTCAAAGCACCCAGCAAGAGGTGACATTCCTACATCCCCATTCCCCACTCAACAATAGCAAGGCATGTGCTGTCTGGAGGGACTATCCCATTTTCCAAGGATTTTTAGTGCTTGGGAAACGTGCTTTGGCTGCAGCAGGAGATAAATGCTGAGAAAAGATGTAATAAAGAGAGGAGAATAAATGGACATTCATTGTAGAATGAGCTGATACGCTGGGATGGTCGTCTGTTACTGAAGTGTCCGCTAAGTAGCAGTGTATATAGAACTGCATAGCAAAGATTTTTAGTTCTATCATTCCTGACATACCCATGTAAGTAGGTGACACATCTAGCTGGTAAGGTGTTGTTCGAATCTGCTTTCTTGTTGGGTTCTTTATTATATGTTTGACTTTTGTAACCTCTGTCTTTCCCTTACGGCTCCTTAGCATTCTACTGCTCTGCTCATTGTTCAGACCATGTGGTGCCCCTCTCCAGATCCTTCCTGTCTCCTTTCCATCCAACCCAAACTCCTTGCCCTTCCTTTAAAACCTTTCTGTAGTCTCACTCCCTGTTCTCTAACCTTCCTGCCCTCCTTGTTACATCACTGCCCTTCACTAATCCAACTCTTTTTCTTTTGCCACTCCGCAGTTTCTTCCTCTCTCAGATGACTTCATCAATTTTTTTTAAAAAAAGTTTTTATTGAAAGATTTTCATGGATAAGAAAGGTACATCTAACGTCTCTTGTTTTCTATTGACAGAATCCTTTCTACAGATCAGTTACATCCAGTGTGAGACACTGCTGCCATAGGCATTGTGAGGTTGCTGACCCTTATATTTGTAACTCTTGTCATGAGTAGCCATTTAGTGCCACCCATTCAGTATGAAGTTTGACTGAGTGCCTGCATACCAATAGAACAATAGCTCTGAAGAAAAAAACCCATTATTTCCAGATGATGCATAAGCATGGCACAGCAGGCATATCCTGGAAAGAGACATTCTATGATGTCTGTCATGCACAGTTTTTCTCAGCTGGGATGGCTCTGCAAGTGCCGGCCGGACTCAATTCCCCTAAGCCTCAGCTAGTACGGCCAATGGTCAAGTGGGATTTGTAGTCTGGTATTACTTCGAGGGCCAAAAAAATCAGCCGGCATTTTAAAATTACCTTTTTAAAAACACCTGGTTGATTAAGAGCACTTTTTAAATCATCTAAACACTGAAACCCTTTTCACCCTCTCCTCTTTGCTCCACCCCTAGTTGAGATTCGTAAGAAGCTTTTTGAGGAAGGGACTTATCGTGTCCTCCAATGTATTACACTTTATTATTCACAACATTTGTGTATCACTTGATTATAATAAAACTTCAAATAGGTTTTCAAAAGCAAGGTTTTCAGTTAAAAGCAAGTATTTGAACAACTTGAAAATAATGTCAACAATACACTAAGCTGGTTTAAAACGCATGACATGTCTGGGTAAAGGTAAATGTAACCCTGACCATTAGGTCCAGTTGTGACCGACTCTGGGGTTGCGGCGCTCATCTCGCTTTATTGGCCGAGGGAGCCGGCGTACAGCTTCCGGGTCATGTGGCCAGCATGACTGCGGCAAACCAGAGCAGCACACGAAAACGCCGTTTACCTTCCCTGCCAAAGCGGTACCTATTGATCTACTTGCACTTTGACATGCTTTTTTTGGCTCTTTTCTACCTCATCAGGTTGGTGTGAGGTTAAAAGGGGGGGGGGGAATGTATGCTGTCCTGTGCTGCTTCAGAGGAATAGTGTGTTTCTTTTGTAGCCTGGGCTGCAAACTTTTGTTTCTTTTAAAATGGAATAGCAGGACAGAAAACCCGCAGAGATGGATATGATATGCCCTACAATGAAGTATATTCCACTAGTATTGGATGCAACGGCTTGAGCTCATTTTGCCTGGTTCCAGAACGGGACAGTACATTAAAGCCTTTTTCATTTGTCACTTAGAGTTGTTCCACCCTTCACATTTTTCCTGCGCACAGAAAAATGCCTCTCAGCTTCTAACTTGTGTCTGTTTTAGCAGGAAGGGCTAGGAATGCTATAGACATTACTTTCCTACTTGAAGGGTGTGTCATGAAGCACAACTCGCAGCGTGAACGAGGGTCATTGCACAGCAAGTGTTGCCACATTTATTCCATTTAATGGGTTTTTTTGGGAGGTGGCAGCAAACATATTTGATGTTCTGCTTCGCTGTGTGGCTGGGAAATGAAGCGGTAGTGCCTGTTGTGAAAATAACATTTATTTTGGATCCCTTAGGGTTGCAAACTCCATGTTTGCCCCATAATGCTAAGGAGTATGAAGGGAGGAAATTGCAGGGGAGTCTTAGTTTCTCCAGCAAGATTGTCATCTACGACTATTCAAAAGGGAGAATCACCAGGTGTGGGGACAGTTAAGCATTTTTTCTTCACACTCAGTGATTCTTATCCCATAAACAAATTCTCATTTGCTCTCACTTTCGTTTTATCTCATCAAACACTTTGGAAACACATCTCATGGTTTCTGTTTTCCCAGCAGCCAGCATGGTACCTGATACTTATAACATAAAAAAAAGATATGACATTACTTCATCTTGGCCAAGAATTGAGTATATGTTTGCAATTTACCAACAAGGTTTGGTGGGTGAGTTTTCATGTTTTCCTCTTCCTGCCTCCTCTCTTCCTTCCTGCCTCCTCTCTTCCCTTCGTGTCTTGTCTTTTTATTTTCATTCTATGTCTATTTGGCTGAAGAGCAGGGTGGCAATCCTAAAGCATGGGTAGGCAAACTAGGGGCCGGATCTGGCCCAATCGCCACCTAAATCTGGCCCGCGGACGTTCCAGGAATCAGCGGGTTTTTTACATGAGTAGAATGTGCCCTTTTATTTAAAATGCATCTCTGGGTTATTTGTGAGGCCTGCCTGGTGTTTTCACATGAGTAGAATGTGTGTTTTTACAGTGGTACCTTGGGTTAAGTACTTAATTCGTTCTGGAGTTCTGTTCTTAACCTGAAACTGTTCTTAACCTGAAGCACCACTTTACCTAATGGGGCCTCCCGCTGCTGCTGCGCCACCATGCGATTTCTGTTCTCATCCTGAAGCAAAGTTCTTAACCCGAGGTACTATTTCTGGGTTAGCGGAGTCTGTAACCTGAAGCGTATATAACCTGAAGCGTATGTAACCCGAGGTACCACTGTATTTAAAATGCATCTCTGGGTTATTTGTGGGGCATAGGAATTTGTTCAATTTTTTCCAAAATATAGTCCAGCCCCCACCCACAAGGTCTGAGGGACAGTGGACCGGCCCCTGCTGACAAAGTTTGCTGACCTCTGCTTTAAAGAACTATTTAGATCCCTCTTTGCTTAATAAATACACTTATGGTGACTTGCAGTATCATTTTAATGTGTTTTATTATGGGACTTAACTATCTCCGATAACAACTGCATTAAAGCAAGCAGCAGTGAGTTCAAAACGAAAAAATACCCACTTGAGCAGATAGTAACATGAGGCTGAGCAGCACCATTTCATATTTTTCAATTGCTGCCTCAATGTTTTGTTGAATTTCAATAGCTTGGCACTTTTGCTAATATGCATACTTGTTCAGCTGAAGGGCTATTTGGTTCCCTCTGTCTGTTGCAATAAGAGCAACTTCAGAAGTGAAGAAGGCAACTATTGTTTTCCTGGTGGCCAAGGTATTAAGGAAATCAGCCCTGAGTGCTCACTGGAAGGACAGATCCTGAAGCTGAGGCTCCAATACTTTGGCCACCTCATGAGAAGAGAAGACTCCCTGGAAAAGACCCTGATGTTGGGAAGGGTTGAGGGCGCAAGGAGAAGGGGACGGCAGAGGATGAGATAATTGGACAGTGTTCTCGAAGCTACCAGCATGAGTTTAACCAAACTGTGGGAGGCAGTGGAAGACAGGAGTGCCTGGCGTGCTCTGGTCCATGGAGTCACGAAGTGTCGGACACGACTAAACGACAACAACATTGCACCTCAGGAGTGGCGGCTGTGTATGTGGTGTTCAGGAAAATAGCTGAAAATGGGAAATAGAGTGTGGACGGGATCTTAGCAGAAAAGGAATGGGTAGTTTTGGTGTGAGGGCCTATGTTCATACAGCACTGTATGAAGACCACAAATTACTTTTTCAGCTTACATAATTACTACGGGTTGCGTTTGATAAGTCTCAACATAAACCTCCTAATGCTACATGCCAGAGAGCATTTCTACGACAGAATAACATGACAGGTGCTCTTCTTTCATCCTGGGCCTGAACAGTCCTTATTTTATTGACAAATACTTTCCTGTGAAACATCTCAAGGGTGATTTAAGAATCAAAACATATAAAAACAGTTTCAGTTCCAACACAGATCCAGACTGGAATTGGAAGCCATTTAAAAGGCTTGCTAGAAAAGGAAAATCTTCCATAGATGCCACAAGGGTAGTAAAGATGGTGCCTGTCTGCTTGTCACAGAATCGCAGAGTTGAAAGCAGTGTTAGAAACTCAGATGTGTAAGCTAGGTGCCAAATGGCTCCTCAAACCAGGGTTCTAGTCGCCAAAATGGAATGCCTGTTTGGCATTTTAGGGTCAGACGGCTCGAAAGTCGGATTTTTCAAGGTGACATTTTGGTTCCTGAAATTCCTTCTGGTTTTTCAGATAAAATATAATGGGTAGAATTCCGAAGGTTGTGTTGCTAGTGTGTGAAAATAGTCAAGATCCAAGGATCCCCAGGCATGTTGTTTAATCATTTAGTCGTGTCTGACTCTTCGTGACCCCATGGACCAGAGCACACCAGGCACTCCTGTCTTTGTAAGATGCTGTTTAAAGATGCACCTCCATATGATGGAGACGTCAGGTGCTGTTCTGGCACCTGGGCATCTTCACTTGGTTGCAGGTGACCGATAGCCAGGTGCAAAATGTGCCTGGTGAATTTCAAAGGGGCCATGAGGATCATTTGGTCCAACTCCCTGCAATACCAGAATTTTTTGCCCCACCATGACCCCGAGATTAAGAGTCTCTTGTCTACTGACTGAGCTATCCCAATGGTCTGTTGCAACTTCTAAAGGGCAGGTTGCATCCCCGCAACTTACAGAATGGGGCTCTTGATAGCGTGGTATCTGCGAGAGGCTCTCTCGCTTGTAGAGTATAGATTTTGGTTGACTATATGAGGCTACCTTTTTTGGTATCCTAGTCCCAGGCTGTATACACCAGGACCAGCACCTTGAACTTCTCCCTCTGGGAATGGGAACTGAAAACGCAGTAGGTTTAAAATTACTAAATCTTGAGAGCTAGTATGTTGTGTCTTGGGAACGTGAGATGGGAAGTCCCAAATTTCTGAGTCATTAATTAGCCTTGAGCAAGCCTCTCAACGTCAGCACTCTGCCTACATTAAACACTTAATTTTTGTTCCATGCACGTTAGGTTGCCAGTTCTTTAAACTTGACCTTTCTTATTGTACCTCTGTTGCAGGCTGGAGACTAGGGGGCAGGAGGACCATGGAACAAGTATAGGCTTTCGTAGTGTTACTCTGAGGAACATGGGAAGTTGGACCATTGGTTCTTCCTGCTCAGTATTGTCTACACTGGTGTGGTGGTGGTGGTTGTTATTATTATCATCATTATTTATTTATTTATTGAATCTATATACCACCCTATACCCGGGAGTCTCAGAGTGGTTCACAGAATAAGTAGTATCTCCTCCATGGTTTCCATGGCAAGTGTTTTCCCAGCCCTACCTGGAGATGCTGGGAATTGAACATGGGACCTTCTGCGTGCAAGCATGTGCTCTGCCATTGAGCTAAAGCTCTTTGGGGAATGGGACTTTTCCTAAGAATGTGTAGGTGGAGCTTGGTTTCCATCCTGCTAGCTAGGTCCTCAAACAATGGGCATTACTCTGCGGACTACAGTAGACCTTGTGATGTTGACTCAGCAGCTCCATAATTTGAAGGTCATAATCTTGGCACAAGCTGGAAATCGGCAGAAACTTCTGATCACCACACCCAAGGAAGGTTTTTGTCTCAGTGAGTCCCAAGGGCTGATTCACATAATCTGTTTGAAATATGTCTCTTACTTGGCTTATAGCCTTTTGTGGGGTTCATTTCAAAAAGGCAAGAGCACAGAATCATATAATTGCAAGAGACAAGAAGGGTCATTTAGTCCAACCCCATTTAATGCAGGAATCTTGCCCCATGTGGAACTCGAACCACAACCCTGAGATTGAGTCCCATGCTCTCCCAACTGAGCTATTCATGATAACAGATAGCACACATAATAAATGGTGATTAAAGCTCTGCTTTTCTTTTACTAATATTTGAAAGAAAAGCCAGATTCCCCCCCCCCCCTTATTGATAGCCCAAGAGACACTCAAAATGGCTATAAATATTTCCTTCTACTGTGTGGTCTTCATTGGATTATTTATTTCTATACCATCACCGATGTGTACAAAATACAAGAAGACAAGTACCTCTTCCCAAGCTTCTCCCTCTGATCCGTCTCCTCAGTGTCCCACCATCTATTGATCCCTGTGCCACTACTTTATTTCTCGCTGCCACCACCCAGGCCCTACCTGGTACAATACTGAGTCCAGTCGGTTAAATTGGAACATAAACTTCTGTTTATTTATTGCAGTTTAACAAGCATGTGGTTTCATAAACAGCATCAGTCAATTACAATCATGGGGTGCCTATCCAGACCTATAAATTCCGCTACCTGCTCTCACTCACTAAACCACCTCTCAGATATTTTCTTGTCTTCCTAGCTCCTAACTGTTCCTGACTCAGCTTATTTCTCTACACTAACTCAACCTACCCACAGACTCTATCCCAATTCACTCCCACTCCATCCAACTCCCAACGAACTACTCCCTTCACCCCTCCCAGAGCTGGTTTTATAGTCCCTCTGACTCCACCCCCCTGGGTTCTGATTGGGTAACCTGTTTAACTATTTCACCTCCAGCACTCTCATATGTCAACGTCACAGAGCTCACCCCATCAGGCGGATTTGAACCGCCGGCCTTCCAGTTGGCCAGCCAAGAGGCTCACTGGTTTAGACCACAGCACCACTACTCCCTCCAAAACCTTCTGGATTTGAAGATGATCAAGTTGGCTTCTCGCACATAAAGAGCAGGAAGCAAGGAAGGGCAAGGGTCATTGGAAATGCTAGGAGATGTTTGTATGGTAGGCCTGGAGGTAGCCATGGACAGAGGCATAACATGAGACGCTTGTAATGTTGCTTTACATGCCCTTAAAATGTTTAGTCTTCCAGCTGTACTCAGTCCCTCTCACATCTGCCCTTTCAAAGGACCCTGAGATTCCTGCATTGCAGGGGGTTGGACTAGATGAGCCTCAGGAGCCCCTTCCAACTCTACAACTCGATGAACCTATGACCCCACCCATTCCCTCTCGTCGTCATCCCTGGAGATCCATAGTGAGAGCGTCTGGTTTAAAGTCTGTTGCCTGGAGCTCACAAATCCTGCAGTTGTCCTCAGCCTGACTCCTCTGGAGATCTTGCTAACTACCCAGTCATACAAGTTTCTTATCTTAAACCCTCGGGGCTATTTTAGCAGCTGTTGTAATTTGTCAGCTCATAGGAAAGGTAGTTTCCCTAGCTCCCTCCCCCTCCTCTGGCTTCTCATTAAAAGTTGCCAGGCCAGGCGTGAAATCCCTACACCCATGGCACATATTTTGAAAGATTTCCATTTTATGCATGCATGTTCTGATTTTGCATACTGCTGTATCCACAATTAACAGTTTAGGACAGCTGAAGCACGCACCTTAAGCAACCACGTGCTGGGAGTTGGCAGAGCAGAGCAGATTAGCCCTACTTATCCTAGTTGCTATCTGGGATTTGGGAAGAAACTTTCATCCAGAAACGGGTGACTAAAGTAGTCAAGAGATTGGAACCCAGGGACTACCTGTCTTGGGGATCCAGTATACCTGAAGGAGCGTCTCCACCTCCATCATTCTGCCTGGACACTGAGGTCCAGCACCGAGGGCCTTCTGGAGGTTCCCTCGCTGCAAGAAGCCAGGTTATAGGGAACCAGACAGAGGGCCTTCTCGGTAGTGGCACCCGCCCTGTGGAACGCCCTCCCACCAGATGTCAAAGAGAAAAATAACTACCAAACTTTTAGAAGACATCTGAAGGCAGCCCTGTTTAGGGAAGCTTTTCATGTTTAATAGGTTATTGTATTTTAGTGTTTTGTTGGAAGCCACCCAGAGTGGCTGGGGAAACCCAGCCAGATGGGCGGGGTATAAATAATAAATTATTATTATTATTATTACTATTATTATTATTATTATTATTATTATTATTATTATTATTATTATTATTATTATTCTATTGGGGACGTCACAGGGCTGCAACTCCTATCATCATTGCTGTGTTGCAGATGGTTGGACTAGACCCCCAGGGTCCCTTCTACAGTTCTCTGATTATCCTTGACCACTGGCAATGTTGTTTGGAGCTGATGGAAATTAAGAGTCCTAAAGCAGAGACATCACCTTGCCAACAAAGGTCCGTATAGTTAAAGCTATGGTTTTCCCAGTAGTGATGTATGGAAGTGAGAGCTGGACCATAAAGAAAGCTGATCGCCGAAGAATGGATGCTTTTGAATTATGGTGCTGGAGGAGACTCTTGAGAGTCCCATGGACTGAAAGAAGATCAAACCTCTCCATTCAGAAGGAAATCAGCCCTGAGTGCTCACTGGAAGGACAGATCGTGAAGCTGAGGCTCCAATACTTTGGCCACCTCATGAGAAGAGAAGACTCCCTGGGAAAGACCCTGACGTTGGGAAAGATGGAGGGCACAAGGAGAAGGGGATGACAGAGGACGAGATGGTTGGACAGTGTTCTCGAAGCTACCAGCATGAGTTTGACCAAACTGCGGGAGGCAGTGGAAGACAGGAGTGCCTGGCGTGTTCTGGTCCAGGGGGTCACTAAGAGTCTGACACGACTAAACAACAACAACAACAACACATTTGGAGAGCCACAGGTTCCCCACCCGTTAACTGTTGTGTCTCAGAAACCCTTCTATCTCCATGCCAGGGATTGTCTTTCTCCCAGTATTTGGTGGGTTGAGGTTTCTCTGACTTCTGTATGAATGCAAGAAGATAAATGAAAGTGGCTGGTTTATCCGATAGGAGCAGGTGAGCAGGAGGCCAACTGTCATTAGCATAAACAGAAGTGATGTGTAGGCACATTTTCTTTTATTTTGAATATAGCACTAATCACAGTGTAGCTGGTAAACTGAGATAAAGAGTTTATGCCACTTGCTGGCCCTTCTAGGAACTGCAGTTTCAAATCAAAACAAGTGCAAGCGCTAAGGGGGAAGGGAATGTTTTACAATACTGTATCTGGCTTGAACAGGTTTAACCAGCATTCCTTGACCGCAAAGGATTCTGGGAACTGTAGTCTTGTGATCGGAGCATGTGACATCTAATAGGGAGTTTGCAGCTCATTCACCAAGCTACAATTTCTTGATTGTAAGTGCACGTGTGTGTATGCATATAAGACACATTATAAGTTAAACTAATAGGAAGCAAATATGACATTATAATAAAAACAATAAAGAGTCTTGTGGAAGTTAAAAGATGAACACAGTTTTTGTGGCATGAGAATTCGTAGGCACCGTCTTGTTTTATTCATCTCATATTTATTTACTTGTAACATTGTGTAATGTTTTATTATGTTTTTATATATGTTGGAAGCACCCAGAGTGGTTGGGGCAACCCAGTGAGATGGACGGGGTACAAATAATAGTTATAGTAATTATTACTGTTACCTAGGTTATAATATTGAATATGATAAATGGTTAAAGCTATGGAACATAGGATTAAAATTTACCGCTTGTGTGGCCTTGAAGGAAAATATATTAAAAATGATGTATAGGTGGTATCTTGCCCCAGCCAGGCTAGCAAAGATGTACAGAATGAAAAATAAGAACTGTTGGGAATCGAAGGAAGGAAACTTTTTCCACATGTGGTGGTTATGTGAAAAAGTTAAAACTTTCTGGGAAAATATATATAATGAGTTAAAAAAGATTTTTAGACACACTTTCCAAAAAATCATGGAGATGATATAACAAAGAGTGACCAGAAACTGTTCCTTTATGCTACTACCGTGGCGAGAATACTACTATTACAGAAATGGAAGCAACATGAAATAACCACAGTTGAAGAATGGAATACACAGAAATAGAAAAATTGACTGGAAAAATCAGAGTTTTGGATTTAAGAATATTGAACAAACATATTACAATTGAAGGATGTACATTAATGAAATTTTGAATAGCATTATTCCATAGTATTAAGTACACATAGAATGTAAACATGACAAATGCATAAATATAAAGAAAATATAGAGAAACCAGAAGGAGGGAGGGAAGTACAAATTCGTTTAGTATTAAGGTTAAAAGAAATAAGGTATGTATTATGATGGTGAAATTTGGAAAATCTGTAAAACCAATAAAGATCATTTAAAAATAATAATTATTACTATTATTATTAATTAATCCCACTTTTGCTCCAAGGAGGATCAGGTGTCAGATATGGCTTTCCCCCTCGCCTTTTATCCTCACAACCATATTTATTATCATTTTATTTAATACATCTATATGCTGCCTTTCTCTTCCAAGGAGCTCAAAGTTGATGTACATGGTTCTCCTCCTGTCCATTACACCTTCACAACAACCCCATGAGGTAGGTCAGAGATGGTGACTAGCCTAAGGTGAGACCCTGGTAATCCAACGCTCTAATCCATGGGATGAGGAACTTGCTGTCACCCAGATTTTGCACTCCTGACTCACATCTACCACAGTCAGCTTGCATGGCCAATGTTCAGCGATGGTGGAGGTTGTAGATCAGGGGGTCAGCAAATTTTTCAGTGGGGGGGCTGGTCCACTGTCCCTCAGACCTTGTGGGGGGGGTGCGGACTATATTTTGGAAGGGGGAAAAATGAACAAATTCCTATGCCCCACAAATAACCCAGAGATGCATTTTAAATAAAAGGACACATTCTACTCATGTAAAAACACGCTGATTCCCGGACTGTCTGTGGGCCAGATTTAGAAGGCGATTGGGCCGGATCCAGCCCCCGGGCCTTAGTTTGCCTACCCATGTTGTAGATCAGGGGTAGGCAACCTAAGGTCCGTGGGCCGAATGCGGTCCAATCACCTTCTCAATCCAGCCCACAGACGGTCCGGAAATCAGCTTGTTTTTACATGAGTAGAATGTGCCCTTTTATTTAAAATGCATCTCTGGGTTATTTGTGGGGCATAGGAATTCGTTCATTCCACCCCCCCCAAATAAAGTCCGGCCCACCACATGGTCTGAGAGACAGTGGACTATCCACAAGGCTGCAGCTTCTTTACCCTGCTCTGCCCATTACCCAGCTTTGGCATGGTTTATAATTTAGATACATGCCTGGGGGTGCCCCAAAGGTGAAATCCCCTTCCCTCTGACATATGTGAAGCATCATCTGTTCATTTCTTCAGACATTATTGTTAAGTTGTGGGTGAACATATCAGACGACACAGCGATTCTTCAAACAGCTCTTGTTTATTCACAGGACAGAACAGAACTGATCTGAAGGGTTCAGCCAGCCTGCTTATATAGAGCTCCACTACAACGCAACAGTAACCACTTTCTGTAACTATCCAATCACTGAACGTCCCTTTCAATCCCTTATTTGCATATGTGGACCTGAGTGAAAACTATCTACAGCATCCCCCTGCTGGCCCAGGGTGAGAACTTCAGTACATAACAGCAAACTTATGCTTGTTATGTAAAACTAGCAAAATAAACATTTGAGCTCACAGAGCACCAAGCTTGCAGATTTCCTGTGCTTTGGGGGGAAAGATATGTAAAAATAAATGTATAAACTAACAAACTCTAGATCTGAGGACCTGTCCATTTTAAAAGTGCTACGAGTTGTTCATTCTCTCCTTGAAAGGAATAGACCCTTCATTTGGGCAGCAACTTGGAAACTCCCTACATATTGATATTTGATAGGCACCTTCAATGTACTGTTTTTGGCCCACTAAAACCCTTCTTTGCTTCAGCAAGCCTATCGAGACATTAAAATTTGACATGTATTTCAGCATGTAATCTTATTTTGTAATTATATTTTTTTATATAACTGCTGGTTTTTATTTTGAAAGGCTCTAGGCCAGGGGTCTGCAACCTTTTAGACAAAAAGAGCCACTTGGACCCATTTCCGAAGGAAAAAAAAAACTGGGAGCCGCAAAACCATTGTGACATTTAAAACAAATATATCTCCAGAGCCGCGATCTGACAGCGGGTGGGAAGGTGACGTCGGGACGGTGTGTGACTAACGCACGCACCGCCCCCATGCAACGTCACAGCCAGTACAGTGCCCGCCACAGTGGGGAGTGTCGGGGCGCACAATGCGCCTCCTCCCCTTGCTAGTATCCGCCCCGGAGCCGTGGCAAAGGTGTAAAAGAGCCACATGCAGCTCCGGAGCCGCGGGTTGCAGACCCCTGCTCTAGGCCAACATCTGATTTTATGGCTAATTTTAATGTATACTGTATTCGGTATTTTATGTAAACTGCTTTGAGAATTTAATGGTAAAGTAGTATATTAATCCCCTTAAATATTTACCATATGGCATTGTTATATGAAACATCTCAAAGAGATTTAACAGTAAAAACATCAACAACAAACATAATAAAACAATTTCATATATATATATACATGAAGTCAGTTATATGGCTGTTTCCCCTTCTGGCCTTTGACACCTGAGATCTATATCTACAGGACAAATCCTGCTCATTGTTATTGTAAATTGTTTAAACGGATTATAATATTGCGTTTTTGCATTGTGGTAACCTGCCCCAGGACACCGAACGGTAGGCAAGAAATGTAAAAAAAAAAAAGTAGCAATAATAATAATAATTAATTGCAGTTTTGCTTGCAGATCAGCTTCCAGTTGCCGCTTTCTTTTATGTTTCCTACTTGTTTGTTAAACATGCTCTTTGCCTCGTGCCCCCTTTTCTCCCTTTAATCCTTGGCACCTGCTTGCTATTTTCTTCACATTAAAACCTTCAATGCATCCTGCCTCGTGTGCCCACAAAGGGTTGGTTTTTATTTTACTTTATTCATTCAGCCTCAATTATTTACAAGCCATCTGGTTGCCATAGTAGCAATTATGACTCCAGAGTGCCTTTGTCCGATAAGCCTTTGTTCCTTCCCTAAAACAGCACCTTCCCTCCTCTGGCCCCGTCCTGCTATAATGAGGATAATGAAGGCGGGGAAGGGGGGGGGAAAGGATTGCTTTCTAAGCTCTGTGTTGAAGATTACACTTGTTTGCCCGTGCACCGTCTGGAAATCTCCAGGAAGGATGCAGAAAACACAGGTGGTGGTGTGACCCAGAAGTCTCTTCTGATAGAAGCGGCACAAAATGTTTCTGTAGTTTGACGGTCTTTTTCTTGTGCACTCATGATGATAGGTGCTCATGACGGGATCCCAGCAGTTACATGCAATCCCGTTCTAAACGCTCTTTGCACCTGCGAAATATTTGGGGCGGACATACGTTCACTTCTGATCGGTGTATGCCCCATAGGAGATGGGACCGTCGAACCACCGACCTTCTGATCGGCAAGTCCTAGGCTCTGTGGTTTAACCCACAGCGCCACCTGCATCCCTGTACGCCCCATAGCCTCCAGCAAAATCCGGTAACTTTTTACAGTGCAAACACTGCTTTGTTTTATATTTCTGGGTATGGTGCAAGAGAATGGTTTCTGATGACAATAATGGTGTCCTTGGTAGTTACAGGTAGGTAGCTGTGTTGGTCTGCCATAGTCGAAACAAATTAAAAAATTTCCTTCCAGTAGCATCTTAAAAAGGTAAAGGGGACCCCTGACCATTAGGTCCAGTCGTGGCCGACTCTGGGGTTGCGGCACTCATCTCGCTTTATTGGCCGAGGGAGCCGGTGTACAGCTTCCGGGTCTTGTGGCCAGCATGACTAAGCCGCTTCTGGCGAACCAGAGCAGTGCACAGAAACGCCGTTTACCTTCCTGCCTGAGCGGTACCTATTTAGCTACTTGCTCTTTGACGTGCTTTCAAACTGCTAGGTTGGCAGGAGCGGGGACCGAGCAACGGGAGCTCACCCTGTCGCGGGGATTCGAACCGCTGACCTTCTGATTGGCAAGTCCTAGGCTCTGTGGTTTAACCCACAGCACCACCCGTGTCCCAACTCAGTTTGTTATTGGTATGAGCTTTCGTGTGCATGCATGTCCATCAAGCTCAGCACTGACTGACAGCCTCTCTTCAAGACTTCAGGCAAGAGTCCTCTCCCACCCCGGCCACTGGCCCTACCAGGAGATGTTGGGTGCTAAACCTGAGGTATTTTGTATGCAGAGCCAATGCTCTTCCCCTAACCTCTAACCCTCCACGGTTTCACCAGTGTGAAACCAAGCTTCAAAAGCCCGTGCATTGCAGACGATTGTAAAGGAAATGAATACAGCACATACGACGTGCAAAGTCCTCATCGATGCGTCATGCGAATGTTATAAGAATTTTAAGGTCTTACATATGTATAAAATAGATGTTCATAAATGTACCAAGCAAACACATTCAAATATGTAAACCACATGTCTGAAACCCACAGAAAAATCCTGAAACCATTTTCTCTCTCCCAAAATGACCTCAGGGATTTCTCTGCAAGGTCGAAGGAAATGGGAAATCTCCCCATTGTCTCTGTGCCCGGAAATCCTGCCTTAAGGGCACATTTCAGGTATGAATAGGGTGAGCCTGTGACCGGTGACCTGGATTCAGGAATTAAGTCGTTTTAATAATGAAAGACATCACCTTGCCAACAAAGGTCCGTATAGTTAAAGCTATGGTTTTCCCAGTAGTGATGTATGGAAGTGAGAGCTGGACCATAAAGAAGGCTGATTGCTGAAGAATTGATGCTTTTGAATTATGGTGCTGGAGGAGACACTTGAGAGTCCCCTGGACTGCAAGAAGATCAAACCTCTCCATTCTGAAGGAAATCAGCCCTGATTGCTCACTGGAAGGCAGTGGAAGACAGGAGTGCCTGGCGTGCTCTGGTCCATGGGGTCACGAAGAGTCGGACACGACTAAATAACAACAACAATAACAAAAGAGTGGCCAAAACCCAGATAATGCAATCAGGTAAATGAAGATAGGAGATAAACAACACACTCAGGATTCTGTTTTAGACCACCCCCTGTGATGTATGTATGATATATTTGGGGAGGTGGTCCTGGGATGATCTTCTTCTGTGATGTATGTATGATGTTTCTGGGGGTGGTCTGGAGTTTGAGGGTGGGCAATTAAAAAAGTCTATATAAGAACTGAAGGGGTTCTAGCAACAAGGTAAAATGTAAGATGGGATTGATAATAGATAAGCTAAATTGGATATGAATTTGCTGAACCAATTTTTAAAAGGGATACAAAAAAGGGAGGCGCGAGGAAGTCAGGAAAATAAGTTAACTAAAGATGAGAAATAAAAAAAAGAGGGAGCTTTGTTTTCTTTTATAACTGTTTTTTCTTTTTCTTTTTTGTGTTTAATGTTTGTATTTTTGTATTTTGTAATTTTGTATTTTTCTGTTTTTGTATTTTTCTGAACTTTTCTATTGATAAAATTTAATAAAATATTATTTTAAAAAAAATCTATATAAGGGCAGGCACACCTTTGTTCTGGGTCCTCCTCTCTCCTACTGCGTGTGAGGGGAGCAACCTGTTGCAACAGCTTTAATAAAGTAGTAGATAGGTAGCCGTGTTGGTCTGCCATAGTCAAAATAAAAAAATTCCTTCCAGTAGCACCTTAAAGACCAACTAAGTTAGTTCTTGGTATGAGCTTTCGTGTGCATGCACACTTCTTCAGATACACTGAAACAGAAGTTGCCAGATCCTTCTATATAGTGAGAAGGTGGGGAGGGGTGTTACTCAGAAGGGAGGGTGCGAATGGGAGATTGGCAGATAGCTGAGAGAGCCTCTTGACGACTCTTAACGACTGTAATAGGTCTTACAGGAAAAGGCAAGGGGTGGGAAGGTGAGAAATGGTTTAGTCATGTATAGTGAGATAAGAATCCAATGTCTTTGTTCAGTCCAGGTCTTTTCATGGTTTTAAGTTTGGTAATGAGTTGTAATTCAGCAGCTTCTCTTTCCAGTCTATTTCTGAAATTCCTTTGTAGTAAAACAGCTACTTTGAGATCTTGTATAGAATGTCCTGGGAGATTGAAGTGTTCTCCTACTGGTTTCTCTGTTCTGTGATTCTTGATGTCAGATTTATGTCCGTTTATTCTTTGGCGTAAGGTTTGGCCTGTTTGTCCAATATAGAGAGCTGAAGGACACTGTTGGCATTTGATGGCATACACAATGTTAGACGATGAGCAATTAAATAGTCCCGAGATGGTATGTGTGATGTTGTTGGGGCCAGTAATGGTGTTGTCCGGGTGTATGTGGCAGCAAAGTTGGCATCTGGGTTTATTGCAGGCTCTGGTGCCAGTGTCTGTGTTAAGTCTGGTTGTAGTATTATTGTGGGTTAGGAGTTGTTTAAGATTGGGTGGCTGTCTGTAGGCAATGAAAGGTCTTCCTCCCAGAGCTTGAGAAAGAGAACTGTCATTGTCCAGGAGAGGTTGTAGATCTCTGATGATGCGTTGTACTGTTTTAACTTGGGAGCTGTATGTGATGACTAGAGGTGTTCTGTTATTTTTTTTTTCTTATTTTCTTATTTTCCCTCCTTTCTGTAATGTATGCATGATGTCAACCCCTTCTGTAATGTATGCATGATGTCAACCCCTCCTTTCTGTAATGTATGCATGATGTTTCTGGGGGTGGGCTTGACCTAGAGGAGGGGAATTTCAAAAGTTTTTATAAGGTCTTGCAGGCCATTGTTCTGGGTCTTTCCTCTCTCTTGCAAGTGAAGGGAATACCCTGTTGCAACAGTTCAATAAAGGCCAAGCCTACAGGCTGCTGTTTTGCTCCAAGTTATCCTGGTTGGTGTCTTTGTTTTGTCCAAGAGAGCCCTCGGATTTTTCCGTTAACAACAGGAGCACACACACACTCATTTAGGGAAGCTTTTAATGTTTGATGCATTACTGTATTTTAATATTTTGTTGGAAGCCACCCAGAGTGGCTGGGGAAACCCAGCCAGATGGGCGGGGTATTAATAATAATGATAATGATGATGATGATGATGATGATGATGATAATAATAATAATAATAATAATAATAATAATAATAATAATAATAATTGGTGGGAAGGGATGGGGATTTTAAAAGTGCAGAAGAGTGACCACGTTTTCCCGTGACACATTGGAAGTGCACGAGGTAGAAAATATGGATTGTTTCTGCTTATTTCTCCCCCTTTTCATTGCTGCTGTTCTCAGCTGTGTTGCCCCACCAAATCCAGTTTAGCTCCCCTGTCCCAGGAATGTGGACGGCTGATGTGGAATGCAAATAAACATTAAACAATGACACAACCCGTTGCCCCACCCATAAGGTCACAGCAGGTTCTGCCAGCAGACAAGTGCTGCAAATGGCAGAGGAGTGGAAATTTACTGGGCTGAAAGAAGCGAGAGCACTTAAAAAAAACAAAAAAAAAGTGCACAGCAAACACGGATTGAAGCAAAGGTCATCAATTTGCAGAATTGCCCTTTGCAAAGCAGTGAAATCTTACAACAGCCTCCTCTAAGCTGGTGCCCTGTGGATGTCTTGGGACTACAACTCACATCAGCCACAGCCAGCAGAAGCTGAGAAGGATATCTTAAACCTCCTGCAAGGCGAAGGTAAAGGAGAGCAGCAGTTCTAAGCAAAACATGTGCTCCTCTTCTTCTCTTTGGCGATCCCTCGTAGTCGAGTAAGATTGTCTTCCATGAACACGGTCTTAACAGTGTGTCCATAAGTGACTGTGGAGGCCAATTCTGGATCCACATGTCCTTCCACAATGGGGGCATTGGTTTCCGGTCAGGAGGGTTTGCCAAGCGTACCTTCCTCTTAGCACATTTCTCCCTTGCGTCCTGAGTTCGAGTGTCTTCAAAGCCCATGACACCTTTGGTAAAGGCTGTTCTCCAACTGGAGCGCTCGCAGGCAAAAGTGTTTCCCGGTTGTCAGTGTTTATACTACATTTTTTTAGATTTGCCTTGAGAGCGTCTTTGAACCTCTTTTGTTGACCACCAGCATAACGCTTCCATTTTTAAGTTCAGAATAGAGTTGCTGCTTTGGAAGACGATAACCAGGCATTCGAACAAGACCAGTCCAATGAAGATGGTGTTGAAGAATCATTGCTTCAACACTGGTGATCTTTGCTTCTTCCACTACACTAGCTGAAATATACTCGGAGTCAAGTGTGAATTTCATGCTCTTTATTCAGCTCATAGTAGCAATGAATGAAACTTCCCCCAAAATGTCTAGCTATATATACATTCTTTACACAATGGACCCCGCGTGATTGGCTAATTCCGGGCTGCTCCTGCAGGCCAATCAGGTTGCTGATTCACTTCATCCAGGAGCCTGATTGGCTGGTCCTGCAGGCCAATCAGGTCACTGATTCACTTCCACCTGGAGCTGGATTGAGTGGCTCCTGCAGACCAATCAGACTGATGCATTCTGGATCCTATTGTTCTAGGATTCAGCTCAATACATAACACTAGCATTAGTTCACCTGTCTTTCCAAGTGATGTGTAAATTTTTTTGGAGACACCGTTGATGGAATCTTTCAAGGAGTTGGAGATGGCGTTTATAAGTGGTCCATGTTTCACAAGCACACAGTAAGGTTGGTAGTATAATAGCTTTGTAAAGGAGCATTTTGGTTTTCCTGCGAATGTCCCGGTCCTCAAACACTCTGCACTTCAACTGGGAGAAAGCTGCACTTGCAGAGCTCAGGCTATGCTGGACAACCACAGGCCTAACCAGTGAGTGCCATGAAGCTCACTGGTTAACCTTGGGCCAGCCACTGACTCTCAACCTCACCTTCCTCCCAGGTTTGTTGTGGCGATTAAATTGGGGTGGGAGCGGAACACCATGTTCGCAACCTTGAGCTCCTTGGAGAAGGAGGTGGGATTTAAATGCAATAAATAAATAGACCCTCTCTACTCAGCAGTAGAAGGCTGTTCGCTGAAGAATTGATGCTTTTTTAAAATAAATTTTATTAAGTTTTCACAATAAGATAGACAAACAAAAACAAAAAACATACAAAATCACAAAAAACAATACAATACAAAAAGGCTAAGATTAAACAGAAAAAAAAGAAATAGAAACACAAAAAACAACAAAAAATTCCCTCTTTCTTAATTTCTCATCTTCAATTAACTACTTTTCCTGACTTCCTTACATCTCCCATTCTTGTATCCCTTTTTAGAAATTTGTTCAGCAAATTCATATCCAAACAATTTATCTATTATTATTCCAATCTTACATTTTACTTTGATGCTAGAGCCCCTGAAATTATTTCAATGTCGTTTAGTATTCATAAATTTTACAGTATTTCTGCAAATAAATTTTAAATTTTCTCCAATCTTCTTCCACTGACTCTTCTCCCTGGTCTCGGATTCTGCCAGTCATTTCCGCCATCTCCATATAGTCCATGATGCTTTTGAATTATGGTGCTGGAGGAGACTCTTGAGAGTCCCATGGACTGCAAGAAGAACAAACCTATCCATTCTTAAGGAAATTAGCCCTGAGTGCTCACTGGAAGGACAGATCCTGAAGCTGAGGCTCCAATACTTTGGCCACTTCATGAGAAGAGAAGACTCCCTGGAAAAGACCCTGATGTTGGGAAAGATGGATGGCACAAGGAGAAGGGGACGACAGAGGACGAGATGGTTGGACAGTGTTCTTGAAGCTGCCAGCATGAGTTTGACCAAACTGCGGGAGGCAGTGGAAGACAGGAGTGCCTGGCGTGCTCTGGTCCATGGGGTCACGAAGAGTCGGACACGACTAAACGACTCAACAACAACAACTCAGCAGTAGACCGTACAGAGCTCAACGGGGTGTGTGTGTGTGTGTGTTTGAGCCCCTGGTGTGTATTACATTTATACCCCAACTTTTCTCCAAGCAGCTCAAAATGGCGCAAATCGTTCTTTTCTACCCCTCCATTTGATCCTTACAACAACAACCCTGCAAAGTAGGTTAGACTGAGGTTCAGTGACTGACGCAAGGTCACTCAGAGAGCATCATGGTCAATTGGGGATTAGAACTCTGGTCTCCCAGGTCCTGGTCTGATGTAATAACCAGTATATCACACTAGGCAAGCTATATTTTGTATTTGTGTGCATGAAGTGCGAGAGAGAAATAATACAGCAGCAGTGGTTTTTATGAGTCAAGGGGGCAAGGCAGTGGCTCATTGGCTGTATAAACAACTGCTTCGAGATTTTATTTCTATGCACTTTGGACTGGGGGGGGGGCAAGGAAATGGACCCTTTTCAGTTTTGCACCAAGGTTCTTCACTTGACCGAATTTTAAAATATTAACCACCCTTATTTTTTTCTTATATAAGGGTTGCATTGCAGTAGAGCTGATGAATTTTCTGTAAAAAATAAAAATCTGTAAAACCAACCTTTTCCCCAAATGCCTTTCTGAAGTTCCCTCAGGCCTTCCTTGGTAGATGGGGCTCCTCCATTTCAAGTGTGGGGTTCAAATAAACCAATAAAGATTTGGTGATTTCCCCGCCTTTCATTAAAAAGATTTTTTTTCAAGTCAATCTTACAAGCAAGCTGCTATGAAATAAGCTGATTTAAATTCAGCTACAAGTAACCAATAATTATCCTGTGGGCTGCTACTGAGATTGCCAAGGAGCTAGAAATACTACCTGATGCTGTTCTAGTCTGTATCAGCAGAAGTATCATGTTCAGGTCAAGGGAAATAATAGTACCGCTCTATTCTGCTTTGGTCAGACCACACATGGAATACTCTTTCCAGTTCTTGTTGTTGTTTAGTCGTTTAGTCGTGTCCGACTCTTCGTGACCCCATGGACCAGAGCACGCCAGGCACTCATGTCTTCCACTGCCTCCCGCAGTTTGGTCAAACTCATGCTGGTAGCTTCGAGAACACTGTCCCACCATCTCGTTCTCTGTCGTCCCCTTCTCCTTGTGCCCTCCATCTTTCCCAACATCAGGGTCTTTTCCAGGGAGTCTTCTCTTCTCATAAGGTGGCCAAAGTATTGGAGCCTCAGCTTCACGAACTGTCCTTCCAGTGAGCACTCAGGGCTGATTTCCTTAAGAATGGAGAGGTTTGGGCGCGGACGGTGAGGAAGCGCGGAGAGCCACGCCAAAGCTTTCCGAGTAACTCGGAGATTTGGGGGAGCCGCAAAGGCACTGCGCCCCTCAAAAAGCTAAAGCCCAGGGGGGGTACCCCTGGGGGAAGGTTTCCCGGCAGCGCAGGAGCGACGCTTCACCTCTGTGGCTTCCCCTCCCTTCGTGGAGAGGGAGCGCAGAATGGGGTCGTGTGCGTAACAAGGGAGAGCCCCGCCTCCGAGCTACGATGCCTCAAGCTTCCACCGAGAAAGGCGACGAACCTCTAAAGGCTTAAAAAAGGAATCCCCATCGTGAATGGATTTGGGATAACGCCAAAGATAAGGACTATAGATGGGTGAGTCCGGGTTGTAACTGATTTTATGTATGGACTCCACCCGACGCAGAGCGAAAATGGCGCAGGTTTTTGAATCGTGGGCAGTTAAGAAAAGGGAGTAACTCGGAACGGCCGAACTGTGCGCGTGCAGAACGAGGAGGGATATTTTCGGCCAAACCAAAAGAATTTCTATATACTAACGGATTTAAAACTGTTTGTCTGAGTTGGATACCTTTTTGTTGGGAATTTGGCACGGACCTACGTCTGCTTCTATGTTTGGGTTATCGCCAGGGATTTCTATTTAAGTTTCCCGTGACTCTCAAGCGTAGCCTATTAAGTCCATACAGCAGTAAACGCTGTTGGGAAAGACCCTGAAAGGACAGGAGGAACATAGATGGGACAGAGAGAAGACGCTATTATGATTGTTTTCTGCGGATACGCTTTAGAGGATTTGCAATGACTCTTTATTAAGGACTTATAAGACTCCTTGGTGGTGACAATATAGCAGAGCGCTTTATGAAGGACGTTAAAGATAGATAACTATCTGTAGCAGATTTGCCTACCTGCCCTATGTTTTAGTGGTCTAAGTTACTTATTGTTTATCGTTTACTGTTTACTCTTATTGTATATTGTCTACTGTTTATTGTTTATTGCTCACCCTTCCCCCCCACCCTCCGCTCTCCCCCCCCAACTTACTCACCGCTTGATTTTGTCCCTCTATAGTAGTCAAGCCCCCCCCGCCTGCTTCTCACACTCAATCTGTAAATTTTATACAACCACGCCCCCAACCACCCCCCCTCTCCCCCCCTCTCCCTCGGCTAACAATCAAGTAACTAACTACCTCCTGAATAATCTGATAAGTGGACTGGTATTTAATACGACCTTTTTGATATTACGTTAAATGGTTTTCTGCTAACTCCCTAACTGTGGAGAAAGAACAGAAATAGGATTGGGAAAACAAGATAGGGACTCTCCTGCTGGATGGAAAGAGACTGGAAAAAGCCCCTCAATATAATCGGAAATATTAATTAGGACAGCGAACTCAAATTACAGATTAGAACTGTTCCCCCCACTCGGAAAGCTTCGGAATCTCACCCTTGTCTTGACCTCAGCGCTACCTAATTTAAGACTGATTATAATTTAACTATAAGGGGTGATACCCCCAACACCCTGGGCAGAGAGGACGGAAAGTGGACCGGCGCAGAGTGGGAGCCTTGGACCACACATCTGGTACAATTACTTGGAAAGGACTAACGGAGCGGTAATAAGGAGATTGTGAGCCCTTAAAGGGAGAGAACTAGCTCCAAAAAGCATAAACATAACCGGTAACCAGGAGTAAAATGCAAGGGAAGAACGGGAAAAGGGGAGGGGGGACTCCAGGTGAAAGGAAAGTATCTAGACAGGAAGAAATTAAAGACTTAGATTTTTTGTGGTTAAAAATCAAGGAGGAACTTAAACAGAATGAAAACAACATAGAAAATAAATTAGAGGAAATGCAAGAGAGGATAGATAGGAGAATAGAGGGAGCAATAGGGGAGCTCTCGAATAAAGTTCAAGAGTTAGCGGTCAAAGCAAAGACATTTGAGGAATCCAATAAAAAAATACAGAAAGATATGAGAGAACAGAAAAGGGAGACAGAAAAAGTGAAGGAGGAGATACGAGAAGTAAATAAGACGCAGGAGCAGATCTGGGACAATATTGCAATGACGGAAATGCGACAAAGGCAAATGCACTTAAAATTCAGAGGTATAGAGGAAGAGGTGAAAGAGAATATTAAGGAGAAAATAATTAAGGAATTGGCTAAGTGGTTAGAGGTGAAAGAGGAGGAGGTCGCATATACGATAGAAAACGCCTTTAGAATTAAAACGAGAACATACCAGAACAAGACTAAGAAGCCCCTTGGAGACTGCTTAGTAGTGTTTAACTCAATGGGAATGAGGAATCTGATACTTAAAACGAGCTATCATAAAAAATTAATAATAGGCGGTAGACCAATAATCGTCCTTAAAGAGATACCAGTCAGATTGTTACGTAAGAGAGAGGGATACAGATATATAACAGGAGTCTTGAGAAGGAATAATATTCAATTTAGATGGGAATTCCCCGAAGGAATTGCTTTTTTCTTCAAAGACAAGAGATTTAAGCTGACTAGCCCATTAGAGGTGGAAAAATTTCTGAGGAGATATGAGAGGGTGCTTGGTAAAAAGGAGGACAGAGCAACAGATAGGCAGGAAGTTGGAGATGGGGGAGGCGGGGGTGGGGGGAAACCGAAGTTGCGAGTGGGGGAGGGAGAGGGAGTTGGAGAGATGGAAGGGGAGGAAGGTGTGGTGGAAGAGGAGGAAACAGAGGAGGAGGAAGAAACAAGTAACTGAAAGTCAGATATAAACTTGATATTTAATTTTAATAATGTCTTTAACCTTTCTAACTTGGAATGTTAACTGGCTAAATGAGAAACTAAAAAGGAATAAAATAGAGAAAGTTTTGAGGAATAAAAAATGTGACGTGGTTTGTTGCCAAGAGACCCATGTAGCTAAAAAACACAAACATATATTGGTGAATAAAAGGTTGGGACTGGAGTTTATTAACTCAGAGGTGAATAAAAAGAGAGGGTTGGTGACCTATGTTAAAGAAAAATTGGAACCCAAAATAATTTGTAAGGATGAGGAGGGGAGGATCTTAGGGATCCAAATCACCCATCAAGGGGAAAAATTTAACGTAGTATCAGTTTATGCCCCCAATACAAACAAAACTGAGTTTTTTAAAAAATTGGAACAAATACTACTAGAACTAGAAAATGATAAATTAATCTTACTGGGAGATTTGAATGGAGTCCCTGAACCCGGGATAGATAGGAGCGAAAAAAGAAGGAAAGGGAAGCAGGGGAAGCTCCCAAAAACCTTCCACGATCTCCAAGAAAATTTAGACCTGATTGACATCTGGAGGTTCAAAAACCCAACAGGAAAACAGTTTACGCATTTCTCAGGGGTACACCAGAGCTGCGGTAGAATAGACCAGATCTGGGTCTCTAGAGAGCTTTCGATAAGATCGGTGAAATGTGAAATAGAGCCTAGAACCCTCTCGGACCACAACCCAATTTTTTTGGAAATAAAGTGCAAACCATTAGGACTATATAGATGGAGAATGAACGATTATTTGCTGGAACAAGATGAGACCATTGGTAAGGCAAAGAATATCTTGAAAGAGTATTTTGACCTAAATCTGAATAAAGGAACTAAAATCGATGTGGTCTGGGATGCAAGTAAGGCACTACTCAGAGGCTTCCTGATTCAACAGAATAAATATAGAAAAAATTTGAGAGAAGCAAAGAAGGAAGAAATAGTCAAACAATTAAAAGAAGCAGAGGGGAAATTAATAATAAATCCTGGGGATGAGAGAACCAAACATGTCTGCAAACTATTACAAACCCAATACGCAACACTGTTAAATCAAGAGATAGAATGGGGAATAAAAACGATGAAACAAAAGTACTTTGAGTCGGCAAATAAGACGGGTAAGCTGTTAGCGTGGCAACTGAGAAAAAGGAAAAAACAAAGGGTGATCAACAAAATTAAATGGGAAGACCAAATAATAGAAGATCCCAGTGAGATAAATCGAAAGTTCCTTCAGTATTATGAAACCTTGTACAAAAAAAAGGAGGATGAAGATATAAATGAGATAGGAAGGTATTTGGAAAGGAATGGAGGGGAACAGCTATTAGAGGAGGAAAAGGCACTTCTAAATGAACCAATAATGGTGGAAGAGGTCAGAGAAGTTATCAAAAAAATGAAACCCGGGAAGGCCCCAGGCCCAGATGGCCTCTCTCAAAAGTACTATAAAACCTTAGAGGAATACTTGGCCCCGGTACTTAGTAATGTAATTAACAACATCTTGCAAGGAGGGGAAATGCCTGATTCGTGGAGAGAGGCCTACATTACAGTAATACCTAAAGCAGATTCAGATATACTTGATGTAAAAAACTACAGACCAATTTCACTGCTCAATAATGACTACAAGATCTTTGCAGGAATAATGGCGAATAGACTAAAGAAATATTTGAATAGAGCGATCCATAAAGATCAAGCCGGATTCCTGCCCGGCAGGCAGATAAAGGATAACGTAAGACATGTAGTTAATATAATTGAATACCTGGATCTCAGGATTGATATCCCTGCTGCTTTAATCTTTATAGATGCCGAAAAGGCTTTTGATAATGTATCTTGGCACTTTCTTATAAAATGTATGGAGAAGGTAGGAATAAGAGGGCCATTCCTAGAAGGCATAAGGGCAATCTACTCAGACCAAAGAGCAAGACTAATCATTAATAGTAACCTGACGAATTCGTTTAAGATTACAAAAGGCACAAGGCAGGGGTGCCCTCTGTCACCTCTATTATTTGTTATGGTCCTGGAAGTCATACTGAAGAAAATAAGAGAAACATCGGAAATAAGAGGGATTAAAATTGGTATAAAGGAATATAAAGTAAAGGCTTACGCCGACGATCTAGTAATTTCAATAGAAGACCCCACAAAAGGGATAAACACAGTTATCGAATTAATGGAGGAATTTGGTAGGTCATCTGGGTTCAAACTAAACAAAGTTAAAACAAAGATGCTGATAAAAAACGCAGATGAACAATCAAAAAACAAAATTGAGTTCGAATCCGGGATAAAGACGTCGAAGAAGGTTAAATACTTGGGTATTTGGGTCTCCCCAAAAAATATAAATCTGGTGGAAGACAATTATAATAGAACTTGGAGAGAGTGCAAAAAAGACCTAGATAGCTGGAGCAGACTGCAACTCTCTTGGGAAGGGAGAATGGCGGCCATCAAAATGAATATCCTCCCAAAAATGATATTCCTATTCCAAAATATCCCAGTAGTAAGGGGCACAACAATGTTTAAGGAATGGCAGAGGACCCTGTCTAGGTTTATCTGGCAGGGGAAAAGGGCCAGAATTAAATATAAGCTGCTCACCGACAGAAGAGATAGAGGAGGGTTCGCGGTCCCGAATTTACAACTGTACTACGAGGCCTCGTGTCTCTGTTGGACTAAAGAATGGATAACCCTAGATAACACCGACCTATTGGATTTGGAGGGCTTTGATGCTAGGTTTGGGTGGCATGCATACCTATGGCATGATAAGGGGAGAGTGCATGCAGGATTCTCCAATCACATTATAAGAGGGGCGTTGTTGGAAGTATGGAATAGATGTAAGAGACTGGTAGAAAAGGATACCCCATGGTGGCTGTCACCCATTGACATCCTAGCAATTAAGAAACTAAACATGGAAGGCAAAAGGTGGACATACGCTGATCTCCTGAGAAAGTCTGATAAAGGATGGGAAATCAGGCCCTACGAAGAGTTAAAAGATAAATTAACGGGATGGTTTCAATTCCACCAAATCAATGCCCTATGGAATGAGCATAAAAAAGTTGGAATGAGCAAGAACAAATCTAAGTTCCAGCTAGAAATAATAGAAGGGAAGTCTAAACTCTTAACCAAAATGTACAACCAACTACTAGACTGGGACACTATGGACGAGGAGGTTAAAGAGGTTATGATCAAATGGGCCATAGACTTAGGATACCCCCTAGAATACGAAAGATGGACAAAACTATGGAATAAGGATATGAAATTTTCAGCTTGTGTCGGTCTCCGAGAAAATATGGAAAAGATGATGTACCGTTGGTACATCACACCAACAAAGTTAGCTAAAATGTATAAAACCGGAGACAAGACCTGTTGGAAATGTAAGAAGAAAGAGGGAGATTTCCACCATATGTGGTGGACCTGCGAGGAGGTAAAGAAGTTCTGGGGCTCAGTTTATGATGAATTAAAAAAGATTCTAAAGTATACCTTCCCTAAAAAGCCTGAGGCATTCCTTTTAGGAATGGTCGGGGATGAAATCAAGAAAGACGACCAAACCCTATTTCAGTACGCAACAGTATCCGCTAGGATACTGTTGGCACAGAATTGGAAAACACCCAACGTCCCAACAATCAGAGAATGGCAAACCAAACTAATTGAGTATATTGACTTAGCAATAATGACACAGAAAATCAGGCAACAGAAAAATACCAAATTTATTAATGATTGGAATAAATTCCTCTCATACATGGAGACGATTTTAGGAAACATCAAAATCACAGTAGGTATAATATAAAAACTGTGAGGTAGTAATATTGTTTAGCAAAAGACACTGCCGAATATATTATTGAATTACAGCTCACGTTGCGGTGGTGGGAAGTCTAACAATGTAACAGATGTGTATAATGACTTAGTATTTGAACAGTATGGAATTTGATTTTGGATTTATTTAATTTTTTCTTTTTTTCTTTTCCTTCTTTGATGATGTTGTTTTAGTGAACGATGTATATGTGTTTTTAAGTTGCTGGAATAAAAATAAAGGTTTTAAAATTAAAAAAAAAAAAAGAATGGAGAGGTTTGATCTTCTTGCAGTCCATGGGACTCTCAAGAGTCTCCTCCAGCACCAGAATTCAAAAGCATCAATTCTTCGGCGATCAGCCTTCTTTATGGTCCAGCTCTCACTTCCATACATCACTACTGGGAAAACCATAGCTTTTACTATACGGACCTCTGTCCAGTTCATTTTTTAAAAAATAAATATTTATTAAAGTTTTCACAATATTACATAATGGAAAAGAAAAAAGAAAAAATACAAAGTAAAAAAAAGTTAAAAACAATTCCATCTTTTTGTCACTTATCTTTCATTTGCTTGTTTCCCGGACCTCCTCATACCTCCCTTTTTTGTATTCCAGTTCAATTTATTAATTCAACAATTCCTTTCCCTCCTTATTTTATCCTGATCTTTAATCTTAATATATTATAACATTAAATTTTTACCTGTTAAAAATCCATTTTTTTCATATTCTTTTATACCATTACAGCTAGAAACCACTTAACTTCAATCCAACATCATTCTAACATTCATTAATTTTGCAATATTTCTATAAATAGTCTTTAAATTTCTTCCAATCTTCTTCCACCGACTCTTCTCCCTGGTCTCGGATTCTGCCAGTCATTTCCGCCAATTCCATGTAATCCATCATTTTCATCTGCCATTCTTCCAGAGTGGGTAGTTCTTGTGTCTTCCAATACTTTGCAATAAGTATTCTTGCTGCTGTTGTAGCATACATAAAGAAAGTTCTGTCCTTCTTTAACACCGATTGGCCGACTATGCCCAGGAGAAAGGCCTCTGGTTTCTTCAAGAAGGTATATTTAAATACCTTTTTTAATTCATTATAAATCATCTCCCAGAAAGTCTTAATCCTTGGGCACGTCCACCATAGGTGAAATAATGTACCTTCAGTTTCCTTACATTTCCAACATTTATTATTGGGCAAATGGTAGATTTTTGCAAGCTTGACTGTGGTCATGTAGCACCTGTATATCATTTTCATAATATTCTCTCTTAAGGCATTACATGCCGTAAACTTCATACCTGTGGTCCATAACTGTTCCCAGTCAGCCATCATTATGTTATATCCAACGTCTTGTGCCCATTTAATCATAGCAGATTTCACCGTTTCATCCTGAGTATTCCATTTCAACAGCAAGTTATACATCTTTGACAAAATCTTAGTTTTGGGTTCTAACAATTCTGTTTCTAATTTTGATTTTTCCACCTGGAAGCCGATTTTCTTATCCAAATTGTACGCCTCCATTATCTGATAATAATGAAGCCAGTCTCGCACTTTGTTTTTTAGTTTTTCAAAACTCTGCAATTTCAATCTATCTCCATCCTGTTCTAAAATTTCCCAATATTTCGGCCATTTGACCTCCATATTGAGCTTTTTCTGAGCTTTCGCTTCCATCGGTGACAGCCACCTTGGGGTTTTTTTCCCCAATAAGTCCTTGTATCTTATCCAAACATTAAACAATGCTTTCCTGAAAATATGGTTTTTAAATGCTTTATGTGCTTTGATCTTATCATACCACAGATATGCATGCCATCCAAATACGTTGTTAAAACCTTCTAAATCCAAAATGTCAGTGTTTTCAAGAAGCAGCCATTCTTTCAACCAGCAAAAAGCTGCTGATTCATAGTAAAGTTTAAAGTCTGGCAGGGCAAATCCACCTCTTTTCTTTGCATCTGTTAATATTTTAAATTTTATTCTAGGCTTCTTGCCCTGCCAGACAAATCTAGAAATATCTCTCTGCCACCTCTTGAAACAGTCCATTTTGTCCACAATTTGTAATGTTTGAAACAAAAACAACATTCTAGGCAATACATTCATTTTTACCGCAGCAATACGACCCAGCAGTGAAAGCTTCAAATTTGACCAAATTTGACCAAATTTCTAAATCTTTTTTCACTTCAGCCCAGCATTTTTCATAGTTATCTTTAAATAAATTCCCATTTTTTGCTGTCATGTTAATCCCCAGGTATTTAACTTTCTTAACCACTGTTAAACCTGTCTCATTCTGAAACCTCTCTCTCTCCATTGGTGTTAATTTTTTCTCTAAAACCTTGGTCTTTAACTTATTCAATTTAAATCCTGCAACTTGACCAAATTCTTGAATCAGTTCTAAAACCCTTTTGGTACTAGATTCTGGCTCCTGTAACGTCAATACTAAGTCATCTGCAAATGCTCTCAATTTGTACTGTTTGGCTCTGACCTGTATACCTTTAACCAGCTGGTCCCTTCTTATCATATTCAGCAGAACCTCCAGGACCGATATAAAAAGCAATGGGGAGATTGGGCAACCTTGTCGTGTCCCTTTTTCTATCATAAATTCTTCCGTCACCACATTATTTACAATTAATTTAGCCTTTTGTTCAGAATATATCGCACTTATACCATTTTCAAAACCTTGGCCTACCCCCATACCCTGTAAGTTTTTTTTCATAAAAGTCCTTTTACTATACGGACCTCTGTCCAGTTCAGGGCACCACAATTTAAGAAGGATGTTGACAAGCTGGAACGTGTCCAGAGGAAGACAACCAAGATGATCAAGGGTCTGGAAACCAAGCCTTATGAGGAATGGTTGAAGGAGCTGGGTATGTTTAGCCTGGAAAAGAGGAAACTGAGAGGAGATATGATAGCAGCCAATCAGGCTTCTTGAGGAAGTGAATCCACAACCTGATTGGCCTACAGGAGCAGCCTGGAATTAGCCAATCACGCGGGACCCATTGTGTAAAGAATGTATATATAGCTAGACGTTTTGGGGAAAGTTTCATTCATTGCTACTACGAGCTAAATAAAGAGCATGAAATTCACACTCGACTCCGAGTATCTTTCAGTTTCTGTGATCTGGACAGATCTGAGCCAGTGGGAATCTTGACCCTGGGTGGGTATGCACATGGGTGGTGTAGGAGTGATTTGGAACATTAAATCTGTTAGCCTCTGAGGTCCAGCACCATTCTTTACTGTTTGTTTCTTTGTTTGTTGTTATTGATGGCAGGAGTTACTTTCCTCCGCTAGGCTGGCTTTAGCTTGCAAAATAGTTTGTTATTCAAACAAGGCATTCTGGGAATTGTTAGCAAAAGATCTGGGTGAAGGGGCACACCGGCTCCGCTGTTTTAAGACAGAGCAGCTGTAAACAAATTGCTGTTGGTGACGGATCTCTTTACGTTCATTTTTCACCGACTGTCCTACTCCAGGCGGATATAAGCAAGTCTGGGTAAAGTGGCAGAGCACCAGTCCCTGGCATCTCCATTTTAGAGTTGGGAATGCTCCCCATCAGGGATGATGCCAGTCAGTGTGGGCAATATAGAGCTAGATGGACCAATGGCAGCTTCCTCTATTAGTCCCACTGATAAACTCCCATTTTTTTTCTTTTTTAAAATATTTTTTTAATTAATTTTAACATATAAATTATAGTACATACCACAAAACGTCACATCTTATACAATCTTTTTTGGACTTCCATCAGCACCTCTGATGATCCACCATTCTTATCACTTCTTCTGCATTTCTTAAATTCACATTGCCTTTAATTATCTTAACTAACCATCCTCCCCTTTATCCATTTTTGCAATAGTTCCAATAATTCACCTCACAAAACTTCTTGCAAACCTACAAACGTAGTCTGATCATCACAATTACTTTTCAAATAGTCTGTAAATTTACACCAGTCTTCTGTGAATTTCTGGTCCCGCAGATTTCGAATCCTTCCTGTTAGTTTTAGTTCTGCATAGTCCATTAATTTCATCCTCCATTCTTCTTTCGTCAGTAATTCTTCTTGCTTCCATTTTTGTGCCAATAATATTCTTGCTGCTGTCGTTGCATATGAAAACAGCTTAAGATCTTTTCTATTTATATTACTTCCTAGATAAACTCCCAGTTTCTAATTGGTTTCGACAAACTAATGATGCAAGATCTTATCAGCAACTTAGCAACACTTTCAGCTTTCTAATATGTATAAATTCAGCTTTGTGGGGCAATTTTGTATTTTCAGTCTATCCAGTGCTTGATAGATCCTGCTGGATGAGGCCAATGGCCTAACCAGTCCAGCATCCTATTCTCACAGAGACCATGTGATGGCCTGGGATTCGGACTCAGAGGCTGAACCTGAGGAATCCCAGCCTGCACAGAACCAGTCCCCGCCTCCAGAACCAGCTGAGCCGGGGCTGGGGCCTGAGCCTGAAGGGTCCTCACCTGTGCTGGATCCTCAGGTGCAGGCACCAGCTGAGTCTGCTCTGGCTCCTGAGGTGATGGAGGACCCATTGCCTGCAGGTGCTCCACTCTCAGCCCTGTCAGGGGAAGCTGAGGTTGCCTCTGGGTCCGGTAACCCTCCAGCCTCTCCTGAGCTACAGAGGCTCAGGGCAGAGAGGCGGAGGGAACTAAGTTCCTGCAGGAGGAGTGCTCACCTCCAGGCCAGGAGAGGCGAGTCACCTGTGGACTGGGGCACATAATGCCTCGGGGCAGATATAAGCCAGCCAGCCCCAGTCCCAGGCTGCGGGAGCAACATTGTTGGTAGCCTGTCCCTGCCTGCACCCTGTCCTGCTCGTCTGCCAGAGTTCCTGACCCTACCCGACTCCCTGCCTTGGACCCAGCTACAGCTTTGACAGACAGCCTCCATACCGCACCATCGAACTTGGACTGGACACGGACTTCACCTCTCGGTTAGCCCCCAGGACCAGCACAGACCAGCCACATGCCTGTGAGAAGCTCATAAGCAGGATCTGAGCCCAAGAGCATTCAGAAGCATTAGAGGCAGTGTTCATTTTGGGGGTGGGGCTCCAATAGGAGTTTATTCCACATGTGTTCTTCTGTATTATTGGTGCATGGATTTGTTTCACAGGTGTTTTGATGCATTATTGTTGCAATACATTGTATTGTCGTATTCACTGGTCATCATCATCATCATGTAATTATTTGTACCTTGCCCTGGCAACTCTGGGCAGCTTCCAGCATATGCAAAAATATAACAAAGCACCAAACATTAAAAACTTCCCTATGCAGGGCTGCCTTCAAGTGTCTTCTAAAGGTTGTATAGTTAATTATCTCCTTGACTGCTATATACTGAAGTTCTCACCCTGGGCCAGCAGGGGGGTACCGTAGATAGTTTTCACTCAGGTCCACATATGCAAATAAGGGATTGAAAGGGACGTTCAGTGATTGGATAGTTACAGAAAGTTGTTACAGTTACATTGTAGTGGAGCTCTATATAAGCAGGCTGGCTGAACCCTTCAGTTCAGTTCAGTTCTGGCCTGTGAATAAACAAGAGCTGTTTGAAGAATCGCTGTGTTGTCTGATGTGTTCACCCACAACTTAACATTGACATCTACTGGGAGCGTTTTCCACAGGGTGGGTTGCCATATGTCAACAAGTTTTGTGTCCGGACTTTCACTTTTTGAAAGATGGCACCCTTACTACCAAGAAGTCCTTAACTGCCCCCCTTGGTTCTCACTTTCAGTTCATGATATCCATGGTGCAGGTAACAATGAATGCAGAATATTTTACTGCACAAGTCATCAACAGTGACACATGAGAAACAGCATAAGATAGGATAACACCTGTTATTTCTCAAATGGTTTTGGAATTCCTTTTGACTTTGTGGTTTTTGCGCTGTTTGGGAGAACCCTTTTCTTTGTGTTTGTACATTTAGAAATCCTTTGGCTTGCATCCAAAATAGCGCCCATTATTCTATGAGAGGGAGAAAATGTGCTACAAATGTGCTTTAAAAGTACTGCGTTGGTGTGCAGCCTTAGTTGGTAGGTATGTAAAGGAGAAAATTGTAAGGTAGGGGTTGAATGAGCTTCAAAAACGATAGTTTGTGATGATTACAGTTAGGTACCTTTGATAATAGAATTGTAGAGTTGGAAGGGACCACAGTATTTTACAGTAGCAGATTATAGTGATGATTGCTGAGATTATTTTACTGATAATCTGTAGTGGGCAGGGAACCATTTGGAAGAAATACTCATAGGTAGCACAAATATCCTGGCACTGCTAGGCACCACAAAGTTTTTTCTTCTTCCCTACACCACATATGTTAAATTAGTTTATAATTTTCAAAACCTTTGGGGTGTAGTGCTGCTGGACTGACAGACATCCCTGATTTACAGTGGTACCTCGGGTTACATACACTTCAGGTTACATACGCTTCAGGTTACAGACTCCGCTAACCCAGAAATATTACCTCGGGTAAGAACTTTGCTTCAGGATGAGAACAGAAATCGTGCAGCGGCGGTGCAGCGGCAGCAGGAGGCCCCATTAGCTAAAGTGGTGCTTCAGGTTAAGAACAGTTTCAGGTTAAGAACAGACCTCCAGAACAAATTAAGTTCTTAACCTGAGGTACCATTGTATTTGTTTTTTGCCACTATAACACCCAGTAAACGTTGATACTTATTTTCTTTTTTGTAGGAACCTAGGACACTGAGTTGGGACATGGATGGCGCTGTGGTCTAAACCACTAAGTCTAGGGCTTGCCAATCAGCAGGTCGGCGGTTCGAATCCCCGCTACAGGGTGAGCTCCTGTTGCTCGGTCCCAGCTCCTGCCCACCTAGCAGTTTGAAAGCACGTCAAAGTGCTAGTAGATTAATAGGAACCGCTCCAGCGGGAAGGTAAACGGCGTTTCCATGCGCTGCTCTGGTTAGCTAGAAGCTGCTTAGTAATTCTGGCCACATGACCCGGAAAAACTGTCTGTGGACAAACATCGGCTCCCTTGGCCTATAGAGCAAGATGAGCATGCAACCCAGAGTCGTCCGTGACTTGACCTAACAGTCAGGGATATCTTTACCTTTACCTTAGGACACTGAGTTATACCTAGTTAGACCAGTGGTCTATCTAACTCAACTAGGGTTGCCTTATTTCAAAAAGTGAAAATCTGGAAACGAAAGTCTTAGTTTTGCCGAAAGTTGTTGAGCTCTTGAGGCATCAGGCATAAGCCTGCATTTTATTAATGTTTGATCAGGACTTGTATATTAAAGAGGGCTTAGATTTTCAAAAGTAGATTTTCAAATGTTTCATGCCAGGCAGAGAAAACCTTGGCCATTCTCCTAAGACAAGGGGCCCCCCCTTTGATTGATAGCAGAAAACAATTCTCAAAGTCGTAAAAGCTGAAAATACAGACTGAGTAATGACACTGACCCTACATGTTACAGAAGATAACAAAGGCAGAGATAAATATAATTAGGAATGGGCAAATAGTAAAATGATACCATGGGCCTCTCTTAAACCTTGAGCTGTATTTTCTAAGGCCAGAGGCAAATGGGGAAAAGCATCTAGCTGACAGAGAAAGAGAGGCTTTTTTTTTGGGAAGTCTTTTTAAAACTGTTTCTTTCTTAAACTGAGAGAGTTTGGGAAGAGCTAATGGAAACAAAGCAACTGGCTGGAGAAGGGGGGGGGATGTAAACTGAAGAGCCTTCTTTAAAAACTGTTTTTTTACTGAGTTCCTTCCTTTCTACTTTGAGAAGCTTTTACTCTTTTAAAAGGTTACCTATGATAATGTATGAAATATATTAGCTTAAATATATTGGCTTAAATGTAATTATGCAAAGGATTTAACAAATGCTAGAAGAGTTGTATTTATCCTGGAATTAAGTCAGCCAGCAGTTTAGCCCCCCTGCCAGACAGGAAGACGCCATCAAATGCTGTCCAGATATATTAGCTGTCAGACATTTGTTTAGAAACCTTCAAATGAAGGATATCTTTCAATGTTGATGTGAAACTCAAGATCCTTGACATATGTTTAAGATAAAAATTTAAGATTAACCATTTGTTTTAAAAGGCAATAGGGCAGGGAGGGCAAGAGGTGAGCTGGTAATTAAGATTCCTTGTTGAGACACATGTAAGATATATTACTACTTATTTGTCATTTATAGATGTAACAATATATGGCTGTTTGTGTTCCATATAAGGACAGGAGGATGTGGGTGTATCTTTTAGGATTGGATATAGCAATCAGCCAATAGGAAATCCAACTAGGCTGATTGGACAGAGGCAGCCACAGGAGGAGCAAAGGGGGCTGGATTAAGGGAATATAAGGGCTGGCCATAATGGCAGGAGCCAGGCCAGAGCTTGGTAACCATATACCACTGTGCCTCTCATTTATTTGTCTGACAAATAAATAATTATTTTAATTTCTCTATTGCTGCGTTGAATATTTCATTCCAGCTAAGCGTTAACCACAAGCAGGGTGCTACATTTTATGGTGCTCCTGTGACTCGGATAAGTGGTCTGCTGGAACGCAGCCCCTTCGCTCTACTGAGCAGGGTACAAGAGAGAGGATCTCTAAACTGCTTACCCAAGCGCGCACTGGTAAATTTTTCCAGGGGGAACGCAGAAGTCTCGTCTGTCTGATACCCTGCTCACTGGCGGCGACGGACCGGGGGGGAAACGGAACCAACCAGGGGTAAGTGCACAAAGGGATTTTTGGCCCTCCAATTAATTGGGAGGAAGAGAAGTCTTGATCAAACTTCTGCGTCTCAGTAAGTGGGAACTGAGTACGCTAGGTGGTTGGATACATCAGATGGTGATCTGGTGGGGGAAAAGGGAAGAATGGGAGGTAGTGTGTGGTGAAGTATCTAACGCATTGTATGTGTGAGAAAGTACAGAGCAATCTGTAGCTGACCTGAGTGTGGAGTGGGTAGTACTTCGGTTCCCAGTGAGGCGACTCCATCTGGGCAAGGAAACCCACGAAGCGTGTGTGTGAGTGACTGAGTGGATACTTCACAGGGCCATACAATGGGAGTTGGGGGTTCAAAAGGGGAAAATACACCTCTTGAATGTATGTTAAATAATTTTAAGAAAGCCTTCTCAGGGGCGTATGGAGTCAAAATGACGCCAGAGCGCCTGAGAACGTTATGTGAATTAGAGTGGCCGAAGCAAAATACTGAATGGCCATCTCAAGGAACCTTTGATATAAATTTAGTAAGCAAACTTTGGTCTAACATCGCCAAAGAAATTGGAGGGTGCCCAGAACAATTTTCATATATAGATTCCTGGCTGAGCACATTAAATAAAAATCCTCCATGGATAAGGGAATGCAAAGTCCAACGATGCAAATTATTGGCTGTAAAAGCCGAAGCTAGGAAAGGAATCTTGCCAAATAAACTCAAACCCATTTTTGAGGGACCAGAGGAAGAGCTGCTTCCACCTCCACCCTATGCTCCACATCGAAGGGAGCCAAATCCAAACACTCCACCAGTTGTAACCCCAAGGCAAGAAAGTGGAATGAATAATGGGGCTGGAGTCACAGAACTTGATTCCTTGATAGATTATGATAAATATCTTCAGGAGGCATTGGAGGCCTATAATAAAGCCCAAGCAGAAGTGGTTATTCCATCTGTGAGTCCCAGTAGAACTCCATCTACAGTCTCTTTTAGTGAAACAACTGATTGCCTACCCCAAACCCCTGTACATCCAAGTCCTAGAGAATTATTACAGAAGTTACAGGGAGACCTTAATCGGTCAGCAAGCAATACAGCCAGGCGTATAAAGCTGCTAAAAGAACGCCTTGGGACAAATACCATCCCCTATGATTTGAGGCCCCTAGAGCAAGGCGAAGAGAAAGATCACGTAGTAGCCCCTCTCAGAAGAGTATTTGATGCACTTGAGGAGCCTGTGCTGGTTAACGGGCAACTCGGACCACGGCCACCTCGAACTTCGACCCTGCAATATATTCCATTCACGACTACAGATCTGATGAATTGGAAAACACACACCCCATCTTTTGCAGAAAAACCTCAGGCTATGATGGACTTGGTGACTTCAATAATAAATACTCATAGTCCTACTTGGACAGATTGCCGCCAGCTCCTGAATACTCTGTTTACCACTGAGGAAAGGAGAGACATAATTGAAAAGGCACAGATATATTTGCGTGAGCAGGCCAGAGTGGGAAATATTTATAATATTGACCGTCATCTCCAAGACAACTTTCCCTTGGAAGATCCTAATTGGGATCCAAACAATGTAATTCACCTGGCCAGACTTACCACCTACCGCCAGACGCTTGTGCAAGGTATCCGCAGGGCATGCCAGAAGCCCACTAATATGTCTAAAGTCTCAGAAGTAGAACAGAAACCAAATGAGAGTCCAGGAGACTTTTTAGAGAGGCTGCAAGAAGCCTATCGTATATGGACTCCTTTTGACCCTGAAGCCCCTGAAAACAGCAGAATGATTACTGCTACATTTGTGGCCCAGTGCGCTTCTGACATTCGTAAGAAAATTCAGAAATCCGAAGGATGGGAAGGGATGCTGATGAGCCAAATTATGGCCATTGCACGCCGAGTTTATCGGAATAGGGATGAGGCTGAGAAACAAGAGAAGAAGAAGTGGCAGAAGGAAAAGATGGTAATGCTAGCCACAGCAGTGAAGCAAGACTACCGCCCCTTAAATGGAGGAAGAGGGCGGGGAAGGAATCCACCACTGGGAAGGAATCAATGTGCGAATTGCAAGAAGGAGGGTCATTGGAAGCGGGAATGTCCTGAACCCCTGAGGTTGGAAGAAGTACGCCCAGGCCCAGGCCCAGGCCCAGGCTCCGGCCCAAGAAACCAGGGACGGGGACGGGGAATGATCCGAGATGGAAGATATCAGAGACCTGGACAAGGACGGAGTAGGGACAATGTCATTGGACTGGCAGAGGAGGATTTTACCCAAGACTAGGAAAGACCGGACTCCATAAAGTTAGGCTTCCAGGAGCCCACGGTCACGATTCAATTAGGAAGCCATTTAATAGACTTTATGATTGATACTGGGGCTGAATACTCAGTACTCCCAGAACTATTGCAGAAAAAGGCATCCAAAAGTGTAGTCATTAAAAGTGCCACTGGTCAGTCAGCTAAGAGGTCTTTCCTCCAACCTTTGGAATGCCAGATTGGGGGACATCGTTTAACCCATCAGTTTTTGTATATACCTGAGTGTCCAATACCTCTCTTAGGTAGAGATATGCTGTCCAAATTGCAGGCCCAAATCACCTTCACTCCTCGAGGTCCAGAAATGAAACTGCCATCAAAGGCAGCAGGAATAATTTCCCTCTCAGTACCTAAGGAACAATCATGGCGCCTAATGTCAGCCCTGCAAGTCCAACCCACATTGGATACAGAGTTAAACAAGCTCCTCCGAACTCTACAGGTGCCACCAGGAGTATGGGCCGAAAATAGCCCACCAGGAATGGCCAAGAATATAGCTCCAATTGTAGTAACCTTAAAACCTATGGCTACCCCTGTATCTGTAAAGCAATATCCTTTACCCCGGCGAGCAGCAGAGGGCATCCAGAAACATTTGGACCGCCTATTAAAATATGGTCTGCTTAAGCCCTGCCAATCAGAATGGAACACACCCCTTTTGCCTGTTCGAAAACCTGGGACAGATGAATACAGGCCAGTGCAGGACTTGAGGCTCGTAAACCAGGCTATCGAGACCTTGCACCCAAATGTACCAAACCCATACACCCTGCTGAGTTTGATCCCACCAGAAGCAACATTTTTTACTGTATTGGACTTGAAAGATGCATTCTTCTGTTGCCGGCTGGCACCACAGAGCCAACCTATATTTGCCTTCCAGTGGGAAGACCCTTTGACAGGAACAAAAGGCCAGCTAACCTGGACGAGATTGCCCCAGGGATTCAAAAATTCCCCAACTTTATTTGGCACTGCCTTGGCGAAGGATCTAACAAGTTACCCCTCAATACCTGGAGAAAAGGTGGTTCTGCAATATGTAGATGACCTTATACTAGCAGCAAAGGATTTTGATACCTGTAAAGAAGGTACAGAGGAACTGCTCCACTTGCTCTGGGAAGCTGGCTACCGAGTTTCCCAGAAAAAGGCACAGTTATGTTTAGAAAAGGTCAAATATTTGGGCTTTGACATCTCACACCAACAACGAGCATTGAGGCCAGAGAGGAAAGAAGCTATTTGCCTTATCAAGGAACCTACCACAAGGAAACAACTCAGAGGATTCCTGGGAACAGCAGGGTTTTGTAGACTATGGATACCTGATTTCAGCAGTCTGGCCAAACCCTTACATGAAAGCACTCGAGGTGCAGAAAAGGACCCATTCGTATGGGGACCTGAGCAGCAACAAGCCTTTTTAGTTATCAAACAACGACTTATGGAGGCCCCAGCCCTTGGACTGCCTAATTCGGAAAAACCCTTTCAGCTGTATGTACATGAACAGAATGGGATTGCAGCGGCAGTCCTGACCCAGAGATTAGGAAGTTGGAACCGTCCAGTAGCTTATTTGTCAAAACAATTGGACTCAGTAGCAAAAGGATGGCCTCCATGCCTAAGGGCAGTAGCGGCCACTGCCAGCCTTGTCAAAGAAGCTGATAAATTTACCTTCGGCCAGACGATGTATGTGAATGTACCTCATGCTGTTCTGACACTCATGGAATATAAGGGTAGTTATTGGCTAACGAACCCAAGGATGGCTAGGTACCAAGGCCTATTGTGTGAAAATCCCAGGATTCATCTACGAGTAGTGAATATGCTCAATCCAGCGACTTTGCTGCCCCTACCAGAGGTAGATGATGAAGAATCACATGATTGTCTCCAAATAATGGATGAAGTTTATTCCAGTAGACCCGATCTGAAAGATGAACCATTGAAAAATCCAGATGTTGTATATTATACTGATGGTAGCAGTTACCTGCATGAAGGTGCCAGACGAGCAGGATATGCTGTGGTCACCAATGAGGAAGTTGTGGAAGCTGAAGCTTTGCCTGCTGGCACCTCGGCACAAAAAGCTGAACTTATAGGTTTAACTAGAGCTCTGCAATTGGCAGCCGGATGTAAGGCAAACATCTATACTGATTCTAAATATGCCTTCTTAACCCTGCATGCACATGGTGCTCTATGGAAAGAAAGAGGTCTAATAGGAGCCCACGGGAAAGCCTTGAAATATGGACCTGAAGTAGAAACCCTGTTAGAAGCAGTATGGGCTCCAGAACAGATTGCTGTAATGCACTGCAAAGGTCATGGACGAGGAAGGGATCCAATAACCAGAGGAAATCATGCTGCTGACAAAGCAGCTCGAGAGGCAGCCCAAAAGCCTGTGGGAGGATTTATAGCAGCCCTCATACCCGAGGTAGTTCCAGAAGAAGTTAAACCTCACTATACCCCAGAAGAGAGGAAGTGGGCTGAACAGGAAGGAGCAGTTGTGAAGGACGGTTGGATGATCCTGCCAGACAATAGGATTTATGTACCTCATCATCTAGCAGGCACAATTGTAAGAAATTATCATGAATCTACTCACCTTGGCGGTACTGCAACCAGAGAGAGTCTCAGTCGGAAGTTGTATATTATTAACCTATCACAATTAGCAACTTGCATTTCACAGAAATGTGTTCTTTGTGCTAAAAACAATCCCAGGCAGGGACCGGTACAACCTCCTGGAATCCAACATGTGGGATATGTCCCCATGGAAAGCCTAATTGTGGACTTCACAGAGCTGGTCCCTTCTAAGGGATTCAAGTATCTCCTTGTGTTTGTAGATACTCTTACCGGATGGGTTGAAGCTTTTCCCACCCGAACTGAAAAGGCACGAGAGGTAACTAAGAGACTCCTCACTGAATTGATCCCGAGGTTTGGATTACCTAGATGCATTGGAAGTGACAATGGGCCAGCGTTCATTGATCAAGTAGTACAAGAAGTATGTCGAGTCCTACAAGTGAAATGGAGACTGCATGCAGCCTATAGGCCTCAGAGTTCAGGGAAAACTGAAAGAATGAATCGGACTCTGAAAACCCAATTGGCAAAATTAACCCAGGAAACGGGATTGGGATGGGTAGATGTGTTACCCATAACACTGTTTCGTGTTCGGTGTGCACCCACAAAAAGACTTAAGTTGTCACCTTTTGAGCTCCTGTATGGGAGACCACCCTCCTTTGTTCAGGATATTTCAGCTGATCTTAAACAAATAGGAGACCATGTGACACAGGGACAAGTGCAATCTCTCTCCCGTGTTTTTGTTTCTCTTAACAGGTGGGCCCTCGAACGCACGCCGTGCAGCATTGCCGAGCCGATTCATCAGTTCCAGGCTGGCGATAGCGTATGGGTGAAAGAGTGGAAACGTGATCCACTTGCACCTAAGTGGCGTGGACCTTACACCGTCTTGCTCTCTACTCCAACAGCGGTGAAGGTAGCTGAGGTGACCCCCTGGATTCATCACTCCCGTTTGAAGAAGTCCGAAGGCAGTTGGACGTGCAAAGGTGACCCCTCTAATCCTCTTAAACTGACTCTCTCCAAAAACCCCTGTATCTAGCCCTACCGGGAACGGGCTAGGTCACGGGCAACATTTGACGACCGGCCTGCTGCAGCCACAACCTGGAAGCTGGCTGACCTGCGCACGCCTGAAGCTTGAGGAGCATCTGAACCAGCGATTGTGAAAGGAAAGATTCTCTTATACAATTGATTGACTGCCCCACAATTAATTGACTGCCCACCCCCTTGTGGAACAATTATCAGAGATATTACTCATTGGGGATCCTCGGGATATATGTTTTGGTCTTGGTGGTTCCCCATTCCTGTCACTGGGGGAATTATATTGGGACTAATATTTATTTGCTATCACAATAAGGTAATCTTTTGTGGAAGGAATGCATATGCTAGACATCAACATGATTCTATTAATCCTGATCCCTTGGGAAGGGGAAGGGTCCTTGAATCTGGCCAAATTGACTAAATATGGATTCCACCATGACCACAATATGTGGGTAGGTTTAGCTGAAATGGTAGCCAATGTTGCAAATAGGACCAATTGCCTTGTTTGCTCTCTCGGGCCAGATGATTCAGAGGGAGGTATGCCCTTATTACCGATACCATTAGATGCCATTGGTATGGTAAGCGAAATACCACACCAAACAGAAGTACAGAATTTCCCCGGATGGAACTCAACTAAACCATTACGAGTTATACCTGTACAAGGGGAATTCTGTGTACATAGATCATCAGATGCAGCTGATTCTACCATGATAGGCTCTTCTCATTGTCACTATACTTGGGATAATATTAAGAATACCTGGGCACACGATACTACCTATCGAACTCGGGATGCCTTGCCCTGTGCACCTCCTTTTATTCATGCATGGAAAGTGGTATGGAACATAACTGTGACAGAAAAAGGCAATCTAACATACTGCACTGTGAACTCTCTACCTCTTTTGCTATTCCGCCTTCTGTACTCCACGTACCAAAGACCTCAGACACGATGGTTGTGGTGGATATGTGGAGAATGGGCATACAAGAAACTCCCCTCCAAATGGAGTGGGACTTGTTTTCTGGGATGGGTATTGCCACCAATGTGGATTATGCCCACTAATTTGGCCAAGCGTACACGAAGAAACGCTGATATTTCTCATATAGCAGGAGGAAGTACCCAAAGTTGGAGCGGTACTGATGATTGGCCACCAGAGCGCATTATAGCCTATTATGATCCTGCCTCCTGGAATCCTGGTGAGCTCATACAAGGGGCACGGGATCCTATTTATAATCTAAACAGAATAATTCGATTGCAAGCAGTAGTGGAACTTGTAACCAATGCAACGGCCAAGAGTTTGAGACTTATTGCACAACAGTTGGATGAAAGTAGAGCCGCCATTTTGCAGCTGAAAATGGGAATGGATTATGTACTTGCCAAGCAGGGAGGCCTATGTGGAGTCTTGAACTTGACAGGGAATGCCTGTTGCTTTAACATTTCAGATAATGGTGAGGCAATCCGTGTGTTGGCCACAAAGATGGAGAATATAGCACATGTCCCAGTACAAACATGGGAAGGATGGGATATGGGATGGCTCACCAATTGGTTACCTAATGTCACAGGACTCAAAGGGATATTATTGTCTTGCTTGTTTTTCTTGACGGTAGTGGTAATGGTTTTATGTATGATGCCATGTATCATTTCATGTTTTAGAAGTACAATTAGCAAGATGGTTTCGAATGAAACTCTACCTCATATCATGGCCCTATACAGAGCTTTACCTCAGGAACATGATGAAGGTCAAGCTATCAAGGACACTTGGGATGAAGGTCCTTGAGCTTGAAAGGGGGGAATGAGGCATCAGGCATAAGCCTGCATTTTATTAATGTTTGATCAGGACTTGTATATTAAAGAGGGCTTAGATTTTCAAAAGTAGATTTTCAAATGTTTCATGCCAGGCAGAGAAAACCTTGGCCATTCTCCTAAGACAAGGGGCCCCCCCTTTGATTGATAGCAGAAAACAATTCTCAAAGTCGTAAAAGCTGAAAATACAGACTGAGTAATGACACTGACCCTACATGTTACAGAAGATAACAAAGGCAGAGATAAATATAATTAGGAATGGGCAAATAGTAAAATGATACCATGGGCCTCTCTTAAACCTTGAGCTGTATTTTCTAAGGCCAGAGGCAAATGGGGAAAAGCATCTAGCTGACAGAGAAAGAGAGGCTTTTTTTTTGGGAAGTCTTTTTAAAACTGTTTCTTTCTTAAACTGAGAGAGTTTGGGAAGAGCTAATGGAAACAAAGCAACTGGCTGGAGAAGGGGGGGGGATGTAAACTGAAGAGCCTTCTTTAAAAACTGTTTTTTTACTGAGTTCCTTCCTTTCTACTTTGAGAAGCTTTTACTCTTTTAAAAGGTTACCTATGATAATGTATGAAATATATTAGCTTAAATATATTGGCTTAAATGTAATTATGCAAAGGATTTAACAAATGCTAGAAGAGTTGTATTTATCCTGGAATTAAGTCAGCCAGCAGTTTAGCCCCCCTGCCAGACAGGAAGACGCCATCAAATGCTGTCCAGATATATTAGCTGTCAGACATTTGTTTAGAAACCTTCAAATGAAGGATATCTTTCAATGTTGATGTGAAACTCAAGATCCTTGACATATGTTTAAGATAAAAATTTAAGATTAACCATTTGTTTTAAAAGGCAATAGGGCAGGGAGGGCAAGAGGTGAGCTGGTAATTAAGATTCCTTGTTGAGACACATGTAAGATATATTACTACTTATTTGTCATTTATAGATGTAACAATATATGGCTGTTTGTGTTCCATATAAGGACAGGAGGATGTGGGTGTATCTTTTAGGATTGGATATAGCAATCAGCCAATAGGAAATCCAACTAGGCTGATTGGACAGAGGCAGCCACAGGAGGAGCAAAGGGGGCTGGATTAAGGGAATATAAGGGCTGGCCATAATGGCAGGAGCCAGGCCAGAGCTTGGTAACCATATACCACTGTGCCTCTCATTTATTTGTCTGACAAATAAATAATTATTTTAATTTCTCTATTGCTGCGTTGAATATTTCATTCCAGCTAAGCGTTAACCACAAGCAGGGTGCTACACTCTCTCTTTTTTTTTGCAAAACGTCTGAGCTATTTTGAAGGCAAGTCGCCTTGCAACATGAGTTGCCATATGTCTGGACACAACAGTATGGCAACTCTAACCTACACTGACTGGCAGCAGCTGTCTCAGGGTTCAGGCACGGGACACTCCCAACCCTAGCTGGAGCTGCCAGAGATTGAACTGGGAACCTTCTGGATGTAAAGAGCCAGTGTGGTGCAGTGGTTAAGAGCCGCAGACTCGTAATCTGGTGAACCGGGTTCGCTTCCCCGCTCCTCCACATGCAGCTGCTGGGTGACCTTGGGCTAGTTACACTTGAATTCTCTCGGCCTCACTCACCTCACAGAGTGTTTGCTGTGGGGAGGAAGGGAAAGGAGAATGTTAGCCGCTTTGAGACTCCTTCGGGTAGTGATAAAGCGGGATATCAAATCCAAACTCTTCTTCTTCTAAAGTGGAAGTCCTGCCCGTGACCCTTCCTGTTAGGATTCAGCAGCTTCTGAACCTGTTATTTACTAACCTTGGATCCTAGAACAATAGGCTAGTAGGATCCTAGAATGCAACAACTGATTGGCTGGCAGGAGAAGACCAATCAGGCTCCAGGAGGGAAGCAGAATCAGCCAGTCAGATGGGAATCATTGTGTAAATAATGTATATAAAAGCCTGAGGTTTGTAAATCACTGTTTTACAAGCTGCAATAAAGAGCATGAAATCACTACAGGACTCCGAGTATATTTCAGAACTCCATGAAAACAGCTTGCGATGTGGGCCGGATTAAATGTCACCCACCCATGCCGCAGCGCATGCCTGGAGGAAATAGAATTTCAAGTGCAACTGTTCCTTGATTTCTAAGGAAATGCACATGCCCCGTGCATTCACACTCAGGTTATGGAGCTGTGCCATGTGCAACTGTGGGATTTAATGGCGAAACCCGAAGCCTCTGCTATGAAGCATATACAGCTTAGCTGGCTGCCTTTGCCCATTGAAGCCTCGGATCGGATTTCACCACTCTCTGGCGTGACCTTGGCCTTGCTCAGCGAAGGCTTAAGATGCAAACCCTGGGCTTTGCTTTCGGGGCAATTGCTAAAAGGCAATTAAGACCTTCAATTGCCCAGACCAAAACGGGTGTGCAAGTGGAATGCTGCCTTTTGAACTTCAAGCTAGTAGGTGATATTTGAGTAATCGGAGGAGACTTTCTGCAGTTGTCTAAGGCAGCCTGTGGCTGGAAAGGACCGCTTAGAGTTGTGAGCAAAACTGACCCTCAATTGGGGCTTCCTTGGCTGAGGAGGCTCACATAAGAACATAAGAACAAGCTGGTGGATAAGGCCAAATGGTCATCAAGCTGTGATAAGAATTTTAAGGTCTTAGATATATATTAAATGTTCATAAACGTACCAACCAAGCACGTACATAGATCAGCACAGGAAGACTGACCTGAAACCATTTTTGGCTCCCAAACTGACCAAATGTTTTCTCTGCAAGGTCAAAGGAAAATGGAAAAGCCTCCCCATTGTCTTTTCCTTCACAAATCCTGTCTTTTTTTTATTAAAAAAATAATATTTATTACTTTTCCAACAATTTAAACACTACAAAAACAATACAATACAATACAATACAATACAATACAATACAATACAATACAATAACACTACATAACATTGACACATTAAACATATTAAACACATTAAACACATTAAACTAACACAAATCCTGTCTTAAGGGTATGTCTGTGTATGAATAGGGTGAGCCAGTGACCTGGCTCAGAACTAAGTACAGTGGTACCTCGGGTTACATACGCTTCAGCTTACAGACTCTGCTAACCCAGAAATAGTACCTCGGGTTAAGAACTTTGCTTCAGGATGAGAACAGAAATCGCACGGCGTTGGCGCGGCAGCAGCAGGAGGCCCCATTAGCTAAAGCGGTACTTCACGTTAAGAACAGTTTCAGGTTAAGAAGGGACCTCTGGAACGAATTAAGAACGTAACCAGAGGTACCACTGATGTTATCATTACAAAAGACTGGCCAGGCTCCCCAGGGTATTCAATCAAGCAATAACAGGTAACCTGCCAGACAGGAGATAAACAACGACAGGAGATAAACAACGCACTCAGATTTCTGCTGTAGACCGCCCTTTCTGTGATGTAGGTATGATGTGTCTGGGGGGTGGTCTTGAGCTACGCCCCTTCTGAGATTTATGTATGATGTTTCTGGGGGTGGTCTTGGACTCCAGGGCCAGCAATTTAAAATGTCTATATAAGGATGGGCACACCTTGGTTCTGGGTTCTTCCTCCTTTCTTGCATGTGAGGGGAGCACCCTGTTGCAACAGTGGTACCTCGGGTTAAGTACTTAATTCGTTCCGAAGGTCCGTTCTTAACTTGAAACTGTTCTTAACCTGAAGCACCACTTTAGCTAATGGGGCCTCCCGCTGCCGCCGCACCGCCACCGCACAATTTCTGTTCTCATCCTGAAGCAAAGTTCTTAACCCGAGGTAATATTTCTGGGTTAGCGGAGTCTGTAACCTGAAGCATATGTAACCCGAGGTACCACTGTATTCTCTGGTTGGCCTCTGTTATTTTCTCCTACCAATAGGGAACCTACATAAGGACACTATATGGGCTCTTGGATACCCCATAAGGGAAAAGGGCAGATTTTTGTTTACACCAAAGCCCAGCTTCCTGTTCTCACTGCGGCCAACCAAATGCTTGGGGGAAACCAGCAATCAGAACAGGAGCACAACAGCCCCTCCCAGCAATTGGTTTTCAAAAGCACTGCTGCAAAGCCATCACAGCTAGGAGCCACTGATAGTCCTCTCCTCCAGGAATTTGTCTCATCCTCGTTTAAAGCCGTCTATCACTGCCTCCTGCAGAAGGGAGTTCGGTAGTTTAACTATGGGCTGTGCGATGAAGTCCTGAAATCTTCCAGGAAGACGGTTCTTCTTTTGAAATCAGACTGGCACTTACAATCTTGATATCTTGTCAACCTGCTGTTTTTGTGTCCAGTCCCCCAGCATTTTAGAGAACAACTGTGATTCACTGTTGGTAGTTTCTCCTGTATTTTATGATATTTTAATGGTTTCATTGTGAGGTACCATGCTGTGTGTTGTTTTTTTTAATGAGTCGGTGATTTATAAATACTATTATTAATAAAACAAAGACGTGAGGAGATATGAAACGTGTTTGTAGAATTTGTATTGCTAAAACAGAAAGGGGTCAAACCATCACAAGAGGTGTTGAAATTTTGGGAGGTTGGATAGTTGCAATGGAATGGTCTCTGTGGTGGGGTGCCCATTTTTATTCTTTGTCTAAATAAATAAATAAATAAATAAATAAATAAATAAATAAATAACAAAGGCGATGGAGATAATATACCACTTTCCCTTGCACTTGATGTTGATCTAGATGATCACGTTCAAGGTGTTAATTTTAACTTTAAACCCCTTAACAACTTGGGACCAGTTTTCTTGTTGGATCGCCTTACCACAAGGACCGCCTCTTTCCATACCTGGACACTGAGATCATCCTCTGAGGATGCCTACTCCTTGAGAGGTCCAGAGGGTGGCAACCTGAGAACAGGCCTTCTCTTCAGTAACTCCTTGTCTATTTCGGGTTTTTGGCGTTCGGGAGCCGAAATGTTCCAAAAGGGAGGCGTTCAGGAACCAAGGTTTGACTGTACACTCGAACTTAACGTCGAAGCTGAACATAACGGCATTAGGTTAACTGACAAACTGGAACGTGTCCAGAGGAGGGCAACCAAAATGGTCAAAGGCCTGGAAACGATGCCTTATGAGGAACGGCTAAGGGAGCTGGGCATGCTTAGCCTGGAGAAGAGGAGATTAAGGGGTGATATGATAGCCATGTTCAAATAGATAAAAGGATGTCACATAGAGGAGGGAGAAAGGTTGTTTTCTGCTGCTCCAGAGAAGCGGACACGGAGCAATGGATCCAAACTACAAGAAAGAAGATTCCACCTAAACATTAGGAAGAACTTCCTGACAGTAAGAGCTGTTCGACAGTGGAATTTGCTGCCAAGGAGTGTGGTGGAGTCTCCTACTTTGGAGGTCTTTAAGCAGAGGCTTGACAACCATATGTCAGGAGTGCTCTGATGGTGTTTCCTGCTTGGCAGGGGGTTGGACTTGATGGCCATTGTGGTCTCTTCCAACTCTATGATTCTATGATTCTAGGTCTTCATGCAGTGACTTGATTTTCAAATATTTGCAGAATTCAGTAGGGTGTATATGTGTGTGTGTGTGTGTAAGTGGTTCCTTTCGAATTACATGTTATGACAGCTGATATGAAAGTAAGGATCCCACCCAGGAGCTTCTCCTAGGAGATCTCGAAAGTAAATTTAGTTACAGAGAAGTAACAGTTGGTGCTAACAGATTATTAGAAGACCGAGGATGTAAAAGATATCGCCAGTTGGCGGAGGACCTGCAATTACTTCAGCGGGGGGTTCATGGCTACGGGAGAAAAAGACCTCGAGAGCAATGCAATTAAAGGGGCTTGTTTGGGGGCAACGGATGGCATTCGAAGCTGGCTGGGGCGGGGGAGAAGGCACGCATGGCAATTTGTTTATTTTATTGAACAAAGAAAGATTTGCTTGTTTTACATGGAATATTGAAATTATCAGCGAAAACAGTCTAAAATAATTAAGAGCATTTAAAATTAACAGCCAAAAAGGTTGAAATGCAAGTCGGTGGCTGGGTGGGCTTGCCTAAAGAAAAATGTTTTAGGAAAACACCAAGCAGAGTACAGGTGTCAATAGGCAGGGAGTTCCAAAGGGGCTGCCCCACAAAAACATCAATTTCTTATAAGGGAGGAATGAGTATTATGTGGCACCTACAACATGGCCAGTTCCTCATATCAAAGACGTTGAGTGGCCATATATAGGTTGGTTAGTTAGTTAGTTAGTTAGTTAGTTAGTTAGTTAAAGGTAAAGGGACCCCTGACCATTAGGTTCAGTCATGGCCAACTCTGGAGCTGCAGTGCTCATCTCGCTTTACTGGCCGAGGGAGCTGGCGTACAGCTTCTGGGTCATGTGGCCAGCATGACTAAACCGCTTCTGGCGAACCAGAACAGTACACGGAAACGCCATTTACCTTCCCGCTGGAACGGTACCTATTTATCTACTTGCACTTTGACGTGCTTTTGAACTGCTAGGCTGGCAGGAGCAGGGACCGAGCAACTGGAGCTCACCCCATTGCGGGGATTTGAACCGGCAAGTCTGATCGGCAAGTCCTAGGCTCTGTGGTTTAACCCACAGCGCCACCCTCCTCCCATCTTTAGGCTTAGAAGGGTAGTAAAAATGGGGTTTCACTGACTGTTTGCAGCCAGTTCGTTGCATTCAGTTTTGCGTACCACAAATGCAGACTGCGGTCCAGTTTGGGAGCTTTGAGAGCTTTGCACAGTCTTGCATTTCCCAGCTTTTCCTTTGATGTAGCAATGGGAGCAGGAGGCAGCAATTAATTTCTAAAAAGACAGGCACTAAGGATTTGATCAGGGAGTTATGTTTCCTAAATCCAGATGTGTGGGAGTGGATTACACCCTAGTTTAAATGCTTCTGTGCTACTCTCGTAACAGTCCAGCAGATGGCACCGGCCTGCCATAAAACTGTACTCAGATAAAGTGTTCCGACATCAGGGAAAGAACCTTGACTGTGCAACGTTTTGGGAGCTGTGAAGAAATCCCTTTGAGGTTTGTACAGGTGGAACTGCAAGCACTGCGTCTCCTTGCATCAGAGCATGGCGAGGACTGTGGATGCAGGAATGTTGTAACGCATAAGGCTGTGCAATCCACCAAACGACGCCTCTTGTCTATAACTGCCTCTCTATCGGGCGGAGGAAGGGGGGTGCGTTAGGGGTGGGCTGCCCCAGGTGTCACCACTGGAGGGGGGTTGACAAAATGTCAGGTGGCACTCACCGCAGGGCCTGCAGCGCGCCCAAGCCACAGGTCTCTCCTGGGAGTGACGCGGTGACTAATAATAATAATAATAATAATAATAATAATAATAATAATAATAATTTATTATTTATACCCCGCCCATCTGGCTGGGCTTCCCCAGCCACTCTGGGCGGCTTCCAACAAAATATTAAAATACAGTGGTACCTTGGGTTACAGACACTTCAGGTTACATATGCTTCAGGTTAAGAACTTTGCTTCAGGTTACAGACTCCGCTAACCCAGTAATAGTGCTTCAGGTTAAGAACTTTGCTTCAGGATGAGAACCGAAATCGTGCTCCGGCGGCGCGGCAGCAGTAGGAGGCCCCATTAGCTAAAGTGGTGCTTCAGGATAAGAACAGTTTCAGGTTAAGTACGGAACTCCGGAATGAATTAAGTACTTAACCCGAGGTACCACTGTACAGTAATGCATCAAACATTAAAAGCTTCCCTAAACAGGGCTGCCTTCAGATGTCTTCTAAAAGTCTGGTAGTTGTTGTTCTCTTTGACATCTGGTGGGAGGGTGTTCCACAGGGTGGGCACCACCACCGAAAAGGCCCTCTGCCTGGTTCCCTGTAATTTGGCTTCTCGCAGCGAGGGAACCGCCAGAAGGCCCTCAGAGCTGGACCTCAGTGTCCGGGAAGAAGACTTGTGCATGCGCAGGCTCTGCGCTTCCACAAATGGTCCACGCGCCGCCTCTCCCCCAGCTGTAGGGCAGCTGAGTGGGAGGAGGCAGGCAGACTCCTCCAAGGCTCCACGGAGCGTCCTGCCCTGGCTCGCTCTGCCCCACGGGTGGTTGGCACCGCCGCTGGACACAGGGCACGTGCACCCCCAAGGCACCCAATAGGTTTGATTCGCTGCTGCTCTCTATAAGTGAAGCCAGACAAAATACGGCAGTTTTCAACAGCTCTCCTACAGCTGGAGGGAAATGGGGCCAGAACCAAATGTGGAACCAAGGAAGCAGTTCCACAACCAGACTGCTTCTTAAAGAAACATCTGGGTACCTACAAACATAGGGAGATGCCTTCTACTCCCTTTCACCCTAGGAGTCCTCATAAGGGTGCTATGCCTGGAGAAAGAACTGTGAGGGGAGAGATTCCATCAGGCAAGGCCTCTTTCCACCTGCCTTGCCCCCCCCCCCCCGGCCCTGGATCTCCTCATGAGGAAGCTGTGCCTGGAGGAAGAACTGTGAGGGGAGAGGCTCCATCAGGCAAGTCCTCCTTCCACCTGCCTTGCCTCTAGTCTCTGCTTCTCAATTTGTATTGTATTGTTTTATGTACTGTGGTTTGCTGTTGTTTTATTGATTATAGTTTAGAAATTATTTCTTGTATTGGTTGAGTGGGTTTCTGTTTAACTTGTATATGTTATTATTATTAAATACTATTCTAATGATTGTTGAAAGTTACTTTTTTGATGTAAAAAGGTAAAGGGACCCCTGACCATTAGGTCCAGTCGTGACCGACTCTGTGGTTGCGGCGCTCATCTCGCTTTATTGGCCGAGGGAGCCGGCATACAGCTTCCGGGTCAAGTGGCTAGCATGACTAAGCCACTTCTGGTGAACCAGAGCAGCACACGGAAATGCCATTTACCTTCCCGCCGGAGCGGTACCTATTTATCTACTTGCACTTTGACATGCTTTCAAACTGCTAGGTTGGCAGGAGCAGGGACTGAGCAACGGGAGGTCACCCCGTCACGGGGATTCGAACTGCCGACCTTCTGATCCTTTAAATAAAGGACACATTTTACATCATGTAAAAACATGCTGATTCCTGGACCATCCGTGGGCTGGATTGAGAAGGCGATTGGGCCGCATCTGGCCCATGGGCCTTAGGTTGCCTACCGCTGGCTTACATTCTGAACCCTGGAATTAGTGGCTCCCACAGGGGAGATGCAGAAAGGATGTGGTTGGTCAAGGGAGACGTGGACTCAAAAAGGCTGAAAACCGCTGAGTTAAGAGTGTCAGACTAGGAGCTGGGAGACCAGGTTTGCAAATTACCCCTTGGTTATGAAGTGCACTGGGTGCCACTGGGGGCCAGTCACCACCTCTCAACCTAGCCTACCTCATAGGGTTGTTGTGGAGATTAAATGAAGAGGCGGAGAACTGTGTATACCACCTTGAACTCCTTGGAGAGGAAATAAAATTAATTTGCTAAGCCTGTTTGATCAGATATGGATCAAAAAGAGGTTTTCTCTCTCTGTGTGTGTATGGTCACACTGTGGTATTAAAGACCTTCTTAGATAACTTTCAACTCTCTTGAAAGCTGCTGTTGTTCTCCAGGTTAGATTAGCATCCACTAAGAAAGTGCAAGGAAACTGTATTTTTAAAACTGCTGTTGTAAAGGATGTCAGATCGATTGGCAGCTTATATTTTGGCCTCAAGGTGGCAGCACAGCCACAGGATTCTGGGAAAGACCAGGTCCCCCCCCCCGAAAACGACCGTATTTTTTGCTCTATAAGATACACCAGACCACAAGACGCACCTAGTTTTTGGAGGAGGAAAACAAGAAAAAAAATTCTGAATCTCAGAAGCCAGAACAGCAAGAGGGATCGCTGTGCAGTGAAAGCAGCAATCCCTCTTGCTGTTCTGGCTTCTGGGATAGCTGCACAGCCTGCATTCACTCCATAAGATGCACACACATTTCCCCTTACTTTTTAGGAGGGAAAAAGTGAGTCTTATAGAGCAAAAAATATGGTAATACAGTGGTACCTTGGTTTAAGAACGATTCGGTTTACAGTCTCTGCAAAGCTGGAAATAGTGTCCCGGTTTGAGAACTTTATCTCGGTCTAAGAACGGAATCCGAATGGTGGAAGGGCACCAGCAGTGGGAGGCCTCATTAGGGAAAGTGTGCCTTGGTTTAAGAACGGTTTCGGTTTGAGAACAGACTTCCGGAATGGATTAAGTACCACTGTAGTGGAATTACATAAGTGTTTAATTAGAAATATAGGAAGAAACTCCACTCCACAACTCATCCTATTAAAATAAAACAGACAAAAAGAGTTGCGGATTGAAAAGATACCTTTGTTGGAATAAATGATAGTCAAATGGGCTGGGAGTTAACATGATAAGATTTCTAATAATTCAGACAGCAGATATTTCCATACAAAGACACACAAAGGTATTCCCATAACGTATCAATGAAACCTGATCTTACTGGAAGTGAAAAAGCTGTTTCTTTTTGTATGTTCGAAGCAAGGCATCTCTTCTGTTTGTGAGACAGGATGATGCTTACTTTGATATCGGCGCTGTCCCAGAATCCAATTGTTCCAGAGGATCACCTGATGATACGTCTTCCGGGTAATTATTTATTTCTGCGTTCTTTCCTGAGAATGCAAATGCCTCTTTCTGGTAAACAAAAGAATAACGTTGGAATGTTACTGAAGGAACTCTGGCTTCAACACGCAGTGTGGATGCTAAAATTCGCACACATTTCTTTCGGGTTTGCCGCTTTTGCAACCCGAAGTTTACATTACTCGAGAGTAACGTAACCCGAGGGTCTACTGTATCTGTGGGAAGGGGTGTGTGTCTTGTTGCTTTGGTTTAATTATTTACTGTGCTTTACCTTGTCTGTGAAACGCCCTGAGGTCTTTGGATGAAGGGGTGGTATATAAATTTAAGAAAGAAAGAAATAAAATAAATAAAATCTGCACTGGAAGGAGAAAAAAACACCCTATTTTCTGTGCATATACACACATTAACATGTTGTATTTGTTCAGGCATTGACCACTGAGAGACTTGCAGAAGGTTGGGCTCGATGACCCTTTTCAACATACGAATCTTTTGGAAACTTCGTCGAACGTATGAAGGAAAGACGTATGCAGGCTTCTCTGTTTACATCCTCCCGAATTTCCCTCTCACCTCTTGCAACAATGGTGCAATACCACATTGCACGTCCCTATGGATCTCCACGGGCGGCTACAACGGCCAGGAAAACACAGACCTTTTGGCTGCTGACACTAAAATTACACTACGGAAGTGCCTTGCAAATTGAAAACTCATCTATACAGATTTTTAAAGATATCCCTAAACACATCTTGGAGCTGAGAAACTTTTACAAGGATTTGGTCTACCTGCTGAAGAAGAACACCATCCCTTTCAGGTGGGAGTTCCCACAAGGGCTGTCTTTTGACTATAAGGGAAAGAAGGTGAAAATAAAGACCATACAAGACAAAGAAAGATTCCTGGAAAGAAATCAAGAGGATTTACAGAAGGGAACGGTGGACCCACTTGCAGAACAAAGGAGAGCAATAGATATTCTTAATTTATCCTATGGACTTGACTCAGCACCATCAGAGGAAGAGCAAAAACTTGGAGCGGTTGGAGGAGTAACAGAAAAATAACAAGATGGCCCTGCAATTCCTTAGTTGGAATTGTAATGGGCTGAACATGCCTTTGAGGAGACGCCAAGTATTTCATATTTTGAAAAGAGAACAACTGGATTTGATTTGCTTACAAGAAACCCATATAACCAGAGCACACAGGAAACTACTTACAAATAAAAGATTAGGACAAGAATTCATCTCATCGGATAAAGTTAAGAAAAGAGGAGTCGTGATCTATGTAAAGGAGAAATGGGCCCCAAAAATGATGTTTAAAGACGAACAAGGAAGATATCTCGCAGTGGAAATACAAGTACAAGGAGAAAAATACTTAATAGTTGGAATTTATGCACCAAATGAGGGCAAAGCGGAATTCTTCAAGAAACTCCATGAAACTTTGACGGACTATCTGGACTACAATATGATAATCATTGATGAATCAAGAGATTGAATGGAAGATAAAGCAAATGAAACAAAAGACATTCGAATCGGCAGATAAATGTGGCAAACTTCTGGCATGGCAATTGAAGAAAAGGCAGAAACTAAATACAGTTACAAGCCTAGAAGTGGATGGAAAGAACATATCTAAACCCAACGAGATCAGAAACTGCTTTTTGAGTTATTTAAAAAAACTTTATTCTCAAGGATCACAAAACGAAGAGGACATAGATAAATTCCTTAATAAATATGGATTACAAAAAATCTCTCATCAAAGTAAGGTGGATCTAAATCAGAGAATAACAGAAAAAGAGATAGAGGGTGCCATTCAAGACATGCAATTGGGCAAATCTCCAGGGCTGGATGGATTGACTTCCAGATACTACAAATCTTTGAAGGAGTGGTTGGTTCATCCGTTAAAGGAAGTCTGCAATGAGATCTTAGAGGGGAAAAGGGCATCAGAATCGTGGAAAGAAGCGTATATCTCACTCATACCAAAGACAGAGACTGAAAAGACTCAACTTAAGAACTACCGCCCAATATCATTACTTAATGTGGATTACAAAATTTTTGCAGACATTTTAGCAAAAAGATTTAAAAGAGTGTTGATGGAGAAGATTCATAGGGACCAAGCAGGCTTTCTCCCAAAAAGACACCTATCAGACAATGTAAGGAATATAATAGATATTTTGGAATTGCTAGAGGTGAAAATTAACACTAAAGCAGTGCTGATTTTTGTGGATGCGGAGAAAGCCTTTGATAATATTTCTTGGAGTTTTATGAAAAAGAATCTTCACGGGATGGGGGTAGGCCAAGGATTTGAGAATGGTTTGGGTGCGATATACTCTGAACAAAAAGCCAAGCTAATTGTAAATAATGTGGTAACTGAGGAACTCAGGATAGAAAAAGGAACACGACAGGGATGCCCAATCTCCCCATTGCTTTTTATCTCGGTTCTGGGGGTATTGCTGAATATGATTAGAAATGACCAGCAGGTTAAAGGTGTACAGGTCGGAGATAAACATTATAAGTTAAGGGCATTTGCAGTTGACTTAGTATTGACCCTACAAGAGCCTGACACTAGCACGAAAAGGGTGTTGGAGATAATCCAACAATTTGGCCAGGTAGCCGGATTTAAATTGAACAAACAAAAAACTAAAGTCTTAGAAAAAAAATTTAACAGCCACGGAGAAGGAGAAATTTCAAGAAGAGACAGGATTGACACTGGTTAAGAAGGTGAAATACCTAGGGGTTTATTTGACATCAAAAAATTTGAATTTGTATAAGGACAACTATGAAAAATGCTGGTCAGAAATTAAAAAAGATCTAGAAATATGGTCAAATTTGAAATTGTCAATGTTAGGCCGAATTGCAGTGATTAAGATGAATGTATTGCCTAGAATGTTATTTTTGTTTCAAACCTTGCAGATTCTTGACAAGATGGATTGTTTCAAGAGGTGGCAGAAAGATATTCCGAAATTTGTCTGGCAGGGCAAAAAGCCCAGAATTAAATTTAAAATACTGACAGATGCTAAAGAAAGAGGGGGATTTGCCCTGCCGGACTTAAAATTGTACTATGAAGCAGCAGCGTTTTGCTGGTTGAAAGAGTGGATGCTCCTCGAGAACACAGACATTTTGGATTTGGAAGGTTTTAATAATGCATTTGGTTGGCATGCATATTTATGGTATGATAAAATCAAGGTGCATAGGGCCTTTAAAAACCATATTGTCAGAAAAGTATTGTTTAATGTCTGGACAAGATATAAAGATCTGTTGGAAAACAAAACCCCTAGATGGGTGTCACCCGTGGAGGCTAAGGCATTGAAGAAACTCAATATGGAGGTCGGATGGCCGAAGTATTGGGAAATCTTGGAACAGGAGGGAGATAAACTAAAATTACAAAGTCATGAGAAAATGAAATCTAAAGTATAAGATTGGCTTCAATATTACCAAATAATGGAGACCTTTAAACAGGACAGGAAAATTGGCTTTCAGGTGGAAAAATCAAAATTAGAGACTGAACTGTTAGAACCCAATACTAAAAACTTGTCAAGAATGTATAATTTGCTGCTGAAATGGAATACACAAGATGAAACAGTCAAATCGGCTATGATTAAGTGGGCACAGGACATTGGTCATAACATTATGTTTGCTGACTGGGAATGGTTGTGGAACACCGGTATTAAATTCACGGCATGTAATGCCTTAAAGGAAAACATTATGAAAATGATTTACAGGTGGTACATGACCCCAGTCAAGCTAGCAAAAATCTATCATTTGCCTGATAATAAGTGTTGGAAATGTAAAGAAACTGAAGGTACTTTCTATCACCTTTGGTGGACATGCCCGAAGATTAACGCTTTCTGGGAAATGATATACAATGAAATGAAAAAGATACTTAAATGTACTTTCCCTAAAAAACCAGAGGCCTTTCTCTTGGGCATTGTCGGCCAACTGGTGTCAAAGAGGGACAGAACTTTCTTTATGTACGCCACGACAGCAGCAAGAATATTCATTGCAAAGTATTGGAAGACACAAGATCTACCCACCCTGGAAGAATGGCAGATGAAAGTGATGGACTATATGACATTAGCCGAGATGACTGGCAGAATTCGCGACCAGGGAAAGGAGACGGCGGAAGAAGATTGGAAGAAATTTAAAATTTACCTTAAGGACTATTATAAACTTGTTGAATGTTAGAATGTCAAGGTTTTGAGTAAGAAAGGGTTACAGCGATACAAGATTAGATTGAAGGAAAGATTGAGAGGACAGAGGATTGACGGATGTATTTAGAGTTGCTAAAAACTTTTGGACATTGGGATGCAGAAAGGGGAGGTATGGGGAAGTCTGAGAAACACGGTTTATGAAAAAAAGGTTATGAATTTATACGTGTTTGTATGTCTTTTTATATGTTTGTATTGTCTTAAAAAATTTGTAAAACCAATAAAATTTTTTATAAAAAAAAAAAGGAAAGACGTATGCAGGCTTCTCTGTTTACATCCTCCCGAATTTCCCTCTCACCTCTTGCAACAATGGTGCAATACCACATTGCATGTCCCTATGGATCTCCACGGGCGGCTACAACGGCCAGGAAAACACAGACCTTTTTGCTGCTGACATTCAAGATCAGAGCTTGGAGCGGTGGAGGATCCTGTTCGAAAGAAAAGATAGTCACAGGTTATTCCATTCACAGCAAGCTTGCCCCCCAAGTTGCAGTAGGTATGTGACTGTGCTTGGCCCATTATGTATGTGAGCTTGACTTCTGGAAGCAAAATTATTGTCCTGGCTGCTACTCCCTTTCTCTGCCAACCTTTGGATTTTGGTTTAATGCGCAAAAGGGGCATGTCTACATCCATCATGCCGCTTCCCAACTTAACCCCTGGCTACCACTGAATAGTGGGATGCGGCTGGCGCTGTGGGTTAAACCATAGAGCCTAGGACTTGCCGATCGGAAGGTCAGTGGTTCGAATCCCCATGATGGGGTGAGCTCCTGTTGCTCAATCCCTGCTCCTGTCAACCTAGCAGTTCGAAAGCACATCAAAGTGCAAGTAGATAAATAGGTACCGCTCCAGTGGGAAGGTAAAGGGCATTTCCATGTGGTGCTCTGGTTCGCCAGAAGTGGCTTAGTCATGCTGGCCACATGACCCGGAAGCTGTACGCCGGCTCCCTCGGCCAATAAAGCGAGATGAGCACCGCAACCCCAGAGTTGGCCACGACTGGATCTAATGGTCAGGGGTCCCTTTACCTTTTATCACTGAATAATCATCTCTGCCAGTCTGATGGATCGAACCTGGAAGGCATTAAAGCCATGGTAAAGGTAAAAGGTAAAGGACCCCTGGATGATTAAGACCAGTCAAAGGCGACTATGGGGTTGTGGCGCTCATCTTGCTTTCAGGCCGAGGGAGCCGGTGTTTGTCCATAGACAGCTTTCTGGGTCATGAGGCCAGCATGACTAAACCACTTCTGGTGCAACGAAACACCATGATGGAAGCCAGAGTGCACAGAAACACCATTTACCTTCCTGCCACAGTGATACCTATTTATCTACTTGCACTGGTATGCTTTCAAACTGCTAGGTTGGCAGGAGCTGGGACAGAGCAACCCCGTTGCGGGGATTCGAACCGCTGACCTTCTGATCGGCAAGCCCAAGAGGCTCAGTGGTTTAGACCACAGCGCCACCCGCGTCCCTAAAGCCATGAACAACCTTCCAGCTAGGCATGTCAATAGGCAAAAATGGGCAGAGGCAGGGATGAAGTTATTACCTTTATCTGAAGACATCTGAAGGCAGCCCTGTATAAGGAAGCTTTTTAAGGCTTAATGTTTTATTATGTTTTTCTACATGTTGGAATCCGCTCAGTGTGTCTGGGGCAACGCTGTCAAATGGGCGAGGTACAAATAACATATAATAAGAAGAAAATAATAATTAAAGGCAGCTACATTCCAGTGATATGGAAGTCCAAAGGCACACCCACAACACACATTTAGAGCATTCCTATAGCACTGTATGATCACTGCAGATGGTGACAGCAGCCATGAAATTAAAAGACGTCTGCTTCTTGGGAGAAAAGCAATGACAAACCTAGACAGCATCTTAAAAAGTAGAGAAATCACCTTGCCAACAAAGGTCCATATAGTAAAAGCTATGGTTTTCCCAGTAGTGATGTATAGTAGTGAGAGCTGGACTATAAAGAAGGCTGATCGCCGAAGAATTGATGCTTTTGAATTATGGTGCTGGAGGAGACTCTAGAGAGTCCCATGGACTGCAAGAAGATCCAGCCTATCCATTCTGAAGGAAATCAGCCCTGAGCGCTCACTGGAAGGACAGATCCTGAAGCTGAGTCTCCAGTACTTTGGCCACCTCATGAGAAGAGAAGACTCCCTGGAAAAGACCCTGATGTTGGGAAAGATGGAGGGCACAAGGAGAGGGGAAATTTAGCCACCTCATATGATATTGAGCTTGAGGAATCTTCCAGGAGGTATTTTCGAAGAATTTCAGGGGAGGATTCCAAATAATATTGAAGGGGTATAAATTTTGATAGGAGCGGTAAAATAAGTTGAACTCGTTCTTCACTATAAGATTCGCAAAATAGAAGAATGTGTGTGACAGATTCTACCTTATTAGACATACAAGAGCAGAGACGCGCATGCATTGGGACCCGCGTGAATTTGCCGTACAGCACTGCTGAGGGCATTGTCTCAAAGCGGGCTCTAGAGAAAGCCCATCTATAGGCTTCATTAGTGATGTTAGTTAAGTAAGGGGCAGCTGCAAAATTAGGCCAAGCTTTTAAACATCTATACGTCTCCGGGAGTAGGGCGCCTTCTTGTTGTAATTCGATATCATAAAGTCTCCGAGTGATAATTGTTTTTGCCTTGTTCAGAGTTCCAATAAAAAGATTTTCAGGGTTTAGGCCAATTTGTTTGATCTTGTTAGTTATTTGCATAAGCCAAGGAGGATAGGGAACTGCGGCCAGGAAGCAGGGTAATAGTCCCTTAGGATTGTAATGGATTTTCAGCCAGAGGGATATTGCTTGTTCCCAGACTTTTAATTCCACTCTGGGCAGTCCTGCCTCTTGCCTTAAGACTGCATTAGGTGTACACTTAGGGGTAGCAAATAATGATCTTAAGAATTTAGATTGTACTATTTCAAGGGTCTTAAGGTTGGTAGTGGGGCTAATTTGAGAGCCATATAGGAGTTGGGCTAAAGATTTTGCCTGAAAGACTGTTAGGGCCATCGGGAGGAAGCCAGCTCCTTTCCTTCTGAATAATCTAAGGATAGCATTTGCAAAATTGTACATTTTAACCGCTCCTTCAGGAAAGATAATTGGAGCGTAAAGGGAAATGCCATTGAACAGACTAAGACCTTCCAATACTTAGGCATGAGCAGGAAGTTAAATTTGGAAGAAGGCACCCCCTAAGGTGCCAATTCCGTGAAAATCTGCCCAGATGCCATTTTGACAGTCTGATTCCCAGACATGTCCGGGAAAACCTGGATGTATGGCAGCCCTGCTCTGAGGCCGAGTAGGGAACCAGTGGCCCTTCAAATCTTACTGGATTACAGGTCCCATCATCCCTGACCATTGTCATGGGTGTTGGAGTCCAACGGTGTCTGGAGAGCCACAGGTTCCCTACCTTAAGGCAGAAATTATTTCATAGCCTCGCCGTGGCAGTGAGAAAAGGCGACTTCATTTTCCTAACGAAAAAAACCTTTTTAGCCTGGATTAAGGTTTACTGAGGGACGCGGGTGGCGCTGTGGGTTAAACCACAGAGCCTAGGGCTTTCCGATCAGAAGGTCGGCGGTTCGAATCCCCGTGATGGGGTGAGCTCCCATTGCTCGGTCCCTGCTCCTGCCAACCTAGCAGTTCGAAAGCCCGTCAAAGTGCAAGTAGATAAATAGGTACCTCTTTGGCGGGAAGCTAAACGGCGTTTCCGTGCGCTGCTCTGGTTTGCCAGAAGCGACTTAGTCATGCTGGCCACATGACACGGAAGCTGTACGCCGGCTCCCTTGGCCAGTAAAGCGAGATGAGCGCCACAACCCCAGAGTCGTCTGCGACTGGACCTAATGGTCAGGGGTCCCTTTACCCTTTACCTTAAGGTTTATTGACTAGCTCAGTTTATCCCTTACCTGGAGAAGGCAGCACCATAATCAAGAGGGCAGCAAGAAGGAAACGAAGGAGCTTCATGATCTTAAAGAAGGTTGGTTGTGGAAAACACCCCCAGCAGGGTTGAAACAGAGCAAGACAAAAACAGCAACAGCGGTGCTGCTCCTGCTGGTAGTGTTATGCTGAATCCTTTTCTTAAAATGACACTTTTTCTGTACTCAGTCCAGAGGTGCAAGGGATAGCCAGTCCTTGGGGATTGTGACACCCTCGTCTGTTGAAAGCATGTGGGATGCAAACTGAAACTATGGCAGTGTGGTCAGCTCAACGTATTATTGCATTTGTTACATAGGGAACTGGAGGATTTCAAAGGCAGGTTGTTCCGCCCCCGAGCTCAGAAGAGGCAAGAGGAAAACCTCAAAGGTCCGTGGCCACATGCCTGAGGGAGAACCGTTGGCAAGCTCCAGGAGAGTAACAAAAATAAAATAAAATGAAGCATGTCTCTTGCAGGGACTGTTGGTCTTGAGCTTCCAGCTCCAGTCACTTGGAACCAACCACTCCCTTCTAGGAATGGCTGAATCTGTCAATTCTGGGTTGTTGTTGCTGCTGCTATTATTACTATTATTATTATTACTATTATTATTATTACTATTATTATTATTAATATTATTATTACAATGGTACCTCTGGTTAAGTACTTAATTCGTTCTGGAGATCCGTTCTTAACCTGAAGCAGCACTTTATCTAATGGGGCCTCCCGCTGCTGCTGTGCCGCCGCTGCACAATTTCTGTTCTCATCCTGAAGCAAAGTTCTTAACCCGAGGTACTATTTCTGTGTTAGCAGAGTCTGTAACCTGAAGCGTATGTAACCCGAGGTACCACTGTATTATTATAGGTAAGGTAAAGGGACTCTGACCATTAGGTCCAGTCGTGGCCGACTCTGGGGTTGCAGCGCTCATCTCGCTTTATCGTCCAAGGGAGCTGACGTACAGCTTCCGGGTCATGTGGCCAGCATGACTAAGCCACTTCTGGCGAACCAGAGCAGCGCACGGAAACACCGTTTAGCTTCCTGCCGGAGCAGTACCTATTTATCTACTTACATTTTTTATGTGCTTTCGAACTGCTAGGTTGGCAGGAGCAGGGACCAAGCAACGGGAGCTCACCCCGTCGCAGGGATTCGAACCGCCAACCTTCTGATCGGCAAGTCCTAGGCTCTGTGGTTTAACCCACAGCACCACCCGCGTCCCACTGTATTATTATACTGCCCATCAAAAGATCTCAGGGCAGTTCACAACTAAAGTACAAGATAAAACACACTAAACAATTAAACCAAAACAACAAAACAATATCTCTCCCCCACTTTGCCAGTCTAAAGTTTGGCTTTCCACATCAATTCAGGGAGATGTCGCTTTTGCTGGTAGCTGCTCCTTTAGAAATTGCCAGTGCTTTTTTTCTGGGGGTACGCATACCCCTAAACATTTTGTGAATCAAAGTTTGGCCTCGTTGCGGGGCAGAAGTTCAATATGAGTAGGGAAATCAGAGTACCCCTAAACATTTTTAAAGAAAAAAATACTGGAAATTGCTAAATATTGGCGTTCTGCAACAGGCTTTTCAATAGGCTCATGGCAGTCTTTTACTCTGGCTGAGGAAATGACCTGCCAAGGCATGGTGGCCAGAGTCAAGATGAATCTTTTATCCTTCTACAACACCTGACATATGTGGGGTATGAAACACAGAACAGTCAAATACAACATTCCTAGAGTGGACATGTTCAGACATGAAGAGGGATGTTTGTCCAGCCAGTATATAAACTTCCTGTTTCCTCCTGTGCTGGGACAAACTTTCTCTACATGTGATCAGAGGTGGGCGTGATCTTACCTGTGCAGAGACATCACCTTGCCAACAAAGATCCATATACTTAAAGTTATGGTTTTCCCAGTAGTGATGTATGGAAGTGAGAGCTGGACCATAAAGAAGGCTGATCACCGAAGAATTGATGCTTTTGAATTATGGTGCTGGAGGAGACTCTTGAGAGTCTCATGGACTACAATAATATCAAACCTATCCATTCTGAAGGAAATCAGCCCTGAATGCTCACTGGAAGGACAAATCATGCAGCTGAGACTCCAATACTTTGGCCACCTCATGAGAAGAGAAGACTCCCTGGAAAAGACCCTGACGTTGGGAAAGATGGAGGGCACAAGGAGAAGGGGACGACAGAGGACGAGATGGTTGGGCAGTGTTCTTGAAGCTGCTAACATGAGTTTGACCAAACTGCGGGAGGCTGTGGAAGACAGGAGTGCCTGATGTGCTCTGGTCCATGGGGTTACGAAGAGTCGGACACAACTAAATGACTAAACAACAACAACATGCTTTTTCCCAAGAAGGGACAGCCTGGCTGTTATTTTTGTTTATTGTACAGTAGTACCTCGGGTTACATACACTTCAGGTTACATACGCTTCAGGTTACAGACTCCACTAACCCAGAAATTGTACTTCGGGTTAAGAACTTTGCTTCAGGATGAGAACAGAAATCGTGCCCCAGCGGTGTGGCAGCAACATTAGGCCCCATTAGCTAAAGTGGTGCTTCAGGTTAAGAACAGTTTCAGGTTAAGAACGGACCTCCGGAATGAATTAAGTATGTAACCAGAGGTACCCCTGTACTTTAAATTATGTTCATTACATGTGAAAAAGCAATAAAATGCTTTCAATAAAATCCGGCCAAGTTCTTCCCAAATTTGCTGTGATTTTTGCAGTTATCCTAATGTCCGCCAGATGGCAATGTCCTGCTTTTCAAGGGAAGCACATTCCTTATGTGAGACCTGGTCAGTGAACTGGCTGGTTCATGCCTGTGAAATTAACCTGGATGCATTGCCTTTTAGATCTGGGTTGGTATGTAGACATGCTGCACTGCGAGTTACGACTGTCAGGGTCTTCCTTTCAAGGTTTAAGCTTAGATCTAACAACACACTTTTCCTGGGGTTCTCTGGCCATTGAAATTTAGAGGAAAGCTGCAGCAAGTTAAGAGATAGGATGAATTTCCTGCTGTTTCTCAGATTTTTTTTGTTTGTTGCATCTCTATCTGTTCCCTTCCCTGGCTTACAATCCTTAGCTTTCTCTCACCTGCCGAACTCCCTTCCTACAAAACTGGCTTCCCAGTTCCCTGAGCTCAGTGCTACTGCATCAAATGTTCAGTTGCAGAAGTGCAGTACAGTTTAGACAGGTTGGATATATTACACCAATCAGCTTCGTTGGACTGGTCATGTTGTGCGGATGCCTGGTTATCGTCTTCCAAAGCAACTACAGTACTCTGTTCCGAACTTAAAAATGGAAAGCGTAATGCTGGTGGTCAACAAAAGAGGTTCAAAGACTCTCTCAAGGCAAATCTAAAAAAAAATGTAGTATAAACACCGACAACTGGGGAAAAGGCACGCTTGGCAAATCCACACCGTGATCAACTCCCACTCAGAAACCTATGTCCCCACCATGGAAGGACTTGTGGATCCAGAATTGGCCTCCACAGTCACATACGGATTCACTGTTAATACCGTGTTTATGGAAGACAATCTTACTTGACTATGAGTGATCGCCAAGGAAGAAAGAAGAATTACACCAATCATGGCTGCCAGTTAGATTCTGGGCCCAATTCAAAGTGCTGGCTTTGACCTATAAGGCCTTGAATGGCTCAGGACTGCAATATCTCAAGGAACAACTCTCTACATATGAACCCACCTGAACCCTGAGATCATTATCTGAGGCTCTTCTTCGTGTGCCTCCTCCTCGAGAGGTCCGGAGGGTGGCAACACGAGAACGGGGCCTTCTCTGCAGTGGCTCCCTGTCTGTGGAATGCTCTCCCCAGGGCAGCTCGCTTGGCACCATCATGACCTATCTCTAGGCGACAGGTAGAAATGTTCCCCTATAACCAGGCCTTTAGCCTTTAACTACCTGTGACCTTCTAGAAGTGGGTGGGATGTTTTTAATGTATTTCTTTTTTCCTCTTGGTTTCAATGTGGGCTCTTTCTTTGTAAGTTGCTTTGGGTTGCTCTGGGCAAGATAATGTAACTTGCAAATTTAATAAACCAGCCAGGCAACCAACCAAACAAACATAGTAACATAATTCACAAAAAAATATGTTGCAGTGTGGAGGGCTGGGTTGGAAGTGCACCAGCAGGGATCATTCAGTTTGTAAGTTAAGAGTTAATTCTGCTAGTGTTAAAGTCAACTAGCCAAAAGGAAGAAAGGAGATGTTGCTTAGCAGTCAGGCAGAGTGGCATGATCTTCCCCGAAGATTGGGGGAGTTTTTCCTCTTTATAATTGGCTGTATGTCTCCCTGCTATGTACAAGGCCTGAAATAATAAAGATGAAACTTTTCTGTCCCTTTCTCCTCAAATTAAGTAGTAGATAGGTAGCCGTGTTGGTCTGCCATAGTCAAAATAAAAAAATTCCTTCCAGTAGCACCTTAAAGACCAACTAAGTTAGTTCTTGGTATGAGCTTTCGTGTGCATGCACACTTCTTCAGATACACTGAAACAGAAGTTGCCAGATCCTTCTATATAGTGAGAAGGTGGGGAGGGGTGTTACTCAGAAGGGTGGTGGGAATGGGAGATAGGCAGATAGCTGAGAGAGCCTCTTGACGACTCTTAACGACTGTAATAGGTCTTACAGGAAAAGGCAAGGGGTGGGAAGGTGAGAAATGGTTTAGTTATGTATAGTGAGATAAGAATCCAATGTCTTTGTTCAGCCCAGGTCTTTTCATGGTTTTAAGTTTGGTAATGAGTTGTAATTCAGCAGCTTCTCTTTCCAGTCTATTTCTGAAATTCCTTTGTAGTAAAACAGCTACTTTGAGATCTTGTATAGAATGTCCTGGGAGATTGAAGTGTTCTCCTACTGGTTTCTCTGTTCTGTGATTCTTGATGTCAGATTTATGTCCGTTTATTCTTTGGCGTAAGGTTTGGCCTGTTTGTCCAATATAGAGAGCTGAAGGACACTGTTGGCATTTGATGGCATACACAATGTTAGACGATGAGCAATTAAATAGTCCCGAGATGGTATGTGTGATGTTGTTGGGGCCAGTAATGGTGTTGTCCGGGTGTATGTGGCAGCAAAGTTGGCATCTGGGTTTATTGCAGGCTCTGGTGCCAGTGTCTGTGTTAAGTCTGGTTGTAGTATTATTGTGGGTTAGGAGTTGTTTAAGATTGGGTGGCTGTCTGTAGGCAATGAAAGGTCTTCCTCCCAGAGCTTGAGAAAGAGAACTGTCATTGTCCAGGAGAGGTTGTAGATCTCTGATGATGCGTTGTACTGTTTTAACTTGGGAGCTGTATGTGATGACTAGAGGTGTTCTGTTATTTTCTTTTTTGGGTCTGTCTTGCAGCAAGTTCTCTCTGGGTATCAGTCTGGCTCTGTTGATCTGTTGTCTAACTTCATCTGCTGGGTATTTTAGTTCTGAGAAGGTTTGCTGTAGATCCCTTAGGTGAGAGTCTCTGTCTGTAGAATTGGAACAGATGCGGCTGTAACGTAGTGCCTGGCTATATACAATGGACTGTTTGGTATGTTTGGGATGGTAGCTGGAGGCATGTAGATATGTTTGTCGGTCAGTTGGTTTGCGGTACAAAACATTTACCACTCTCAACTGGAGCTACTGAAAAAACAGAAAAACAAGAAACTCTCCAACCTTTCCAACCTACAGGCTACTAATCAAAACAAGATCAACAATATTGTCAATCTCTCACAACAAGCACTCAGCCCAGCCGAGGAATCAGTCCTTTCACGTGGACTGTCATTCTGCCCTGCCAAATCCCCACACATGATTCAGTTCTACGGGGACTTGGAAGCATTTTTCCGCCGTTTACGCCTGAAGGAGTATTTTCAACACACACAACAACAAGACAAATCAGAGCAAACAACAACTTCACAACACAACGCCTCTCAACCCACTGGAGAACAACAACCACCCTCCCAACAGAACACGGACCACCAACTACCACCGAAAAAGTGTTACACAAAAAGGGACTCCACATGGACCCCTCCTGATGGACGCAATACCACACTGGACTTGTACATTGACTGCTTCCGCCACAGAATCCAAACAGATGTGACCAGAAAACACCATCGCTTACAACAAAATCTAAACCATGCTGAAAGGAGAGCCATAAATAATCTCAGAAACAACCCAGATATTATAATTAAAGAAGCAGACAAAGGTGGAGCTGTCGTCATCATGAACAAAACTGACTACATTCAGGAGGCTCACAAACAACTTTCCAATACCGCCTTTTACACAAAATTGGACTCAGACCCCACACAAGAATACAAGAAAGAACTAAACAAGATTGTTAAGGAGCTACCCCCCCCACATCCAAGAACAGATCCTCACCAACACACCAACAGAACCTCGACCAGGAACTTTCTATCTTCTACCCAAAATACACAAACCAGGAAATCCAGGACGCCCCATCATTTCAGGTATTGGCACTGTTACAGTGGGTGTCTCCGGTTATATGGACTCTGTTCTGAAACCATATGCCATCAATGCTCCCAGCTATGTACGTGACACCACAGATTTTCTGAGGAAAATACAATCTTTAAATAATCTTCCCAACAATACTATACTAGCTACTATGGATGTGGAATCTCTGTATACCAACATCCCACACAACGATGGTTTACAAGCTATAAGGAACACCATATCAGATAAAACCACAGCGGACCTTGCCACTAAACTCTGCCAATTTGTCCTTACCCACAACAACTTCAAATTCGGTGATGACCTGTTTCTTCAGATCAGCGGCACAGCAATGGGCACCCGCATGGCCCCACAGTATGCCAACATCTTCATGGCAGATTTAGAACAACGTTTTCTGAACTCCTACCCACTCAAACCTCTCTTGTACCTGCGATACATTGATGATATTTTTATCATCTGGACACATGGTCAACAGACCCTGGACACCTTTCACCAGAAATTTAATGATTTTCACCCCACAATCAACCTTACAATGAATCAATCTATGCAAGAAATACATTTTTTGGACACTACTATAAAAATACAGGATGGGCGCATAGACACCACCTTATACCGCAAACCAACTGACCGACAAACATATCTACATGCCTCCAGCTACCATCCCAAACATACCAAACAGTCCATTGTATATAGCCAGGCACTACGTTACAGCCGCATCTGTTCCAATTCTACAGACAGAGACTCTCACCTAAGGGATCTACAGCAAACCTTCTCAGAACTAAAATACCCAGCAGATGAAGTTAGACAACAGATCAACAGAGCCAGACTGATACCCAGAGAGAACTTGCTGCAAGACAGACCCAAAAAAGAAAATAACAGAACACCTCTAGTCATCACATACAGCTCCCAAGTTAAAACAGTACAACGCATCATCAGAGATCTACAACCTCTCCTGGACAATGACAGTTCTCTTTCTCAAGCTCTGGGAGGAAGACCTTTCATTGCCTACAGACAGCCACCCAATCTTAAACAACTCCTAACCCACAATAATACTACAACCAGACTTAACACAGACACTGGCACCAGAGCCTGCAATAAACCCAGATGCCAACTTTGCTGCCACATACACCCGGACAACACCATTACTGGCCCCAACAACATCACACATACCATCTCGGGACTATTTAATTGCTCATCGTCTAACATTGTGTATGCCATCAAATGCCAACAGTGTCCTTCAGCTCTCTATATTGGACAAACAGGCCAAACCTTACGCCAAAGAATAAACGGACATAAATCTGACATCAAGAATCACAGAACAGAGAAACCAGTAGGAGAACACTTCAATCTCCCAGGACATTCTATACAAGATCTCAAAGTAGCTGTTTTACTACAAAGGAATTTCAGAAATAGACTGGAAAGAGAAGCTGCTGAATTACAACTCATTACCAAACTTAAAACCATGAAAAGACCTGGGCTGAACAAAGACATTGGATTCTTATCTCACTATACATAACTAAACCATTTCTCACCTTCCCACCCCTTGCCTTTTCCTGTAAGACCTATTACAGTCGTTAAGAGTCGTCAAGAGGCTCTCTCAGCTATCTGCCTATCTCCCATTCCCACCACCCTTCTGAGTAACACCCCTCCCCACCTTCTCACTATATAGAAGGATCTGGCAACTTCTGTTTCAGTGTATCTGAAGAAGTGTGCATGCACACGAAAGCTCATACCAAGAACTAACTTAGTTGGTCTTTAAGGTGCTACTGGAAGGAATTTTTTTATTTTTCCTCAAATTAAGTGATGCTTTTGCTCAGTTTCTTTAGTAAAGTGTTATCAGGGCTCTTGACTCCACCTCTGTTATTTAAATGACTTTGTTAACAGGCTTCTGTTCAGGATTCCAGGAACTCCATTCCATTCCCTCTACCTTTTCTCGCCCCGACCTGGCCACAGTGATCCATGCGACGGTCACCTCCAGGCTTGACTACTGTAATTCGCTCTACGCGGGGCTGCCCTTGAAGCTGTCCCAGAAACTCCAGCAGGTGCAGAATGCTGCAGCAAGGCTCCTCACGGGGTCTCTGCCATGGGAGCATATTCACCCAGTGCTTTTCCAGCTGCACTGGCTCCCGGTGGAGTACAGGGTCAGATTTAAGGTGCTGCTTTTGACCTTTAAAGCCCTTCCCGGCCTAGGACCCTTGTACCTACGGGACCACCTCTCCCGGTATGCCCCACGGAGAGCCTCAAGGTCCATAAATAGCAACAGCCTAGTGGTCCCGGGCCCTAAGGAAGTTAGATTAGCTTCAACCAGAGCCAGGGACTTTTCAACACTGGCGGAACCCTCTGCCTCATGAGACCAAGGCCCTGCATGATCCGATTTCTTTCCGCAGGGCCTGTAAGACAGAGTTGTTCCACCTGGCCTTTGGCTTGGAGCCAATTTGATTCCCTCCCTCTCTTTCTTTTTTCTTTCCCTTTCTCCTCCTGCGATGAGGCTACATCTTAATATTTTAAATGTCGTATTTTAATTTTGTTTTTAAGTTGTAATCATTCAACATGTTTTTTATTATTGCTTGTTAGCCGCCCTGAGCCTGGCCTTGGCTGGGGAGGGCGGGGTATAAATAAAAATTATTATGATTATGATGATTATTATTACCTTGGTTTTCCATCCTCCACAACCCCATGTTTGGAGAAAGGCAGGATGTAAACCATTTAAAGGAAAGAAGAAGCAAACCAAACCAAATGGGATTTCTATGCAACCTTATTTTATTTTATTGAAAGTGAGAAGCAATCTCCTTTTGGATCTGCAAAGTGCGGCAGAGCTTGATGAAGGCCCATGAAGACTGATGTCAAAGAAGGAGCATCTGGTGGCAACGGCGAGTTATGGCGATGCAGCTTCTCAGATTCCAAACCCTCAGCTGGGCATTCAGCCCAAAAACCTGTGTTTGGATAGGATAAGAAGAACAGCGACAACAATATGACCATTTGAACATCTTCCCAGAAAAAGAATGAAGTCAGATTAAGAAAGCCAAAGGGGGAATTGCTCCAACACTGAAAGCTGAGCTCAGTTGGTTACAGCATGCTGCTGACAAGACCAAGGTCACAGGTTTGATCCCCATATGGGACAGCTGTATATTCCTGCCTTGCAGAGGGTCAGACTAGATGAGTCCCTTCAAACTCTGCAGTTCTATGATTGACCATGTAGAAGGCAGCACCCATGGCATTGTGGGAGAAATGTCCCTTGCAGGTGCAATATGAAGGAGGCTCACACGAAGTCCCCAATTGCTCAGACTTCATTCAGTGATGCATTACCAGACAAAGAATTTGCAAGAGCATTTCAATTATGAACACTAAAGTAAAGGGTAAAGGGACCCCTGACCATTAGGTCCAGTCGTGGCCAACTCTGGGGTTGCGGTGCTCATCTCGCTTTATTGGCTGAGGGAGCCGGCATACAGCTTCCAGGTCATGTGGCCAGCATGACTAAGCTGCTTCTGATGAACCAGAGCGGCGCACGGAAACGCCGTTTACCTTCCCGCTGGAGTGGTACCTATTTATCTACTTGCACTTTGACGTGCTTTCGAATTACTAGGTTGGCAGGAGCAGGGACCGAGCAATGGGAGCTCACTCCGTTGCGGGGATTCGAACCGCCGACCTTCTGATCGGCAAGCCCTAGGCTCTGTGGTTTAACCCACAGCACCACCCGCGTCCCTGTATGCACACTATGCACACTATGAAGGACAAAAATGTCAGCTTAGCTTTTTTATCGTTTCCCCAACCACCTTCTGGCACCCTACTGTGATGAGATAATCAGTCGGGACAACCTCCTCAGACCCACAGAAACCACTAGAGAGATTCATTGGAATAGTGACTTTAATATGCACGATCAACTTGTTCTAAGTAATGGCTGTAACACTTTTTTCAAAGAGGGCCAGATTTGATGAAGTGAACTTGCGCGAGGGCCGACCGAAGTGGTTGACCTTTTTTTAGGATTGAAGTTGTTGAACTTTTGGGGGGATTTCTAGGAGATAAACTGCCACAGGAGCTGGATTAAACCAACCAGCGGACAAATTAGGCCCCTGGGCCGGACTTCTGTTATACTTTCGTCCCAAGGAATGACAAACCAACTGCTATTGTTATTTTAAATTATGTTAATTATGTGTGGAAATGCAATAAAATGTATTCTAAAAAAGAAAGAAAGAAAGAAAGAAAAGAATTTGCCTGGATGAGGAGCTGGTACTATGCCACCATTTTGCTTTCAAACTCTTCCTATTATGGAACCAGGACAACTGCAGTGGGCACCTAAACCTCTCTTTTAAAAGCCTCGCATGGAATCTGTCCTGGTTGAGCTTAAAGGACGCCACCCTGGCAGAATTTTCTTTCTTACCATTTACAGCATCTGCTGCCATTCTTGCATATTCCGATTTGTCTCATTGGACGGCGGCAATAGCTATAATTGCAGTGGCCTCCATTAAGTACGCATCTAAGGTTTTCATCAGGTACATTGGCGAGACCTACAGAAATGGAAAGAGGTAGAAATTCACCAAGAGATAGAAAAGTTTTTCACCGTCTCTCATAACATAAGAACTCACGGACTTCCTTTTTTCGTCTTCTTTTCTTTCTTTATTTAAACATAGTCCATAACAACTCATACAAACCAACCAACCCATCACCATTGACAATTTAATTATCAAAATTAAACTCCTTCCCCTTACACAAAGAAAACATAACATAAAATAAAAGACTTCCTTTAGCCTGTAAATGGTGCTGGTGTTGACCTTTAAAGCCCTAAACGGCTTCGGCCCAGTATACCTGAAGGAGCGTCTCCACCCCCATCGTTCTGCCCGGACACTGAGGTCCAGCGCCGAAGGCCTTCTGGCGGTTCCCTCATTGCGGGAAGCGAAGCTACAGGGAACCAGGCAGAGGGCCTTTTTGGTGGTGGCGCCCGCCCTGTGGAATGCCCTCCCATCGGATGTCAAGGTGATGGACAACTACCTGACATTCAGAAGACATCTTAAGGCGGCCCTATTCAGGGAAGCTTTTAATGTATGATATTTTAGTGTTTTTTGGTTTCTGTGGAAGCCGCCCAGAGTGGCTGGGGAAACCCAGCCAGATGGGCGGGGTACAAATAATAAATAATAATAATAATAATAATTATTATTATTATTATTATTATTATTATTATTATTATTATTATTATTATTTACTTCTTGTAGACTGTTTCTTTTATATGTGATTATTACAATTTTTCCTAATTATGACTTAAAAAACTGCAAAGTCTCCTGTAGAAATTAATCGAAACAAGTCCAGGTGTATATTTGGGGGCACTGTTTGGTGAAGTATTCTCTGCATTTCCCCCATTCTTTTTGAAATTCTTGTCTAGGTCTTCCAAAGATGCTGAAGGATGGAATGTCCTGCTGTATAGTCACAGAGCTGTGACAAGTAGAAATTTCCCCATTTACTTTTATTGAAAGAAAATTCATACCCTCCAACATTTCTCCGAAGAAAATAGGGACATCCAATCCGTAATGAAAATAATAATAATTTTATTATTCATACCCCGTCTATCTGACTGGCTTGTCCTAGCCACTGTGGACAGATATATGAAAACAGAATAAAACATTAAACATTGAAAAACTTCCCTATACAGAGCTGCCTTCAGATGTCTTCTAAAGGTTGTATAATTACATATCTCCTTGGCTCCGGGGTTGCATAACTCCATACCCTCCAACACTTCTCCAATGGAAATAGGGACATCCTAAGGAAAAGCGGGACATTTTGGGATCAAATCAGAAACCATGAAGGCTTCTGTAAATCCAGAACTGTTCCTGGAAAACAGGGACACTTGGAGACCCTGGAAGTCTTGATGCATTAGTCTTTAAAGGCTATTCCGGACAACCTGAATCTTGCTAGTTGAGGTTGTGTTGCCATGGCTTTGCTACACCTAAATAAATATCTCATATGACTGACAGTTGGAGTCTGGGTTTTATGGGCTGTCCAGGCAGAACCCACAGAGTGTTGGTGTATTGAACCCCAATATTTCCCCAATGATTCAGCATGCCAGCTTTTAGCCTCTCAATCATCTAGGGGGCTTATCCGGCATTTCACACCACCAGACTCCAACCGTCAGTCAAAGAAGAAATTCATTAAATCACTGCAAGACCAGAGCGATACAACCTCAATAGCTGGCAGCTAGACTGGTGACTGGGAGCAGCTGCCATAAACACATAACACTGGTCTCGAAAGACCTACATTGGCTCCCAGTATGTTTCTGAGCACAATTCAAAGTGTTGGTGCTAACCTTTAAAGCCCTAAACGGCCTCGGTCCAGTGTACCTGAAGGAGCGTCTCCACCCCCCATTTCTCTGCCTGGACACTGAGGTCCAGCTATGAAGGCCTTCTGGTGGTTCCCTCACTGTGAGAAGCAAAGTTACAGGGAACCAGGCAGAGGACCTTTTTGGTAGTGGTGCCCGCTCTGTGGAATGCCCTCCCATCAGATGTCAAATAAATTAACAACTATTTGACGTCATCTGAAGGCAGCCCTATTTAGGGAAGTTTTTAATGACTGATGTTTTAATGTATTTTTAATCTTTGTTGGAAACCGCCCAGAGTTTTTGGGGAAACCCAGCTAGATGGGTGGGATAGAAATAAATTATTATATTTATTATTATTCCTTCTACTAGCTTAATCAAAAACATTTGTATTAGGAGAAAATAGCATTAAAGCGCTGTGGAATTTTCATGAGGATGTTAAAAATTTGCAAGCTGATATGGAAAACTGAACTAAAGTTTGGGGGGGGGAGAGAAACTGAAATTGACCAATTTGTCTGTCCCTAATGGTCAAGGGACGTGGGTGGTGCTGTGGGTTAAACCACAGAGCCTAGGACTTGCCGATCAGAAGGTCGGTGGTTTGAATCCCCATGACGGGGTGAGCTCCTGTTGCTCGGTCCCTGCTCCTGCCAACCTAGCAGTTCTAAAGCACATCAAAGTGCAAGTAGATAAATAGGTACCGCTCCAGTGGGAAGGTAAACAGTGTTTCTGTGTGCTGCTCTGGTTCGCCAGAAGCGGCTTAGTCATGCTGGCCACATGACCCGGAAGCTGTACGCCGGCTCCCTCCACCAATAAAGTGAGATGAGTGCCGCAACCCCAGAGTCAGTCACGAGTGGACCTAATGGTCAGGGGTCCCTTTACCTTTACCTTTAATGGTCAGGGATGATGAGCACTGGAGTCTAGCAGGAGTGATTTCTGCTTTAGAGTTTGCATTTAAGTTTTCTAGCTGTTGCACAGGTCCACTTATTCCTTACCTGGAGAAGCCAGAGCTATGGTCAAGAGGGCAGAGAAGATGAGATGGAGGAGCTTCATGACACCCCAGAAGGTTGACTCCCTCTGTGTGAGAAACCAGCACGGCTGCAGTGGAGGAGAGTGACAACAATGGTGGGGACACTCAGAGTCCTTCCAAAGGTCTGCATTTATAAGCCTCCGGGGAAATTGTGAAAGCCTGGTCAATCAGTTAACAGAAGATGGCAGGAAGGATTTTGAAAGCCTAACCATGCTCTCTCTTAGCTTAGAAGGGGGTTGCAGGAAACCTTGAACGATCTTGGAGACTCAAAGGAAGAGGTGTTGCCAAATTTACCAGGCAAGGAAACCAGAGGCACCTCAAGGCTGTCAGTATTCTTGCAGGATGCGTTCAAACCCTGCTGCCCAGAATTCGACACAGTATTCCAGGTGCACAGCAACTCATCTCTGGTAGGTCTCGCCCCCATGAAGCAGTTGCTGAGACTGAAGGTCCCCAACTCCCCACGGCTGCCTAAGTCCTCTGCTCTCCAGGGTTTTTTCCAAGCAACCAGAGACTGTGCCTGTACATCGCCAATCTCTCCTTCGCCCTTTTCATGCCTCTTCTGGTTCTGGGAGGCAATTGGGGAGGAGAGAGAGATACCCATGGCTCTTCACCAGCTTCTTGGTCTCCCTCCTCTCTTACATTAGCTTCTGCCTCTGATTCTCTAACACATACATTTCAGCTTCTGTCACTTCCCACTCTGCTCCCTCTTCTCCCTCTGACCACTCATCGTTGTCCCATTACAAATTCCCTGGGCTCTGAGGCTTCTTCCCTTGGGGGTCCTCCAGTTAGTTCCTCCCACCATGCCTCTGCTTCCAACCAGGCCATGACATCTGCATTATAAAAAAGCCATCATGATAATTGTGCTTTGGCTTTGCTTCAGCATTTAAGCATTGCAACTCAAACTCACTCCACTAGGTGCTCCCCTTTCCTTGTAAAACGCCCATCTCCTTCCAGAATGAAGGGAATTTGAATAGGGGAGGGAAAACATTTGCTTTAAGTCTTCACAGTGGGTGAAAAGCTGAAAAGCACCCCAAATCAATGGAGACTGAGTCCTATCAGTATCTATGTGGCCCACACAGAGTCTTAGATCTGTTGCAGATTTAATCTTTTGTTCCTGGAAAGCACTTCTTGAGAAACTGGTTTCATTTTGAACATAATGGCTCTGCATTACCTCATGGTGTGGCCATTGGAAAACAGAGGGAAAGAGTTCTGGAAATGGGTGTGTGGGTGTGCATATTCACACCTGCCCAAGGGTGTTGGGGTTAGGCAAATACCAATTTCACAAGTCTGTTTGCCTTCTTTGGCTGGCAAATTTGGAGGTGGGCCCCGGGACCTCCCCTGTGAACTGGCAACCAATCAGAGACCGGATCGTCTGATTGCCGCGAGATTGGCCAGTAGCTGCAGGACTTTCAGGGCGGTCCCCTGGGCATGGGACCAACTGCCCAATGGTGTTCTGGGCTTGCTTGGACATTCGGCCTCTTTGAGGTAAGCTTAGATCATGGTTGGAGGGGATGTTGTAGCCTCTGCCTGCCCTTCCTTGGGTAATGGTATCCCAAAGGATCCAGAAGGAGTGACTCCTGTCTGACGCCCAGATGGGGGCTAGGGCCAGACCATTCCTCCAATGGGAACCCCTTAGGAGACACCCTGATTTGATGGAGGTCATAGGGCATACCTTCCGGTTGGCTTTACCCTTAGTGTCACTGCCAGCAGACGGGCTGAAATGACATAGTAAAGGGACCCCTGACCATTAGGTCCAGTCGTGGCCGACTCTGGGGTTGCGGCGCTCATCTCGCTTTATTGGCCGAGGGAGCTGGCGTACAGCTTCGGGGTCATGTGGCCAGCATGACTAAGCCGCTTCTGGAGAACCAGAGCAGTGCACGGAAACGCCATTTACCTTCCTGCCGGAGCGGTACCTCTTTATCTACTTGCATTTTGACATGCTTTCGAACTGCTAGGTTGGCAGGAGCAGGGACCGAGCAACGGGAGCTCACCCCGTCGCAGGGATTCGAACCGCCGACCTTCTGATCGGCAAGTCCTAGGCTCTGTGGTTTAACCCACAGCGCCACCCGCGACCCTGGAATGACATACACGGCTGCTTATCCCAATGCCTTTGGCAAAACCTTCACATCTGTAACAATAAAATTGTTATTTGATCCCATAAAACCAATATTCTGTGTAGTGTCTAGTTATTGAAACCTTAGGGAATGGGGGTGGTCACAGGGCCTTGACACACAATCACCACTTGCTGCATGGAGGAAAAGTTGTGGGGCAGTCTAATCAAGGGGAGGGTTTTCAAATGTGCATCGAGTAACCACACTTGTGGATCTTGTGATCTCAAATTAAGGTAAAAAGCTAAAGGAGCCCTGGATGGTTACGTCCAGTCAAAGGCGACTATGGGGTGTGGCTCTCATCTTGCTTTTAGGCTGAGGGAGCCGGTGTTTGTCCACAGACAGATTTCCAGGTCATGTGGCCAGTAGGACTAAACTGCTTCTGGCACTACAGGACACCATGACGGAAGCCACAGCACATGGAAATGCCATTTACCATCCCGCTGCAGGAGTACCTGTTTATCTACTTGAACTGGTGTGCTTTCGAACTGCTATGTTCGCAGGAGCTTGGACAGAGCAACGGGAGCTCACCCCGTAGCAGGGATTCAAACCACCCACTTTCTGATCGGCAACCCAAGAGGCTCAGTGGCTTAGACCACAGCATGTTGAGAACAAGTATGAAGATTCTGGACTGAAAAAAATGGCACCTAATGAATATGCCACCTGCTTGTTTGTGGGGCCATGAAAGAGAGTGATCCCATCAAATGATAACTTCACATGTGCCAGAACGTTGCATTTTTATGGTTTTAACTGTTGGGAAGAATTATGGCTAAAACTGGATGGGTGGGTGGAGTGGAAGAGTGGGCAGGGGAAATACCTCCACTCAGTTTAACTGAGTTGGCATCTATCTGTCTTGGAAGACAATGGAGGAGTATGCCTTTGTGAGTGAGGTCAGGCTGATGGATAGCTGCAGCACCTGCTGTGGTTGTGGAGACTGATGCAGGAGAGACATGTTTTGTTGCAGCTGGGGCAGATGAAGGTGTCCAGTTGTGCAGCTGCAAATGCACCATGGCTTTTTTCCTCTCTGCGCTGGAACCCCCTGGGATCTCAGTACCACTTGGAAGAGGTTGGGGTTGGTTGGCCACCTTTGTAACAGTATTGCTGATGAGCTGAGCATTCCTGATGTGTCAGGGCAGGTGGGGTGGGAAGAGAGAACATTCTGTACCTTAAGCAAGAGCTTTGCTACATGCGTCCGTTGGAAGGTGTTGAAACCTTGGAGTGACAGAACTACGGTATACCTTTGTGTTTCAGTACCCTGAGGTAGAAAACTCCAGTCCATGCTTGGAAAACAAAGAACAGGTTTTGAAACTGCAGAGACCAGAGTTGAGTACATGCAAAGAGGCAGGCCTCTCCTTTTGCAGAAAGCTGTCTAACGAATTTTAGAAAGTCGGTTTCTGCAGGGAAATAAGAAACGGTCATGAACCCCTGAAATAGTATTTCATAAGGCAAAAGCATATGCAATCATTTAGGGCTGCCATAGCTGGGTTTTGTCCGTTGAAAACGGCGTCCGGATGGAATTTTAGAAAAGTGGTTAAGATGTCTGGGGAAACCCGGGAGTATCGGAAGTCTTGAATTTTTATTTATTTATTTTTTTGCGAATTTCTGTAACGATAGCTAAAGTACTTTGTAGAAAAATACTTTTGTGTCCGGATTTTCACTTCTTGAGATATGACAACCCTCCAATCATTAGAAATCATCAGGTGGTTAACATAAGGTATACTAAGTCCGTAGCTTCTTGGGACCCGTATACTTGAAGGATAATCTTTCTCGCACATGCACGCTTGTCCATTTTGATCTGCAGAAGCTGCTCTTTACTTGTAAGTAATCATTCTTTCAGCGGGGCAGCTCCTATACTCTCAAGCTCCCCGCCTATTTATGATTCCTTGAAAGTGCAGAATGACTGGTCTGTTGCAATTGTCACATTGCCATTTCCACAGATCAAAACGGTCAAGTAGGCATTTGTGGAGCCAAGGTGGTCCTTCAAGTAAACTGGGCTGATGAGAAACCAGCAGGAGAACACTTCAATCTCCCAGGACATTCTATCCAAGATCTCAAAGTAGTTGTCTTATTACAAAAGAATTTCAGAAATAGACTGGAAAGAGAAGTTGTTGAATTGCAGCTTATTTCCAGACTTAAAACCATGGAGAGACCTGGTCTGAATAGAGACACTGGATTCTTATCTCATACATGATAAAGCTATTTTTGGCCATCTCATCCCTTGCTTTTTTCCTGTAAGACCAATCGCAGTCGTTAACAGTTGTCAACTGGTTTACCTCACCTACCAGCCAATCACCCATTCCCACCACCCTTCTGAGTAATGCCCCTCCCCACCCTCTCACTATATATAAAGGTCTGGTGACTTCTGTTTCAGTGTATCTGAAGAAGTGTGCATGCACACGAAAGCTCATACCAAGAACAAACTTAGTTGGCCTCTAAGGTGTTACTGGAACGATTTATTATTATTATTATTTTTAAAAAAATTGTTTGGTCTGAAGAGGTTAAGGGAATAATAATAATAATAATTTCATTATTTGTAGCCTATCCATCTGACTGCAAAAGTGCAGGTACATTTAAATGTATGCAATTCTGGTCTCTGCAGCTTCAAAGCCTGCTCTTTGTTTTCCAAGCATGGACTTTCCCATTTTGGGCCTCAATGTACTGAAAAGTAAGGTTTTTTGTGTCGTTCTGAGCTTAAGTACAGAAAATACAGCACACACACACACGCGCGCACACACAGTGCTTCCTTTTAGGGAACTTTTGCACTTGCGGGGGCGCAATTAGTGCCAGCATAGTCTGTTAAGAGTTTGGGTGTAATCTTTGACACCTCCCTTTCCATGGAGGCGCAGATTGCAGCTATAACAAAGGTGGCATTTTCCCATCTCCGCCAAGCTAAGCAGTTGGCTCCTTACCTCTCTTGCCCTGACCTAGCCACTGTGATCCACGCGACGGTCACCTCTAGACTGGATTATTGTAACTCGCTCTACGTGGGGCTGCCCTTGAGACTGACCCAGAAACTCCAGCGGGTGCAGAATGCCGCGGCGAGACTCCTTATGGGGTCTTCGCTGCGAGATCACATTCATCCAGTACTATACCAGCTGCACTGGCTCCCTGTGGAGTACAGGATCAGGTTTAAGGTGCTGGTTTTAACCTTTAAAGCCCTATCCGGCCTAGGACCCTCGTACCTACGGGACCGCCTCTCCTGGTATGTCCCACAGAGGAACTTACGGTCTTCAAACAAAAACACCCTGAAGGTCCCAGGCCACAGAGAGGTTAGGCTGGCCCCAACCAGAGCCAGGGCTTTTGCGGCTGTGGCTCCGATCTGGTGGAACGCTCTGTCACAAGAGACTAGGGCCCTGTGGGACTTGACATCTTTCCGCAGGGCCTGCAAGACAGAGCTGTTCCACCAGGCCTTTGGCCAGGGCACAGCCTGACTCCCTCCTTTGGCAATCTTCACAGAACTTTAGCCTAATGGTTGCCATCAATTTGAGTTGAATTAATTTTATAATAAAATGATTTTAGAATTTTGTACTATTTTATTGTTGTTAGCTGCCCTGAGCCCGGCTTTGGCTGGGGAGGGCGGGATACAAATTATTATTATTATTATTATTATTATTATTATTATTATTATTATTATTATTATTATTATTTGTCATGGCAGAAGGGGCAAGCTCAAAAGAGATGGAAATCCAGGCTGTGAGATAAGGGCACCTTCATTATAGGCAGAATATGCCTGGTTCAGTCCCCAGCATCTCCAGTTAGGGCTGGGAGAGTACCCTGTTTGAAACCCTAGAGAGCTGCTGCCAGTCAGTGCAGGCAATACTGAATTAGATGGACCAATGCTCTGATGGAAAATGGTCTCACTTGCTATAACACACCTTCCAGTGTCCCTGTGTGAGGAATGTGATAAGCAGGGTTTGCTTTCTCTAGTTCAGGGGTCAAGGTTTGGAAGAAAGCTTGTTCTGCCCAGCAAATCCTGCAAGCGACCCACCTTTGACTTATGGAAGAGAAGAGTTGCGATGGGCAGGAAATATAGTTTGGCAAGGCTGTGTTTTCCTGGTACTGTTGGCTTTGTCCCCAAAGTGCTATGGAAAAGATGTAAACTCCATAGCTGAGAAGTAACTAAGACAGTATAATAATGAGTTCTGCTTCTTCTTTGTTTTGGAAAAAAATATGCTCTAAAACGGTACATATCTGTACATAAGGCAGAAAACCAGAAAAAGTACCATATTTTTTGCTCTATGAGACTCACTTTTTCCCTCCTAAAAAGTAAGGGGAAATGTGTGTGCGTCTTATGGAGCGAATGCAGGCTGCGCAGGAAAAAAAGGTGTGCCACACTTTTAACTTTTCGGAAGAAATGTGCCAGTACTGCGTACCCTTGAGTGCCCCCAGAGAAAAAAGCACTGATAATACCTTAGATCTACCAGAGATCATTTTGCTGAGCAAAAAATCATATTGCAACCGCTATCTGACAAGCTCTCACTTACAAACACACAAGAGGTGCCTAGCTATGTTTTACGTACTGTGTTAAATATATAGATATGCACACTGCACTCAAAAGTAGAGTTCCTCCTTTTCAGGAGTAGCTCCTTGACTTCATTACAAAGCAAGATGAAATTTAAGCACTGGTCAAGGTATCATTTGGTTGTGCATTCTTCCTTAATCTGCAGCCACGCCATCCATTATTCTCATGCTTAGATTCTATTATCGCAGTATAAATAACCATATGGACAGCATGGCACAGAATCTAGAAGACATGATGCCCAAAGAAAGGGTGGTGGTCGAAAAAGAAAATTACCGTATTTTTTGCTCTATAAGACTCACTTTTTCCCTCCTAAAAAGTAAGGGGAAATGTGTGTGCGTCTTATGGAGCGAATGCAGGCTGCACAGCTATCCCAGAAGCCAGAACAGCAAGAGGGATTGCTGCTTTCACTGCACAGCGATCCCTCTTGCTGTTCTGGCTTCTGAGATTCAGAATTTTTTTCTTCTTGTTTTCCTCCTCCAAAAACTAGGTGCGTCTTATAGAGCGAAAAATACGGTAACTGCCAAGCCCCTCCATCTAACCCTTTAGAGAATATGGGCACACATAGCACACATAGCCACTAGAGGTCCTGCCTTCTCTGTCAAAGATCTCTCTGCAGAGTTTGTTGCTAATTTTGCAATACGTGCAGTTACTCAGCACTCTGTTTTCGGAATGCAAAAGTACGCGTAAGGAAGGCTATGTGCACTTTGTGCTTAAAGACATCGGATGGATTTCTGCATTGAGACAATCTAGGTCCTCTCCCCTACGTAAATCATGCCTACTATGGGCAAACATTCAATGCAACTATTGCATAGTTCTGGCTGGCTTTTGTTAGAGGAGTCAATTAGACGTGGCCATGAAACCTTGCTCTTGGGCAAAGCAACTTTTAGTGGATGTTGCCCACCCGCTTTCAGCTATAACTTCGGGATTGCTTAGCATTAGTGTACACATCCTGGGTTGACAAAAATTGTATTTACAATTAAAGTACAATTCAGATACTGAGAAATATTCTGACAGAATAAAACAACCTGTGAGGGTGTATCTCACCAGTACTTTCACTACCCGCAGCATAAAGTAGTCTTTAAAAGAAAAAATCAAATCACCCCAAATGCTAAAATAAGTTTTTATTGGAGGAAAGAAAGCAGGGTGCGAGGAATCCATCGATGTGTGCCTCAGCCGCTCTGGGCAGCGTCCAACACAAATAAAAACATAATAAAACATCAAACGTTAAAAACGATAGAGGCTGCCGTCACAAAGAGAACCGATAGAGAACTTACATAAGGACTCTATTTCTTGGAAAGCTCAATTTTGTTCTCAACACTGCATTCTAAATAGTGGCAGATATGCTGCGAATTTTCCCATATCAAAGCCCATCTGGATTCTCATGTCGTATATAAAGGAAAAAGAACACAGTTTAGTCAAACGGATAGAATTTTCTTACAGTTCTGTTACTCAATGTTTGCAGCAAAGATTACTGCTGTCGCTGCATGTTCCAATCTTCTTTCCATTACTAGGGCATTCGGCATAGAAGCACACTCCACCATTGGTGTGGCAGCTTTTCTTTGTAGTAATTTGCTCAAGAAGTTCTGTCCAAAACAGTAAATGCTTGAAAAAATGGCCTAAGCTTACTAAGAGGCAGGATAACTTGGTGTGTGATCTGATTATTTGCTTGTTTAAAACGTTTGTTTACCAATTACAGAATTCTTAGTTAATCGTCTTCCGTTTACAGATAAATTTGTCAACTGAGTTTAAATAAATCTGCACATTCCCCAAACCTGAAGGACTTAGAGCAACAGAACAGTCTGGCCATTATAAAGAAATTCTGTCCTTGGTTTGCCTCCCCCCCCCCCCTTCTCAGTTTGATTCCCTGGCACCATATCTGTATAAATTAACTATCCTATTAACTATCCCAAAATACAGACGTGCCTTCTTCACACTGGCCAGATTGGATGTGATGCCCTCTGCCCTACTTGAGGGCAGATACCAAAAGATTCCAACTGAGAAACGACTCTGCCCCTGTCGAGATGGCAATCTAGAAACAGTGGCTCATATTCTCCTGTCCTTTATAAAGATCTGAGGAATAAGATCATCACCCCACTCTTACTTACCATCCCAGGCCGCCCGTCTGAGGCCACATTGTTCTTTCTTTTATCAGATCAAAATGATCAGACAACAGCAAAGGTTGCTAGGTTTATCGAGGGTGCAATGAGATTAAGGACCACTATCTGAACGATAATCTTGGCCATTTGATTGCCCTTTTTACCAATTGCTGTCCTTTTTATTTGTATATATTTTATTTGTATATATTGCTTGTTTTATGTTGCTATGGCCGTTGGCTAATGCGAATAAAGTTTATCAATCTATCTATTTCACAGATAAATGCATTTTTATGCACACTAGATTCCAGTATATCCATTTTTTGTATGTGTTTCCCAGCTGGAAAACTGCAATGCAAAATCCAAAGGAGTGTGAATTTCAAAGGATGGCTGTGTTTTGTTCCACACATTGTTCTGATGACTGCATATTAGGCAGTTTCACCCCTAAATGAGAACAGAACCCCCCCTTTTCCCCCTTGCAACTGAGGAAATGCAAAATAAGCCACTTCATGAGATATGTGCAAATTTGCTTCCTTTCTGCAGGCTGCAAGTCTGAGCTGTCCTTGGCACAGAAGAGAAGCGTCTTTGCTAGAACAGCCTGTACATATTCCCCCCCCCCCCGTTCATGCGGCCAAAAAGTTATTTATGTTCCGCAGTCCGTGAGGACTAGGGTAAGGTGGGCGAAGCAGTCATTTTTACAAAAGGTAGCAAGTGTTTGTTTTTCAGAGATAGGAGACTTCCTTCTCCCTTTATGGAAATCAGCACACACCACTGGTTCATATGCCCAACTACATTGCTTTTATTAGAAAAAGAAAATGCAAGATTTCTGTTAGACAGCAATTGTTGTTCCCTTTTGGGAAGGTTGACTAGCTGACAAGCTCAAATGCACAAGGCTTCTGGGAGTGGTGAAGAAAGATCCTGTGTCACAGGAAAATTGCTTCAGGATTCAGAAACGTCCGAATCTTCTCCTGGGTGGATAATTGATGCCCACCCTAAGGGAACAGGTAAACAGGGTGAAGATATTCTGAAATATGAGAGGTTAGAATTCATTCGCCCCCCGCAATATGATAGGCTTGCTGCTGGTGAAGAGGGAGGGAGCCAGCTTACCAAAAGCAGCAGTAGATCTGGGACGGATCATGAGGGCATGGTCCCCACAACTTTTCCTCCCTGTAACACTCCTTAAGATTTCTGCATACTCCATCTGCACATTTTTTACTCCTGGCCTGGTTTAACCCTGGGGGTGTTTGAAGAAACAAGAGGAACATTGTGATTAAGGGCAGACCTTCCCAATCTGAAACACTATTCCAATATTGTCATGGAATCATAGAGCGGTAGAGGTGAAAGGGGAGCCCCAAGGGTCATCTAGTCCATCTAGATCAGCCTGGAAACCAGGCCTAATAATAATAATAATAATAATAATAATAATAATAATAATAATAATTTATTATTTGTACCTCTCCCATCTGGCTGGGTTTCCACCAGCCACTCTGGGTGGCTTCCAACAAAGATTAAAAATACATTAGAATGTCACACATTAAAAACTTCCCAGAACCTTCAGATGTCTTCTAAATGTTAGATAGTTGTTTATCTCTTTGACATCTGATGGGAGGGCCCTCTGCCTGGTTCCCTGTAACTTTGCTTCTTGCAAGGAGGGAACTTCCAGAAGACCCTCGGCGCTGGACCTCAGCGCCTGGGCAGAATGATGGGGGTGGAGATGCTCCTTCAGGTATAGTGCGCCAAGGCCGTTAGATGAGGAAGGGCTGAGGGAGTTGGGTATGTTTAGCCTGGAGAAGATAAGTCTGAGAAGCAATACACTGTCCAAATCTCTAAAGGACTGTTCCATGGGAAATGGAGCAAGCTTGTTTTCTCCTGCCCTGGGTGGTAGGACTCAAACCAATGGCTTTAAGTTACAAGAACCAAGTTACTCAAACCACCGGCTTCAAGTTACAAGAAGGGAAACTCTGGCTGAGCATTAGGAAGAACTTTCTGATGGTAAGAGCTGTTCTGCAGTGGAACAGACTCCCTCAGAATGGGTGGACTCCCCTTCAGTCAAGGTTTATAAACAGAGCTTGGATGGCCACCTGTCAGAGATTCTTTACCTGTGGCTTCAGCATTGCTGTGGGCTGGACTTAGATGACTCTTGTGGCTCCTTTCCAACTCTATGAATATATTTCTCGGACTATGCAAAGAATCCTCCCACCCCACAGGGTTGATGTTTCCTGCTCTCCCACCTGTAGGCTGAAGACGGGTGGTCCCCAAACATCTTACCTGGCAATAGAAGGACGATAACAAAAGACAGAAGGAAGGTGGTCTTCATGGCTGAATCTCAGAGCTTCCGGAGCCTCAGTGTTTCCAGAAAATGGGGAAGAGAGGGAATGACGAAGGAGGAGTATTGTGGGAGAACGTCAGGTGGCTTTTGCGTATTCTCTGCTGGGAACAGAGCATCAAAATCTGAGCGTGTGTGTGTGTGTGTGGGGGCCTGCAACAAAATGTTCCCACTCCTTAAGAAGAGTATTGTTCAGGGCTTCATCCAGGCTAGAACAAGAGAGTTACAGTGTTGCTCAGGCCTTGCTCTCTGTGGCGTTTCAGCAAATGGTGTGGGTTGTGTGTGTGTGTGCAGTGCTGGATTTACGTATAAGCTTAACAAGCTATAGCTTAGGGCCCCACTCTCTTGGCCCCCCCCCAAAAAAAAATTTAAAGGGAATAAAACCTGGATGTACATTTCCAAAATATAAGATACAAAACAAATAAAATCAAACCTACATAAGCAACAGTGCTTGGTGTTTTGTAGGCTCCTATGATGTAAATAATGGGCCCAGCCTGTTCGCCTGCTCCCTAAAATATCACTGGTTTGCTCCTTTCTATATATAGGGTGCCTACATTCTGCATGGACTGGTTGCATGGCCACATGTACAAATGGCTTTAGATATCTATTATGTCCATAAATGACCATATAGCATATATTCAACACAAAAAAGCAACAATTTGTTGTTGACAGGACAGCTGGACGTATAAAGGGCCCCATTACCTTCAGTAGCTTTGGGCCTCATCCAACCTAAATCCGGCCGTGTGTGTGTGTGTGTGTGTGTGTGTGTGTGGAGAAAGAGGTCAGGTACAAAGGACTCTTCCTTCCCCCATCCACTGAGTTTTTATTTTGTTTCAATGGAGGGCTCAAATTTGGGACTGGCTTCTAGGAGGCTGTGGTCGTGGCTCTGGAGAATGGGAAATTTGGGGAGAGTGGAGAGTGGAAGCTGTGTACAGTCTAGTGTTTTAAGCCTTAGGGAATGGGGGGCAGTCACGGGGCCTTGACACACAATCACCACTTGCTGCATGGAGGAAAAGGTGTGGGGCAGTCTAATCAAGGGGAGGGTTTTCATATGCGCATTGAGTAACCACACTTGTGGATCTTGTGATCTCGAATTAAGGTAAAAAGCTAAAGGAGCCCTGGATGGTTACGTCCAGTCAAAGGCGACTATGGGGTGTGGCTCTCATCTTGCTTTCAGGCCGAGGGAGCCGGTGTTTGTCCACAGACAGATTTCCGGGTCATGTGGCCAGTAGGACTAAACTGCTTCTGGCACTACGGGACACCATGGCGGAAGCCACAGCACATGGAAATGCCATTTACCGTCCCGCTGCAGCAGTACCTATTTATCTACTTGAACTGCTGTGCTTTTGAACTGCTAGGTTGGCAGGAGCTGGGACAGAGCAACTGGAGCTCACCCCATCGCAGGGATTCGAACCACCCACTTTCTGATCGGCAAGCCCACGAGTCTAAGTGGTTTAGACCACAGCATGTTGAGAACAAGTATGAGGATTCTGGACTGAGAAAAATAGCACCTAATGAATATGCCACCTGCTTGTTTGTGGGGCCATGAAAGAAAGTGATCCCATCAAATGATAACTTCACATGTGCCAGAACGTTGCATTTTTATGGTTTTAACTGTTGGGAAGAATTACAGCTATAACTGGGTGGGTGGGTGGAGGGGAAGAGAGTTGAACTGAGTTGGCACCTATCTGTCTCGGAAGAAAATGGAGGAGTGTGCCTTTGTGAGTGAGGTCAGGCTGATGGATAGCTGCAGCACCTGCTGTGGTTGTGGAGACTGATGCAGGAGAGACATGTTTTGTTGCAGCTGGGGCAGATGAAGGCGTCCAGTTGTGCAGCTGCAAATGCACCATGGCTTTTTTCCTCTCTGCGCTGGAACCCCCTGGGATCTTCTACCGCTTAGCAGAGGTTGGGGGCTGGTGGGTGTGGCGTTCATACGGAGCTCCCAGTTGTTTCATGGACTATTGACCCATACACCACTACAGTGGTACCTCGGGTTAAGTACTTAATTCATTTCAGAGGTCCGTTCTTAACCTGAAACTGTTCTTAACCTGAAGCATCACTTTAGCTAATGGGGCCTCCTGCTGCCGCCGTGCCGCCGAAACAGGATTTCTGTTCTCATCCTGAATCAAAGTTCTTAACCCGAGGTACTATTTCTGGGTTAGCGGAGTCTGTAACCTGAAGCGTATGTAACCCGAGGTACCACTGTATTGCTGATGAGCTGAGCCTTCCCGATGTGTCAGGGCAGGTGGGGTGGGAAGAGAGAGCATTCTGTACATTAAGCAAGAGCTTTGCTACATGCATCCGTTGGAAGGTGTTGAAACCTTGGAATGACAACTATACCTTTGTGTTTCAGTACCCTGACATAGAAAACTCCAATCCATGCTTGGAAAACAAAGAACAGGTTTTGAATCTGCAGAGTACATGCAAAGAGGCAGGCCTGTCCTTTTGCAGAAAGCTGTCTAACGAATTTTAGAAAGTCGGTCTCTGCAGGGAAATAAGAAACAGTCACGAACCCCTGAAATAGTATCTGGTAAGGCAAAAGCATATGCAATCATTAGGGCTGCCATAGCTGGGTTTTGTCCTTTGAAAACAGTGTCCGGGTGGAATTTAAGAAAATCAGTTAAGATGTCTGGGAAAACCCCAGAGTATTGGAAGTGTTGATTTTTTTTTTTGAATTTCCAAAAAGATAGCTAAAGTACTTTGCAGGAAATTAGTTCTGCTTCTTCTTTGTTTTTTGGGGAAAATGCTCTAAAACAGTACATATCTGCACATCAGGCAGAACAACAGAAAAAGTAACTGCCAAGCCCCTCCATCTAAGCCTTTAGAGCAGTGTTTCCCAACCACTGTTCCGCGGCACACTAGTGTGCCGCGAGATGTTGCCTGGTGTGCCGCAAGATGTTGCCTGGAGGGAGGCGGGTGAGTCGGGCGGCGAGAGGCGGGGCGGCGAGAGGCGGGGCGGCGAGAGGCGGGGCGGCAAGAGGCGGGGCGGCGGCGGCGAGGAGAGGCCGCCCAGCGCGGGGCTCTCGCCGTCTGCCTGCCTGGCTGCCTGCGAGCTCGGCGGGCAGCGCCTCCGTCCGCAGCGCCCGCCTCGCGGCTCTCATTCCCTGCCCCTGCCAAAGCTCACCCAGCCAAGCCGCGCTCTCCTTCCTGCCTCGCTTTGCTGCCTCCTCCCCCCCCACCCCCAAAGCTTGGAGGTTCCCCGGCAAGGGGGAGGGAAAAAAATTGAAACTTACACTTTCGTGCGTCCCTCCCGGCGTGACGCTGCGCGCTGACGTCACGGGGCTGTAATGGTGGTGTGCCTCGAGATTTTTTTCATCAAACAAGTGTGCCGTTGCCCAAAAAAGGTTGGGAAACACTGCTTTAGAGAATATGGGCACACATAGCACACATAGCCACTAGAGGTCCTGCCTTCTCTGTCAAAAATCTCTCTGCAGAGTTTGTTGCTAATTTTGCAATACGTGCAGTTACTCAGCACTCTGTTTTCGGAATGCAAAAGTACGCGTAAGGAAGGCTATGTGCACTTTGTGCTTAAAGACATCGGATGGATTTCTGCATTGAGACAATCTATGTTTTCTCCCCTACATAAATCATGCCTACCATGGGCAAACAATCAATACAATTATTGCATAGTTCTGGCTGGCTTTTGTTAGAGGAGTCAGTTAGACGTGGCACTGAAGCCTTGTTCTTGGGCAAAGCAACTTTCAGTGGGTTTTGCCCACATGTTCTTAACTATATCTTCGGGTTTGCTTAGCGTTAGTGTACACATCCTGGGCTGACAAAAATTATATTTACAATTAAAGTACATTTCAGATAATGAGAAATATTGTAACGGAATAAAACAATCTGCGAGGGAGTATCTTGCCAGTACTTTGACTACCGTTTTATTGGCCCGCAGCATAAAGTAGTATATATTTTTTAAAAATCAAATCACCCCAAATGCTAAAATAAGATTTTACTGGAGGAAAGGAAGCAGGATGCGAGGAATCCATTGATGTGTGCCTGGGTAATGCTTAGGAATTTCCAGGATATGTCTTCTTCTTTTCTGGACGCAGTTCAGAAATCCATAGCGTAACCTTCAGAAATAACAGAAATCTTATTATTTACATCCCACCTATCTGGCTGGGTTGCCCCAGCACAAATAAAAACATAATAAAATATCAAACATTAAAAACTTCACAAAGGACTGCCTTCACAAAGAACCAAGAGATGCTCTCAGCTCCTTTGTTTCCAAAGCGCGAGAGAATATATCCATTTTAAATTTAATTTATGTTATGAGAATTATAAGGTCTATGGTATAAAAATAAATGCTCATACATGTACCAGGCAAACACATACATAAATATATAAACCACATGTCTGTGAAACAGTGCAGGAAAACAGTCCCAAAGCCATTTTGACTCTTTCAGTGACCTCAAATATTCCTCTGCAGTTTGGATGGAAATGGGAAAAGCCTCTCCATTGTATAGGCACACACATTGTACGGGAAAAGCCTCTCCATTTAAGGCACAAATCCTGCCTTAAAGGCACATTTGGGTATGAATAGGGTGAGCCCATGACCTGGACCCAGGAATTAAGTATTTTATCACCACAAAAGAATGGCCAGGCTGCCCAGGTAAACCCATTAACAAGTTTCCTGCCAGACAGGATTCTGCTGTAGACTGCCCCTTCTGTGATGTATGTATGATGTATTGGGGTGGGCTTGGGTGGTCTTGAGCTACAGGGTGGGCAATTTCAAAAGTCTATATAAGGGCTTGCACAGCATGGTTCTGGGTTCTTCCTCCTTCCTGCGTAGGGTGTGTGTGTGAGCACCCTGTTGCAACAGTTTAATAAAGATCAGGTCTACTAGCTGTTTTGCTTCTCAATATTCTCAGGTTGGCCTCTGTTATTTTCTCCTACCGATAGAAAACCTACATAAGGACTCTATATGGGCTCTTGGGTACCCCATAAGGGAAAAGGAACAGCTTTTGCTTGTAACAATTTATATCCTGTTTCTTCCTCCATGGGTGGATGGAGAGCGCAGTGAAGAGGATAAAAGGGACCCCAGACACACCAAGAATTTAAAGCACTATGATGCCACTTCAAACAGTCATGGCTTTCTCCAGAGCATTCTGGGAGCTGTAGTTTCTTCAGGGTGCTGGGAATAGCTAGATGTCTCCTATTTTTCCCCATGGAGCTATGGTTCCCGGAACGGCTTAACAACCAATCCCTGTCCACAGGGGACTCTGGGAATTGCAACTCAATGAGAGGAAGAGGGGTCCCCGAACACCTCTCGGCTCCCTCAACAAACTACAGCTCCCAGAATAATTTGGGGGAAGCCATGACTGTTTCAAATGGTATCCTAATTCTTTGAATGGATGGCATGAATGTGGCCTGGGGGGGGGAGGGACATGTATTAAATTACAATCTCTTCTGAAATGATCCTTTGGGGCAGGAGAAACTAGAAGATCTGCTTGCATAAAGAGGCTTCCAGGTTGAATCCCCACCATCTCCAGGTAGAGGGCTGGGAATTTCCCCAGCCTGAAACCTTGGGGAGGTGCTGCCAGCCAGTGTGGACAATATTGGGCTAATGGGTCAGTGGCCTGACTTGTTATAAGGCAGCTTCCTAGCTACCTGTGTAAGGATTGTGCTAAGCAGGGTTTGCTTTCGCTGGTTTAGGGATAGAGGGTTTGGATGAAGCAGATGTGAGTTGGGGGTAGCATAGTTTGGCAAGACTGTGTTTTCTGGTACTGTCTAGCTTTGTCCGCATAGTGCTATGGAAAGATGAATGCTCACAGTTACAAGGTAACTGAGATAATATAATAGTGAGTTCCGCTTGCTATTTCTTTTTTAAAAAATAAAATGCTCTAAACTTTACATAACTGCACATTGGGCAGAACAACAGAATAAATAACTGCCAAGCTCCACCATCTAACCCTTTAGAGAATATGGGCACACATAGCCACTAGAGGACCTGTCTTCTCTGTCAAAAATCTCTCTGGAGAGTTTGTGCTAATTTTGCAATACATGCAGTGACTCATTGTTTTCGGAATATGGAAATACCCGTAAGAAAGGCTTTGTTCACTTTGATGGATTTCTGCATCAAGACAAACTAGGTTCTCTTCCCTACATAAATCATGCCTACTATGAGCAAACATCCAATGCAATTATTGCATCGTTTGCCTGGCTTTTGTTAGAAGAGTAAATTAGACGTGGCACTGAAGCCTTGTTCCTGGGCATAGCAACTTTCAGTGGGTGTTGCCCACATGCTCTCAACTATATCTTCATGGGTGGAAAAGGCTGAATTTCTCAGAAAGCTGGATTTTGCCCCCAACGCTCCATTCTGAATAGCAGCAGACATGTGACAAGTTACAAGAGAGGAGATTTTGACTAAACATTCAGAAAAACACACATCAGTCAGCCACTAGAGGTCCTGCCTTCTCTGTCAAAAACCTCTCTGCAGAGTTTCTGCTAATTTTGCAATATGTGCAGTTACTTGGCACTCATTTTTTTTTTTTTGGCATGTGGAAGAACCTTTAAGCAAGGCTCTGTGCACTTTGTGCTTGAAGACATCGGACAGATTTTTGCATGGATTATCTCCCCTGCATAAATAGTGCTGACTGAGGAAATGTTCAGTGCAATTATTGCATAGTTCTGGCTGGCTTTTGTTAGAGGATTCCATTAGATGTGGCACTGAAGCCTTGTTCTCAGCTGAAACAACTTTCATTGGGTGTTGTCCACTTGCTTTCAAGCATATCTTTAGGCTAGGACTTCAAAAAAAGGGGCAGAAAAGGCCGAATTTCTCAGAAAGCTGCATTTTGCTCCCAACACTGCATTCTAAATAGTGGCAGACACGCTGTGAATTTTCCCATATCAAAGCCCAACTGGATTCTTGGTTAGATGAGCGTTACTCTCATGTCATATATACATAGAAAAATAAAGGAAAAAGAACACGGTTTAGCCAAATGGGTAGAATTTTCTTACAGTTCTCTTAATGTTTGCAGCAAGGATAGAGAGGGTCGATGCATGTTCCAATCATCGTTGCACTATCTCCGCATTTCATGTAAGCGCACCTTCCACCATTTTTATGGCAGATTTTCTTTGTAGTAATTTGCTCGAGAAGGACTGTCAAAAACAATAGATGTTTGAAAAACGGCATAAGCTTAATGAAAGGCAGGATAACCTAGTGGGTGAGCTGATTCTTCCTTTTTTAAAAAGATTGTTCACCAATTACAGAATTCTTAGTTAATCTTCTTTCTTTTATAGATAAATTTGTCAACTGAGTTTAAATAAATTTGCACATTTCCCAAACCCTAGTACATATGTGTCCCTTTGAAGAAATTGAAGAACACATAAAATACCTTAGAATCCTATAAGCAAATGTTCCCACTCATTGCTTAGAAGAACAGAACATGGAAAGCTTTGATCCCACAACACGGACTAAAAATAACTTCAAGAGAAAAATGAGTTGGGCAGGAAGGGCTTATAAGAACATCCAGTTTCACTGATTAAATCTGACTTCATTCATTAAACCTGGCTTCCACAGGTTCACCATCTTAAGACTGTGATCCTAAACACTCTTGCAAAGGAATCAGTTCCTCTGAACACCATGGAATGTTCTTAAAGAAACATGATTTATTATATTATTTTAACTTCACAATGTTTCTTTAGCTCTTGTTTGTAATAAATCTAGCCGCTCAGAGTGGCTGGGACAAGACTTCCAAGGAGAGCTTGGAAGCTGAGCAGAACATCTTCGGTGAGAAGGCCCATGATGCTTTTACGAAAGGAGTTTGCATTTCTGTAGCAACTACTTACAGAGAAAGCAGTTGTAAATGGACTGTGCAGCAGCAGCAGCTGACAGCAGAGCACTGCCTCTCTGTCTAGCCTACCTTTAAACTTTAGCATCACACGGTGCCATATTGATTAAAAAGGCACAGTTCTATAATTCAACAGGCAATACTGTGTTAAGGGAGCATTAATATCTAGGATAGAAGCACTAGCATTATAATCAGGAAAACTAACATAATATTAGGCAAAGGTAAAGGTACCCCTGCCCGTATGGGCCAGTCGTGTCTGACTAGGGTTGTGCGCCCATCTCACTTAAGAGGCCGCTGGCCAGCGCTGTCTGGAGACACTTCCGGGTCACGTGGCCAGCGTGACGAAGCTGCTTTGGCGAGCCGGCACCAGCGCAGCACAGGGAAACACCGTTTACCTTCCCGCTATAAAGCGGTACCTATTTATCTACTTGCACTTAGGGGTGCTTTCGAACTGCTAGGTGGGCAGGAGCTGGGACTGAAAGATGGGAGCTCACCCCGCCGTGGGGATTCGAACTGCCGACCATGCGATCGGCAAGCCCTAGGTGCTGAGGTTTTACCCACAGCGCCACCCGTGTCCCAACATAATATTACCCTGGCATAAACATTTGAATATGCAATTCTGCATAATGCAGCTATTTCTACAAAGTGATTTCCCACAGTATAATGGATTTTCGTATGTTATTTCCACCAATACATGTACAATTTAGCCCAGTATATGCATTCTTGTACACATGACTTGCATTGCTGGAGAATAGCATTCAAAATTCAGAGGAGTTTGCATTTTGAAGGACGGCTGTGTTTCGATTAGTGTATTGTTTTAGAAAGAGAGAAGTATGTAGATTCACCTTCCAATGCAAAGGGGAATGAGTTTCTCCCACCTCCGTATTGAAAGAGAATGCTTACATTTTGGGACTATCCTCCCCACACCTAAGCCCTCCATAGATTTTGGGACATAGGAAGGTGTCTTATTCCAAATCACACTGTTTGTCCACATTCTCTCTGATACTGGCTAAGGTTTGAGTCTTTCTACATCATTTACGGGTGGTGCTGTGGTCTAAACCACAGCGCCTAGGGCTTTCTGATCTCAAGGTCAGCGGTTTGAATCCCTGTAACGGGGTGAGCTCCTGTTGCTCGGTCCCTGCTCCTGCCAACCTAGCAGTTCAAAAGCATGTCAAGTGCAAGTAGATAAATAGGCACCACTCCGGTGGGAAGGTAAAACGGCATTTCCGTGCGCTGCTCTGGTTCGCCAGAAGTGGCTTAGACATGCTGGCCACATGACCCATAAAACTGTCTGTGGACAAACGCCGGCTCCCTCGGCCAGTAAAGTGAGGTGAGCGCTACAACCCCAGAGGCATCCGTGACTGGACTTAACTGTCAGGGGTCCCTTTACCTTTACCTTTTACATCATTTACTATCCTATTCTTTTAGCACAGAAGCGAGAGGCTTCTATGATCATGTGTGTGAGGAGAAAATTAGTTGCCCTTTCATCCTTCCCATGTCCTGAAACTCCTAAGGAAGAAGACTACAAGGCTCCCATTCAAAGGGGTCTGCGACCCAGGATAGAAACATGACTCCTAGGGATTGAGAATGAACCACAAACATTTCTTGCAGGATCTGCTTGCATGAGCCTATATCTTACCTGCTTCCTCCAAAAGGGAGAAGACGAGCAAAGCATAAATCAGAAAGAAGACCTTCATGGCTACTTGGATATGTCTAAGACTCTTTCCACTCAACGGTCATGCAGAGATGGAATGGGAAAGTGCTTCCTCCTTATTTATAAGAGGTGGTGCTCAGTGCTTGAGGGACCTAGATGGAATATGAGCTTGTGAGGCAATTGTGTGTGAAATGGGTACTCCTAGGAATAAGATGTGCATCATGGAAAAAAGCCACTAAGCATGGATTATAGCATTGAGGGGGAAATGTTCTCTGGGACAAGATGCCCTCTTAGATATCTAGCAGTCAAAAATATATTTGGTGATGGAATAGATCTTCCTGTTCCTTCCATTGAGCACCAAGCCTCCTTAAATCCATTAGTTTGGATTCAGGCTGAATTTGACAATCTGTATCTGAAGGTCTACATTCAGAGTATAACCTGGTCAATTCTCCTAGGACTAGGATAGGCAATGTGATGCCCTCTAAATGCTGTAGGACCTTAACTCCAATTAGACCCCTGAAAGCCTGGCCAATGGGCAGGGTTGATGGGAGTTGTAGTCCAACAGTTTCTACCACATTTTCTACTCCTGCTCAAGGTGTTTGTGAACTGGAGTTTTTGGAGCAGAGCAGCAGAACTACCATGAAAACTGAAATCTAGAAGAAGATATGTAGTTCTCAGCATTTTTGTGTGAAATTCTCCTAATACACTCTTTTTGCCTGGTGCATAGATTTTTGCAAAGCAATTTACTCTAATATAATACATATTGGCACGTGATTTTCACCGATAAATGCATTTTTATGCACACTAGATTGCAGTACAGTGGTACCTCGGGTTACATATGCTTCACATTACATACGCTTCAGGTTACAGACTCCGCTAACCCAGAAATAGTACCTCAGGTTAAGAACTTTGCTTCAGGATGAGAACAGAAATCGTGCTCCAGCGGCGCGGCCACAGCAGGAGGCCCCATTAGATAAAGTGGTGCTTCAGGTTAAGAACAGTTTCAGGTTAAGAACAGACCTCCGGAACGAATTAAGTACTTAACCTGAGGTACCACTGTACATGCATTTTGGGTATGTGTTTCCCAGCTGGAAAACTGCAATGCAAAATTCAGAGCAGTGTGAATTTCAAAGGATGGCTGTGTTTTGTTCCACACATTGTTCTGATGAGTGCATATTAGGCAGTTTCACCCCTAAATGAGAACAGACTCCCCCTTCTCCCCCTTGCAACTGAGGAGATGCAAAATAAGCCACTTCATGAGGTATGTGCAGATTTGCTTCCTTTCTGCAGGCTGCAAGTCTGAGCTGTCCTTGGCACAGAAGAGAAGCGTCATTGCTAGAACAGCCTGTACATATCCCCCCCCCCGTTTATGCAGCCAAAAAGTTATTTACGTTCCGCAGTCCGTGAGGACTAGGGTAAGGTGGGCGAAGCAGTCATTTTTACAAAAGGTAGCAAGTGTTTGTTTTTCAGAGATAGGAGACTTCCTTCTCCCTTTATGGAAATCAGCACACAACACTGGTTCATATGCCCAAATGTCTTGCTTTTATTAGAAGAGGAAAATGCAAGATTTTTGTTAGACAACAAGGTGTTGTTCCCTTTTGGGAAGGTTGACTAGCTGACAAGGCTTCTGGGAGTGGCGATGAAGAAAGAGCCCATGTCACAGGAAAATTGCTTCAGGATTCAGAAACGTCCGAATCTTCTGGGTGGATAAATGATGCCTACCTAAGGGAACAGATATACAGGGTGAAGATATTCTGAAATATGAGAGGTTAGGATTCATTCGCCCCCCGCAATATGATAGGCTTGCTGCTGGTGAAGAGGGAGGGAGCCAGCTTACCCAAAGCAGCAGTAGATCTTTGATGGATCATGAGGGCATCGTCCCCACAACTTTTCCTCCCTGTAACACTCCTTCCGCTTTCTGCATACTCCATCTGCACATTTTTTCCTCCTGGCCTGGTTAAGACCTGGGGGTGTTTAAAAAAACAAGAGGAACATTGTGATTAAGGGCAGGCCTTCCCAAGCTGAAACACTCTTCCCATATTGTCATGGAATCATAGAGCAGTAGAGGTGAAAGGATAGCCCCAAGGCTCATCTAGTCCATCTAGTTCAGCCTGGAAACCAGGCCTTATGAGGAAGGGTTGAGGGAGTTGGGTATGTTTAGCCTGGAGAAGATAGGTCTGAGAAGCAATATGCTGTCCAAATCTCTAAAGGGCTGTCTCATGGGAAATGGAGCAAGTTTGCTTTCTCCTGCCCTGGGTGGTAGGACTCCAACCAACGGCTTCAAGTTACAAGAAAGGAAATTCTGGCTGAGCATTAGGAAGAACTTTCTGATGGTAAGAGCTGTTCTGCAGTGGAACAGACTCCCTCAAAATGTGGTGGACTCCCCTTCAGGGAAGGTTTCTAAACCAAGGTTGGGTGGCCATCTATCAGATTCTTTAGTTGTGGCTTCAGCATTGCTGGGTTGCTCCTTTCCAACTCTATGAATATATTTCTCAGACTATGCAACTAAAACAGCAAAGAATTCCCCCCCATCCCGCAGGGTTGATGTTTCTTCCTCTCCCACCTGTAGGCTGAAAACGGGTGGTCCCCAAACATCTTACCTAGCAATAGAAGGAAGATAACAAAAGACAGAAGGAAGGTGATCTTCATGGCTGAATCTCAGAGCTTCCAGAGCCTCAGTGTTTCCAGAAATGGAGAAGAGAGGGAATGACGAAGGAGGAGTATTGTGGGAGAAGGTCATGTTGCTTTTGCGTATTCTCTGCTGGAAACAGCAGCACTGAAATCTGAGCACGTGTGTGGGGGGCGGCAACAAACTGTTCCCACTCTTTAAGAGGAGTGTTGTTCAGGGCTTCACCAGGCTGGAACAAGAGAGTTACAGTGTTGCTCAGGCCTTGATGTTTTAGCCGTGGTGCTTTAGCAAAGGGTGCAGGTTCTGTCTGTCTGTCTGTCTGTCTGTCTGCCTCTCTGTCTCTCTCTGTGGGTGTGTGGAGAAAGAAAGAGGTCAGGTACAAAGGACTCTTCCCTTTCCATTCACCTGAGTTTTAATTCTGTTGCAATAGAGGGCTCATGTTTGGGTCTGGCTTCTAAGAGGGTGGTTGTTGTGGTTCTGGTGAATGGGAAATTTGGGGAGAGGGGAAGCTCTCATTTTGCTCTTCATTTCATCTGGGGGGGGGAATCTTGTGAAAATATATCAGCAATTTTTTCTTTGTGATCTTGCTTAATATACATCTCCCACCCTGCAGGAATTTCTCGATGGCCTGGTGTAAACATTGCACAGAACAGTGTTTTTTCATGTTTTTGCATGGCATAGTTCTTACCCTAGCAAAGTTTCAACAGAGAGCACATCTCTTGCAAATAAAAGCACTTTCAGTGAGAGCCTAGAAATCCCTTACTTTTTCGTGTTTTAACTGTTTTGTTTAAGTGTAGTATTATGCAGCCAACAGTTTACATGTAACAGTCCTATCTGTTGCTCATCATAATCCAGAGGGCCACGCACTAGGCTCTCCCAATTTAATTAACCTTTTAATCAGAGTAATTGGTTGTTTGCTTATTAAAAATTCATACAATCCTGAACTGTACTGGTATTTGTAACCTCTGTTCTTTCAAAACTGCTGGATCTCAAATTGTTTTTCTTTTTGCTGCAGGTACTGTGGTATCATGGTTTTGGCCACTTAAAGTGAGTTTCAAGGTTACAGAATAATAGAATCACAGATTTATAGAGCCAAAAGGGACCACAAAAGTCATCTAGTCCAACCCTTTGCAATGTAGGAATCTCTCACCCAACATGGGGCTCAAACCCACGACCCCGAGATTAAAGGGTTACATCCAAGGACTAAGTGTCTGTTGACCCAGCTGGTTTTGCTCTGCCGGCCCCTTCCTCCTGACGCATTATGCATTTGAGCCATTAGCGTAGCTGATTTTTTTGTTGAAATGTCTCTTCCGTCCATTAAAAACCATGCATTTTAGCATCAATACTGTTGAAGTCTTGTCTGCCTGTTTTGAAGAAGGTAGTCTGTGGGGGAGATCTTTCTGAGCACATCTATGGTTGGGTGGGAGCAGGGGTGCTGACTTATAAAAAATATTGGGGGGGCCCATACTGGGGTCCTGCCGCTGGTTTGCTCGGGTAGCCGGGAGAACGCAGTTCGAGGTGGCGGTGTTGGGGAGAGACCCTCGCTCAGGGCGCCACGAGACTTGGCGGCCGGCGGCCTATCTGGGGGGTTTTGGAGCGTATTTCGGCGGAGCGATTGGGGAGGAGGGGGCTTGTTGCCGGATTCTTCAGCTGGGACGGCGATCCGCTGCTGGGGGGTCCCTGGGCTGAGTTGTGAGCACGGCCTGCTGAAGGGAGATCCAGCCGATTGCGTGACGGGGACGGCCGGGGCTCTCCGGCTAGGGCGCGTGGCTGGCTGGCTGGCTGGCTGGCGAGGGAGCAGGTGGGGAGGAGGCGGGGAATGATTTCTTCACGTTGCAGTCGAGACGGCTTGGCGATCCTTCAGCATCCCCCTTCGGATCTGCGCAAGGAGACAGTGTGGTTTGGGGAGCCCGGGCGAGGTAAGGTCTTCCGAGAAGAAGGCTGAACCTCAGGCGACCAGAGATCTCTCTCGGGCTCCTTGCTAGTTTAGCACCAAGTAAAAATCGTTTTATTTTTGTTTATTTTTAACAGAAAAAAGCGTGGCCAGCTTCCCTTGCTTTCCGTTTTGGCTAGTGGGATGCTGACGTCCTCCGGGCTCTGCGGGCAGAAGCTGACGACGCCCCGTGACGAAAACACGGCTGGGGAGGCCGGCTTCCAACGGAAAGCTAGACAAGCCCAGCTTGGCAAGCGCCTCCGCAGCTCCTGCTCTCCACACCCACCACCAAAGGAGCCAACTTCTAGGGGCTGAAGTCCTGTTGCACCCCCATAACATATTTGAGGTGGCGAGGCTCTCCCAAAGTTGATGAGCATTGCCATTCAAATGGCGTACATGCGCTGCATCTTGTGATCGGTTATGTGGAGCGGGACTTTCCTGCTCTCCCCCCCCCACGTTTAATTCAAGTTGGCACCCCTGCCCCCCACCCCAAGAGAAGATCTCACTCTTATCCGACCCGGGGAAGCGAAAGGGGGGCTGTTGCGCCACGTCTGCCGCTCGCCTGACAGCAGCAACATCTCCCTTCCAAGCGCCGCCCTCAACGCGGAAATGCGCACAGCGGATACGCGCAAGCGAGCTCTCCAGTTCAGGCTGCCCGCTACTCGCAGCCTTGCCCCGATAGGGCCACTCTCGGCCCGCCTCCCTTCCCTCCCCTTCACCGGCGGAGACCGGTTTGGGCCGAAAAGAAGCCGCCCGCTCCCTCTGCGCCACGCGTGCCTGTTCCCCGGCAGCGCAGCGGGCCGAAAGCGAAGTGGCTTCAGCTGCAGCCCCGTTTAAAACAAACAAAAACACCGAGCGGCTTCCTGATTGGCTGCACGGTCGGGTCAGATGGTGGTGCGTGTTTTCCACCTAGCAATTTCTTCTTTGACGTTTCGAATGGAAACAGAAGGGGAGGAGAGACAGTGGCTGGAGGAGGAGAAAAGGGGATGGCCGTGGGGTGTGATGATGATGATGGGGGGGGGAAGAGTGCAGAGCGATCTCCTTCTAAAGCTCTTTTTTTCCTCTTCCTCCTCCCCTTCACTGAAACATGGTGTGGTCCAAACCGGCGGCGGCGCTCTGCTGGAGGGGCGCCCGAGATTATTGGGGGGGCAGAGCCCCCCAAACGAATTTTTGAGGGGGCTCAGGCCCCCTCAGGCCCCATGGAGTCGGCGCCTATGGGTGGGGGTTAAAGAAGTCAAACTGATGCGAAAATGCAGAGGACCAGACTGAAGACGGGAGAAATGTGGAACTGATATAGACAGTTATTTGCCTGACCCTCAGCAGATGGCAGCTGTGGTCTCAAACATTTTGAAGGTACCATGAAAAATCTCAAATAATAATAATAATAATAAACAAAGTTTTGAACTGTTTTTAAGACTTCTGACATGGTTTGCCATGCGCCTTGATTTTCCAGAGTGCCTCTGGAAAATTTGCCACGTGCCTCTGGATATTCCAGAGATTTTCAGTCAATCAGCTGCCGTATTCTGGCCATGTCCAGGGAATTCCAAGTGTAGGGCAACCCTATAGCTGCTACAGAGAATGCGAGGTATATTAGAAGTAAAAAACTAAGAGCAGTTTATATGGGAACTGAAGAAATTTGGACACATTTGCCTGACCCCCAGCAGATGGCAGCTGTAGTCTCAAACATTTTGAAGGTATCATGAAAAATCTCTAATAATAATAATAATAATAATAAATGATGTTTTTGAGCTATTTTAAAGACTTCTGACATGGGTTGCCATGTGCCTTGATTTTCCTGGATATTCCAGCGATTTTCAGCTAGACACTGCTTCTGGCTGCTGTATTCTGGCCATGTCCAGGGAATTCTGAATGCAGGGTAACCCTATAGTTGCTACAGAGAATGTGAGATATCTTAGAAGTAAAAAACTAAGAGCAGTTTATATGGGAACTGAATAAATTTGGACACATTTGCCTGACCCTCAGCAGATGGCAGCTGTAGTCTCAAACATAATAACAATAATAAAATGAGGAGGTATGGTAGAAGTAAACAACTAAGAACAGTTTATATGGGAACTAAAGAAATTCGGACAGATCTAGGAGGGGTCTTTGAATTTATTTATTGCATAAAATTCATATACTGTACTGCTTGATTGTAGAAAACCTCAAAGCAGCCAATTCTCGTGTGACTCCATTACCTGAAGGTAGAGAAGCAAAACATATTCTCAGCTCCTCGTTACTGAAAACAGAGGGAGCAAGAACAATGACATAAATGTATTTACTGTTCTCAATGTCGTGCGACATGAATGGGCAACATGATGCCCGACTTCCCTCTCGCAGGCTAGGCATGAGAAGCAGGTTCAAAATCCTAACTCAGCCATGTGGTTAACTGGGCAATATTTGAGCTACATTTACTGAAAAGTAAGTCGCTCTCCCTCCTAGTTCTGCGGGGTTGCTGAACATTTCCCACCTTTCCAGCTCCAGCCTAGCCACTGACCATGGTAAAGGTGGAATGGGACATTTTGGGGTGTCTTGGCTTCCCATGCGCACCAACAGCCCTGGGAAGGGGCTGGTGTGGGGTGCAATAATTTGTTATTATTTTTTTTATCATAATCATAATTTATTATTTATACCCTGCCCACCTGGCTGGGTTTCCCCAGCTAAATATAATATGTTTAAGTTGAAGAATGACAATGGGAGAGTGTGGTAGATCACTGCCAGTTTTTGATATGTGGCAACCTGTTGGACGTTGGATGTGCCTGCTTTAGGCCATCATTCACCAGCCAAGGACTCTGCAGTTGCAAGACCACAATTCCACCCCCCGACCACTGACCATGCTGGCTGGGTTTGATGGGAATTGATGGGATCTCTTACGGAAGTTTGCAGCAGACTTTGTCTGGCAGGCATTTCCCGACTCTTTTCCAGGCAGTCATACACCTCTCCAGCATGCACTTCCCTTCGGCTTTTTCACATTCCTCCTTCGATTGTGGTGGGTAAGTTGGGGAAGATGGTTTAGAAGCGTAAGCTTAAGGCAAGAAAGAAAAACATTGGTTCGCTTTGAGTTAGGGCTCCTTACCAGCTACAGCGTTCTAAGTCCGTTCTCTGCTTTCTGCAGCCAATCAGAAGCCGCGCTTTGGTTTCCGAATGTTTTGGAAGTCGAACGGACTTCCCAAACAGATTCCGTTCGACTTCCAAAATATGACTGTATGAATGTTGATCTGTATAATACTCACTCTCAAAAAGAAGATATCTGGTTCTTTTACTTTTAAAAAATAGAAAGAAATGGTTGGTTCAATCTCTCTGAAAAAGGTTTATGGCATCTGTCCAAGATTATGATCTTTTAGCATTTAAAATAATTTAAATTTCCTTTGTTTGAATTTAAGATTTCATTTGAAACCATGCTCTTTTCCACAAGCTACAACATGATGGAAACGTTAAGAAATAAAACCAAATCATTTTTTAAAACAAAATAATAAAACTTTCTCTTTTAACCCTCCACTCCCCCCCCCAAAAAAAACCCCACCCTCACCCTAATATTTATAATATTTTTTTGTGCATGCAAGACAGAGCAAACAACACTGTTTCTGGGAACTTTGCCATTGGTAAGAAAACCCCTTCCCCATTACAGCAGCATTGCTGGCTATTTCAGTGCCTGCCACAATCTAAGAATACTCTGTACAATACCTGAATCCCTTAGCAGGAAGAGGGAAGAGAAGAGGAAAAAAACAGAGATCAAGTAGGAGAACTTCATGTCTGCTTCAATTTGCTGGAAATTCTGAGTTCGCACAGAGGAGGGAACAGAAGGTGCTCCTTATTTATAGGTCGTGGAACAACAGCAGCCCCTAGAGGGAAAGAGGAGGAGGAGTTTGAGGGACAGTCATGTAAAGCGGAGGTGGGGCCACATTCCCTTCTGAATGACTTTCTGGGGGCCGCAAGCCAGGGCTGAGTAGGGGCAGAAACAGTTAGGAGACCCCCGAGCCATCTGAAGTCAGCTCTGTATAGGGAAGTTTTGAAATGTTTCCTTTTTGTTGTTGTTTAGTCATTTAGTCGTGTCCGACTCTTCATGACCCCATGGACCAGAGCACGCCAGGCACTCCTGTCTTCCACTGCCTACCAACTCATGTTGGTAGCTTTGAGAACACTGTCCAACAATCTTTTGCTAACTTTACATAACTGCACATCGGGCAGAACAACAGCAAAAGTTACTGCCAAGCCCCTCCATCTAACCCTTTAGAGAATATGGGCACACATAGCACACATAGCAAGTAGAGGACCTGCTTTCTCTGTCAAAAATCTCTGCAAAGTTTGTGCTAATTTTGCAATACATGCAGTGACTCATTGTTTTCGGAATGTGGAAATACCCATAAGAAAGGCTTTGTTCACTTTGTTTTTTGATGGATTTCTGCATCAAGATAGTCTAGTTTCTCTTCCCTATATAAATCATGCCTACTATGGGCAAACATCCAATGCAATTATTGCATAGTTTGCCTGGCTTTTGTTTGAAGAGTAAATTAGACGTGGCACTGAAGCCTTGTTCCTGGGCATAGCAACTTTCTTTTTTTTATATAACATTTTTATTAAATTTTCACAAATTTTAAGAGAAACATGAAAACATAGACATACATAACACCACACCACACAAATAACAAATAGAATTTCAAATCCTTATTTTGTTAACATCTTTCACTGACTTCCCCACATCCCCCCTTCTTGTATCCCAATTCACATAATTAGCTCAGCAAGTTCTTCTTCCCCACTTTCACCTTATTAATGTCATACTTAATTCATCTCAGATGCCCAATTTTAACTTATGAACCTCACTTTAGACCCCAATACTCATCATTTACACCCTTTTCTAAGGTCGACCCAAATTCCCTTTCACAAATTTCCCAATTTTTATAATAATTACAAAACAAAATACCAAAAGAAAAAATACACCCTTTGGATTCCAAAACTCTCACCCCCCCTTCCTGGTTTTGATCCCCAAAGTATCTCTCAGTTATCAGCTCTCAGCCTGGAGATCTTACATCCGAGGCCCTTAAATCTCTCTCAGTCCCTCTCTGCCGGTTTTGTTGGTAGTCTTTTATATTAACCATCGGGTTTCGGAGAGGCTCTGTCTCAAAAAGATCTGATTTTCTTCCAACCAGACCTCCATATTCGAAAGTGGAGCCCAAATCTTGTTTCTTGTTGCTTTTAAGTCCAAATGTCCCCAATGTCCCACAAGCTCCAACTTTCATCTTATTCAAATTTGTAATCCATAGGTCTTCAGATCTCCCCATAGGGAGATCTCTCCAATCTTCCTTCTCCAATTCAAACCAAATTTTCATCTTAAAATCCATCTTCGCAGGCCTCTGGCTCTCCTTTTTCCTCTGCAGCATTTCAGCTCCTCCTTCCCCCTCCTTTAAGTCAACACATTTCTCTTCTTTTCCAGCTGCATAGGTTTCTTGTATCGAGTCCTTGACACAATCAGCAAGATTGTTTACTTTAAAATTCAAAGCTGTAACATTTATAGCCATAGCTTCACTCTGACCTTGTAATTTTCCCAAGAGAAAGAACATTCTATCCAGCTCAGCCTGTATTTTTCCATCTGCAGCCATTGTAATGTCTCAGAACTCCCTCTAGAGGGATTCTAGTTACTTAGTGCAGTGTTTCCCAACCTTTTTTGGGCAAAGGCACACTTGTTTGATGAAAAAAATCTCGAGGCACACCACCATTACAGCCCCGTGACATCAGCGCACAGCGTCATGCCGGGAGGGACGCACGAAAGTGTAAGTTTCAATTTTTTTCCCTCCTCTCCTGTGTAAAGGGGAATGCACTCTGCTAAGTAAAGGCACTTGCCACAGCAGCGTCAACGTCACAGCACCCACCGGCACCCAAGAGAGAAGGGGTCTCAGCAGCCCTTTTGCCAGGAAGAGGAGCAAGAACGAGAGGAGGAGGAGGAAGAGGAAGAGAGTCCCCCCCAAAAAAAACATTCTCCTTTTGATCTTCCTTATTTGCAATTCCTCATTGCAAAACAGCGGTTGATATACAGCTGATTTTTTTGTTATTACAGTCCCCACCCCCTCACCTAGAAAAACACCACCTGTCAATTTTATTATTATTATTATTATTATTATTATTATTATTATTATTATTATTATTATTATTATTCCCCGCCACTCTGGGAGGCTGAGGAGGAATTAAAGAACCTTTTAATGAGGGTGAAAGAGTACTGGTTACATTATGCTCAAATCCAAGAGGTCTTTAAAATGGATAAAAAAATAGGTTTCCAGGTGGAAAAATCGAAGTTAGAGACAGAATTACTTGAACCAAGGACTAAGGTTCTTTCAAGAATGTATAACTTGCTGCTTAAGTGGAATACCCAGGATGAGACAGTTAAATCAGCCATGATAAAATGGGCGCAGGATATAGGGCATAATATTATGTTTGAGGACTGGGAAAGGTTATGGACCACCGGTATGAAATTCACAGCATGTAATGCTTTGAAAGAAAATATTATGAAAATGATATATAGGTGGTACATGACCCCAGTCAAGCTTGCAAAGATATATCACCTATCTGATAATAAATGTTGGAAATGTAAGGAGGCTGAAGGGACATTCTTTCACCTCTGGTGGACTTGCCCGAAAGTGAAGGCCTTCTGGGAAATGATTTATAATGAGCTAAAAAAGGTATTTAAGTATGCCTTTCCCAAGAAACCAGAGGCCTTCCTTCTGGGCATTGTTGGCCAGAAAGTGTTAAAGAAGGATAGAACTTTCTTTTTGTATGCAACTACAGCAGCAAGAATTCTTATCGCCAAATATTGGAAGACACAAGATTTACCCATGCTGGAAGAGTGGCAGATGCAATTGATGGACTATATGGAACTGGCTGAAATGACTGGCAGACTCCGAGACCTGGGAGAAGAAACAATGGAGGAGGACTGGAAAAAATTTAAGGACTATTTACAAAAACATCATAAGCTATATGAATGCTAAGAATTTGCATGGTTTGGAAAGTCTAGCTTCAGCAACAAAATTTGATGATTTGGGAAACTAAGTTATAATTACGAAAGGACCAAAGTTTAAAGTAATTTTTATGCCTATTTTAGGACAAAAGTAATCTGATAATAAGTACCTTAAACTTAAAGTATAATTATTTGAAAGTACAAAAAATGCATGAAACAAGGTAATAATTTGCTGATATTTTTATTAAAGAATGCAGGGTGAGGGAGATGTGGGGAAGTCCAGTTGGTTATGAAAAAACGTTCTGGAAAGATGAAATTCTTTTTTATTTTTATTTTTTATTTTTCTGTTCTGTTGCTACTGTTATGTATCTGACTATACATTTGTACCTCGAAGAAAGCAATAAAAAATATTATTTTTTTTAAAAAATAATGAGGGTGAAAGAGTAGAGCGCAAAATATGGTCTGAAGCTCAACATCCATAAAACTAAGATCATGGCCACGGGTCCCATCACCTCCTGGCAAAGAGAAGGATAAGAAATGGAGGCAGTGAGAAATTTTACTTTCTTCAGTTCCATGATCACTGCAGATGGTGACAGCAGTCGTGAAATTAAAAATGCCTGCCTCTTGGGAGAAAAGCAATGACAAACCTAGACAGCATCTTAAAAAGCAGAGACATCACCTTGCCAACAAAGGTCCGTATAGTAAAAGCTGGGAACAAAAGCAGAGTTCACCTGCCTGGTTGCTCACTCAGTAAGAGCAGCTCGAAAGGGAAGCACTTGATGAGATGGACAAATGGGAGCGTACCGTATATTATGACCTGCCACCATTCCTTCAGGAATTGCAGGGAAGAAAACATGCCTGCCCCTGTGTACCATTTTGGGGTAGAATAGTGGGGAATGGCTGTAAATCTGAAATGGGTTTTAAGGCAGGCTGCACTTCAGTGGTAGAGTACAATGTTTGTATGAGGGAAAGGTCCTAAGATGGCAATCTGTAAACATCCCATGAGGAAGCCACTACTAATAGACCATGACATTCAGGATAAGGTCTCAGAGATAAGGTGTTCTTTCCAATGCCTGCATATATATGAGTTTGTGTGTGTGTTTGCGTATTCAAGAATGTTGTTCCTGATCAGTTGAAGGCATTTTGGGAGGAAGCCCATTTACTAGATTTTTATCCATTTGGACTAAAACCCATTTGGCCTAAAGAGGTTCAGAAGGAGGCTGCAAGGGCTGGTGCTCTGGGGCCCCCAGGTGAGGCACACCTGTCCACACAGTCTGAGGGGCTACTAGCCGCCCTCCCTCACAGGACCACAACCAAACAGGTGGGCAAGCAGGGGACAAAAGCAGAGTTCACCTGCCTGGTTGCTCACTCAGTAAGAGCAGCTCGAAAGGGAAGCACTTGATGAGGTGGACAAATGGGAGCATAATATTATGACCTGCCACCATTCCTTCAGGAATTGCAGGGAAGAAAACATGCCTGCCTCTATGTACCACCTTGGGGTAGAATAGTGGGGAATGGCTGTAAAGCTGAAATGGGTTTTAATATAGGCTGCACTTCAGTGGTAGAGTACAATGTTTGTGTGAGGGAAAGGTCCTAAGTTTGCCCTCTGTGTCTGCAGGTAGGGGTCAGATGAGACTTCTGTTTGAAAATCTGGAGATACTAGTCCAGGTAAGGCAATACTTGTAAGAAATGATAAAGTTGCTTTCATTCACATAAAGATACAGGTAAAGGTAAAAGGTAAGGGACCCCTGGAGGGTTAAGTCAGGTCAAAGGCGACTATGGGGTCCCATCACCTCCTGGCAAAGATCATTGCAAATGGTGACAGACAGCAGTCACGAAATTAAAAGATGCCTGCTTCTTGGGAGAAAAGCAATGACAAACCTAGACAGGATCTTAAAAAGCAGAGACATCACCTTGCCGACAAAGGTCCGTATAGTTAAAGCTGTGGTTTTCCCAGTAGTGAGGTATGGAAGTGAGAGCTGGACCATAAAGAAGGCTGATCAAGGAATTATTGATGCTTTTGAATTATGGTGCTGGAGGAGACTCTTGAGAGTCCCATGGACTGCAAGAAGATCAAACCTATCCATTCTGAAGGAAATCAGCCCTGAGTGCTCCCTGGAAGGACAGATCCTGAAGCTGAGGCTCCAATACTTTGGCCACCTCATGAGAAGAGAAGACTCCCTGGAAAAGACCCTGATGTTGGGAAAGACTGAGGGCACAAGGAGAAGGGGACGACAGAGGATAAGATGGTTGGACAGTGTTGAAGCTACAAACATGAGTTTGACCAAACTGCGGTGTGCAATGGAAGACAGGAGTGCCTGGTGTGCTCTGGTGCATGGGGTCATGAAGAGTCAGACATGACTAAACGACTAAACAACAACAACAGCCCAACACCTTGTGGCCAAGTTGAATTATGTGCTTCAGGACTTGATTTAAGGCCCTGCCCATAGATGGCAATCTGTAAACATCCCATGAGGAAGCCACTACTAATAGACCATGACATTCAGGATAAGGTCTCAGAGATAAGGTGTTCTTTCCAATGCCTGCATATATATGAGTTTGTGTGTGTGTTTGCGTATTCAAGCATGTTGTTCCTGATCAGTTGAAGGCATTTTGGGAGGAAGCCCATTTACTAGATTTTTATCCATTTGGACTAAAACCCATTTGGCCTAAAGAGGTTCAGAAGGAGGCTGCAAGGGCTGGTGCTCTGGGGCCCCCAGGTGAGGCACACCTGTCCACACAGTCTGAGGGGCTACTAGCCGCCCTCCCTCACAGGACCACAACCAAACAGTTGGGCAAGCAGGGGACAAAAGCAGAGTTCACCTGCCTGGTTGCTCACTCAGTAAGAGCAGCTCGAAAGGGAAGCACTTGATGAGGTGGACAAATGGGAGCATAATATTATGACCTGCCACCATTCCTTCAGGAATTGCAGGGAAGAAAACATGCCTGCCCCTGTGTACCATTTTGGGGTAGAATAGTGGGGAATGGCTGTAAAGCTTAAATGGGTTTTAAGGCAGGCTGCACTTCAGTGGTAGAGTACAATGTTTGTATGAGGGAAAGGTCCTAAGTTCGCCCTCTGTGTCTGCAGGTAGGGGTCAGATGAGACTCCCGTTTGAGAGTTGATACTAGTCCAAGTAAGACAATACTTGTAAGAAATGATTAGGTCACCTTTTCACGCAAGGTTCCAGCTACTGAAAACCTTAGGTATAATGTTGCTTTCATTCACATAAAGATACAGGTAAAGGTAAAAGGTAAGGGACCCCTGGAGGGTTAAGTCAGGTCAAAGGCGACGATGGGGTTGCGGCGCTGATCTCGCTTTCAGGCTGAGGAAGCCGGCATTTGTCCACAGACAGGTTTCCAGGTCATGTGGTCAGCATGAGAAGACCACTTCTGGCAAGATGGGACACTGTGACAGAAGCCAGATTGTACGGAAATGCCATTTACCTTCCCACCGCAGTGGTACCTATTTATCTACTTGCACTGACATGCTTTCAAAAGACTAGGATGGCAGGAGCTGGGACAGAGCAACGGGAATTCACCCTGTTGTGGGGATTCGAACTGCCAGCCTTCTGATCGGCAAGCCCACAGTGCCACCTACATCCATGTGATAAAGATACAAGGCTACAGTTACTAGGCAGCCTCAGACATAAATTTTGCTTTGTTTTTTAGGTGTGGGTGTGGGTTCTGTGTGTCTATGTCTGTATGTTTGTTTCTCTCTCTCTCTCTCTCTCTCTCTCTCTCTCTCTCTCTCTCTCTCTCTCTCTCTGTGTGTGTGTGTGTGTGTGTGTGTGTGGAGAAAGAAAGATGTCAGGTACAATGGACTCTTCCCTCCCCATCCCACTGAGTTCATCTTCTGTTGCAATAGAGCAATAGGATAGGCTTCTAAGAGGGTGGTTGTGGTTCCGAAGAATGGGAAATTTGAGGAGAGGGGAAGCTCTCATTTTGCTCTTCATTTCATCGTGGGAAAAAAAAATATTGTTAAAATATATCAGCATTTTCCTGTTTGTGATCTTGCTTAATATACACCGCCCACCCTGCAGGAATATCTCCACGGCCTGGTCTAAATACTGAAGAGAATGTTGGTTTTTATGTTTTTGCGTGGCATAGTTCTTACGCTAGCAAAGTTTCGACAGAGAGCACATCTCCTGCAAATAAAAGTCGTATACTTCCTTGTACTTTCAGAGATTGTATAGAAATCTTCTAATTTTTTGTGTTTTAACTATTGTTTAAGTGTAGTATTATGCAGCCAACTGGTGACAGTCCACCACAGGCTAGGCGCTCCCAATTTAATCAACTTTTTAATCAGAGTAATTGGTTGTTTCCTTATTAAAAATTGATAAAATCCTGACCTGTACTGGTATTTATAACCTCTGTTCTTCACATTTAAGACGGTATGTGAACTTTAAAAGAGCAAAGGGCTTGTTAACAACAAGAAAACATGATGTTTCTAGATTCTTAATGCTTTTGCTCTTGGCACTGTCGATAAAAATCAACTCATTCTGAATTTCTTTAATGGCTTCCATTATCTTTCACATGTTGTTGTTTAGTCGTTTAGTCGTGTCTGACTCTTCGTGACACCATGGAACAGAGCACGCCAGGCACTCCTGTCTTGCACTGCCTCCCGCAGTTTGGTCAAACTCATGCTGGTAGCTTCGAGAACACTGTCTAACCATCTCGTCCTCTGTCGTCCCCTTCTCCTTGTGCCCTCCATCTTTCCCAACATCAGGGTCTTTTCCAGGTTATTGCTGAAGAATTAGATGTGGGCTTCATCTATTGCTAAGGCTTTGCAATCATGACACTTACTCAAGACAGTCTTGCTCAGCCTGGTGCAACGCAGGTATTTTGGATGGCAGCTCCCATCATTCTTGACTTTTGGCAATACTGGTTGGAGTTGATGGAAGCTGGAGTCCACAAACACCTGGAAGCCCCCAAACTAGGGTGAATGAACATGCGAGATTCTTTTTTTCTGGTCATAAGAACCAGGCTGAGGGCCTTCTCGGTAGTGGTGCCTGACCTATGGAATGCCCTCCCATCAGTTGTCAAGGAAATGAACAACTATCTGACTTTTAGAAGAGATCTGAAGGTAGTCTGTTGGCTGTCCTGGAAGGACAGCCAGCAAGTAGAACGCGCTGAGTTCGAAAATACTGAAGTGTTTCAGTCAGCCCTAGGGAGTTTGTTGTACTTGTCCCAGTGGAGCAGACCTGATATAGCGTTTACTGTCAATCTGCTCAGCAGGGAAGCTTCAAACCCTAGTGTGCAAGCCTGGAATCGCATCAAGAGAGTTCTGAGGTATTTGCAGGAAACCAAAGATTTTTGTCTTAGATTGCCGGCACAAGGAGAAGTCAAACTGACTTGTTTTGTGGACTCAGATTGGGCTAATCTTGAGGATCGCAAGTCTGTGTCTGGCCTAGTGGTGAAGTTTGGGAACTCAGTAGTTGGATGGAGGTCCAAGAAGCAAAGTCTTATAGCGCTCTCATCCACTGAGGCTGAGTTCAGTGCTCTTTCAGAGGTGTGCAGAGAAGTAGAGTTCTATGCTTGCTTAGTGCAGGAACTTTGCGGAGTGGATTGTCAACCGATACGTGTTTTCGAGGACAATCAACCATGCCTGCGTCTGGCAGAGTCAGGTCAGTTCAAGGCTAGAACTAAACACCTAGACATTCGCTTTCGGAATGTGTGCCAGAGTGTTCAGGAGGGATTAGTTGCGCTGAAGTACTGTCCCTCTGCCAAGAACCTAGCTGATGGGTTCACGAAGCCACTCTCCTTCCAAAGACATGGGGAGTTTTGCGAAGGTCTGGGGCGACCAAGGGTCGATTCTCCCCTCAGGTGTGAGACAAGAGGGGGTGTTGGGTGTAGTGAAGGGTTAACCTTCTGTGCTTCAAGCCTGAGAGGAGGCACGTACAAGGGAAGTACGCCAGGACATGACGAAAGCAGCTTGGAATGCTGTGAGCTGAGTGAAGATCGAAAGCAGTTTGTTGCGTAGCTGCAAGCAGAAGGACGCAGAGAAGATGCAGCTTGAATCAGATGGAAGTTGGAGTTTGTAAATATACTGCTTTTGTTTCCAATAAAGAGATATTAGGACAGAAGAAACGTCTGGACTTATTTACTGCCCTTTCGACACAGACGCTGTGTAATTCTGCTAATTGCTTTACGATCTACAGAGGCTCCCAGGGGAAGCGTGGCTGGGCGCCGAACAATAAAGCAATAAATCTACCGAACACAGTCCTGTATTGGGAAGCTTTTGATGCTTTATTATGTTTTAATTTGTTTTGGAAGTCGCCCAGAATGAATGAGTAAACTAGCCAGCCAGAAGAGTGGGGTATAAATAATAAATTCTCCTCCTCCTCCTCTGTTGCGTTGAAATCACGACAGACGAGTAGCAAGTGTCATCTGGGAGGCATCCCTGGAGCAAGCCCCGAGAAGACTCTTTTATTGAATATTACAACATTGCCACAGGTGCACGCATTGCTGATTGGTTGATACAAACACAAAGCAACTTGTTGCTGATTGGTTAACACAAGTACAGAGCAAGGGTTACATATAGGCATTAATCACCAATAGATTAAAGGCTGGGAAAGGGAGCACAGAACTAGACAGGCATGAAACCTCCTAATTAAATTATAACTAATGATTGATATAACATGACTAAAACAATTACTAATGATTGATCATAACATGAAAGAATACAGTGGTGCCCCGCAAGACGAATGCCTCGCAAGACGGAAAACCCGCTAGACGAAAGGGTTTTCCGTTTTGGAGGCGCTTCGCAAAACGAATTTCCCTATGGGCTTCCTTCGCAAGACGAAAGCCCATAGGGAAATCTCCGGGACAGCGGGGAAGCGCAGCGCGTCTTCCCCACTGTCCTCGGACCTCCTCCGAAGGCTGGTGGTGGGAGGAGGGCTCTCTTCCCGCCGCCAGCCTTCGGGGCAGCCTTCCGAAGGCTGGTGGTGGGGCGGGGAACCCTCCTCCCGCCGCCAGCCTTCGGGGCAGCCTTCCGAAGGCTGGCGGTGGGGCAGGGAGCCCTCCTCCCGCCGCCAGCCTTCGGAGCAGCCTTCCGAAGGCTGGCGGTGGGGCGGGGAGCAGCCTTCCGAAGGCTGGCGGTGGGGCGGAGAGCTCTCTGCCCCACCGCCAGCCTTCGGATGGCTGTCCTGAAGACTTGCGGTGGGAGGAGGGTTTTCCTTCCCACCGCCAACATTCAGAATGCTGTTCTGAATGTTGGTGGTGGGGAGGAAAAACCCTCCTCCCACCGCAAGCCCCGGGAACAGAGGAGAAGCGCTGCGCCCCTTCCCCTCTGTTCCCGTACCTGTCCTGAAGGCTTGCGGTGGGGAGAAAAGCCCTTCTCCGCACCGCCAGCCTGGCAAGCGGTTTCCATAGGAACGCATTAATTGATTTTCAATGCATTCCTATGGGAAACCGTGCTTCGCAAGACGAAAAACTCGCAAGAAGAAAAAACTTGCGGAACGAATTAATTTCGTCTTGCGAGGCACCACTGTATAATAATCGTGTTCCGTAGATGTGGTCAACTATGCATTAAGAACAGGTCAGTGAAAGTATAATGTTTTCATGAACTTAAGATGAACTGAACATCCTAGAGAAATGAGGGAATGTCTTGGTATTTAGAACGTGTTGTACAGTATGTACAGAAGCAGAGAAAAGCTTAGAAGCAAGACTTCCCATAATGCCACAGTCATGTGCAGAGACAGAACTTCCCTTCACTCCTCCTCCTCCTCCTCCTCCTCCTCTTCCCATTTTTGTCTACATTTCTCTGTATGTATTTTTGGAACACATTATTTGGTTTAACAGAAGCATCAAGTGCACCAAGTAAGCATTCCAACACTAGGATCCTATGAAAACCTGGAGGCTAGAGACAGATCAAAATGTATTTAATGTATTTTTGACCTTCTGTTGGAACCCACCCAGAGTGGCTGGGGAAACCCAGCCGGATAGGCGAGGTAGAAAATGATAACAACAACAACAACAACAACAACAACAACAACAACAATAATAATAATAGGGATTGTTATTTCAGATTCCCACAAGAGATTCTCTCCATAACGAGCAAGAAGTATTCAGGGAATGTGAGAAGCCTCAATGTTAATTCACCTTGGGAACAGTGAGTTTGTGTATATGATCACTTCAGGAAACAGAACGAGTTAGGCACCTGTGGGGACATGACTGTTACCACACAGAATTACACAGCAGATCCTAAGTTCTCAGAAGGAAATGGTGAGAAAACTATATATAAAAAGGGGGGGGGGTTCAGGTTCAGTCCCCAGTGTCTCTCCAGGTAGGAAAAGCTGGACAGTTATTACCAGTCAAAGTAGACAATACCAAAATAGACAGAAGAAAGCTCTGTTTTGGGATATGTATAAGGAAGAGCCATATGTTCATATGTTGCCTCATTTCCAGGTCCTGTCTAGGTAAATTAGGAACTATAGGAGAATATATAGTTTCAAGGTCACAGAGTCATAGAATCACAGATTTATAGAGCCAAAACGAACCACAAGAGTCATCTAGTCCAACCCTTTGCAATGTAGGAATCTCTCACCCAACGTGGGGCTCAAACCCACAACCCCGAGATTAAAGGGTTACATCCAAGGATTAAGTGTCTGTTGACCCAGCTGGTTTTGCTCTGCCGGCCCCTTCGTCCTGACACATTACGCATTTGAGCCATTAGAGTAGCTGATTTTATGTTGAATTGTCTTTCTCTAATGTCCATTTAAAACCATGCATTTCAGCATCTAGACTCTTGAAGTCTTGTCTGCCTGTTTTGAAGAAGGTAGTTTGTGGGGGAGATCTTTCCGAGCACATCTACGCGTGGGGTGTGTGTGTAAAGAAGTCAAATTGATGCAAAAATGCAGAGGAACAGACTGAAGACTGGAAAAATGAGGAACCGATATAGACAGATTTGCCTGACCCCCAGCAGATGGCAGCTGCAGTCTCAAACATTTTGAAGGTATCATGAAAAATCTATAATAATAATAATAATAATAATAAAAATAATAATAATAATAATAATAATAATAATAATAATAATAATAATAAAAATAATAAAAATAAAAAATGAACTTTTTGAGCTATTTTTAAGACTTCTGACATGGGTTGCCATGTGCCTTGATTTTCCTGGATATTCCAGTGATTTTCAGCCAGACAATGCTTCCAGCTGCTGTATTCTGGCCATGTCCAGGGAATTCTGAATGCAGGGCAACCCTATAGCTGCTACAGAGAATGCAAGGTAGCTTAGAAGTAAAAAACTAAGAGCAGTTTATATGGGAACTGAAGAAATTTGGTCAGATTTGCCTGACCGTCAGCAGATGGCAGCTGTAGTCTCAAACGTTTTGAAGGTACCCTTCAAAATCTCAAATAACAACAATAATAAAATGACGAGGTATGGTAGAAATGCTCTGGCTTGCTCTGGTCCATGGGGTCATGAAGAGTCGGACACGACTAAACGACTAAACAACAGTGGTAGAAATAAACAAGTAAGAGCAGTTTATATGCGAACTGAAGAAATTCGGACAAATCTAGGAGGGGGTCTTTGAATTTATTTATTGCATAAAATTCATATACTGCTTGATTGTAGAAAACCTCAAAGCAGTCAACTCTCGTGCGACTCCGTTACCTGAAGGCAGCGAAGCAAAACATATTCTCAGCTCCTTGTAACTGAAAACAGACGAGGCAAGAACAATGACATAAATGTATTTACTGTTCTGAATGTTGTGTGACATGAACAGGCTACAAGATGCCCAACTTCCCTGTCGCAGGCTATGAGAAGCAGGTTCAAAATCCTAACTCAGTCATGTGGTTAACTGGGCAATATTTGTTTAAGGCTGCATTTTCCAGACTCTCTGTGCTAAAGAGCTTGCTTGGCCTCTGCCTCTGATGAACCTTGTCATTATTTTGCAGTGATCATGGATGTCAAGAACCCACCACAATTGCCAAAGGGGCATCTGGAGCAACTAGAGGGCTTCCTTCACCAGCTACATCCGAATGCCATACTGCCTGCCATTTCGAACGACATCATTCTCATAGTTTTGTGAGTGCTAGAATACATATGAGCAAGACTCTCTGTGTTCCATCTAAAATAAATGCACCTGCCCAACCATTTGGCAAAACTGAATATGCCTTTTAAAAGAAGAAGAAGAAGAAGAAGAAGAAGAAGAGGAGGCAGGAGCGGTGAGCAAGCTATGACCCTGAGGTCTTGCCCTCAATCATTCAAAATCTTATTCAAGCACTGCTGTGGCTCCTAAAACTTAATGGGGCATCGCATGCAGTCATAAGGTCTAGAAATCCTTTTAAAATGCTGGCTAATAGCACATCTTGTGATTTTTCTATGGTGCTCTGATCCCAAACAGAGGTTGACAGAGCTAGATGGAGGAAGACATCTGCTGTATCCAACCTGGAGCAATGGAGATTTGGGTTATAGCATTAGCTATTCAACAGATGCTGCGTGTAACAGAATATTGTAATGCAAGCCTTGCCAGCATAGCCAATGCCTTGGGGGTAGAGATCCCAGTATGTTTTGAGGGGAGACACTAAGGACTCACCTACACAGCTGCAAATAAAACGTTTTAAAGTACACTATACAAACGCGACACTAGATGGTGAAAGTCAGCTATGCAAAATTCACTGCATTTTTCATTTTTTTTTAAAAAAAGCATTTTCACAGCGTTTTTTATACGTGTACAGATTTCACATAAGATAAATATTCTGAGAGAATATGCTCAACAATTTGTTCAAAAATTGTTATTGTTTTTTATCATAATCATAATTTATTAGTTATACCCCACTCATCTGGCCGGGTTTCCCCAGCTAAATATAATATGTTGAAGTTGAAGAATGATAATGGGAGAGTGTGGTAGATCACTGGCAGTTTTTGATATTGCATGGTGGGTGGCAACCTGCTGGACGTTGGATGTGCCTGCTTTAGTCCACCTTTCAGCAACCTGGGACCCTGCAGTTGCAGGACCACAATTCCACACACCCCTGACCACTGGCCATGCTGTCTGGGTTTGATGGGAATTGTAGTGGAAGACTGGCAACATCTACCTCAGGGAGTTCCCATGGACGTATGCAGCATTTGCGGTGCGGTGGGCACGTCCCGATGATTCTTTTCTGGTCGGGCATACACCTCACCACCATGCACTTCCTTTTGAATTTTTCACATTCCTCCTTCGATTGTGGTGGGTAAGATGGTTTAGAAGCGTCAGCTTAAGGCAAGAAAGAAAAACATTGGTTTGCTTTGAGTTAGGGCTCCTTGCCAGCTCCAGCGTTCTAAGTCCGTTCTCTGCTTTCTGCAGCCAATCAGAAGCCGCGCTTTGGTTTCCAAATGTTTTGGAAGTTGAACGGACTTCCCAAACAGATTCCGCTCGACAGCCAAAGTATGACTGTATAAATGTCCTAGAGTCGATCTTTATAATCCTCAATCTCAAAAAGAAGATATCTGGTTATTTTACTTTTAAAAAATAGAAAGAAATTCTTGGTTCAATCTCCCTGAAAAAGGTTTATGGCATCTGTCCAAGATTGTGAGCTTTTAGCATTTTAAATAATTTAAATTTCCTTTGTTTGAATTTAAGATTTCATTTGAAACCATGCTCTTTTCGACAAGCCACAACATGACGTAAATGTTAAGAAATAAAACCAAATCATTTTTTAAAACAAAATAATAAAACTTTCTCTTTTAACCCTCCACTCCCCACCAAAAAACACCCTCACCCTAATATTTATAATATTTTTTGTGCATGCAAGACAGAGCAAACAGCACTGTTTCTGGGAACTTTGCCATTGGTAAGAAAACTCCTTCCCCGTTATAGCAGCATTGCTGGCTATTTCAGTGCCTGCCACAATCTAAGCAAACTCTGTACAATACCTGAATCCCTTAGCAGGAAGAGGGAAGAAAAGAGGAAAAAAACAGAGATCAAGTAGGAGAACTTCATGTCTGCTTCAATTTGCTGGAAATTCTGAGATCGCACAGAGGAGGGACAGAAGGTGCTCCTTATTTATAGGTCGTCGAACAACAGCAGCCCCTAGAGGGAAAGAGGAGGAGGAGTTTGAGGTACAGTCATGTAAAGCAGAGGTGGGGCCACATTCCCTTCTGAATTACTTTCTGGGGGCCACAAGCCAGGGCTGAGTAGGGGCAGAAACAGTTATCTGAGCCCCGAGGCATCTGAAGTCAGCTCTGTATAGGGAAGTTTTTAAATGTTTCCTTTTTGTTGTTGTTTAGTCATTTAGTCATGTCCGACTATTCATGACCCCATGGACCAGAGCATGCCAGGCACTCATGTTTTCCACTGCCTACCAACTCATGTTGGTAGCTTTGAGAATACTGTCCAACCATCTCGTCCTCTGTCGTCCAATTCTCCTTGTGCCCTCAATCTTTCCGAACATCAGGGTCTTTTCCAGGGAGTCTTCTCTTCTCATGAGGTGGCCAAAGTATTGGAGCCTCAGCTTCAGGATCTGTCCTTCCAGGGAGCACACAGGGCTGATTTCCTTCTGAATGGATAGGTTTGATCTTGCAGTCCAAGAAGATGGCAGAAAGTGAGGAGGAATTAAAGAACCTTATAATGAGGGTGAAAGAGGAGAGCGCAAAATATGGTCTGAAGCTCAACATCAAAAAAAAACTAAGATCATGGCCACGGGTCCCATCACCTCCTGGCAAAGATCACTGCAGATGGTGACAGTCAGTAGTCATGAAATTAAAAGACGCCTGCTTCTTGGGAGAAAAGCAATGACAAACCTAGACAGCATCTTAAAAAGCAGAGACATCACCTTGCCAACAAAAGTCTGTATAGTTAAAGCTATGGTTTTCCCAGTAGTGATGTATGGAAGTGAGAGCTGGACCATAAAGAAGGCTGATCACCGAAGAATTGATGCTTTTGAATTATGGTGCTGGAGGAGACTCTTGAGAGTCCCATGGACTGCAAGAAGATCAAACCTCTCCATTCTGAAGGAAACCAGCCCTGAGTGCTCACTGGAAGGACAGATCCTGAAGCTGAGGCTCCAATACTTTGGCCACCTCATGAGAAGAGAAGACTCCCTGGAAAAGACCCTGATGTTGGGAAAGACTGAGGGCACAAGGAGAAGGGGACGACAGAGGACGAGATGGTTGGACAGTGTTCTTGAAGCTACAAACATGAGTTTGACCAAACTGCGGGGGGCAATGGAAGACAGGAGTGCCTGGTGTGCTCTGGTCCATGGGGTCACGAAGAGTCAGACATGAGTAAATGACTAAACAACAACAACAGCAGCCCAACACCCTGTGGGCAAGTTGAATTATGTGCTTCAGGATTTGATTTAAGGCCCTGCCCATAGATGGCAATCTGTAAACATCCCATGAGGAAGCCACTTCTAAAAGACCATGACATTCAGGATAAGGTCTCAGAGATAAGGTCTTCTTTTCAATGTCTGCATATATATGTGTTTGCATGTGTGTGTTTGTGTATTCAAGCATGTTGTTCCTGATCAGTTGAAGACATTTTGGGAGGAAGCCCATTTACTAGATTTTTACCCATTTGGAATAAAACCCATTTGGCCTAAAGAGTTTCGGAAGGAGGCTGCCAGGGCTGGTGCTCTGGGGCCCCCAGGTGAGGCACACCTGTCCACACAGTCTGAGGGGCTACTAGCCGCCCTCCCTCACAGGACCACAACCAAACAGGTGGGCAAGCAGGGGACAAAAGCAGAGTTCACCTGCCTGGTTGCTCAGTAAGAGCAGCTCGAAAGGGAAGCACTTAATGAGGTGGACAAATGGGAGCATATATTATGACCTGACACCATTCCTTCAGGAATTGCAGGGAAGAAAACATGCCTGCCTCTGTGTTCCATCTTGGGGTAGAATAATGGGGAATGGCTGTAAATCTGAAATGGGTAAGCAGAGGTGGGGCCACATTCCCTTCTGTTTTTTTTATTATAAAATATTTAAGAAATAACAAAAGAGAAATATACAAAACATCAACAATACAAAAAGAAGACAAGAAAAGAAAACAAAAGCATTTGAAAAAAAACCCAAAAGAGAACAAACATACAAAAGAACCCCATATTTTCATATCCTTATCTTTCATTAGCTTATTTCCTCGACTTCCTCACACCTCCTTTTTTGTATTCTAGTTCAATTAAATATTCTAGCAAGTCCTTTCCCTCTTTCACAAATTTAGTTCCATAATTTAATTTAACGAAATTTTAGACTTAAATTTACATCTTTACCCAATGTTAATCTATTCATACTTAATTCTTTATAATATTTCTACTAAAGTCATATAACTTCTTTCCAGCATCTTTCTAACATTCATTAATTTTAGAGTATTTCTTTAAAGAAGCTTTGAATTTTTTCCAATCTTCTTCCACTGACTCTTCTCCCTGGTCTCAGATTCTGCCAGTCATTTCCGCCAATTCCATATAATCCATCATCTTCATCTGCCATTCTTCCCTGGTAGGTAGGTCTTGCGTCTTCCAGTGCTTTGCGATGAGTATTCTTGCTGCTGTTGTAGCATACATGAAAAAAACTCTATCCTTCTTTGGCACCAATTGGCCCACCATGCCCAAGAGAAAGGCCTCTGGTTTCTTTAAGAAGGTATATTGAAATACCTTTTTCATTTCATTATAGATCATCTCCCAGAATGCCTTAATCTTTGGGCATGTCCACCAAAGGTGAAAGAAAGTGCCTTCAGTTTCATTGCATTTCCAACATTTATTATCGGGCAAATGATAGATTTTTGCAAGCTTGACTGGTGTTATGTACCACCTGTAAATCATTTTCATTAAATTCTCTTTTAAGGCATTACATGCCGTAAACTTCATACCAGTGGTCCATAACTGTTCCCAGTCAGCCATCATAATGTTATGTTCGACATCCTGTGCCCATTTAATCATAGCAGATTTCACCATTTCATCCTGAGTATTCCATTTCAGTAGCAAGTTATACATTCTTGACAAATTCTTAACTTTAGGGTCTAACAATTCTGTTTCCAACTTTGATTTTTCCACTTGAAAACCTAATTTTTTGTCCAGATTGTATGCCTCCATTATTTGGTAATAATGGAGCCAATCTCGCACTCTGTTTTTTAATTTTTCAAAGCTCTATAATTTTAATCTGTCACCTCTTGTTCCAAAATTTCCCAATACTTCGGCCATTTGGCCTCCATATTGAGTTTTTTCTTAGCCTTTGCCTCCATAGGTGACAGCCATCCTGGGGTTTTATTTTCTAACAAATCCTTATATCTTATCCAGACATTAAACAATGCTTTCGTTACAATATGGTTTTTGTGTGCTTTGACCTTATCATACCACAAATATGCATGCCAACCAAATACATTATTAAAACCTTCCAAATCCAAAACATCTGTATTTTCAAGAAGCATCCATTCTCTCAGCCAGCAAAAAGCGGCTGATTCATAGTAAAGTTTTAAGTCTGGCAGGGCAAATCCACCTCTTTCTTTAGCATCAGTTAAAATCTTAAATTTTATACGGGGCTTCTTGCCCTCCCAGACAAATCTGGAAATATCTCTCTGCCACTTCTTGAAACAGTCCATTTTGTCCAAGATTTGCAGTGATTGGAACAGAAATAACATTCTTGGCAATACATTCATTTTTATCACAGCAATTCGGCCTAGCAGTGATAACTTCAAATTTGACCATATTTCTAAGTCTTTTTTCACTGCAGTCCAACATTTTTCATAGCTATCCTTGTATAAATTCACATTTTTAGCAGTCATATTAACCCCTAAGTATTTCACTTTCTTAAGCAGTGTCAAGCCTGTCTCTCTCTGAAACTTCTCTCTCTCAATCACATTCAGATTTTTCTCCAGGACTTTAGTTTTCATCTTATTCAACTTAAAATCTGCTACCTGACCAAATTCTTGAATCAATTCTAATACTCTTTTCGTGCTTGATTCTGGCTCCTGTAAAGTCAGTACTAAATCATCTGCAAATGCTTTCAATTTGTACTGTTTAGATCCCACTTGTATACCTTTAACCAATTGGTCCTGTGATGGGATGATGAGCTGCTTGCGCGTAAAATCGTAGTCCCTCAGAGTTTGTTCAAGTCCACAAATCTCTGTCTGTGACGGAGCCCCTCAGACATGGCTCCTCTAGTCACTAGCAGATTCCGACAGTGGCTGCTTTCGGAATCGCTTCCAACATAAAAGCTCCTTAACGGAAACACGTCTTCTGGACTCACGGCGTGACAGTTTCCGGCGAGGAGTGGGTCTCCCTATGGGAGGTCCAGAAACCTCCCCACTGTTCTCGCTGGACGTGTCCCTGAGCCCTCCCTCTTGCTCGCTTTCCCTCAGAGACCCACCTCTCCCCCTGCTGGTTCCTGCTTCCGCTGCTGGGTCTCTCCCAACCTCCGTGAGCCCTTCCACCACCTGTCCCTCCGATGGCAGTTCCCTGACAGGTCCCTTCTAATCATATTTAGCAAAACCTCCAGGACTGAAATAAAAAGCAATGGAGAAATTGGGCAACCTTGTCGTGTTCCTTTCTCAATCCTAAATTCTTCCATCACTAACTTATTCACAATTAGTTTAGCCCTTTGTTCTGAATAAATTGCACCTATACCATTTCCAAAACTTTTACCAACCCCCATCCCTAATAAATTCTTCTTCATAAAACTCCAGGAAATATTGTCAAAGGCTTTCTTCACGTCCACAAAAATCAAAACTGCTTTAGTATTAATCTTCACTTGTAGCTTTTCTAAAATGTTAATTATATTCCTCGTATTATCAGACAAATGCCTGCCCGGGAGAAAGCCCGCTTGGTCTTTATGAATTTCTTCTGCTAACACCTTTTTTAGTCTTTTAGCCAAAATATCTGCAAAAATTTTGTAATCCACATTAAGGAGTGATATGGGGCGGTAATTTTTAAGTTGCGTCTTTTCAGACTCTGATTTTGGTATGAGTGTAATATATGCTTCTTTCCACGATTCAGGTGCCCTTTTCCCTTCCAATATTTCATTGCAGACTTCCTTTAATGGTTGTATTAACCATTCTTTCAAAGTTCTATAGTATCTAGAAGTCAGTCCATCCGGTCCTGGAGATTAACCTAGTTGCATATTCTGAATGGCCACTTCTACTTCCTGATCCGTTATTTTGTAATCCAACATTAATTTGTTTTCTTGGGAATTTTTTTGAAGTCCATTTATTTTCAAGAATTTATCAATGTCCATTTCGTTCTGCTTTTCTTGTGTATATAATTGTTTAAAATACCTCTGGAAGCACCTTCTAACTTCAACTGGATTCTGTATATTCTTTCCTTCCACTTCCAGATTCGTAATAGTATTTAATTTTTGTCTTTTTTTCAATTGCCAAGCCAGCAGTTTCCCACACTTATTTGCCGATTCAAATGTCTTTTGTCTCATCTGTTTAATCTTCCATTCTATTTCCTGGTTCAACAATTTCATATATTGTACTTGATAAAACTTTATTTTTTTTAAGATCTCCTGGGACTTTGGTTTCATCCTCAATTTCTTCTCTCCTTCCTTTATTTTTTCCAGAATTTTGTCTTTTTTCTCATTTTGCCTTTTCTTCTTAATTGCATTCTGTTGTATCAAAAAACCTCTCAGTACGGCTTTACTTGTGTCCCAGATTACTCTTTTTCCCACTGAAGTATTCATGTTTATCTCAAAATAATCTTTTTGGGCCTTTTGGGGGCCTTTTTAATAAATTCATCATTCCTGAACAAAGAGTCATTCATCCTCCATCTGAAGGAACCAGTTGGCATTAATTTCATTTCCATCTTCACCGCATTGTGGTCAGAGCTGGTTTTTGGGCAAATTTCAGTCTTGCTGATCTTTGGAGCCAGTCCTCTAGTTACCCAGATTTGGTCGATTCTTGTCCATGTCATTTTTGCCTCCGAGAAGAAAGTTCCCTCTCTTCCCAGAGGATTCTTCATTCTCCAAACGTCAATCAAGTCCAAGTTATCAGTCATATCAAAAAATGTTTTTGGTAGTCTTCCATCCTTGGTAATTGTTTGTCTTTGCGCCTTATCCATATTTGTAGATATGACACCATTCATGTCTCCCATCAAAATCATGTTATAATCCATATAGTCCACCAAGATTTCATGTAACTTTTTGAAGAATTCCGATTTCCCTTCATTTGGTGCATAGATACCTATCACCAAATATCTATCTCTTGGTAATTGAATTTCAATTGCTACCAGTCTTCCTTGTTCATCTTTGAAGATAAATTTGGGTGATAGGTTCTCCTTTGCATAGAGTACCACTCCTCTTTTTTTGACTTTATCTGATGAAATAAATTCTTGGCCTAATTTCTTCTTACTTAATAATTTCCTGTGTAGTCTTGTCACATGCGTTTCTTGTAAACAAATTAAGTCCAATTGTTTTTTTTTCAATAAATGAAACACTCGTCGCCTTTTCTCCGAAATGTTGAGGCCATGGACATTCCAACTCAGGGCATGCAGCGTCATCCTGTAGTTACTTTGGTACCCCCCCCAACTGCCCCCAGCTCTTGTTCCTCTTCTGTTGGTAGTAACGCTAACTCCTTGTCGGGGGGGGGGGGTCCAGTCCAAAAGACAATGATGAAATGTCCAAAGTATCCAGAGTATCTTTTTTTGGTGATGCTCTCTTCCGTACTCTTTGCTCCAATCCTCTGTCTGGAGACCCTCTTTCCGGTGATGTTGGCTCTTTTCCGATTCCCTTCTGTAGGTCTTCTTCGTAGTTGTGCAAGAACTTTATTTTATCCTCCAATGATCTTATCTTTATTTTTCTTCCTTTAAAGCTGAAGATAGGCCTTGAGGGAATTCCCACCGAAAGTTAATTCTGTTCCTTCTCAACAGATCAACCAAATCTCTATAATTGAATCTCAAATCTAAGAGATATTTGGGAATATCTTTAAATATCTCCACTCTAAATTTGTGTATTGTCAAGGCCTCCTCGTAATGCCAACTCAAAATTTTGTCCCTCTCTTCCTTCAATCTGAGTGTAATCAAACAGTCTCTTATTCTGTTCTTCTCCTTCTTCCCACCTCTTCCCAGTCTGAAGGCTCTCACAATTTTAAACTCCTCTTTTTGTAGGTCCCGTTTCCAAAAGGTTGCGAATTCCTCTGTAAGAAAGTCTATCAAGGAGTCTTTTTCTAGTTCAGGTACTCCCCGAATTCTCAAATTTATCTGTTTCTCCTTGAGCTCAAATATAGAAAGCATCTGTTTTTGGTCATGTACTTGTTTCCACACATCTGGGACTTTCGCTTCTACCGTAGCAATCTTTTCCTTAGCTTCCTCTGCAGTCTGTCTAGTTGAGTTAGATTCCTTAACTAGTGTCTCAATAGCTTCTGTATTAGAACTGACTTTTTGTTCCAAACTTTTTATACTTTGTGTGTTTTGGTCCAATTTTTGTGAATTTTGATCCAATTTTTTATTCATTTGTTCCAAAGAACTATTGATTTTACTTAAAACAAAAGCCCAATCTTCTTCCGAGGGCATTCCTCCTTTTGATTTAGTATACATTGACACAGCTGCAGAGGGAACAGAGGGGGCAGATGTAGAGGCTCTCCGAAAGATTCTGCCAGATCTAGTTGTCTTTTCCTGTGATAAATCTATTTTCCCCTTCCCATCTGCCATAACACACCAGGCTCTCAAGGTCAGATACAATTCCCAGAGTTTTGTCTTTAAGGCTGGGAAATTCTACTCCTTATAACAGTTTCAAAATCCTCCTCTAGAGGGAAGTAGTTGGTGCTTATCTTATATTAGTCCAAAGTATCCTTTTCTTTTTATTTTCCTCTTTAAAGTTACTCTAACAAGTTATAGCAGTATATTTGGTAACAAGCTTTTTAGTTCAAAAGCAAAGTTGTAACTCTTAAGCCAAGAGAAGATAGTTGAAACAATGTTTCACTCACTGACAGCTAGTTGGTCTATTCACAGTCAATGCGGAGCTCCACAATGCAGCGATTTTAATGGCTGCCATTCCCAGGTTCCGAGCGATGGAACGTTAACTTTTAGTCTCTTTTCCTGCAAGGAAGTAATGTCCAGAAATCCCCCCCTTTTCCCCTGCAGCCAAGGGGGGTTTACTAGTTTTACGCTGAAGATTTAAATGTCAAAAGCAGTCTTTCAGGCTTTAGTTTAAAGCTCCTTGCTTCCCACTATTTACAGAAAAGGAAGGCGGACTTCCTGTTTTACGCCTCCCCCGTTCATAGCCGAATTCAGCTGTTAAAAGTCCCATTCCTTCACTTTACTCACAGGTAGTTGCTTTAGAATCAAATATCCACAGGAGAAAGGTCAGCGCTCCCCGGCAATGGCTGTGCGGCTTCACTCCGCGAAAGTAGCATTCAGTTCGCAGCACCGCGCCACTCACCACACTCGCTCCGGAGCCCTTAAAAAAGGATTCCACACGAGTAGGGGGGGCGCTCCAGGTGCCCTGCCGAACCCCCACGTTCTTAGGCTTCTCCCACCTGAGATTTCTGACGGGTCTCCGCTTTCGCCGTAGCGGGCGACCCGATTTTCACGGAGCTAGCTCCTCTGCTTAGAGGAACTCCGCCATTAGCCACTGGCGCTGTCCCCGGAAGCCCACATTCCCTTCTGAATGACTTTCTGGGGGCCGCAAGCCAGGGCTGGGTAGGGGCAGAAACAGTTATCTGAGCCCCGAGCCATCTGAAGTCAGCTCTGTATAGGGAAGTTTTGAAATGTTTCCTTTTTGTTGTTGTTTAGTCATTTAGTCGTGTCCGACTCTTCGTGACCCCATGGACCAGAGCACGTCAGGCACTCCTGTTTTCTACTGCCTACCAACTCACGTTGGTAGCTTTGATAACACTGTCCAACCATCTCATCCTCTGTCGTCCCCTTCTCCTTGTGCCCTCAATCTTTCTGGGTCTTTTCCAGGGAGTCTTCTCTTCTCATGAGGTGGCCAAAGTATTGGAGCCTCAGCTTCAGGATCTGTCCCTCCAGCTTGAGGATCTGTCCTTCCAGTGAGTACTCAGGGCTGATTTCCTTCTGAATGGATAGGTTTGATCTTCTTGCAGTCCAAGAAGATGGCAGAAAGTGAGGAGGAATTAAAGAACCTTTTAATGAGGGTGAAAGAGTAGAGCGCAAAATATGGTCTGAAGCTCAACATCCATAAAACTAAGATCATGGCCACGGGTCCTATAACCTCCTGGCAAAGAGAAGGATAAGAAATGGAGGCAGTGAGAAATTTTAGTTTCTTCAGTTCCATGATCACTGCAGATGGTGACAGCAGTCATGAAATTAAAAATGCCTGCCTCTTGGGAGAAAAGCAATGACAAACCTAGACAGCATCTTAAAAAGCAGAGACATCACCTTGCCGACAAAGGTCTGTATAGTTAAAGCTGGGGACAAAAGCAGAGCTCACCTGCCTGATTACTCACTCAGTAAGAGCAGCTCGAAAGAGAAACACTTGATGAGATGGACAAATGGGAGCGTACCGTATATTATGACCTGCCACCATTCCTTCAGGAATTGCAGGGAAGAAAACATGCCTGTCCCTGTGTACCACCTTGGGGTAGAATAGTGGGGAATGGCTGTAAATCTGAAATGGGTTTTAAGCGAGGCTGCACTTCAGTGGTTGTGTACAATGTTTGTATGAGGGAAAGGTCCTAAGTTCACCCTCTGTGTCTGCAGGTAGGGGTCAGATGAGACTCCCGTTTGAAAATCTGGAGAGTTGATACTAGTTCAAGTACGACAATACTTGTAAGAAATGATAAAGTTGCTTTCATTCACATAAAGATACAGGTAAAGGTAAAAGGTAAGGGACTCCTGGAGGGTTAAGTCAGGTCAAAGGCGACTATGAGGTTGCGGCGCTCATTTCGCTTTCAGGCCGAGGGAGCTGGCATTTGTCCACAGACAGGTTTCCGGGTGATGTGGCCAGCACGAGAAAACCACTTCTGGCAAAATGGGACACTGTGACGGAAGCCAGATTGTAAGGAAACGCCATACAATCTTCCCACCTTCTCACCTTCCCACCGCAGTGGTACCTATTTATCTACTTGCACTGACATGCTTTCAAATGGCTAGGTTGGCTAGGTTGGCAGGAGCTGGGACAGAGCCACGGGAGCTCGCCCCGTCGGGGGGATTCGATCTGCCAGCCTTCTTATCGGCAAGCCCATGGTGCCACCTACGTCCCTGTGATAAAGATATAAGGCTACAGTTATGAGGCAGCATCAGACATAAATTTTGCTTTGTGTTTTAGCAATGGGTGCGGGTTCTGTGTGTTTGTGTCTGTATGTGTGTCTGTCTCTTTCTCTGTCTCTGTCTCTGTCTCTCTCTCTCTCTCTCTCTCTCTCTCTCTCTCTGTGTGTGTGTGTGTGTGGAGAAAGCAAGAGGTCAGGTACAATGGACTCTTCCCTCCCCATCCCACTGAGTTCATATTCTGTTGCAATAGAGCAATAGGATAGGCTTCTAAGAGGGTGGTTGTTGTGGTTCCGGAGAGTGGGAAATTCGAGGAGAGTGGAAGCTCTCTTTTTACTCTTTCATTGTGGGGAAAAAAAATCTTGTGAAAATATATCAGCATTTTCCTGTTTGTGATCTTGCTTAATATACACCACCCACCCTGCAGGAACATCTCCACGGCCTGATCTAAATACCGAAGAGAATGTTGGCTTTTTCATGTTTTTGCGTGACATAGTTCTTACGCTAGCAAAGTTTCGACAGAGAGCACATCTCCTGCAAGTAAAAGTGGTATACTTCCTTGTACTTTCAGTGATTGTATAGAAATCTTTTACTTTTTTGTGTTTTAACTATTGTTTAGGTATAGTATTATGCAGCCAACTGTTTACTGGTAACTGTCCACCACAGGCTAGGCGCTCCCAATTTAATTAACTTTTAAATCAGAGTAATTGGTTGTTTCATTATTAAAAACTGATAAAATCCTGACCTGTACTGGTATTTAAAACCCCTGTTCTTCACATTTAAGATGGTATGTGAACTTTAAAATGGGTTTGTTAACAACAAGAAAACATGATGTTTCTAGATTCTTAATGCTTTTGCTCTTGGCAGTGTCGATAAAAATTAACTCATTCTGAATTTCTTTAATGGCTTCCATTATCTTTCACATGTTGTTGTTTAGTTGTTTAGTCGTGTCTGACTCTCCGTGACCCCATGGACCAGAGCACGCCAGGCACTCCTGTCTTCCACTGCCTCCTGCAGTTTGGTCAAACTCATGCTGGTAGCTTCGAGAACACTGTCCAACCATCTCGACCTCTGTCGTCCCCTTCTCCTTGTGCCCTCAATCTTTCCCAACATCAGGGTCTTTTCCAGGGAGTCTTCTATTCTCATGAGGTGGCCAAAGTATTGGAGCCTCAGCTTCACGACCTGTCTTTCCAGTGAGCACTCAAGAGCTATTACTGAAGAATTGGATATTGGCTTCATCTATTGCTAAGGCTTTGCAATCATGACACTTACTCAAGACAGTCTTCATCAGCCTGGTGCAACGCAGGTATTTTGCATGGCAGCTCCCATCATTCTTGACTCTTGGCAATACTGGTTGGAGTTGATGGAAGCTGGAGTCCACAAACACCTGGAAGCCCCCAAACTAGGATGGATGAACATCTCAATTTCTTGTCTCTTCGATTCTTTTTTTCTGGTCATAAGAACCAGGCAGAGGGCCTTCTCGGTAGTGGTGCCTGACCTGTGGAACGACCTCCCATCAGTTGTCAAGGAAATGAAGAACTTATCTGACTTTTAGAAGAGATCTGAAGGCAGTCCTGTATTGGGAAGTTTTTGATGTTTTATTATGTTTTAATTTGTTTTGGAAGTCGCCCAGAATGACTGAGTAAAGCCAGCCAGCTAGATGAGTGGGGTATAAATAATAAATTCTCCTCCTTCTCCTCCTCCTCTTCCTATTTTTGTCTACATTTCCCTGCAATCTATGTATTTTTGGAACACATTATTTGGTTTAACGGAAGCATCAAATGTACCAAGTAAGCATTCTGACACTATTATCCTATGAAAACCTGGAGGCTAGAGACAGATCAAAATGTATTTAATGTATTTTTGACCTTCTGTTGTAAGCCGCCCGGCTTGGCAGGGTAGAAATTTAATAATAATAATAATAATAATAATAAGAAGAAGAAGAAGGAGGAGGAGGAGGAGGAGGAGGAGGAGGAGGAGGAGGAGGATTGAAGGGTTGTTACTTCAGATTCCCACAAGAGGATCTCTCCATTACGAACAAGACGTATTCAGGGAATATGAGAAGCCTCAATGTTGCTTCACCTTAGGAACCATGAGTTTGTGTATGTGATCATTTCAGGAAGCAGAACGAGTTAGGCACCTGTGGGGACATGACTGTTACCACACAGAATTACACAGCAGATCCTAAGTTCTCAGAAGGAAATGGTGAGAAAACTATATATAAAAAGGGGGGGGGGTTCAGGTTCAGTCCCCAGTGTCTCTCCAGGTAGGAAAAGCTGGGCAGTTATTACCAGTCAAAGTAGACAATACCAAAATAGACAGAAGAAAGCTCTGTTTTTGGATATGTATAAGGAAGAGCCATATGTTCATATGTTGCCTCATTTCCAGGCCCTGTCTAGGAAAATTTGGAACTATAGGAGAATATATAGTTTCAAGGTCACAGAGTCATAGAATCACAGATTTATAGAGCCAAAACGAACCACAAGAGTCATCTAGTCCAACCCTTTGCAATGTAGGAATCTCTCACCCAACGTGAGGCTCAAACCCACGACCCCGAGATTAAAGGGTTACATCCAAGGACTAAGTGTCTGTTGACCCAGCTGGTTTTGCTCTGCCGGCCCCTTCCTCCTGACACATTATCCTTTTGAGCCATTAGAGTAGCTGATTTTATGTTGAATTGCCTTTCTCTTCTGTCCATTAAAAACCATGCATTTCATCATCTAGACTCTTGAAGTCTTGTCTGCCTGTTTTGAAGAAGGTAGTTTGTGGGGGAGATCTTTCCGAGCACATCTATGTATGGGGTGTGTGTGTAAAAAAGTCAAACTGATGCAAAAATGCAGAGGAACAGACTGAAGACTGGAAAAATGAGGAACCGATATAGACAGATTTGCCTGAACCGCAGCAGATGGCAGCTGTGGTCTCAAACATTTTGAAGGTACTGTAGCACCCTGCTTGTGGTTAACGCTTAGCTGGAATGAAATATTCAACGCAGCAATAGAGAAATTAAAATAATTATTTATTTGTCAGACAAATAAATGAGAGGCACAGTGGTATATGGTTACCAAACTCTGGCCTGCCCTCCTGCCATTATGGCCAGCACTTATATTCCCTCAGCCCAGCCCCCTTGCTCCTCCTTTGGCTGCCTCTGTCCAATCAGCCTGGTTGAAATTCCTATTGGCTGTTTGCTAGAACCAATCATAAAAGATACACCCATTTCCTATTACCTTTTATGGGAGACAGAGAGCTATATTTTCTTCTATTTATAAATGGCAAACAAGTAGCCATTATCCTCGACAAGGCACCTTAATTACCAGACCACCTTTGCCCCCTTAATTCTAAAATAGAGCAGATGGCTAAAACAGATGCTGGCTAATTTTATCTGAACAGATCTTTTGTTCACCTTTCCACACACCATCTATGAAAGAGCTCCTTCTTTGGAGGTCTTTAAACAGAGGCCCGACAACCATATGTCAGGAGTGCTCTGATGGTATTTCCTGCTTGGACTTAATGGCCCTTGTGGTCTATTCCAACTCTAGGATTCTATGAAATAAGAATCTAACATTTATTACTTTCTAGATGCTTACAACAGAATATCATATTATACATGACATAAATAACCTTTTAAAAGGAAAAGAAATCTTTGCAGAGTAAAAGGATCTGTTTAAAAAGAAACAACTTTAAAAAGGCTTCCCCAAATACTCCCTCCCTTTCTGCCAGCCAGATGCTTAGCCTTTTGACCTTTAGGCAAATGACTCTTTGTATGATGAGAGGCCAAATGGCAAAACCTTACTATTTACCAACTCTTAATTTAGCCGCTTTTATTACAGCTTAAATATATTCTGTAATATGTAGGGTCAGTGACCTTTTGCTCTCAGGCTTTTTATGACCGCAATAAACCAGAGGGGCCCTCTGCCTAAGAGCTTGCCAGCTGCCTGCTGGTTTCCTGCTGGTCTCCTGCCTCGAAAGAAACATTTGTGAATTTAAGCTAATTTTTAGAATACAGGAAAATCAATTCAAAATCAGGAATCTGATCAAAATATAAGCCTTGATTCAATGCAGGCTATGATCAGATGCCTCAGTACCATGAAAAATCTCTAATAATAAACAAAGCTTTTGAGCTATTTTTAAGACTTCTGACATGGGTTGCCATGTGCCTTGATTTTCCTGGATATTTCAGCGATTTTCAGCCAGACACTGCTTCTGGCTGCTGTATTCTGGCCATGTCCAGGGAATTCCAAGTGTAGGGCAACCCTATAGCTGCTACAGAGAATGCGAGGTATCTTAGAAGTAAAAAGCTAAGAGCAGTTTATATGGGAACTGAATAAATTTGGACACATTTGCCTGACCCTCAGCAGATGGCAGCTGTAGTCTCAAACATTTTGAAGGTATCATGCAAAATCTCAAATAATAATAAACATAAAATGATGAGGTATGGTAGAAGTAAACAACTAAGAGCTGCTTATATGGGAACTAAAGAAATTCGGACAGAACAGATCTAGGAGGGGTCTTTGAATTTATTTATTGCATAAAATTCATATACTGCTTGATTGTAGAAAACCTCAAAGCAGTCAACTCTCATGCGACTCCGTTACCTGAAGGCAGAGAAGCAAAACATATTCTCAGCTCGTTGTAACTGAAAACAGACGAGGCAAGAACAATGACATAAATGTATTTACTGTTCTGAATGTTGTGTGACATGAACAGGCTACAAGATGCCCGACTTCCCTGTTGCAGGCTAGGCATGAGAACCAGGTTCAAGATCCTAACTCAGCCATGTGGTTAACTGGGCAATATTTGTTTAAGCCTGCATTTTCCCGACTCTCTGTGCTAAAGAGCTTGCTTGGCCTCTGCCTCTGATGAACCTCGTCATTATTTTGCAGTGATCATGGATGTCAAGAACCCACCACAATTGCCAAAGGGGCATCTGGAGCAACTAGAGGGCTTCCTTCACCAGCTACATCCGAATGCCATACTGCCTGCCATTTCGAACGACATCATTCTCATAGTTTTGTGAGTGCTAGAATACATATGAGCAAGACTCTCTGTGTTCCATCTAAAATAAATGCACCTGCCCAACCATTGGGAAATCTGAATATGCCTTTTAAAAGAAGAAGAAGAAGAAGAAGAAGAAGAAGAAGAAGAAGAAGAAGAAGAAGAGGAGGAGGAGGAGGAGGAGGAGGGAGGAGCGGTGAGCAAGCTATGATCCTGAGGTCTTGCCCTCAATCACTCAAAATCTTATTCAAGCACTGCTGCGGCTCCTAAAACTTAATGGGGCATCGCATGCAGTCATAAGGTCTAGAAATCCTTTTAAAATGCTGGCTAATAGCACATCTTGTGATTTTTCTATGGTGCTCTGATCCCAGCAGAGGTTGACAGAGCTAGATGGAGGAAGGCATCTGCTGTATCCAACCTGGAGCAATGGAGATTTGGGTTATAGCCTTAGCTATTCAACACATGCTGCGTGTAACAGAATATTGTAATGCAAGACTTGCCAGCATAGCCAATGCCTTGGGGGTAGAGATCCCAGTATGTTTTGAGGGGAGACACTAAGGACTCACCTACACAGCTGTGAATAAAATGTTTTAAACCTGTTTTTAAAGTGCTATATACAAACGCGACACTAGATGGTGAAAGTCAGCTATGCAAAATTCATTGCATTTTTCAAAACTTTTTTTTTAAAAAAGCATTTTCACAGCGTTTTTTATACGTGTACAGATTTCACCTAAAATAAATATTCTGAGAGAATATGCTCAACAATTTGTTTAAAAATTGTTATTTTTTTATTATAATCATAATTTATTAGTTATACCCCACTCATCTGGCTGGGTTTCCCCAGCTAAATATAATATGTTTAAGTTGAAGAAAGACAATGGGAGAGTGTGGTAGATCACTGGCAGTTTTTGATATTGCATGGTGGGTGGCAACCTGTTGGACATTGGATGTGCCTGCTTTAGTCCACCTTTCAGCAACCTGGGACCCTGCAGTTGCAGGACCACAATTCCACACCCCCCTGACCACTGACCATGCTGGCTGGGTTTGATGGGAATTGTAGTGGAAGACAGGCAACATCTACCTCAGGGAGCTCTTACAGAGGTCTGCAGCATTTGCGGTGTGGTGGGCATGTCCCGATTTTTGTCCAGCCGTTGTAGCAAATCTCCAGCATGCACTTCCCTTTGGCTTCGTCACATTCTTTATCTGATTGTGGTTCGTGAGATGGTGCAGAAGCGTCAGCTTAAGGCAAGAAAGAAAAACATTGGTTCGCTTCGAGTTAGGGCTCCTTGCCAGCTACAGCGTTCTAAGCCCGTTCTCTGCTTTCTGCAGCCAATCAGAAGCCGCGCTTTGGTTTCCGAACATTTTGGAAGTCAAACGGACTTCCCAAACAGATTCCGTTCAACTTCCAAAGTACGACTGTATTAATGTCCTAGGGTCGATCTTTATAATCCTCAATCTCAAAAACAAGATATCTGGTTATTTTACATTAAAAAGAAAGAAAGAAAGAAATGGTAGAGATCCAAGTATGTTTTAAGGGGAAACACTAAGGAATCAGCTACACAGCTGAGAATAAACCATTTTAAATGTGTTGTAAAATGCAGTATTCAAATGTGACACTAGATGGTGAAAGTGAGCTGTGCAAAATTCAATGTATTTTTCAAAACATTTTTTTTTAAAGAAAGCATTTTCACAGTTTTTTTTTAAATATGTGTGTAGATTCCACCTAAAATAAATATTCTGAGAGAAATTGCTCAAGAATATATAGTTTGGGAGAAGTTTTTTTTTTTTAATGTGAAAGCAGATAAGAATTCTGGATGAAAATAGCCAAAGATGGCGCGCTCTGGAAACAGATTATTTCATTGTTTATTAAAAGCCACACTGAATGACACAGACTATTGCTGTTCTTGTCTCATACAACTACAGTGGTACCTCAGGTTACACACACTTCAGGTTACAGACTCCGCTAACACAGAAATAGTACCTTGGGTTAAGAACTTTGCTTCAGGGTGAGAACAGAAATCACGTGGCGGTGGTGTGGCAGCAGCGGGAGACCCCATTAGCTAAAGTGGTGCTTCAGGTTAAGAACAGTTTCAGGTTAAGAATGGACCTCTGGAACGACGTTTGTGTGTAACCAGAGGTACCACTGTACAGTGAACAAGCAGGCAAAACAGCTTTTCCAGAGGCATCTGCTCAGGTTGCTTATACTCAAGTTTGCAACTACCGTTGGGTAGATCTGTCAATTCTTGTTAAATCCAATTTTTCATTTTCCCCTGTCTTTTATTCAGTTTTCCACACCTAGCTATGTTTACTCAAAAGTAAGCCGCTTTCCCTCCTAGTTCTGCAGGGTTGCTGAACTCCCCCCCCTTTCCAGCTCCAGCCTAGCCACTGACCGCCCCCTCCAAATGGTAAAGGGGGAATGGGACATGTCAGGGCGTCTTGGCTGGTGTGGGGTGTAATCATTTGTTATTTTTTTTATCATAATCATAATTTAATATTTATACCCTGCCCACGGACTTCCCAAACAGATTCCGTTCAACTTCCAAAGTACGACTGTATAAATGTCCTAGGGTCGATCTTAATAATACTCACTCTCAAAAACAAGATATCTGGTTATTTTACATTAAAAAGAAAGAAAGAAAGGAAGAAATGGTTGGTTCAATTTCTCTGAAAAAGGTTTATGGCATCTGTCCAAGATTATGAGCTTTTCACATCTGAACTAATTTAAATTTCCTTTGTTTGAATTTAAGATTTCATTTGAAACCATGCTCTTTTCCACAAGCCGCAACACGATGGAAATGTTAAAACCAAATCTTTTTTTAAAACAAAATTATAAAACTTTCTGTTTTAACCCTCCACTCCCCCCCAAAAAACACCCTCACCCTAATATTTATAATATTTTTTTTGTGCGTGCAAGACAGAGCAAACAGCACTGTTTCTGGGAACTTTGCCATTGGTAAGAAAACTCCTTCCCCGTTATAGCAGCATTGCTGGCTATTTCAGTGCCTGCCACAATCTAAGCAAACTCTGTACAATACCTGAATCCCTTAGCAGGAAGAGGGAAGAAAAGAGGAAAAAAACAGAGATCAAGTAGGAGAACTTCATGTCTGCTTCGATTTGCTGGAAATTCTGAGATCGCACAGAGGAGGGAACAGAAGGTGCTCCTTATTTATAGGTCGTCGAACAACAGCAGCCCCTAGAGGGAAAGAGGAGGAGGAGTTTGAGGTACAGTCATGTAAAGCGGAGGTGGGGCCACATTCCCTTCTGAATGACTTTCTGGGGGCCGCAAGCCAGGGCTGAGTAGGGGCAGAAACAGTTAGGAGACCCCCGAGCCATCTGAAGTCAGCTCTGTATAGGGAAGTTTTTAAATGTTTCCTTTTTTTGTTGTTTAGTCATTTAGTCATGTCCGACTCTTCTTGACCCCATGGACCAGAGCACGCCAGGCACTCCTGTTTTCCACTGCCTACCAACTCATTTTGGTAGCTTTGAGAACACTGTCCAACCATCTCGTCCTCTGTTGTCCAGTTCTTGTGCCTCAATTTTTTCCAACATCAGGGTCTTTTCCAGGGAGTCTTCTCTTCTCATGAGGTGGCCAAAGTATTGGAGCCTCAGCTTCAGGATCTGTCCTTCCAGGGAGCACACTGGGCTGATTTCCTTCTGAATGGATAGGTTTGATCTTCTCACAGTCCAAGAATATGGCAGAAAGTGAGGAGGAATTAAAGAACCTTTTATTTAGGGTGAAAGAGGAGAGCACAAAATATGGTCTGAAGCTCACCATCAAAAAAACTTAGATCATGGCCACTGGTCCCATCACCTCCTGGCAAAGATCACTGCAGATGGTGACAGACAGCAGTCACAAAATTAAAAGATGCCTGCTTCTTGGGAGAAAAGCAATGACAAACCTAGACAGCATCTTAAAAAGCAGAGACATCACCTTGCCAACAAAGGTCTGTATAGTTAAAGCTATGGTTTTCCCAGATGTATGGAAGTGAGAGCTGGACCATAAAGAAGGCTGATCGCCAAAGAATTGATGCTTTTGAATTATGGTGCTGGAGGAGACTCTTGAAAGTCCCATGGACTGCAAGAAGATCAAACCTATTTATTCTGAAGGAAATCAGCCCTGAGTGCTCCCTGGAAGGACAGATCCTGAAGCTGACGCTTCAATACTTTGGCCACCTTGTGAGAAGAGAAGAGTCCCTGGAAAAGACCCTGATGTTGGGAAAGACTGAGGGTACAAGGAGAAGGGGGCGAGATGGTTGGACAGTGGTTGGACAGTGTTCTTGAAGCTACCAGCATGAGTTTGACCAAACTGCGGGAGGCATTGGAAGACAGGAGTGCCTGGCATGCTCTGGTCCATGGGGTCACGAAGAGTCAGACATGACTAAATGACTAAACAACAACAACAACAGCCCAACACCCTGTGGCCAAGTTGAATTATGTTCTTCAGGACTTGATTTAAGGCCCTGCCCATAGATGGCAATCTGTAAACATCCCATGAGGAAGCCACTACTAATAGACCATAACATTCAGGATAAGGTCTCAGAGATAAGGTGTTCTTTCCAATGCCTACATATATATGAGTTTGTGTGTGTGTTTGCGTATTCAAGCATGTTGTTCCTGATCAGTTGAAGGCATTTTGGGAGGAAGCCCATTTACTAGATTTTTATCCATTTGGACTAAAACCCATTTGGCCTAAAGAGGTTCAGAACGAGGCTGCAAGGGCTGGTGCTCTGGGGCCCCCAGGTGAGGCACACCTGTCCACACAGTCTGAGGGGCTACTAGCCGCCCTCCCTCACAGGACCACAACCAAACAGGTGGGCAAGCAGGGGACAAAAGCAGAGTTCACCTGCCTGGTTGCTCACTCAGTAAGAGCAGCTCGAAAGGGAAGCACTTGATGAGGTGGACAAATGGGAGCATATATTATGACCTGCCACCATTCCTTCAGGAATTGCAGGGAAGAAAACATGCCTGCCTCTATGTACCACCTTGGGGTAGAATAGTGGGGAATGGCTGTAAAGCTGAAATGGGTTTTAATATAGGCTGCACTTCAGTGGTAGAGTACAATGTTTGTGTGAGGGAAAGGTCCTAAGTTTGCCCTCTGTGTCTGCAGGTAGGGGTCAGATGAGACTTCTGTTTGAAAATCTGGAGATACTAGTCCAGGTAAGGCAATACTTGTAAGAAATGATAAAGTTGCTTTCATTCACATAAAGATACAGGTAAAGGTAAAAGGTAAGGGACCCCTGGAGGGTTAAGTCAGGTCAAAGGCGACTATGGGGTTGCGGCGCTCATCTCGCTTTCAGGCCGAGGAAGCTGGCATTTGTCCACAGACAGGTTTCCAGGTCATGTGGCCAGCATGAGAAGACCACTTCTGGCAAGATGGGACACTGTGACAGAAGCCAGATTGTACGGAAACGCCATTTACCTTCCCACCGCAGTGGTTCCTATTTATCTACTTGCACTGACTAAACTGTTTCTGACACAATGGGACACCATGATGGAAACCAGAGTGCACAGAAACGCTGTTTAACTTGCCGCCACATCAGTACCTATTTATCTACTTGCATTGGTGTGCTTTCAAACTGCTAGGTTGGCAGAAGCTGGGACAGAGCAATAGGAGCTCACCCCGTCACGGGGATTCGAACCGCCAGGCTTCTGATCGGCAAGCCCACAGCACTACCCACATCCCTGTAATAAAGATACAAGGCTACAGTGACTAGGCAGCCTCAGACATAAATATTGCTTTGTACAAGGACACTAGGCAATCTCAGACAGTTCAGATTAGCAGGCGTCGGCGAGTATAGAACTTGCTGACATCTACTAAAGGTCAGGATGTTGGTGTGATAAATACACACGGCTCAGCAAATACAGAGACCGATTCATTCTTACCTCCAGGTATTTTTGCTTGGCTTAACAAATAGTTGCAAAGGAAATAGACCAAATATGGGAAATAATGAATAATGCTGTCAGGGCTGCTTCCAGATCCCAGCTCACAGAGGATCACGCTGGCTAGCGTTCACTTTATAAAAGTCTTTATTGAGTTACAGTTTCCAATTTCAAACTGCCGCAGGCAGCCCTACGTCTTATCAGCTAGACCGGCGAAGCTCCGTCTGAGTCCCCGCCTCCTGTACACCAACTTAATAACCTCGCCTTACTCCACCTTTTCCGCCTTCCCCTCCTTCTCTGGGTCCCTCTGCCCCCCGTGGTCTCTTCCTTCCTGGACTCTTCTGACGCTGACCCCCCGGACCCTTCTGTCTCCTTGCGGCGGGCTTTAGGACCTGGCTCCCTTTCCGGGCTGCTTATTCTGCCGCCTTCCTGTGCATTTGAACTTGGCGCACGCACCCAACCTCCCACTTTCCGCTTGACCGTTCCTTCGCTCCCCGATGGGGGTGTGGCCACTCCTGACTCATGCCCTCCCCCCTGCGGCGAGCCGCCGGATCCCGATACCTGGCGCCCTTCCTCCCCACTGCGCTCTGTTGGGGACGTTGGCCCCGATTTCCAACTGCTGCTCTCTGAACCCCCTATTGTCCCTTTTTCCTGGGGTTTCCCCTTGATCTCCCCCCTTGCTCTGGCCACTGGCGCTCCTTTCTGTGAATCTTCCGATTCACTGGAAAGACTCGGAGATCTCGGGTCGTCGTCATCGCTCATCTTTCCTTCGGACTCCTCCCCCTCGCTCTCTGTTTCCTCCCTTGCCCTCGCCTCTGCTCCTGAACCCCTGACAAATGCTGATAGGGTAATATGGCAGTTGTGATAGGCTGTAAACCTTGTAGTCCCTTGTAGTCCCCACCCAAGGTGGAGATAAGGGAGGGAACCTGTGCTTCGGAAATAGAGAATATAAGCTTTGTTTTACTAACTTTGGGTGTGCCTATTTGCAAGAATGTTTTTGTAATCAATCTACTCTTTGCTGCTTCACCAATTTTGCTCAGATTTTATTTTGGGGGGGCTGTGTCAAGTCTAACAAAGTCCCAACACCTTCATTCCCCCACACCTGTCTTGGATCTGGCTGCTCTTAGCAGTACTTCGCTCTTCTTGGCCCTTGCTTCCTCTCATCATGTGACGGTCCCTTGGCGCCCTGTGCTCCTGTAGTCTCTGCTGCACCTTCACCCAGCCCAGGTGGCTCCATCTGCCTCTGTGCTCCAACGTCTCCAGAAAACTTTCTTGTGTCTTGCACAGAACTTCCTCAAGTCAGCCTTTCCTCATCCGGTTTCATAAGGGAAGCCTGCAGGATCAGGCCATTGGCCCTCCTAGTCTAGCATTCTGTCCTCACAGTGGTCAGCTAGGTGCCCATGGGAAGTCTGCAAGCTGGACATGAGCTCAACAGAACTCTGCTTCCCCACGATTCCCAGCTACTGGTATTCAGAGGCACATCACAACCATCCTGTTGGGTGCCCCACTGTTGCTGAAAGACCTACACTGGCTCCCAGTATGTTTCCAAGCACAATTCAAAGTGTTGGTGCTGACCTAAATGGCCTCAGCCCAGTATGCCTGAAGGAGTGTCTCCATCCCCCTCATTCTGCCCGGACACTGAGGTCCAACTTGAGGGTCTTCTGGCAGTTCCCTCCCTGCAAGAAGTGAAAGTACAGGGAACCAGGCAGAGGGCCTTCTCGGTAGTTCCTGCCCTGTGGAACACCCTTCCATCAGATGTCAAGGAAATAAACAAGTATCTGACTTTTAGAAGACATCTGAAGGCAGCTTTGTTTAGGAATGTTTTTAATGTTTTGTGTTTTATTGTGTTTTTAATATTCTGTTGGGAGCTGCCCAGAGTGACTGGGGAAACCTAGCTGGATGGGTGGGGTATAAATAAAATAATAATAATAATAATAATAATAATAATAATAATAATAATAATAATAATAATAGGAGTGACTTCCCCTCCACTCAATTTCACATATATACTGATGAGAATATGCTCCCTGCTTGTAATCCAGATAGAGACCTTGGCGTGGTTCTGGAGAACTCAACCCAGTGTTCAATAACTTTGAAAAATGGTAAAGTTGATGATGGGGGAAAGGGGTTGAAAATATAATGTCAGAACAGTCACTTCAAATGCCTTTTTACTTTATTTTAATTTAGTTTAAAGATATTTATGTTTATGTGGGGTTTTTTTTAATAAATCAGAAGAAATGGTACAATGTACAGACTTCTGGGACTGCACTGCAAGGCAGGTAAAAAGAAGGCCAAACCCTGTGCCTTTTTAAATTGGGTGAGCAGAACAGCAGATGTTTTTTCTGCCTGAAATTTGAACAGGACATCTGTGCGGAAGAGTTTCTCCAAGGCGCTTTGAAATAAAGTTGCTTATTCAGCTGTGGGAACGCACAGAGACACAAAGAACATAGGTGCTCAAATGCGTGATTTTTAATTAGCAGAAGAAGGAAAACAATCACCATAGAATCAGCTCCATTAAAAGCGCAAATGCGTAGCAAAGCGGGTTGCAGAGGCCATGAAAATGTTCAGGCTATGGATGTAACGCAGCCAACATCCTGACGTTATCTGTGCGAAAGAGAGAAGATTGTCAGATTCTGCAGTTTTTAATGCTGTATTACATAGGTAATCATGAATAAAAAGCTGAACACATTCAGATGCAAAACACAAACACAGATTTTAATATAAAGAAAAAGAGGATATGGGGCTTATCCTTTAAATCATGCTGTGGCTCGCCAGATGTTGTGGGAGCCCACCTCCCATTGGCCCCAACAGCCAGTATGGCAAGGGATCAAGGGTGAGGGAGATCTGTAGGCTGGCAACATCTGGAAAAACACAGATCGGCCTTTCCTGACTTGAATAGGTTCTGAGCATGATAATTTGTTGTTTGCCCCTTAAAAATACTGACTAACTTTGATGGGTGGTATATTGGATTGGATGTAGTGAATACATACATTTTAATAGTGGACAGATGAAAAATCAGAAGTTCATTCTTTTCTGAATCTTATTTTTTTCTACCTTTCTCTTTTAACCTCTTTTCTCCTCTGTTTCTTTCTTTGTCTCTCCTCCTCCCTTTTTGTGTGTTTTTACTGTATTTAGATAGTCTTGGTGTGGTTAAAAAAAGGGAAAAGGATATTAGGTTTTGTATTTTTCTCTGTGAATCTTAATAAAATTTATTAGAGAAAAATACAGAGTAACTTGAAATACACCAGTGATTTGAATGCAACTCTCCTCCTAACATAATACACGATGTCAATATTAGAAGGCCAATTGATATTTTAAAGCTTCCCTGTGGCTCTGCTCTTGTCAAGCTTAGTAAGACCAAAGCAATTCATTCTGATTGTTTTACTTCCACTATCCTTCACGTAACCTAGGTTTTGTGTTGTTGTTTTTGCAGAAAAACCCTCGATGTTAGCATGTGTTTCCTAAGGAAAGTATCCGCAACTGCAAATTCTGAGCCACAGCAGAACTTGATAGAAAAACTAGAACAAAACTGGGGTTTGGAGATGTGAACTGTCTCCTGGAAAAGTCCCCAAAGCACCTCAGTTCCTATATTAACTATGTCACAATGATCTAGACCATTTTGTCTTCCTCTTCTGTTACAGATCATAACTAGAAGACCAGCCTTCAGGTAGTCCGGATTTCTTTTAAAAAAGCTGGATGTTAGCATGTATTTCCTAAGGAAAGCATCAACAGCTGCAAATGCTAAGCCATAGCAGGGCCTGGAAGAAATACTGCGGCAGAATTTGGGTTTGGAGGGGAAACAATCCCTTGGAAAAGTCTTGAAAGCACCTCCATTTCTATATTAAATATTTCACAATGATTTGGACCATTTTGCTTTCCTGCATATCATAAACAGGAGAGGAAGAGAGTTGCCCAGGTGACAGACTCATCCTCTATGGCAGTGTTTCCCAACCTTTTTTGGGCAAAGGCACACTTGTTTGATGAAAAAAATCTGGAGGCACACCGCCATTACAGCCCCGTGACGTCAGCGCGCAGCGTCACGCCGGGAGGGACGCACGAAAGTCTAAGTTTCAATTTTTTTCCCTCCCCCTTGCCGGGGAACCTCCAAGCTTTGGGGGTGGGGGAGGGAGGAGGCAGCAAAGCGAGGCAGGAAGGAGAGCGCGGCTTGGCTGGGTGAGCTTTGGCAGGGGCAGGGAATGAGAGCCGCGAGGCGGGCGCTGCGGACGGAGGTGCTGCCCGCCGAGCTCGCAGGCAGCCAGGCAGGCAGACAGCAAGAGCCCCGCGCTGGGCGGCCTCTCCTCGCCGCCGCCGCCCCGCCTCTCGCCGCCCGACTCGCCCGCCTCCCTCCAGGCAACATCTCGCGGCACACCAGGCAACATCTCGCGGCACACTAGTGTGCCGCGGAACAGTGGTTGGGAAACACTGCTCTATGGTACAGCTCAGCATTTTAGAAAGCATCACCAGCACACGGTGGGCCAAGTTCATAGGCTCTTCCAGGATGGATGGAATTGAGGTGGGAACCTAACAGCCTATGAAGAAGCATGTAGAAGTTCTGGATGAGTCATTTCTTGGCCCCAGCAACTTCTACAGATCAGGCACGTGTAACAGACACAAGAACATGCCAAGCTGTTTTTTCACTCTGGCCAGCAGTATTCCTACTTATTGTGTTCTGTATACAAATATGCTATTCTTATTCTCCTGCCAGATACAGTGGTACCTCGCAAGACGAATGCCTCGCAAGACGGAAAACCCGCAAGACGAAAGGGTTTTCTGTTTTGGAGGCGCTTCGCAAGACGAATTTCCCTATGGGCTTGCTTCGCAAGACGAAAGCCCATAGGGAAATCTCTGGGGACATCTTTTAAATGCTGGTGGTGGGGAGCAAAGCCTTCCCCCCCTCCGGCCTTCAGAAGAGGTCCAGGAAGGCCGGCGGGGGCCAAAAGGCTTTGCTCCCCACCGCCAGCATTTTAAAAGCAGTCCGGGATAGCAGGGAAGCGCTTCCCGCTATCGCGGATGGCTTTTGAAAGCAGGCGGGGGGGAGCAAAGACTTTCACCCCCCGCCCGCCTTCAGAAGAGGTCCTGGACCTCTTCTGAAGGTGAACGGGGGGCTAAAGTCTTTGCTCCCCCCTGCCTGCCTTCCCGGGAGAGCGGAGAAAGGCAGCACGTTTCTCCGCTGTCCCGGACGGCTTTTGAAGGCAGGCGGGGGGGGGCAAAGACTTTCGCCCCCCGCCCGCCTTCAGAAGAGGTCCAGGACCTCTTCTGAAGGCGGGTGGGGGGCAAAAGTCTTTGTCCCCCCTGCCTGCCTTCCCAGGGGCTTTTACATCGCCCCGGACAGCGGAGAAGTCCTTCGCTGTCCCGGGCGATTTTAAAATGCCGCCCGCCAGCATTTTAAGATTGCCCCGGACAGTGGAGAAGTCCTCCGCTGTCCCGGGGTTTTTTAAAATGCTGGGGGTGGGAAGAAAAGCCCTTGTCCCCCCCAGCCTTCAGAAGAGGTCGGGGGACAGACTGTCCCCGGACCTGGTCTGAAGGCGGTTTCCATAGGAACGCATTAATTGATTTTCAATGCATTCCTATGGGAAACCGTGCATCGCAAGACGAAAAACTTGCAAGAAGAAAAAACTTGTGGAACGAATTAATTTTGTCTTGCGAGGCACCACTGTACATTAATAGGTCTTAAAAGCCATCCTGGGTTTTGATTTGCACCCGGTTCTCTCCAAACTGGCTTAGATAAAAAGAACCAATGGACAAAACAATCCTGACAGCAGGGCAGGAGATGCATCTAGAATTCTTTTTTTTTAAAAATAAATATTTATTGAATTTTCACAAATCATAAAAACACACACAATACACAATACAAACATACACACACCAAAACAAACACGTATAATTTCAAATCCCTCTTTTCTTAAAACTTACTTCACCGACTTCCCCATACCTCCCCTTTCTGCATTCCAATTCCCAAATTTATTTCAGCAAATCCTCCCCCTTAATTTTATCTAATTTTTGATGCATCTAGAATTCTTACCTATCTTCTGCAGCACCATCTTTTTGAGTTACCACAATGTCCCTTGTGATTTTTGCCTGGTGGGCAAAAGCCATTATGGCAGCTGCCACCCAACCTGTGACATTCTGCCTCTGACTTCTGCGCAAGTGCTGTAGGAAAAAGAAAGAACAAGTTGTGTTCTCATTGTCATTCCTGCTAATAGCAGACTCAGCTGGTGAGTGGCAATAGGACTGTAGCCAAATTACCGTATTTTTTGCTCTATAAGACTCACTTTTTGCCTCCCAAAAAGTAAGGGGAAATGTGTGTGCGTCTTATGGAGCGAATACAGGCTGCACAGCTATCCCAGAAGCCAGAACAGCAAGAGGGATCGCTGCGCAGTGGTCCCTCTTGCTGTTCTGGCTTCTGAGATTCAGAATATTATTTTTTCTTGTTTCCCTCCTCCAAAAACTAGGTGCGTCCTATGGTCTGGTGCATCTTATAGAGCGAAAAATACAGTAATAGAAGGGGCTGTGGCTGGAGCACTGGATAGAGGCACCTTCCCCTATTGGAAACCACCCAAATAACAAGAGAATGATTTCCGGGACTTCTTGGGCAGCCTCACATAGAGTACATTCCATTAACCCAGCTTTGAGGTTACCAATGCATGGAATATAATGGTTTGGCTTTCCGTGTCCAGGAATGACCATAGCTAACAAACCAGATGAAATAGGTAAAATACACTCCTGGGCACAGGGGTTATTTGGGGCTCTATTGACAAAGATGCATCCAGGAACATCCCAAACTACACATTTCTACTCCACAGGGACTGCACCACCCTGAACAGTTAACCTTTCTTTCTCCTGGACATGGGATCACCCACCCAAATAAGGTTCCATATTTGCAGCATTCAAACAAAGTTTATTGCCCCCCCATCTAATCCACCACTGAAAATTAGGTAAGCAAAAGGAAGAGGAATAATAATAATATTTGTTTGTTTGCCACCCCTCTGACTGGGTTGCCCCAGCCACACTGGGCAGCTTTCAACAAATTAAAATGCAGTAAGACATCAAATCTTGCTTAGCAGCCTGGCTCCTATAGAGCAAGGACTACATCTCCAATCACACATGGTCAGTGGTCATGGTGACTGGGCTTCAAGGGAAGTGGAGCCTCAAAACATCCAAGGACCCATTGGTTGTCCACCATGCTACAGAACATGATAGCAAGCAGTTGCATATTTTCCCGAAGTCCCCGTGTAGGGATCCACTATAGAACTGCTTTGAGCTTTACTACAATCAAGTGGCATATAAATTTTAATGAAATAAATAAGTAACCTTACCTGGAGCAGCCATCAGCACAAAGAAGAGAACAGCTGCAAGGAAGGCAAAGATCTTCATGACTGAAAGATTGGATGGTGTTTCAAGAGATGGTGGGATGGAGAGATGCTCAAAAGGTTCTTGTATTTATATGACAAAAAGGAGCATGTCACACCATGGGTTGGACATCTTGTGCGTGCTGTGCAATATTTTGCTGCAGTTGCATATTAGCACAATTAAGTGAAGATCTCCCTAGATAAGTTAGGAAAGGATTCATAAGGAAGTTACAGCCTGAAGACAACAGCCTGTTGTCTAGACATTACTTGTAATTCCGGAACTGATGTTAATCAAATGATGCTAATTCCTAGTTTTATGTTTCTTTTCCAAGTCTTCCTCACCTTCTTCCACCCTAGAATGCTTAAAAATTGGCAAGCTAAAATTAATAAATTTCAAGGGAAGTCCCAAAGAATCTCAATAGAGTTAAATCCTTAGCTAAAGACAATTATGCAAACCTGGGGGGGGGGGGGTTATGGCAGTAACGACTGGCTCTGGGCTGCTTATCACTCAGCTCAATACAGTTTCATGAGAAAATACATGATACTGCTGTATCTATTACCACTTCATGGAATTTTGAAAAAAATAAAATAAACCTGTGCCGCTAGAGCAATTGTTGATAGATGTGGGGAATATATCCCTAAGTTGTGATCTTACACATCCCTTGGGAAGACAGGCAAACTAATACCAGTGTACTGGATGAAGCAAAGACCACCAGTGTTGAAGCAATGATTCTTCATCATCAACTTTGTTGGACTGGTCATGTTGTGTGGATGCCTGATGATCGTCTTCCAAAGCAACTACTCAATTCCGAACTTAAAAATGGAAAGCTGGTGGTCAACAAAAGAGGTTTAAAGACTCTCTCAAGGCAATTTTTTTAAAAAAAGTAGTATAAACACTGACAACTGGGAAACACTGGCCTGCGAGCGCTCCAATTGGAGAACAGCCTTTACCAAAGGTGTCATGGGCTTTGAAGACACTCGAAATCAGGATGCAAGGGAGAAATGTGCTAAGAGGAAGGCACGCTTGGCAAATCCACGCCGTCATCAACTCCTGCCTGGGAACCAATGTCCCCACTGTGAAAGGACGTGTGGGTCCAGAATTGGCCTCCACGGTCACTTACGGACTCATTGCTAAAACCGTGTTTGTGGAAGACAATCTTACTCAGCTACAAGTGATCGCCAAAGAAGAAGAAGATCCCTCAGTTGGTTCCAAAAAAATACAATATATATGCCTGTTAGAAGATTTAGTTATGAAAGCATGGGCAACCAGAGACCACTAACGAAAGCAAAACAAATTATGCTGAACAAGGGAAATAGGGGCTCACATGCAATAACCCTGATACCATCATGAGCACAAATCATTGCGAATGCCCAATAAAAAGGATACCTGGAGGGTTCAGTACCTTTGCTTCACTGAGCATTGATTTTGATTTGTTAACACAGGGTTCATGGAACAATGCACATTGACATCCTGCATTCATCCTGATTTTATTAAGAGGTCTTCACATACAGGGCCGGATTTAGGTTTGATGAGACCCTAAGCTACTGAAGGTAATGGGGCCCTTGATATGTCCAGCTGTCCTTTGTCAACAACAAATTGTCACTGTTTCTTGTGTTGAATATATGCTGTATGGTAATTTATGGACCTAATAGGTGTCGCGGATGGCGCTGTGGTCTAAGCTACTGAGCCTAGGGCTTGCTGATCAGAAGGTCGACGGTTCAAATCCCCGCAATGGGGTGAGCTCCCGTTGTTCGGTCCCTGCTCCTGGCCACCTAGCAGTTCGAAAGCATGTCAAAGTGCAAGTAGATAAATAGGTACCGCTCCGGCGGGAAGGTAAACGGCGTTTCCGTGTGCTGCTCTGGTTCACCAGAAGTGGCTTAGTCATGCTGGCCACATGACCCGGAAGCTGTATGCCAGCTCCCTCGGCCAGTAAAGCGAGATGAGCACCTCAACCCCAGTGTCGTCTGCGACTGGACCTAATGGTCAGGGGTCCCTTTACCTTTAATAGGTGTCTAAAGCCATTTGCACCTAACAAAATATGTATTTTATAAAAATAATTGTTGAATTGAAATACAATTAAGAAGAAATGGTTTTTTATATTATATTATATTTTTGAAATGTACATCCAGTTTTTTCCCCTTTAAATTTTTTTGGGGCCCCCAAGATTTCCTGCTTGGCAGGGGGTTGGACTCGATGGCCCTTGTGGTCTCTTCCAACTCTATGATTCTATGATTCTAAGATAGTGGGGCCCTAAGCTATAGCTTGTTTAGCTTATACGTAAATCTGACACTATTCACATATCTTCTATTTTAGGCATTCATTGATACCACATTTTAAAATGCATTTCCCAATCAATGACAATCTCTGGAGGTGTCCCAAGAACCTCATTTTCTAATCTTACAGTTAATCACATTTCAACACTGGCTTGCAAATTACTTTTTATATAAAAAAAAGTTCTCATGAAAATTCCTCAACCTTTTCATGAACATTTTTTTTTTACAGATTTGCATACAATCTGGAATAATAAACTTCCCAATTTGTCTGTTGCTTGGTCTAAACATGGCACATGACGGGCATTTTCTGCTTTCATTTGTCATGCCTGTACCAAGTATAGGTTCAACAGAGAATGCATCTTCTGCATAGAAACGAGGTCTGTGAACCTTTCCAGGACAGTTCTGATCCAATAGGAAACTATTGATGCAATGTTTCAGTGGTACCATTACTTGGTTTGAATCTCCTTTGGGTGAGTTGACACTGGCATTTTTGTAAAATTGCTTTATTTACAAACATTCAAGTAGCACATAAATTGCTTTTAATTTTTATTTTTTTACACATTTGCAGACAGCATGGAAGTCGAGGCAAGCAGCAGGCAAACAGATTCACTACCACACATTGGACGAAAACAACCATTTCTTCAGCTGGGGTACAAATCTTTTTTGGTCAGGATTTTGATGCAAACCTACCTGATCCCCACTTTCAGAAACATGCGTATACTGTATATAGTATTGGTGAAAATGGCATATAAACGTGCATTATTATAGGATATATTGCTTGTAGAAATGTTTGTGTCAGCAAAATTGCACACAGAGCGGTGTAGATATATGGGGAGAAATTTGCATTAAAATATTGGTGAATCTTCATGAGGACATTTTCCATTTAAAAAAGAAGCTACAAACGGATTCAGAAATGTGGTGAGCAGAAACTTAAAACTGGGAAAAAAATAAGAAACTGAGAGAAATGAAATTGAGAGATTCATCCATCCTTCACCTTCCCTAAGGCACCCTTCCCCAGTGTGATAACTGCCAGATCAACCATGGTCAGTATTGCCAATGGTCAAGGATGAGAGCAGTTGCAATCCAAGATATCTGGAAGAAACCAGTTTGGGGGAGATTCTCATAAGCGATGGGGTCATAATTGCAAGGCCTTTCCTTCGACGGGCAATAGATTCCACCCACTCGCTTTGTACTGATCAAACATGATAGGAAGCCGTTGATCAATTGTAGGTGTGCCCAATTCTCATTACAGATTTGCATCCCTGCACATATCTCACTCTTCCTTCCCAGAAGCAATGTGAAGCAGTGTTTTGAAATCAGCCAAATTGGCCGTTTTGCTTAAATAATTGTCAACAACAGCATTGGAGACAGAAGTATGTCACACGGGTTTACAGACAGAGCTCAGGGGAAACATTGGCTCCCAGTACATTTCCGAGCACAATTCAAAGTGCTGACGTTTGAAGCCCTAAATGGCCTCGGTCCTGTATACCTGAAGGAGCATATCCACCCCCTATCGTCCGGCCCGGACACTGAGATCCAGTTCCGAGGGCCTTCTGGCGGTTCCCTCACTGTGAGAAGTGAAGCTACAGGGAACCAGGCAGAGGGCCTTCTCAGTAGTGGTGCCCACCCTGTTGAATGCCCTCCCATCAGATGTCAAGGAAATAAACAAAAATCTGACTTTTAGAAGACATCTGAATGCAGCCTTGTTTATGGAAGTTTTTATTGTTCGAAGTTTTATCACATCATCATCATCATCATCATCATCATCATCATTATTATTATTATTATTATTATGTTGGGAGCCACCAAGAGTGGCTGGGGAAACCCAGCCAGATGGGTTGGGTATTAATAATAATAATAATAATAATAATAATAATAATAATAATAATAATTAAACTAACCTGGTAACTTTGCAACTTTGTTTGCAGACCTACACACAGACGCCTTTCAATGAAGTTTTGAGGCAGAGGATTCCAACTTCACCCACTGCCTTCTCCCATTACCAATACAGTGTGCTTGTGTTGTAGAGGTCAGCACTAGGAGACCAGACAGTTCCTGCTGATCTTTGGCTAACTGGACCAGTGTCCCAATCTTCCATTATTGCACTATACTTCTTTCTAGCCTTCTGGTGTCACAAATGGCCATTCCTAAATATATGTTCAGGAATGCACCTCCCTTCAGCCGTCTTTCGATTCCTGCCCTGTGAGAGGGATCCTCAGAGAGTGAGGAAAGAGAGTAAGACCTCGAAGTTTGCTCTCACTGGACTTCCCCTAGTCAGGGCCACCTGCCACCATTTGTGTTGCAAGAAGAATAAAAGGAAAGAGAAAGAGACAGGCAAAGATCAGTGTAAAGCTTGTTGGAGCTGGAGACTCTGCCATGCAGCTACTGACCACCACTAGGAAGGATGCTAATGAATACTTTAATATTATGATTGTGATTCTATTAAAGTATCTTTATTCCTTGCAAGCCACCCTGGAAGGATTTGTATCCTGACATCATCATCATCATCATTTATTTATACCCCACCTAAATGGCAACCAAAATGGTCAAAGGCCTGGAAACGATGCCTTATGAGGAACGGCTAAGGGAGCTGGGCATGTTTAGCCTGGAGAAGAGGAGGTTAAGGGGTGATATGATAGCCATGTTCAAATATATAAAAGGATGTCATATAGAGGAGGGAGAAAGGTTGTTTTCTGCTGCTCCAGAGAAGTGGACACGGAGCAATGGATCCAAACTACAAGAAAGAAGATTCCACCTAAACATTAGGAAGAACTTCCTGACAGTAAGAGCTGTTCGACAGTGGAATTTGCTGCCAAGGAGTGTGGTGGAGTCTCCTTCTTTGGAGGTCTTTAAGCAGAGGCTTGACAACCATATGTCAGGAGTGCTCTGATGGTGTTTCCTGCTTGGCAGGGGGTTGGACTCGATGGCCCTTGTGGTCTCTTCCAACTCTATGATTCTATGATTCTATGATTCTATCTGGCTGGGTTTCCCCAGACACTCTGGGCAGCTCCCAACAGAATATTAAAAACACGATAAAACATCAAACATTAAAAACTTCCCTAAACAGGGCTGCCTTCAAATGTCTTCTAAAAGTCAGATAGTTGTTTATTTCCTTGACATATTATGGGGGGCGGCGCGTTCCACAGAGCAGGTGCCACTGCCGAGAAGGCCCTCTGCCTGATTCCCTGTAACCTCACTTCCCGTAGTGAGGGAACCGCCAGAAGGCCCTCGTAAGCTGAACGATGGGGGTGCAGACGCTCCTTCAGGTATACCGGGCCGAGGCTGTATACCTGACAGGAGGGACATAAGCCATTGTAATATATAAATTCTTTGCACATCTCCATTCTGGAGAGAGCAAAGCCACTTCCGAGCTGGAGAGGAGGTGGGGTTGCGGGCCCACCCCCTCCCCATGCAGGCATTGGCAGGGGTAATTGTTACTCAAATGAAGGGGGGGAAGGAAGGGCCATCACCTTCCCCCAAAGAGAAGGGTAGTCTGGTAAAGGACTCCGGGGGGCGTTGCCCTGTCCGAAGCCTATGGAGGTGTGGGCCTAAGGCACGCCCCCAAGCGGTGACACCCGGGGGATCCTAGTTGGCGTACTTCAGCAGGACTCCCCCGGCTGGTCGTTAACCCTTCCCAGTCTCCATGCCGGGTAGTCGATAGGAACCAACGCCTAAGGCCAATACCTCTCAATTCCTGTGATCAATAAAGTTGTGGCCTTTTTTGCCCATTAACCTTAAATAATGTGTCCTGTGTCTTCATTTCACATGGGGGGAGGGGACTTGCCACGCAACACAGGAGCTCTAGTGACTTCAGAGGACATACTGAAACAAATGATTAGGGACGGCCATTTCTCCACAATTTAGGTAATGGAGAGTTGGATTTAGAGGGTGGTGCAGGGGGAAGTGAACTTTGGTTGGATAGAGCCCGTTGCATCATTTCCCCAGCCAGCAGTAAACCTCCTGAAGCTGGCTACACATTATGCTGGAAGAGGAGAGCATTAGAAGACAGGGAAGCATCCTCACGTTGCCTAAGAAACTGACCAACTCTTCCCTATACGACACTTCGGTCTGTGGTATAGAGCCTGGTACCAGAACACTGGGAAAAAGTATAGCACACTAATGGAAGGTTGGGACACTGGTTCAGTTGCCCAAAGAGCTGCGAGAAGTGGCTGGTCTCCCAGTGCTGACCTCTACAACACAAGCATCCTGGTAATAGGAGAAAGGTGAACTCAAAAGTTTCATTGAAAGGCGTCTGTGTGGTTATGTGCATATCTGCAACCAAAGCTGCAAAGTCACCAGGTTAGTTTCAGCTGGGCCCTGTCTGTAAACCCATGTGACACACTTCTGTCACCATAGCTGTTGCTTACAATTATTTTTGTTCAGGAGCCATTTTTTTCTGGTTCCAAAATTTCCTTTCCTTTCCATTTGGGAAGGAAGTGTGAAGTATCTGCAAGGATGTAAATCAGTTACGAGCATCAGACACACCTAAGATTGGTCAATGCTGTTCTGTCAACAGGACTTGATCATGACACAGCAAGTAGCTGGAATCGATTGCCAGTAAAAGGAAAAGCTTTGCAAATACGACCCAATCATTTATGCATTGTTAAGTGTTGTTGGCACCGATATATGCATTTGTATTTACATTTTTCTTTAATAAAGTTAAACTTCAGTTGTCGAATGTAATCCGTTCTGGAAGCCTGTTCGGCTTCTGAAATGTTCGACAACTGAGGCATGGCTTCCGATTCGTTGCAAGAGCTACTTCGGACATTCAGCTTCCAAAAAACGTTTGAAAACCAGAGCATTTACTTCTGGGTTTTCGGTGTTCGGAAGCCTAAACATTCCAAAACCTTGCCATTTGGGGGCCGAGGTTTGACTGTATAATTATTTTTTGTAGACATTGCTTGGCCGGCTGCTGAAAAAGCATCACAAAATTCAGGGCAAGGCAGAAAAACTGCTGTACTTCTGTGGTTTATTGTTTCTGAATCAGGTAGGTGTGCACTAAAATCTTGGCTAAACCAGATCTGTCCCCCCAAGTGAAAGAATGTTTGCATCCAGTGTGAGGTAGTGGATCTTTTGCCCTGTGGGAATGCCTGCCATTTGCCTCTACTTACAGTATGTGCTGCCTGCATACTTGCAAAAAAAAGGAAAAGCAATTTTATAAAAAATGCCATAGGTTTCAAGTGCCCTGTCATCCAAAGGAAGCCAAAACCAAGTAATGATGCTGTTGGAACTTCTCACCAATAGGAATGGGTTAAAGAGTCAATCAAGGCCTGCAAAACATGTTACAGTGGTACCTCGTTTTACGGACGGGATCCATTCTGGAGGTCCATTCATAACATCAAAAGCCCACAACTCGAAGTGCCGCATCTGTGCAGGTGCATGGCATGATTTAGTGCTTCTGCGCATGTGTGAGCAGAGAAACCTGGAAGTAACCCATTCCTGGTACTTCTGGGTTGCCATGGGAAGCAACCTGAACAGACGCAACATGAAGCGGAGCAACACGAGGTATGACTGTACTAGTTTTTCTGCATAAGGTGAATCTTCCAAGACTTTTGGACTCTCAAAGAGAGGAAAAGCAGCAGTTCGCAAGTGTTCCTCATGGCCACTGGGTGCTGTTGACCAGATAAGTGGCTATTTGGAAGCTTGCATTGAATGTATTGTTTAGAGTTTGACATGATCATAATCATTCATCTAAAAAGGTAAAGGGACCCCTGACCGTTAGATCCAGTCATGATTGACTCTGGGGTTGTGGCGCTCATCTCGCTTTATTGGCCGAGGGAGCCGGCATACAGCTTCCGGGTCATGTGGCCAGCATGACGAAGCCACTTCTGGCGAACCAGAGCAGCACAAAGAAATGCCGTTTACCTTCCTGATGGAGCGGTACCTATCTATCTACTTGCACTTTGACGAGCTTTTGAACTGCTAGGTTGGCAATAGCAGGGAGCGAGCAATGGGAGCTCACCCCATTGCGGGGATTCGAACCGCCGACCTTCTGATCGGCAAGTCCTAGGCTCTGTGGTTTAACCCACAGTGCCACCCGCGTCCCTAATCATTCATCTAGCCACGTTTAAAGAAATAAAAGGCAAACAAGGTGCTATCCTATTCATATGGATAAAAATTGTTTTTCTTTTTGTTATTGTTACGGCTACTGCTACCCAGGGGCAGAGGAAGGGGAGTGCAGTGGGGGAGGGTCGCCCCGGGTGTCACCACTGAGGGGGGGGGTGTCAAAATGCCAGGTGGCACTCACCACGGGGCCTGCAGCACCTCCGAGCCTCTCCTGGGTGGCATGGGCACGTGTGGTGGCTTGGGCACACACAGGATCTGCGCTGCCCAAATGGTCCACCCGCTGCCTCCCCACCAACTCTAGGGCAGCTGAGTTGGAGGAGGCAGGCAGACTCTGGAGACCCCGCAGTGCTCCCTGCCCCTATGGGTGGCTTGCCCTGCCCTTGCCCCATCCCTAAAGCTCATAAGCAGGCATAGGCAAACTCGGCCCTCCAGATGTTTTGGGACTACAACTCCCATCATCCCTAGCGAACAGGACTAGTGGTCAGGGATGATGGGAATTGTAGTCTCAAAACATCTGGAGGGCCGAGTTTGCCTATGCCTGCTCATAAGCATGGCAGGTCCAATCCAAATGTCAACATGGGGCAGAAGAGATTTCTAGCTGCTTGGAGCAGCTGCTTGCTGGGGTCAAGAAAATGTTTTTAGCAAAAAAATATATATCTGGAAATGGTAGCAGTTTATGCCATGCAACCAGTTGTGGAGAGAAAATGCTGGTTTTCCCATGTACCATCACAGGGCAGATTAGGCTGAAATAGCTCATGCTTGCTGCCCCAACCACACCTTTATTTGATGGTGGGTCAGTGGTGGGGTACATTCATTGCACAGGGGAAAGGTTTTTAATTCAGTCCATGGTTTATGCAGGTAGGGTCTGAGAAGACTCCTGTGTGGAAATCTGGACAGCTGATTTCAGTCCAACTAGGCAATACCGAACTAATTGGAAGATCAACTAGCACATAAGGCAACACCACCTGCTACCTCTTTCAGGTTCTCTCTAGATAATTACATGCAATATCTAGATAACAGGCTATTGACTTCGGGCTGTAACTTCCTTATGAATCCTTTCCCAATTATCTAGGAAAATATTTGCACAATTATGCTAATATTCAACTGCAGCAAAAACAAAAGCAAAGCACCCACGCCATGCTGTGACACGTTTCTCTTTGCCCCATAAGTACAAGGACTACTCTAACATCTCTACATCCTGTCAACTCTTGAAACGATATCTAATTTTTCAGCCATGAAGATCTTTGCTCTTTTCACAGCTGTTCTCTTCTTTGTGCTGATGGCTGCTCCAGGTAACGATATTTATTTATTTATTTAAAAATACAGTCAAATCTCGGTTGTCAAACACAATCCATTCTGGAAGACAATTCGATTTCCGAAACGTTTGACAACTGAGGCATGGCTTCTGATTGCAAGAGCTTCTTGCACTCAAGCAGAAGCCGTGTCGGACGTTCGGGTTCTGAAAAATGTTCAAAAACCAAAGCATTTACTTCTGTGTTTTTGGTGTTGGGGAGCCAAAACGATGAAAAACAGAGCCGTTCAAGAACTGAGGTTTGACCGACAACGACTTTATTTGCGTAGCCAACAGGCCATAGCATCAAAGGACAAACACCGACAGAAATACATTACAAATATAGTTACCATATAATCTTATGACCTATTAAAACCCTAGATAGAAGCTGGATTAACATTCATCAATGATGAATGGCGGCCTTTTCTCTGGTAGATTGTTCCAGGTCGGTTAAGTAAATAGACCAGCCAAATTGAAAGATTATAAATATAAATATAACCTTGGAGGGATGAAAGGCCAGGCCAGGGAGAAAGATAATAATAACCAGATGCAGATAAGTTAAAAATCTCAGTACTTAAAACTTAGCAGAGATAATAAAATACTAATAATAAAACATAGAGATAATAATGATAAGATCCTAGGCAAGGAATCCGAGTGACGACACTGATGTCATTCAGATGGCAGCTCTCAGTCTCCTTGCTCTCTCGAAAAATTTAGCAACCTTTTCTGTTGTCAAGCTGTTCAGGTCGGTTAGAAGTGAGAACAATTTGGCTTCACAAGAGCGGCCCAGGATGGCAGATAGGAGCGGCGTGATGGTCTTTTCCCTGAGATCTTTATATAGGGAACAAGACAGGAGGATGTGTGACACAGTCTCTACGTAGCCAGCTCCACAGGGGCAGAGCCGGTTCTTGAATGAAATTTTTTGATATCTACCTTCAAGAACAGCTGAGGGTAACGTATTTAGTCTGGCCAATGTAAAGGCCCGCCTGAGTTTTGGAACCAGGTTCAAAGTTCTTGTTTTAATTTATGAAGCCCTGAACAACTTGGGTACATCCAGGACCCCGAGAATCCTTATATTCCAGCTCAGTCCCTGAAATCATCTGCAGGGATGTCAGTGGTTGTGCCCAAAGTTGGCGATGCCCATTTGACAACAACAGGAAACCAAGCCTTTAGTGTCACATGTGGTGTCCTCTGGTGCCTTCTCTTTCAACTTTTAGACCCCTCCTGAAAACATTTCACTTACATCATGCGTATGCAGTCTGTTAAGGATACGTTGCTCCAAAACAATGAGCTGCTTTCTGATTTTAACATTTTTATATCATTTTTTTCTTGTATGGTTTTACATACAATATTTGTAAATGGCCCTGATATATATATATTTATATATAGTGGTACTTTGGGTTACAGATGCTTCAGGTTATGCGATTTCGGGTTGTGCACCGCGCGGAACCCGGAAGTACTGGAACGGGTTACTTCCGGGTTTTAGCGCTCACGCATGCACAGAAAAACTAAATCGTGCTTTGCGCATGCACAGAAGTTCTGAATTGTGACCCGCGTGTGTGCAGACGCGGTGCTGCGGGTTGCGAATGCTGCAGGTTGTGAACGTGCCTCTTGCATGGATCATGTTCACAACCCAAGGTTCCACTGTATAAATATAAATTTATGTGTAAATGGCCCTGATATATATATTTATATATAAATATAAATATTGGGATAGATTCCTTTATAAATGAATTAATAAGTGATAAAAAAGATGTCTGTGCCTGGGAAGTCCATTGAATGCACAGAAATCATTCCTTTGTTATTGGGGTGGTTTCCAATAGGGGAAGGGGTCACCCAAGTTCAGTATGAGAGGGAGGAAGTGGGAATTGCACCCACATGTTACAGGCTTGGGTGCCTCTGTCCAGTGCTCCAGCCACAGCCCCTTCTATTAAGTTGGCTACAGTCCTATTGCCACCCACCAGCTGAGTCTGCTATTAGCAGGAATGACAATGAGAACACAACTTGTTCTTTCTTTTGCTACAGCACTTGCGCAGACGTCAGAGGCAGAATGTCGCAGGATGGGTGGCAGCTGCCATAATGGCTTTTGCCCAATAGGCAAAATTCACAAGGGACATTGTGGTAACCCGAAAAGATGGTGCTGCAGAAGATAGGTAAGAATTCTAGATGCATCTCCTGCCCTGCTGTCAGGATTGTTTTGTCCTTTCGTTCTTTTTATCTAAGCCAATTTGGAGAAGTCCCAGTCCAAGCCAAAACCCGGGCTGGCTTTTAAGACATATCAATGTATCTGGCTGGGACACGGGTGGCCCTGTGGTTTAAACCACAGAGACTAGGGCTTGCCAATCAGGTCGGCTGTTTGAATCACCGCAACGGGGTGAGCTCCCGTTGCTCGGTCCCTGCTCCTGCCAACCTAGCAGTTCGAAAGCACGTCAAAGTGCAAGTAAATAAATAGGTACCGCTCTGGCAGGAAGGTAAACGGCGTTTCCGTGTGCTGCTCTGGTTTGCCAGAAGCTGCTTAGACATGCTGGCCACATGACCCAGAAGCTGTACGCCGGCTCCCTCGGCCAATAAAGTGAAATGAGTGCCGCAACCCCAGAGTCAGTCACGACTGGACCTAACAGTCAGGGTCCTTTACCTTAATGTATCCGGCAGGAGAATAAGAATAGCATATTTGTATACAGAACACAATAAGTAGGAATACTGCTGGCCAGAGTGATAAAATAGCTTGGCATGTTCTTGTGTCTGTTACACGTGCCTGATCTGTAGAAGTTGCTGGGGCCAAGAAATGACTCATCCAGAACTTCTACATGCTTCTTCATAGGCTGTTAGGTTCCCACCTCAATTCCATCCATCCTGGATGAGCCTATGAACTTGGCCCACCGTGTGCTGGTGATGCTTTCTAAAATGCTGAGCTGTACCATAGAGGCTGAGTCTGTCACCTGGGCAACTCTCTTCCTCTCCTGTTCTTCTGTTTATGATATGCAGGAAAGCAAAATGGTCCAGATCATTGTGAAATAGTTAATATAGAAATGGAGGTGCTTTCAAGACTTTCCCAAGGGATAGTTTCCCCTCCAAACCCAAATTCTGCCGCAGTTTTTCTTCCAGGCCCAGCTATGGCTTAGCATTTGCAGTTGTTGATGCTTTCCTTAGGAAATACATGCTAACATCCAGCTTTTTTGAAAGAAATCTGGGCTACCTGAATACTGGCAGAAATCAGAAATCAGAATGAATTGCTTTTGGTCATGCTAAGCTTAACAAGTGCAGAACCAGTGGGAAGCTAAAGCCTTTCAATCACTACCCCCCATTAAAAAAAATTATTGGCCTTGACATAGTGTATTAAGTTTAGAGGAGGGGTCGATACAAATTTCAAGTTATTCTGTGTCTTTAATGAGGAAACAACAAATTCTGCTGGTGAAAATGTATTCAAAGCAGAAGAGGCTGATCTGTGTTCTTCCAGATGTTGCCAGTTTCCAACTCTTCCATCACCCTTGTCCCCCTGCCATGCTGGCTGTTGGGGCCATCGGGAGGAAGAGTCTAACAACATCTGGCAGGCTAGAAGATCCCTATCTCATTTGAAGGATAAATAACGTATCAATATAGGGATGTGGGTGGTGCTGTGGGTTAAACCACAGAGCCTAGGGCTTGCTGATCAGAAGATCGGCGGTTCGAATCCCCGTGACGGGGTGAGATCCCATTGCTCAGTCCCTGCTCCTGCCAACCTAGCAGTTCGAAAGCATGTCAAAGTGCAAGTAGATAAATAGGTACCACTCCGGCGGGAAGGTAAACGGCGTTTCCGTGCGCTGCTCTGGTTCGCCAGAAGCAGCTTAGTCATGCTGGCTACATCACCTGGAAGCTGTACGCCGGCTCCCTTGGCCAATAAAGCGAGATGAGTGCTGCAACCCCAGAGTCGGTCACGACTGGACCTAATGGTCAGGGGTCCCTTTACCTTTACCTTAACGTATCAATACATTTTCCCTCTTTCTCTTTGTATTTAAATATGTGTTTGTGTTTTTGAGATGTATGCGTTCAGCTTTTTAGTCCTGATTATTTATGTAATACAACATTAAAAACTGCAGAATCTGACAATGTTTTTTCTCTTTGGTGCAGATAACCTCAAGATGTTGTCTACTCACCGTGGATTTTAGGGTAGCTTGAACATTTGATGGTAATGCTCTTCTGATTTGCCTCCAGCTTTTAATGGAGCTGATTCTATGGTGATAGTTAAATAAAAATAATTAAAGACAATATATTTGAGCATCTATGTTTTGTGTGTGTCTGTGTATTGAAGAAGTAGATTGCCAAAGAGATCTTTTCGGGGTGCAGATGTAGAGAAATTCACACTTCTCTGAATATTGCAATGTGGTTTTCTTGCTGAGTTATGTCTACAAAAAATGCAGTTATTAGGGAAAATTGCACTGCAAGGATGTCTATATTAGACAAGATTACATACAGAAATCTGCATAGTGGGGAAAATGCGCATTTAAATGCTGATGAATTTTCATGAGGACGTTTAAGAAATGCAAAGCAGTTTGGAGAACTGATCTTAAGATATGGAAAACGAGCAACTGAGGAAAACTGAAATTAATAGATGCAGGCTAATGACAATTGTGGTCTCAACCATTTTGAGGGTGTCACATTGCCTACTCCAATTGAAGGCACCAGCAGGTTGCCACCTTCCAAAAAAAACCCCCAAACATCTTTGTTGTTAGGAACAATACTTTAGCTTTATACTGTAGAAGCCTTTGCTAATTGCTCAGAGGATATACACAGAATCTCATAATACTGAAAAAAAACACTTTGCAGGGGAGGCCAAAAATTATAGCAACCACATCAGGCAGTTATTTTTTTTTTTATAATAATTTTTTTATTGCTTTTTTTCCAAGGTCGGAATACATCGTCAGTAACACAACAAAAGCGGTTTTACAGAAAGAAAAAAAGAAATTATAGAAGAAAATTCACTTTTTCAAATCAATTTTCATGATCAACCGGACTTCCCCACGTCCTCCATCCCCTGCTTTCTTTACAATAAAAATAAACAGCAAATTAATACCTTATTTCATATGTTTTTGTGTTTTCATTTGGTTATATAGTCTGCAATTTATACTTTTCTAGATCATAACTTGGTTTCCATCATTTACCAATCTCAATACTGAAGCTTGTTTTTTCCAAAGGCTTAGCAAATTCTCAACATTCATATAACTTATAGTGTTTTTGTAGATAGTCCTTAAATTTTTTCCAATCCTCTTCCACTTCCTCTTCTCCCAGATCTCGGATTCTGCCTGTCATTTCGGCTAGTTCCATGTAGTCCATCAGCTGCGAATGCCACTCTTCCAGCGTGGGTAACTCCTGTGCCTTCCAATGTTTAGCTATAAGGATTCTTGCTGCTGTAGTTGCATATAAAAAGAAAGTTCTATCTTTCTTTGACACTCTCTGGCCCACAATGCCCAGGAGGAAGGCCTCTGGTTTCTTGTGAAAGGTGTACCTAAACACCTTTTTCAACTCATTATAAATCATTTCCCAGAAAGCCTTCACCCTCGGGCATGTCCACCAGAGGTGAAAGAATGTTCCTTCAGCCTCCTTACATTTCCAACATTTATTGTCAGACCGATGGTATATCTTTGCAAGTTTGACTGGGGTCATGTACCACCTGTATACCATTTTCATAATGTTTTCTTTTAAGGCACTACATGCCGTGAATTTCATACCGGTGGTCCATAACCTTTCCCAGTCTTCAGACATAATGTTGTACCCAATGTCCTGAGCCCATTTTATCATAGCTGATTTAACTGTCTCGTCTTGAGTATTCCATTTAAGCAACAAGTTATACATTCTTGAAAGCACTTTCGTCTTAGGTTCAAGTAGTTCTGTCTCTAGTTTTGATTTTTCCACCTGGAAACCAATTTTTTTATCCTTTTTAAACACCTCTAGAATTTGGGCATAATGAAACCAGTCTCGCACCTTTCCCTTCAATTTTTCAAAGCTCTGCAACCTTCAAGTATCACCATCTCTTTCAATTAACTCACTGTATTTTGCCCAGCCACTCCCCATGTTACGTAGTTTAATGGCTTTAGCCTCCGTCGGTGATAACCACCTCGGAGTCTTACTTTCAAGTAAGTCCTTATATTTAGTCCAGACAATGAATAGAGCTTTCCTGACAATATGGTTTTTAAACAGTTTATGAAGCTTTACCTTGTCGTACCACAAATATGCATGCCACCCAAAAGCATTACTATGCCCTTCCAGATCTAGGACATCAGTGTTTTCTAACAGAAACCAATCCTTCAGCCAGCAGAAGGATGCAGCTTCATAATACAATCTTAAGTCCGGCAGGGCAAACCCCCCTCTTTCCTTTGCATCTGTTAGTATCTTAAATTTTATTCGGGGCTTTTTGCCCTGCCAGACAAACTTCGTGATATCCCTCTGCCACTTTCCAAAACATTCCACTCTGTCCACGATCTGGAGGGTTTGAAACAGAAACAACATTCTTGGCAATACATTCATCTTAACTGCTGCAATTCTTCCCAACAAGGAAAGTTTCAATCTTGACCAAGTTTCTAAGTCCTTTTTAATTTCCGACCAGCATTTTTCATAATTATCTTTAAATAAATTCAAATTTCTCCCAGTCAAGTTAACCCCCAGGTATTTCACTTTTGTAACCACATTTAATTCTGTTTCCTTCTGGAACCCATCTATTTCTGAAGGTGTCAAGTTTTTTGCCAAAACCTTAGTTTTTTGTTTGTTCAACTTGAATCCCGCCACCCGACCAAACTCAGAAATTAGTTCTAAAGCTCTTTTTGTGCTGGCTTCTGGCTCCTGTAATGTCAAAACCAAGTCATCTGCAAAGGCCTTCAATTTGTATTGTTTTTCTCCGACCTGTATTCCTTCCACCAGCTGGTCCCTCCTAATCAAATTCAGCAACACCTCCAGGACAGAAATAAATAACAAGGGTGATAGGGGGCACCCCTGTCGTGTCCCTTTTTCAATTTTAAACTCCTCTGTCACCACACTGTTTACTATCAATTTAGCCTTTTGTTCTGAATAAATTGCTTCGATACCATTTTGAAACGCCCTTCCCACTCCCATCCCTTCCAAATTTTTCTTCATAAATTTCCAAGATATATTGCCGAAGGCCTTCTCCGCGTCTATAAAAATCAAAGCTGCTTTCGTGTTCATATTTGTCTGTAATAACTCCAAGACATCAATAATATTCCTAGTGTTATCAGACAAATGTCTACCAGGAAGAAAGCCTGCTTGGTCCTTATGAATTACTTCATTCAAAACTTTTTTCAGTCTGTTTGCTAAAATATCAGCAAAAATTTTGTAATCCACATTTAGGAGTGAGATGGGACGATAATTCTTAAGTTGAGTCTTTTCAGATTCCAATTTTGGTATCAGGGTGATGAATGCCTCTTTCCACGATTCTGGTGCCCCCTTCCCTTCCAAAATCTGATTACATACCTCCATTAGTGGGTGTATCAAATATTCCTTCAGTGTCTTATAGTATTTGGAGGTAAGTCCGTCTGGGCCTGGGGATTTGCCTGTTTGCATGTTCTGAATGGCACTTTCAATTTCCTGTTGCGTTATTTTATAGTTCAGGGCTGTTTGTTTGTCTTGTGTTAGCTTTTGAAGGCCATGACTTTTTAAGAAGTTATTTATTTCTATCTCTGCTTGGGGTCCTTGGGTATAGAGTTTTTTAAAAAACTCTATACCCAAGGACCACATCAGGCAGTTAAACCCTGGAACATAGATGGGTGTTGGGGATGCTTGAGACTAACAAATAATAGCTTTAGCCAGGTCAGTTCATGGCTTAACTGATATTTGGATTCAGGACAACCTACATATAATTCATGGCCGTAACCTCTATGTTACAAAATAGCCAATGCAGCTGGCTTCAAAATTCGGGATTGGAAGAGGGCAAGGTGGGTTTGTTGACACCTTGTTGCCTCACAAGAAGGACTTTGCAACTAAACTGACAGTTGGCTCCATATACAGTGGTACCTCTGGTTACAAACTTAATTCGTTCCAGAGGTCCGTTCTTAACCTGAAACCATTCTTAACCTGAGGTACCACTTTAGCTAATGGGGCATCCCGCTGCCACCGCAGGATTTCTGTTCTCACCCTGAAGTAAAGTTTTCAACCCGAGGTACTACCTCCGGGTTAGCGGAGTCTGTAACCCGAAGTGTTTGTAACCCAAGGTGTTTGTAACCCTAGGTACCACTGTATGCCCCAAGCTCAAACCAACTTGAGTTTTTAAAAAAGGAAACTCTTTTTTAAATGCTGGACATTTAAATGCTGGACATTTTTTCAAAATCCCCCCGGCTCTCTTCTTCACCCCCCCATTTTCATTTCACTTTAAATTTTCACGCCGTCTTTCCGTACTGCGATACACAAGGTGATTCTCAAGTTGAAGAAACAACAAAACAGACAGCAAAGATCACACTCCTGATAACGGTCTGATCGAATTCAAAGAAGTCATAATAAAAGCATAACTTTGAAATAAACAACTTATATCAAATAAAAGAATATTCAACTATCCATTAGAATGTAATAGTAAATAGACACTTTCCTCCTCCAGAGAAATATCCTGGCACAATGGCTCAGTCATAGCCTGAAGGGATTCAGGGTGTTGTTTTTCTTCAGCTTGATTTCCAAATATGCAAAGCAATGCTCACTTTCCTGGCATATGCTCCCGTGGTGAAATGATTATGATTTTGAAATAATCTCATCAAATGCATTCAAGGGCAGGTTGAACATTTCAATAGAGGGAGGAGAGAGACTCATGCTGTTCTCTCCTGCATGTATATCTTGTTTACCTGCCTGACAGAAGCAATATATAATGCCATAATCTTCTAATTAAAGCCCAAGCAGCTGCAGACATCTGTATGACTCACCTAACATTTCATCCTCAACATCGATTTCCACTTATAAGAATTAGGTCCCATGCCCTAACATAACTCAGACTATTGCTAAGGCTAGGGATGTGTGTATTTGCCAATTTCATTTCTCTTAGTTGCATTTTAAGTTTGGTTCACTGTATTTCTGCATATATTTGCCTTAAAAAAAAAAACTTCATGGAGATTTGTACAGTTTTGTGTTTCTTCTAACAGATGATTTTTTGTACACATTTTTTTGCCTGGTATGCACATTCTCTCAAGCAATTTCCCCACCTTTAAAGCCCTATAAGGCCTAGGACCCTCGTACCTACAGGACCGTCTCTCCTGGTATGTCCCACGGAGGACCTTACGGTCTTCAAACAAAAACATATTGGAGATCCAGGGCCACAGAGAGGTTAGACTGGCCTCAACCAGAGCCAAGGCTTTTTCGGCTGTGGCTCTGATCTGGTGGAATGCTCTGCCACAAGAGATTAGGGCCCTGCAGGACTTGACATCTTTCCGCAGGGCCTGCAAGACAGAGCTGTTCCACCAAGCCTTTGGCCAGGGCACAGCCTGACTCCCTCCTTTGGCAATCTTCACAGAACTCTATCCCAATGGTTGCCATCAATTTGATTTGAAGTATTTTTTTAATGAAATGATTTTAGAATGTTGCATTATTTTATTGTTGTTAGCTGCCCTGAGCCCGGCTTCAGCTGGGGAGGGTGGGATATAAATAAAAAATTATAATTATTATTATTATTATTTGCGAATAATTCACTAATGTGTGAATAATGCATGTTTTTCATGGAACTTTGAAGTGTCAGGCATAGCTCTAATGGCTTTAGCCCAAACGTAGCAGAGTTTTCCTGCACAGTGAAGAAGCTAGTCGTGGTGGAAATGACTAGTCAGCTAGACTCAGAATAACTATTTACAGGATTTATTAAAAGGAAAAAATAAAACCAGCAGAGTTTCTGCATACAAAACAAAGCAAAATAAATCCCCTCTCTCTCTCTCTCTCTCTCTCTCTCTCTCTCTCTCTCTCTCATAACCATACACAGCACTTCTACTCCTACTCCTAACACACCTAACACCAAACTGTGCTAGCATTTCTAGATAACAGAGTTGAGTGCTGGTCATTAACCAATCAGAGTAAGTAGTTTCTAGGTCAAGCAGACCTTGGCTTTCTGCCAAGAGTAAATTGACACTGCCTTGAGTTAATTGTGTGAAGCCAGAATCTGTAAGTTCCCATGAGAATCAATTAACAGAAACTGAACACCCCCTCACAGATTCTGCTGGACAATTAACATCAAATAGCACCTATGTAGGAGATTATTTTTCCAGCAAACCTAAACCCTTGCACATTTGCTTGTTCTTTATCTTTGCCAATGGTTTAGTTAATACATCTGCTACATTTTCTTCACTTGATACATAAGTACATGTGATTATATTGTCTTGTACACAGCAACGTACATTTTGGTATTTTACAGAGATATGTTTGGAACGTGATTTGAAACCCTCTGTTTTACTTAAGGTTATACAAGCCTGATTATCAATGTAAACTCGTACTGGTTCTCCACAATTTACATTTAAATCTGCTAACAAATGCTTGAAATAAATCACCTCGTTGCGCAATTCACTCAATGCGGTGTACTCAGATTCCGTTGATGACACACTTACAACGTCTTGCTTGTGTGACCGCCAGCTGATTAAAGCTCCACCGACCATTATGACTAGTCCTGTGACAGATTTTCTATCTGGCACATTTCCCCAGTCACTATCACAGTAGCAACTCAACATTTCGTCCTCGGAAGAATTTAATTGTAACATATAGCCAATTGTCTGTTTGAGGTAGACCATTTGGAGACCTGCTGTGATGAGCTCTTGAGACGCTTTGACGGGAATAAAGGCCTTTGACTTCATAAAAATCTCGATGCCATGATTTCCTAGTTTAGGTGGCCTGAAGTTGCTGGCCAGCATCCAATCCCTAGCAAGGAATTAGGTGTGTTGTGCTGCAGGGGGTACAATGTGTACACAGTATCTTCAGTTGCATAGACTCCTGGAGCCTGTTCCAGTGAACATGCAAATATTGGGACTGAGCTCCCACCCACTGTGCCACTGACAGCTGGAACTAACCACCGGATAGGACATTACCATTGCCTAAATAATGTACACATTAAGGACATGGCCCTTAACAGCCGTAGTTTCCTGGTACATTCTGGAGTTGCGGTAAATGAAGAAAAAAAATGTTCAACTGGAAAGGCATTTAAGAGTCCGGGATGAACAAGTGACTTACAGGAAGAGGAGTAAAGACTTCATCCAGCAAATCAGGATGAACGCAGGATATGAAATCTCATTGTCATACAACCACTCTGCTAATAAATCAAAATGAATGCTCAACCAAGACCAGGTTATAAGACTATTTGGGTGTCCTTTTAATCATAAATTCATGATGTTCTGTGCTCAGGGTGGAACCAGGGCAATTATATGTGACGCTGCTTTCAGGGCTGTTCACGTCAGTAAAAATTTAAGGGGGAAATGCTGTGTTGTTTCCAATCAGTTCCAATCAGTTGTTTCCAACCCTGTGGCTTCTTGCCTGTTACTTTCCATACCACAAATGCATACCCTCCAAGTGTCCTGATTTTCCAGGGAGTGCTGAGATTACGAAAGCTATCCTCCCGGCTTCTGATTTGATCCCGGAATGTCCCTACTTCCCCTGCTAGCGCCAGTGCCTCAGAGCTCAAGGAGGAGGATGGATCAGCGCTTGTTGTGGGTGGCGGCTGCAGTGGCCGCAGCTGTGAGGGAGCCTCCCGTTGCCTCTCCTTGGCCTCTTCTGATGGCCTCTTCCCTTGGGCAGATCATAGTGGCTGCTGGACCGCAGGAGAGGAGAAGGAGAGGTTGTGACTGCCAAGGACCAGTCCTGCATGATGCTCTGGCTCTGAAGGGCAGGCACAGGTAGTGGAGTCATCATTAAAACCAAAAACCAAAAATCGCTTTGTGTGTCTGTGTCCAATCTTGCCCCACTTGAGAATTTATGCATTGAGGAATATCGAAACAAGAAACAACTAGAGAATGGATAATATTTAAGAATTATGTAAAACTTTATTGTACAAATAACTCCATATTAGCAGAAATTGAGTGATATTTGTAAAGAAAAAGATCAAAGCAGAAAGAAATGATATTATATAATGTAAACCTGTGTAAAAAAGAATGTTATATCAAACAGTATAATGAGAAGGATGGGAAGAATTGTGTCGATGAGTACTTTTACTATGTAAATAACTTTGTCTTTTTTATTATTTGTTTCATATCTTTGTTACTTCTTTATTTTTTCTTTTTCTCTTTCTTTATAAATTTTCTATTTTATATCATTTTCTTTTTTCTACCTGTTAAGAGATAGTACATAATGTTTGTATATACATGCAAATATTTTAATCAACAAAGAATATTAATAATAATAATAATAATAATTTATGCATTGATGTGTGTCTTTCTTTCGAAATAATTTTTATTAAAGATGTTCTCGGGTTACAAAAGTGCATGCATCACCTCTATTTTCATGTCTTTTCAACAAGATCAGTTACATTTGGCCTGAGACATTAATGTTGGATACAGTATAAGATTGGGGGAGAAGAGAGATGGGGAGAGGGAACAAATTTCTATTCATTTATTGTGCTTTTCTTCTTGTAAATCTGCCGAAGAATAAAATAAAATCAGGATTAAGGGGGGTTCACTGAGGGGTGGAGGGCATGTGCTCTGTGCCCAGTTGGTGTACTGGCGGTGGCATTTGCCCTCCCTCTGGTAGGAAATGCTCTGTAGGGGGGGCTGGGGAGACAGGAAAAAGGGGAGAGGTCAATGAGAGTCAGATGGAGGGGGGGGGAGTGAGAATGCCAGGGGTGGAGCAGAGGCAGAAAAACAGACATTGAAAGGATAGCATACCCTCCCTACTTTGACCTAAGGAAGGTTGGAGGTTATGAAAATGTTCCAGGAAGTTGTTGTTGTCATGAAGTAGTGATTCTGTCAGCAAGTATCGCTGGGTGGGGCCCCTCAGGCAGGTGGTAACAATTAGTCCCCAAAATGGGAGCAGATGATGATGATGATGATGATGATGATGATGATTTACTTGTACCCCCACCTATCTGGCTGGGTTTCCCCAGCCACTCTGGGCAGCTTCCAACAAAGATTTGTTGTTTAGTCATTTAGTTGTGTCCGACTCTTCGTGACCCCATGGACCAGAGCACGCCAGGCACTTCTGTCTTCCACTGCCTCCCGCAGTTTGGTCAAACTCATGCTGGTGGCTGCAAGAATACTGTCCAACTATCTTGTCCTCTGTCATCCCCTTCTCCTTGTGCCCTCCATCTTTCCCAACATCTGTTGCATTCTGAGGCCAAAGGAAAGGATAGGACCCTGATTAAACTAAGACACGAGGCTTTGACCAGCAAGGCTCTCGGAGGAAGTGTGTAAAACCACACCCCTAACCAGGCCATTTTATTAACAAAAGAATCCTTCACACAGTGCTCGTGAGAACCAATCATATTTCATCAAACCCCACATGGGAACAAAGTTACACTACAACACTAATTAGCATGCAGGTGAGAAATATACTTGATAAGAAGGATGGCCAGAAAGACAGGATCATTATCACCTTCATGTGACATCTGTTTCCTGGCTCCAAGATTAACATTTTGAGATTAACATATTAGAAAAGCTACATCAAAGAAACTGCCCATAGTCCTAGATGACCCAGGACGCCTGCCTGTCTGTCAGTGTACGTGACTTGTCAAGAAAGAGAAATGGAACAGGGATGCAGAGGTGTGGATTGATCAAGAATCATATCAAAATAGTTTAAACCCAGTCAACGCAATGCTTTCATTGCTGACACAGATGGCTTACTCTATATTTGTTATAATTCCTCATAGCAATCCCACCTGATCACTACAAACATCAGGATCTTTTCCAGGGAGTCTTCTCTTCTCCTGAGGTGGCCAAAGTCTTGGAGCCTCAGCTTCAGGATCTGTCCTTCCTGTGAGCACTCAGGGCTGATTTCCTTAAGAATGGATGCGTTTGATCTTCTTGCAGTCCATGGGACTCTCAAGAGTCTCCTCCAGCACCAACAAAGATTCAGAATACATTAAAATCAGGCTGCCAGCCTTCCTTGGCCCCATAAATATTCGAGTTAACTTGCCGAGAGGAGGGAGAGAGCACGTTGTAGATTAGACCAGTGTTTCCCAAACGTTTTTGGGCAACGGCACACCTGCTTACCGGAAAAAAATCTCGCGGCACACCACCATTAAAGCCCCGCCCCGTGACGTCAGCGCGCAGCGTCACGCCGGGAGGGACGCACAAAAGGGGACGTTTTTTCCCTCCCCCTTGCCGGGGTGGGAGGAGGCAGCAGAGCGAGGGCAGCTGAGGCGGCGGCGGCAGCTGAGGCGGCGGCGGCGATAGCGGGCGGAGGAGGAGCCGTCGCCGGGAGTTGCTGCTGCTGCTGTTGCTGCTGCTGCTGCCCGGACATGCCGGCCTCCTCCTCCTCCGCTGTCTCGCGCGCCTCCCTTTTGCGCGCGCTGCCCCGCCGCTCGGCACGACCACCGCGGAGCCGCCCCGGCTCGACGCGGATCCTCGCCGCCGCCGCCTCTCGCCGCCGCCTCTCGCCCGCCTCCCTCCCACGGCACACCAGCCGGTGTCTCACGGCACAGTAGTGTGCCGCGGAACACCGGTTGGGAAACACTGGATTAGACTGCCGTTTGATGTCTGTAGCTGGTGCCAGAGAAGAACTCAGTAAAACCTGATAACCCGTTCGGTGCCTATGTGTGTTATTAGAAGCTTGAAGGGGTGGCTCAGGAAAGCGATCTCCAGCTTGACAGTCCCCCCCCCCATTTTTGTTGTGCTGGAATCTCGCCTCCAGATGGTAGCATTGCCATCGCACTGAAAGACTACGTGAGGCAAACCGAAATATGGGTCTTCTGTTCTGGAAGACCATTCAACTTGCAGAACGTTCGACAATCAAGGTGCGGCTTCCATTTGGTTGCAAGAGCTTCTTGCACTCAAGCGGAAGCTGTGACAGACGTTTGGGTTTCAAAAAATGTTTGAAAACCGGAGCATTTACATCTGGCTTTTTGGCGTTCAGGAGCCAAAACGTTTCAAAATGAAGCTGTTCGTGAACCGAGGTTTGACCGTAACAGGTTATACTTATCAAAACATTAAAAGAGGATCTGTTGATCAACATAAAGAAACCTATTGTCCAATCAAACAAGTCTGGGCAAGTGAGCTGGGATAATAGGCTGATCTAATCAATCCCATTTCATGACGCATGCAGCAAGGTTTGACAAATAAGCCAATCATAACATGTAACATGGCCCAGCTGACCCACATTCACCCTGATGCACCTGACAGGCCCAAGCCCAAACCGGCTGAGATATTAATCTGATAGTTTCTTAAGTCTACCCAGCCACCCAGACCAAATGTCAAGAAGCCAAATTCTTAAGCACCACTCCAGTCATACAGACAACAGTGTAAAGTTGGCAAAAAAAGAGGAGACATAGGCTGATTGGTGTCCCTCCCCAAAATTCCCCCCCACCAACAATTAGCAAAACCCATACAGCTGGTGGCGCTGTGGGTTAAACCACAGAGCCTAGGACTTGCTGATCAGAAGGTCGGCAGTTCGAATCCCTGCAACGGGGTGAGCTCCCATTGCTCAGTCCCTGCTCCTAGCAGTTCGAAAGCACGTCAAAGTGCAAGTAGATAAATAGGTACAGCTCTGGCGGGAAGGTAAATGGCGTTTCCGTGTGCTGCTCTGGTTCGCCAGAAGCGGCTTAGTCATGCTGGCCACATGATCCGGAAGCTGTACGCCGGCTCCCTCGGCCAATAAAGCAAGATGAGCTCTGCAACCCCAGAGTTGGCCACGACTGGACGTAATGGTCAGGGGTCCCTTTACCTTTATACAGCTAGGAGAGTGGGGGTCACAAGTAGAAGGGTGAATGCATTGTAGAGAGGCTTAAATTATGGAAGTATAAGGTGGAATGATGCATGGATGGTCCGGTATAAACCCACCACCAATAAACTATTGACATGTTGCAGGATATATCTGCAAAGAAACCAAAACCAAAGCCAATGTAGAGGGGCCAATACTCGAAACTCGGCTTTGTGCAAGCAAATCTGCATGGTTGTTGAATGAATGGGTCAGCTGGAGGGACCAGGAAAGAAACTAAAATTGACCAATTTAGACCCCCCTCCCTCCCATCCTTTGCATTCTGTTGTAGTGTGTGTGGGGGGGAGGGGAGTTGTGGGGGAGATGGGAATGATATGCAAGGGCCCCCACCAAGAGCAGGGAGTGGGTGAGAAGAGATCTCCCCTGGGGGTGGGTAAGAAACATGATCCAGTTCAATTTTTGATTTGGTTAAGCAATCGACCAAAATGTTACCAGTTGTTCTGCTTAAGGTGAATCCTTACATCCCTTTGGGATACAAAAGAGAAGAAAAGCAGGTTCTTTGGCAAGTGTTCCTTGTGGTTACTGGCTGCTGCTGGTGGAAAGCTATGCTTAGCACAGGTGATGACCAGTTAAGGGGCTTTTGGGAACCTTGCATTGAAAGGTTTGCTCAGATTCTGAAATGATGGTCACCATTCATCCTTGTTGTTGTTGTTTAGTCATTTAGTCGTGTCTGACTCTTTGTGACCCCATGGACCAGAGCACGCCAGGCACTCCTGTCTTCCACTGCCTCCCGCAGTTTGGTCAAACTAATGCTGGTAGCTTCGAGAACACTACCCAACCATTTCGTCCTCTGCTGTCCCCTTCTCCTTGTGCCCTCAGTCTTTCCCAACATCAGGGTCTTTTCCAGGGAGTCTTCTCTTCTCATGAGGTGGCCAAAGTATTGGAGCCTCAGCTTCAGGATCTGTCCTTCCAGTGAGCACTCAGGGCTGATTTCCTTCAGAATGGAGAGGTTTGATCTTCTTGCAGTCCATGGGACTCTCCAGAGTGTCCTCCAGCACCATAATTCAAAAGCATCAATTTTTCGGCGAGCAGCCTTCCATACATCACTACTGGGAAAACCATAGCTTTAACTATACAGACCTTTGTTGGTAAGGTGATGTCTCTGCTTTTTAAGATGCTGTCTAGGTTTGTCATTGCTCACCATTCATCTACGTCTGCTTTTAAAAATTAAAGGCTAACAAGATGTTAACCACTTGTTATCTCATGTGGATGAGAACTGCTGTTCTGGTTGCTGCTGCTACTACTAATGCTGCTGCTACAACGCCAACATGAATGGGGCCTTGCACAGCTCAGGTCCATAACCTGAGAAGCTTCCAATCCAAATATAAACATGGAGAAGATGAAATTTCTATCTGCTTGGAGCAGCTGGAAAGGGAGGTTTTTGTGGGGATTTGCAAAATATTTGTGTGTGTTTGTGTGTGCGGTTGCAAAAAAAACCCCTCTGGAAATGGCCACCATTTATGCCATGCGACCATTTCCTGCGTTGAGATAAAAAGATGGCTGCCACCAATTTAAGATTCTGGGGCAGAATCAGGAGAAATGGACTTTAGGCTGAAATGGCTTCTGCCTCCCACACATACCTTTGTTAGATGGTGAGACTGCAGGTCAGTGGTGGAATACAGTCTCTGCCGTGTCTCAGTTCTCCAAAGGACCATAGACCATGGATAGGCAAACTAAAGCCTGGGGGCCGGATCTGGCCCAATTGCCTTCTAAATCCGGCCCGCGGATGGTCAGGGAATCTGTGTGTTTTTACATGAGTAGACTGTGTCCTTTTATTTAAAATGCATCTCTGGATTATTTGTGGGGCATAGAAATCCGTTCATTTTTTTTTTTTCAAAATATAGTCCGGCCCCCAACAAGGTCTGAGTGACAGTGGGCTGGCCCCCTGCTGGAAAAATTTGCTGACCCCTGCCATAGACCCTGGGTGAGTGCCTGGAACTCCTTGGAAACCTGCTGCAGCTCAGCAGAGAGTAGGGGTGGCACCTAACTTTTGTAACAATATGCTGCCTTATCTCCATGCCCTATCTAGATAATTACACGTAATGATATTTTTATAATATTGTTTTCGTGCATGAGGATAGTTAATTACATTTAAGGTCAATAACTGGCTGTCGTATTGGGGCTATGCGTTCCCTAGAAATACTTTCCAAGTAACTAGGGATATACTTGCATAATAATACCATCATTAGATTGCAGCAACCCACAAGCAGCACCCACAAGATCATCATACCATGATACGAACACTCCCCTTTACCCTATAAATACAAGGACCTTTCCAGCACCTCTCCATCCTGCCGTCTCCTGACACCCCATCCAATTGTTCAGTCATGAAGATCTTTGCCTTCCTTACAGCTGTTCTCTTCTTTGTGCTGATGGCTGCTCCAGGTGAGTTTTCAATTGATGATCCACAAATGTGGACTTGGGGAGGGTATGTAGCTGCTGCTTCCATGCTCTGCTGTATGGTGGACCACCAATGGGCTCCTAGATGTCTTGGGAATCCAATTCCCATCAGCCTCAGTCAGCATAGCCACAGCCCAGTCTGGGATGGTGGGAGGTTGGGAGAGTCCAGCAACAACTGGAGACCTATAGATTGCCTGTACCTGCTCTATAGGAACCAGGCTAGTAAGTAATATTTCCATATCTTAGATAGGGAGCCCTTACTCACATGAGGACAGTCCCAGGAGATCAACATTCTCAAGCTCAAGCATGCCTTACAGTTAATAAATTCCCACTCTTTCACCATTGTGCATAAGACAAATCTTGCATTTTCTTAGTTCTGTAACCACCCAGAGTGTAGTGCTTTGATTGATTGATTGATTGATTGATTTGATTTATATATTGCCCTTCATCATAAGGTCTCAGGGTGGTTCACAGAATAAAATACAGGATAAAAACAAGTAAATAATTAAAATCAAACCGGCAAAACAATAAGCCTTCCCCTTCCCACATGTCCATTTAAAAGGCTGTAGGATATTAATCAGCCAAAGGCCTGCTTGAAGATGAACGTTTTTGCCTGGTGCCTAAAACTACATAAAGGTAAAGGGACCCCTGACCATTAGGTCCAGTCGTGACTGACTCTGGGGTTGTGGCGCTCATCTCGCTTTACTGGCCAAGGGAGCCGGTGTACAGTTTCCGGGTCATGTGGCCAGCATGACAAAGCTGCTTCTGGCAAACCAGAGCAGTGCACAGAAACCCCGTTTAGCTTCCCGCCAGAGCGGAACCTATTTATCTACTTTCACTTTGACGTGCTTTCGAACTGCTAGGTTGGCAGGAGCAGGGACCAAGCAATGGGAGCTCACCCCGTTGTGGGGATTCGAACCTGCCGACCTTCTGATCGGCAAGTCCTAGGCTCTGTGGTTTAACCCACAGCACCACTCGCGTCCCAAAACTACATAATGAGGGTCAAAACCAGCATTTTGAGTTGGGTCCAGAAGCTAATTAGTAGCCAGTGCAGTCAGGCTAGGATTGGAGACCCTCCAAGTGTCCCTATTTTCCAGGGACATCCCTGATCTCAGCCATCCGGGTTTCTCCTTTGATCCCAGAATGCCCCACTTTTCCTTAGGATGTCCCTATTTTCCCTGGAGAAATGTTGGAGGTTATGGAGTTATCCAACCCCCAAGCCATTTGAAGGCAATCCTGTACAGGGGAGTTTTTTGTTTTTTAAAATGTTTAATGTTTTACAGTGGTGCCTCGCAAGACGAAATTAATTCGTTCCGCAAGTCTCTTCGTCTTGCGAGTTTTTCGTCTTGCGATGCACGGTTTCCCATAGGAATGCATTGAAAACCAATTAATGCGTTCCTAGGGAAACCGCCTTCAGACCAGGTCCGGGGACAGTCTGTCCCCGACCTCTTCTGAAGGCTGGGGGGGGGGACAAGGGCTTTTCTTCCCACCCCCAGCATTTTAAAAACCCCCGGGACAGCGGAGGACTTCTCCGCTGTCCGGGACGATCTTAAAATGCTGGCGGGCGGCATTTTAAAATCGCCCCGGGACAGCGGAGGACTTCTCTGCTGTCCGGGGTGATTTAAAAGCCCCTGGGAAGGCAGGCAGGGGGGACAAAGACTTTCGCCCCCCGCCGGCCTTCAGAAGAGGTCCAGGACCTCTTCTGAAGGCCGGCGGGGGGCGAAAGTCTTTGCTCCCCCCGCCTGCCTTCAAAAGCCGTCCGCGATAGCGGGAAGCGCTTCCCTGCTATGCCGGACTGCTTTTAAAATGCTGGCGGTGGGGAGCAAAGCCTTTCGGCCCCCGCCGTCCTTCCTGGACCTCTTCTGAAGGCCGGAGGGGGGGGGAAAGGCTTTGCTCCCCACCACCAGCATTTAAAAGAGGTCCCCGGAGATTTCCCTATGGGCTTTCGTCTTGCGAAGCAAGCCCATAGGGAAATTCGTCTTGCGAAGCGCCTCCAAAACAGAAAACCCTTTCGTCTTGCGGGTTTTCCGTCTTGCGAGGCATTCGTCTTGCGGGGCACCACTGTATTATGTTTTTATGTATGTTGGAAGCCACCCAGAGTGGCTTTTCTTTCAGGTTGCTCAAGTGATCTTCAGGTTATTGTTTTCTTATTAGGAAAACACCCCCCTTCTAATCTGCATATGCTTGTGTTGCTGAGAAGTCCCCTGAATGAGCTTACCAGGGTTCAGCAAAATTTTTCAGCAGGGGGCCAGTCCACTGTCCCTCAGACCTTGTGGGGGGGCCGGACTATATTTTGAAAAAAAATATGAATGAATTCCTATGCCCTACAAATACCCCAGAGATGCATTTTCAATAAAAGGACACATTCTACTCATGTAAAAAGACCAGGCAGGCCCCACAAATAACCCAGAGATGCATTTTAAATAAAAGAACATATTTTACTCATGTAAAAACACACTGATTCCCGGACCATCTGTGGGCCGGATTTAGAAGGCGATTGGGCCGGATCCAGCCCCCGGGCCTTAGTTTGCCTACCCATGGCTTAAACCATTCCTGTGTTTGGGGTGGTGGTGGTTTCCAATAGGGAAGGGGGCACTCAAGTTCAGTATGAGAGGGTTAACCCACATGTTACAGGCTGGTGTACACCTGTTCAGTTTTCTGGCCGGCCAGCTATGGCCCTTCTATTATTTTGGCTACTGTCCTGTTGGCACTCGCCAGCTGAGTCTGCTATTAGCTAGAGTGGGGATGAAAATGCAGTTCTTTTATTTCTTTTGGTACAGCACTCGCGTGGCCAAAGACATATGGTGAATGTCATCGTGCCCATGGCAGCTGCCACCATTCTTGCCCACACCATACACGGCAAATTGGAGAGTGTGCACGTTACGTACGTTGCTGCAAATAAGGGGTAAGGATTCTAGAAAAGGTGTTTGTCCTATTGTCAACATTGTTTTGTCTGTCGGTTCTTTCTGTATAAGCCTGTTTGGAGCAGCCTCAGCCTAAGCCAGAATCCCAGCTGGCTTTTAATAAATATTAATGTATCCCGCAGGGAATAAGAACAGTTCAACACATGAAATATACTCAGAGTCGAGAGTGGATTTCATGCTCTTTATTCAGCTCATAGCAGTGAGGAGGAATGAAGGTCCCCCAAAATATCTGCTTTATATACATTATTTACACAATGGGCTGCATGTGACTGGCTAATTCTGGGATTCTCCTGTAGGCCAATTAGGTTGTGGATTCACTTCCACCTGGAGCTGGATTGGGTGGCTCCTGTGGACCAATCATACTGCTGCATTGTTCTAGGACCAATCAGACTGCTGCATTTTGGATCCTATTCAACTCAGTACATAACAACACAATAAGTAGGGATGCTGCTAACTAGAAGGAAAAATAGATTGATGTGTTCTTGTGCCTGTAACAGATGTTGAAGATATCAAATATTGTGCAGTTTGAAGCGACCGGAAGCAGAAGAACTAACTCCTTTGGAAGGGAAGCATTGTCCAGACCCATGGAAACATTATTCAAAGTTTTACTGGCAGAACTTTCTTCAAAACAGAATTAAAACATCAAAAATATCCATAAAGTATCTTGTGCTGGCCTGCACAGGTTCAGCATCTTGCAAAATATGAAAATAATAATAAGCAAACCTCACCCTGCCCTCTCTCTCAGCCGCTTTGGAGCCTCCAGGCTCCCCCTTTGTTCAGGAGAGCTATTTACTTGCATTGTTCTCCCAGTAGCATGCAGAGACCTCCATTTGCATCTGACTTTGGCAGACAAAGAATCAGAGGCAACTCCTTTCAAAATCCAGAATGCAACCCAATACCTCTTGCATGTTCCCAGGTTTACAACCCTCACATGTTAGCTACCAGAGAACAACAGTCAGTTTGAGTTACAGATAGGTAGCCGTGTTGGTCTGCCATAGTCAAAATAAAAAAATTCCTTCCAGTAGCACCTTAAAGACCAACTAAGTTAGTTCTTGGTATGAGCTTTCGTGTGCATGCACACTTCTTCAGAAGTGTATACCCCCAGTGTTAGCAATACACTTTTGGGTATTTTCCATTTTAAACCTCCATCAATACATATACATCTTTCATTTCTGTGTGAATTAAACCATTATGCTTAACAACAGATGCCTCATTTGTATGAATCACAAGCTGTCCTTCACTGACTGCCTCAACACTTCATCAATGAAGGATGCTTGGAGGAGAAATTGACTCATTGCGAGTTGATGATGCTTTCTGAAATATTGGTGCTAAACTGCAGCACAGAGCCGTAAGACTGGTATATTTCTAGCTATTCTGTATTTTTAATGAGGAAGCGACAAATCACCTTGCTCAGAAGTTATTCAGATCAGGAGATGCTGACCTGTGCTTCTGCAGATGTTCTCAGCTTACAGATCTCCATCACCTTTGACAATTTCTTATGTTGGGGCCAATGGTGGAGTTGAGTTCAACAATATCTGGAGGACCACAGGTTCTCGACCTCTGATTTAAATAAAATAACTATGTGTTTCCACACCCTTTCTTTATATTTATGTATATGCTCCTTGTTTTGATTTGTTTGTGTTAAGTTTTTAAATCTTTATTATCTACATAATTCCACATTAAAGACTCCGGAATCTGAAAGTGTTTTTCTCTTTGCTGCAGATAGTGCCACGGCTACTCACAGCGGATTTCAGCATTACTTCCATGGCTTGAACCCTCATAGACCCAGCTTATTTCGCTCTACAATCCCTTCTCCTGATTTGCTGTGCTTTTAATGGAGCTGATTCTGTATTGAATTGTCCATGTTAATTAAAAAAGCATGTATTCTAGCAGCTTTTTTGGTGCCTCTGTGTTTTGGAGAAGTAGTTTGTGGAGGAGATTTCTTTATGGTGTATCCTAGGATTACCCAGTCAGTAGAGTATGAGATTCTTAACCTCAGGGTTGCGGGTTTGAACCCCACATCAGGCAAAACATTTCTTCATTTCAGGAGGTTGGACTAGATGACCCTTGTGGCCCCTTCCAACTCTACAATTCTATGATTCTATGAGTTTACCTAAGGGACCAGCTACTTTTCCAAAGTTTGTCCTGCTAAGGTAGGGATGGACAACATGATACCTTCCTACCAGCCCCATCATCTCTGATCATGTGCATGTAAGCACCACTTTTCTCCGATGAAAATAGCGACGTCCTATCTAATAATAATAATAATAATAATAATAATAATAATAATAATAATAATATCCTGCCCATTAGGACGGTTCATAAAAAACTTTTTTTTAAAAAATGCCTGCTCCAAAGGTCTTATCTTACTACACTAGGGATTATATAGCTATATCTGAAATTTCATGCATATCAGTTAATATATTGACCCTCCTCTACGAAAATAGCTGTTTACTTGGCCGTTTTCCTGTGTCATAAAGGCTGAAATTTCAATTCAGTGGAGCAGGGTCAAGATATTAACTGATATGGACTTCCGGGGTGGCGCCATCGTCAATGGCGGACTCCCTCTGAATTGGAGGGACTAGCTCCGTGCGAAACGGGTTTTTTCCGCTACGGCGAAGTGGGGACCCTTTTAAAAATCACAGGCGGAAGAAGCCTGTGACCATGGGACTCGGCGGGCACCCTTAGCGCCCCCCAACCCACAAAGGAACCCACTAACGGGCTCCGAAGCAAAGAGGGGGAAGTGGCGCGGTGCTGTGAGTCAACTGCTATTTCCGTGGAGCGAAGCCGCACAGCCGTTGCCGGAGAGCGCTGCCTTTTTCCTGGGACAATTTGGCTTCTAAAATAAGCACCCGTGAGTACTTAAACTTTGAACAATTGGACTTTAAATAAGGACTTGCGAGCAGAAAGGAATTGGACTTAAAAAATTTACTTCAATTTGGTACTGAAATGGGAAGGTCTAAACAGGAAGTCAGCCTTCGGTTTCTTTGTAGACAGAATAAAGCAAAGACAACGTAAACTAGAGCTCAGAAAATCGCTTCTAAAGGATTGGCTTTCATCATTTAAAATTGTTGAACCCCCCTTCGGCAGCAGGAGAAGAAGGGGGATCTTTTCTGGACTGTTTAAACCTGCAGAAGTGAGTTTAAAGTAAAGTAATTTTCCATCGTCCTGATCCTGGAGCGGGGTGTCAGGACTGACATTTGAAGCTCATTGACCAGAGACAAACGCTTTTGACAGATAGCTAAAAGAAGAGAAACATATTGATTCCATTGTTTCCTTTCGCACCTTAAAGGAACAAATATTGACAAAATATCTGAAAAAAGGAAACAGTGTTGCTAGACTTGTCTTTAAAAGAAAGATCAAATAGAAGTTTTTCCCCCCTAGAGGGAGACTGTGAAACTGTAACCAACTCCTGGGAGCTGGCAGCTGTTACAGATTACAATCGTGGGAATAGACATCTGACCTTCAGGACAATGTATTCAGAAGCTCTGTTGTGTGCTTTCTATAAAACAAATGCCCTACTGGAACAGCTACATGAGAAGACGAATTTGATGGCTGATTCGATTAGAAATTTTGAACAGGCAGTGGGAAATTTTGAACAGGCAGTGGGAAAATATGTGGAGCCCACCCAGGAATTAAATCAGGAGTGTGCCCTGACAGAACAGGCCCAACAGGAATATGAACTTTTGGATTTGACAAATGAACTTGGAAAAAGCCAGATTTGGAAAGAAAAAGTTTGGTTTGGTCTGGAAATGGGGGGTTGGATAGACCCTCCTATGCAGGGATGTTTGGACTTTTCAAGTCTGGCAATGGGCCGTGAGATGTTTGGGATTGTGGGGGCTCTCAATTTTGGAGGGATTTTGAAACATGTCTTTAAATACCAAATGGATTATGTCGATTATGGAAAAGGGGCTGATCTGTCGAGAAGGGTCAAAAATATTGCTAAGCTGGAGTTCCCATGAGTGAAACGAGCAGGAGACAAGGGAAAATACAGTTACAAATATGAAGAAGAGCTGCGGAAGGGACATGGAAGAGACTTAAGGGCCTCGGATATTAGGATACCAGGTTAATGCGCCAGATCGATGGGATAATGAGGACTGACAAAACCAGGGACCAGGAGGAAGGGACGCTGGATGAAGATTGGATTTGTTTTTAATTTCCTTTTTTCATTACTAGGACTGTTTTACAAAATTGATGAATGTTAGAAAAATGTTGGAATGAAATTACTTGGCTTTAGTAAAAATGTTTAAAGAATTATGCAAGAATATTATGGTTATGAGAAGTTGGTAAAAATAAGATTTAAGTTTCAAGGTTTTTTATAGTAAGATAAGATTAAAATAGTTTAAGGTAATGTAATGACAGAATATTATGAAATATGGAAAGGATTTGCTGTGACAATTAACAACCAGGATACAAGGAAGGGGAGGAGGAGGAGGTCAAGGAAAGAGGGTAATGATAGTTGAGGAGTTGAGAATAATGGATTTGTTTTTAAATGTTTTTAAATGTTTGTGGTGTATTTTTTTCTCTCTCTCTTATTTTGAATTTGTATATGTATGGTTGGAAGTGGCTTGTTTTTTTCTTTTTCTACTTTGTTTTTCTTTTGTAACTTTAAATCCCCCCCCAATAAATATCATTAAAAAAAAAGATATTAACTGATATGCATGAATATGATATGCTCCAGCCACTCTCGGTGGCTTCCAACATACATAAAAACATAATAAGACATTGAACATAAAAAACTTCCCTATTCAGGTCTGTCTTCAGATGTCTCATGAAGGTTGGATGGTTACTTATCTCATCACAACTCTCAACACACTTAACAAACTAGTGCTCTCAGTAGGGTTGCCATACTTCAAACAGTGAAAATCTGGACAGAAAATGTTTTTTGCTTTTTGGGCAAAATCGCTTCGAAAAAAAATGCTGCTTTTGAGCTATTTTTATGGGGAAAGTGGCAAGAAAAGGCACTGCCAGATTTTCCTGGACATTTTTTACAGATTTATGTCTGGACAATGCAGCCAACTGCAGTATTCCGGATATGTCTGGGAAAGTCTGGACATATGGCAATCATAGTTCCCAGGATGGGAATGTTGCAGAAGAAGTTAACCCTCCATATGAAGAGTTCCCTTCATCAAAGAGTTCAGAGCCAGTTTCTTTAGGGATCACCCACTGCCTCTTTCAACATAGACCACCCTCTCAGAGCCAGCGTGGTGTAGTGGTTAAGAGCGGTGGACTCGTAATCTGGTGAACCGGGTTCGCGTCCCTGCTACATGCAGCTGCTGGGTGACCTTGGGCTAGTCACACTTCTCTGAAGTCTCTCAGCCCCACTCACCTCACAGAGTGTTTGTTATGGGGGAGGAAGGGAAAGGAGAATGTTAGCTGCTTTGAGACTCCTTCGGGTAGTGATAAAGCGGGATATCAAATCCAAACTCTTCTTCTTCTCACGCAGCAAACATTAACCACACTCTGGACCCAACCAGCCAGCTCTCTCTCTGCTAGATTTGATATGCCAGGAGGGACAGGGGTCAAGGGGGCATTTGCCACCAACATCTTGTTGACATCAACTGATTGCTTCAGATGGAACTGATCACATAAGACAACACGGGGTACTTGAGCTGTAACAAGTGCAGAGTCAAGATCATGCCAAAGTCAAGTGACTTTATCCTCAAAGTATGTAGCCAGTTGGTCACAGTGGGTCTTCAAGGGCTGCAGAGGTCCCTTCCCCATACTGGGAGTCAATAACCTCCAGGCCATCCAAAATAACTCCACTGATCACTACTAGAGGATGCAATGTGACCTGCAAAATGAGCTTTTGTGTTTTTACCAGTGTTGGGTTGGCTTCAGAGCAAGATTTGCACTACTTGCACTCCAGACTTTATCTGGTTTGTTTCATAGTCCAGAGTTTCATAGTTCCGAGTACCAAGGAGCTGCTTGGGCTCCAAAACACTGCAGAGGACATTCAGGAGTGATCATGTCATCTCACCATTACATAGCGAGACCAAGGCTTCAATAGAATCACCAGCTTTCTCTACTGGAAAATTCCCCAGACCATCCAGGAACATATCTGGTTCCCTAAGTCTCTGAGGGTGGGCCATCCAAACAGGCCCATCACCCTTACGGGGGGAACTGCCCTTGTCAGTCTAAACTTAACCAGATTATGGTCTGACCATGACAATGCGTTCTTAGGGCAAGTATCACAACAAGACCATGACCTTCCTGCTGTGTTAGACCAATGACCACCTGAGAGAGACCCATCGTTGTCGTGGAGGCCATGAAGTCTTGAACTGAGTGAGATTGTTCTAGTCACAGAATTCGAGAGTAGCACAGTAAGAAACTCTTAACCAGCAGGTGATAGCAGAGAGACCACAGCAGCAACTGGGTAGTGCTGCAAGAGGAGGTTCCAGCAGATGGTAGCTATGCCAGGGGTCAGCAACCTAAGGCCCATGGGGGTCGCTTAACCGGCACATGGACCCCACCACCCGCTCGGTTGGCTCCTGTTCGCCACACTAAACCAGCGCAGAGCAGAGCAGGGACTGCCTTCCCCGATGCTGACTGGCTTCCCATTGGATGCAGGAAGTTCCTGTAGCCAATGGGAAGCTGCGCAAGCCTCTTCCACGCCGGAAGGAGCTCAGGAAATAGCGTTTGCGCATGTGTGTGTGTGCGTGCATGCCTACACACACACACTGCAGCCCACTGTGGCATCTGCGGGACTGTGAAACAGCCCACACCACAAAAATTTTGCCGACCCCTGGGCTATGCCATACCTTGTAAAGGTAAAGGGACCCCTGACCATTAGGTCCAGTTGTGACCGACTCTGGGGTTGTGGCGCTCATCTCGCTTTATTGGCCGAGGGAGCCGGCCTACAGCTTCCGGGTCACGTGGTCAGCATGACTAAGCTGCTTCTGGCGAACCAGAGCAGCGCACGGAAATGCCGTTTACCTTCCCGCCAGAGCGATACCTATTTATCTACTTGCACTTTGATGTGCTTTTGAACTGCTAGGTTGTAAGGAGCAGGGACCGAGCAACGGGAGCTCACCCCGTTGCGGGGATTCGAACCGCCAACCTTCTGATCAGCAAGTCCTAGGCTCTGTGGTTTAACCCACAGCGCCACCCGCGTCCCATCTTGTAGCCATACCTTGTAGCCTCCTGCTAAAACTGTTAAGAAATGGAACCCCGATTGCCATCCTCAGGCCTGGTCTGAATCTAGCCTACAAGAAATCTAGCAAACAGGCCTCCTCTCAAAATGCCTGCAGGTGTATAATGCATACATTTTTAATAGTGGCTATTTAAGAGAACACTGTATCCTTCAGGCTGCATCCTGATCGTTCATGGACTATTAGCAACGGCTTCCTCATGGGCTATTTACAGATTGCCATCTATGGAGAGGGGCCTTATTTCCGTGTCAGAGAGCATCATTTGCCAGCTGAAGTTCCTGGGTTCAACTAGTGGTGCCACCAAGACTGGGCTTTGGGGCAGAAGTCCAAGACTCTACTCAGCAGCACAGTGACTAGGAGGGCCTCAGAAGCAGTTGGTTTTCTGCACTGGGAATTAAGTGAAGTAGTAGACATTGCAAGTTAAATAAGTGGGGCCCTGTAGGAGCATTAAGTTGAGGGCAGGATGCCTCTGATTGCCATTTCCTGGGACTCACAAGTGGGGAAAATGTTGCTGCAGTCAGGTCAGGCTTGTGGGCACCTGCTTGGCTGCTATGAGATGTTGGGTAAGATCAGTGGTGGACTTGGGGCTCTCAAATTTCAGCAGCACCCAGTGTGATAGTAAAATTTGGCACCCCCACCTCTTGTGCTCCATTCAACATCATTGTTGTGGCACTCCCCATGGCACCGACACCCAGTGTGGCCAAACTGATTGCACTACCCTCAATCCACCTCTGGCAAGATGGGTCTTTGACTTGATCAAACTATGGGGTTATTCTCTAGGTCCTGAAAGGCCTACATTGGCTCCCAGCACGTTTCCAAGCACAATTCAAAGTGTTGGTGCTGACCTTTAAACCCCTAAATGGCGTTAGCCCAGTATACCTGAAGGAGTGTCTCCACCCCCATCGTTCTGCCCGGACGCTGAGGTCCAGCGCCGAGGGCCTTCTGGCAGTTCCCTCATTGCAAGAAGCGAAGTTACAGGGAACCAGGCAGAGGGCTTTCTCGGCAGTGGCGCCCGCCCTGTGAAACACCCTCCCATCAGATGTCAAAGAAATAAACAACTATCTGACTTTTAGAAGACATCTGAAGGCAACCTTGTTTAGGGAAGTTTTTAAGATTTGATGAATTATTGTATTTTAATCTTTTGTTGGAAGCCGCCCAGAGTGGCTGGGGAGTTGTTGTTGTTGTTGTTGTTGTTGTTGTTGTTGTTGTTGTTGTTGTTGTTATTATTATTATTATTATTATTATTTAATACCCATGGCACCTTGGAAAACCTCTTTCACATTGGAAGAAATGCATCACTGTGTGAAACTGTTGGTGTCTTCTGGTTTTGTTTAATGCATTGTGCACCCTCTGAAAGCTGTCCAGATGGGAATGTGACAGAAAAGGGCCCCTCCCCATCCCAACATTACAGACCTGCACTTCAAACTCCTCCTCTGTCCCTTGATGGACTGCTGTCATTCAATGGCCTATAAATAAGGAGCATCTTCTGTTCCCTCCTCAGAATCTCCAGCAAATTGATTCAGCCATGAAGTTCTCTTGCCTGATCTATGGTTTCCTCTTCCTCTTCTCCTTCTTCTCACTCTTCCTAGTAACGGCCACAGGTATGGTACAGGGGCATATTGCTTAGACTGTGACATGCACTGAAAGAGCTATGTGGACAGTTCAAGCCTGCTTTCCACAGGGGCCTAGTTGACCCCCCTTATATAGCAGCACCCAGCAATGTGTCCTCCTTCTTCCACATCCTGACTATATGTTTAATTAGGTTTTAAAACGCTAATTAAGCTTTAGTGTTGCCCCTGAATTTTTCTGGGGTGAGGATCCTGGTAGAGTTGGCATCATATCATTCCATATTGGATTAGGGCTGATCTAAAGTGCTGAATTATGGGATGCGGGTGGCGCTGTGTGTTAAACCACAGAGCCTAGGACTTGCTGATCAGAAGGTTGGCGGTTCGAATCCCCGCAACGGGGTGAGCTCCCGTTGCTTGGTCCCTGCTCCTTACAACCTAGCAGTTCAAAAGCACATCAAAGTGCAAGTAGATAAATAGGTATCGCTCTGGCGGGAAGGTAAACGGCATTTCCGTGCGCTGCTCTGGTTCGCCAGAAGCAGCTTAGTCATGCTGACCACGTGACCCGGAAGCTGTAGGCTGGCTCCCTCGGCCAATAAAGCGAGATGAGCGCCGCAACCCCAGAGTCGGTCACAACTGGACCTAATGGTCAGGGGTCCCTTTACCTTTACAAGGTATGGCATAGCCCAGGGGTCGGCAAAATTTTTGTGGTGTGGGCTGTTTCACAGTCCCGCAGATGCCACAGTGGGCTGCAGTGTGTGTGTGTAGGCATGCACGCACACACACACATGCGCAAACGCTATTTCCTGAGCTCCTTCCGGCGTGGAAGAGGCTTGCGCAGCTTCCCATTGGCTACAGGAACTTCCTGCATCCAATGGGAAGCCAGTCAGCATCGGGGAAGGCAGTCCCTGCTCTGCTCTGCGCTGGTTTAGTGCGGCGTTTCCGTGCGCTGCTCTGGTTTGCCAGAAGCGGCTTTGTCATGCTGGCCACATGACCCGGAAGCTGTACGCCGGCTCCCTCGGCCAATAAAGCGAGATGAGCGCCGCAACCCCAGAGTCGGTCACAACTGGACCTAATGGTCAGGGGTCCCTTTACCTTTACCTTTAAAGTGCTGAATTAGACACTGGATTCATTTTTCATGTGGGTGGGTAGGGGGAGGGCATGTACAGCCCTATTTTTTTTACTGCTATTTGCTTTTAATAGAGCTGGTATAAAATAGCTGAAGAAACTGAACTATGTTCCTGGTTCAGATCTTTCAGACTTATACACCCCACCCACAATATGGAGCATTGTATGAGTGACTTAACTTTTATTGTTAGAGCCAGAGGCATCATGAGGAGCTGGGAGCAGAGGAGGAGGAGGAGGAGGAGTTTGGATTTGATATCCCGCCTTTCACTCCCCTTCAGGAGTCTCAAAGCTGAACATGGCGGCCATGTGGCTCAGTGGCTTCCCCCTCCTCTTAGCACTGCCACCAGCAGGAGTCTGCTTTGCCCCTGCTTCCCCTCTGCAGCAGCAGCAGCAGCAGGAGAAGAAGGAGCCAGCTGCTGGAGACGTGCAACATTCAGCTCCACGCTTTGGCTCCACACTTTTGGGTCATGGGAGTGGTTGGCTGGGCTGGCCCCTACCCCAAAAATATAGGGGGCACCAAAGCTAAAATATTATACAAGAATGTGTATGAGAAATGTGTGCTAAAATGCGGATATATTCTCGTGAGATCTTCAAAATGGTGATATAGTCTCACGAGAGCTTAAAGAAAGCAAACCGATGGAGAGGTGTGGTGAACTAAATTTAAGGTAGGAAAAACAAGAAATTTTGGGTGCCTGTGGGTTGCTGGTATTTTGGAAGAGGGGTTCAAACACATAGTGAGAGATTTAGGTTTGCTCAATGAAACTGGATAATAAGTTATTTGTTGCCCTGGTTGAACAAATCCATGTTAAAAGTGGAAACTGACTCTCTGAGGTTAGGAAAGTGATGGTATAATGCATGGAAATGTGGGTTGGATAATAGATTAAGGTGAAATCATATAATCATATATAAGCTTTGTGTAAGTAATTCAGAATGAATGCTGAATGAATAGGACATCTGAACCAGCCCCTATAGGAAACTTCAATCAAGAGATTCTCGTCAGAGGATATGGCTAAGGGATATGAGATTCAACAGCTTCCAGCTCACCATCCTTAGCTGCTCATCTAACCCAACTCTCTCTTTCTGAAATATATATCCAGAACCATTTTGTAGTGGCGTATGCAAGGATAAGTGCGGTGCAGATGAAAAGCAATGGTCTGGAAAAGTGATATGCCAAAAACATGACGACATCTACTGCTGTAAAAAGTAAGATAAGTTTCCTTCAAGTGCTCATTTGTGATCTGCAAGATCAGTCTTGCATTAAATGGAATGCAGGGTCCAGACTGTCACGGCTAAAATGGCCACTGTTTCTTTAATGCGAATAAAGCTGGGTCAGCATGACTCAGTGGCTTGCAGCAAGTTGTATATATAAGTGAGAAATGTTAGTTTGTGCTGAGGCTGGTGTTTGGGTTGGTTGGTTAGTGCTGGTGTGTATTCAGTTGTGTTTTGCACAAAGACTTTTAAGAATAAAACTCTGCAAGGATATTCTCGTGGACTCTTTTATGCAGACAAGGGTCCGAGGACCAGGCTGAGGAGACAAAGGGAGGTCAGAACCCTTTCCTTCTTTTTTTTGCTTTTTACAAACACTGACACAGACTGGGAGTATGATGGGAACTGTGAAGAAGAATCTGAGAGAATGCCTGTGTAGGAGTGAGTTTTCTGAAGCAAACGGGTATGCCAATTTTTGTGTGAAAGGACAGTATGGTAGCATCTTTAGCAATGCTCAGAACATGTGGGAGTTAGGATCCAAAAAAGGCGAATGAGAAGGAATGGTGGCGCTCTATGATTTGAGTTGTTTGATTCCAGTAAAAGGCATATAACACCCTGCTTTCAGGATTTGCACTGGTGCAGATCTGCCACAGACCCAAGTTCAAGGTGTTATAATAATATAATAATAATTTATTATTTATATCCAGCCCATCTGGCTGTTGGTACTAAGATACAAGTCTACTGAAAACCACTGATTGAAGAGAGTGGAAACTTTCTAATTTCAGAGGCCCTGGTGAGAGGACAGAAAAGGATAAGGAGAGTTGCGGAGTAGGTGGTGAAATCAGCATGGCAGTTAACTGTTTAGAGAAGTGTGCCAAGCATCCAGGCATTTCCAATAAGGTCCCATGTGACACTAAGACCCAAAATATTGGGACATGTGGTACAGGGCTCTATTGCTGCAGTAGATTGTAAGATTTTTCTCTGTGCCAAGGATTCCCTGCCTGAGCTGCTTCAGGTCATGGCGGATGTTCTGCTGGAGACACCTAGCTTGGTTGTCCTAGGGGATTTTAACATCCATGCTGACACAACCTTATGAGGGGCCGCTCCAGACTTCATGGAAAGCATGGCCTCCATGGGGCTGTCCCTGAATAAGTTTGGCCCAACTCATAGTGCTGATATGCCTTAGACCTGGTGTCTACCCCTATTGATGTAGGTAATCTGACAAAAAACAAAAGAAGTGCCACGGTCAGATCACTTCTTGGTGCAACTGGACTTCTCCACGACCCTTCCCCTCTGCAGGGAGGTGCAGCGGCGGAGCTATTTGCCACCTATTTGCTATTTGCCTAGCTGCTTGCCACCCATGCAGCGAGTTTCTGGAGGGGCGCCACTAGGCGCATGCAGCAGCAGCATCCCTAGCAGCCTACCGCCTGCGCAGTGAGCGTCTGGGGTGCTGCCCATGTAGCGAGTGTGGGGGTGGCGGCGCGGTGATGTCACCCACCCTCACGGCTGACGCCCGGTGTGCACCCCCCCACCCGCCTTCCTCCGCCAGTGGGAAGGTGTGGGACCAATTTGGATGGTCCGCCCCCTCCACTTAATGGATCCAAATGCTTTCCAGAGAGTGGTAGGGGATGCTTTATCCCATGTTGATGGCTTTTCAGCTGATTCCCTGGTGGCCTGCTAGAATGCAGAGTTAACCAGGGCTATCTACTGTCTGGCTCCAAAGCACCCTCTTCAACTGCATGAAGCCTGGACAGCCCCATGGCTTTCTCCAGAGCTGAGGGCGATGAAACAATCGCTGAGATGGCTAGAGAGCTGGTGGCGGAAAACTCATTTTGAATCAGACCGGACACGGGTTAGAGCTCAACGTTGAGCCTACCAAGTGCTGATAGTGGTGGCAAAGAGGTGAAGGTGACCCAGAAACTACAACTAATCCAGAATGCGGCAGCTAGACTGGTGACTGGGAGCTGCCGCCAGGACCACATAACACTGGTCTTGAAAGACCTACAATGTCTCCCAGTGTGTTTCTGAGCACAATTTAAAGTGTTGGTGCTGACCTTTAAAGCCCTAAATGGCCTCAGCTCAGTATACCTGAAGGAGCGTGCCCAGAGTGGCTGGGAAAACCCAGCCAGATGAGCGGGGTATAAATAATAAATTATTATTATATTATCTTTAAGGCCGCAGTTCACAGTAATGCATGCATGCATGCATGCATGCATGCATACATACATGCATGCATGCATGCATACATACATCATTTTATTTGGCTGCCACCTTTCCATAGTTGAAACCATGCTCAAAGTGGCTTACAACATGAAAACAAATCACACAATTACAAACTGAAAAGAATCAGTCATAAACAATAAATACATAAACAATAAATACACAATCCAATAGAGCAATTTTCACATAAATCATGAATCATCTAAAAACAAAGATACAAAAAGATTATATAAATAACAGCAAAACCCCCACTCTTCTACAACCCCCACTAAACAAGATCCCAGCCCAAGGGTCTGTAGCCTCAGCTTTTGTAGCTGGAGTCAGTCCAGGCCCCACCTTCCTAGGCCAGGTGAGAAAAGGCCTGCAAGCCAGGGAACAAGTCTTGAAGCACTCACAGATGTCTTTGCTGAATCCTCAACCTGTTTTAGAAGTATGGTTCTATTTGATGTGAGTGATAGCTATGGAACAAAGGTCCCTCCCATCTTTCTCTGGGCAGAAAAAAAATGCTGCAACTGACTTTTGAATTGTAGGGGATTGCTTCTTCTCTAGCCCCTTTGGGTTGGCTCTGACTCCATCTGTTGTCAGTGGGACTTACTTCAGGATAATGTACACTTATTGCGGCATGAGCCCAGATTATAAATTGTGATGGTAGTGACCCCTTCTGAACCAAAGAAAGGCATTTTGGTACCCAGGACTGATAAAGATTGGGACGTGGATTAAACCACTGAGCCTAGGACTTGCCGATCAGAAGGTCGGCAGTTCAAATCCCCGCGACGGGGTGAGCTCCCGTTGCTTGGTCCCTGCTCCTGCCAACCTAGCAGTTCGAAAGCATGTCAAAGTGTTTTTGTGTGCTGCTCTGGTTCGCCAGAAGTGGCTTAGTCATGCTGGCCACATGACCCGGAAGCTGTACACCGGCTCCCTCGGCCAATAAAGGTAGATGAGCGCTGCAACCCCAGAGTCGGCCACGACTGGACATAATGGTCAGGGGTCCCTTTACCTTTTTACTGATAAAGATGAGGTGGGGAATCTCAATATGCTGTATAGGGTCAGGGTGGTGGTTCAGGCCAAGTAGAGTAAGTTCAAATCTCAGCTTGGCCATGATGTTTACTGGGTGACCCTGGGCCAAATTTATCTCACAATGTGCTCTTTGGTTCTTATTCTGATGTTCTGTTTCTTATGATTATAGATGACTGAAGAGCGTCAACCAATTGTGTGCTGTGTATCAGCCAATCCAGAGGTTCTGAGTCCATGATGTCCCCCTCTCACAGCCACAGCCAACCATCTGAAATTATACAATAAAAATGGGCTTTTAGTCTCGTACTTTGTTTGAAGTTCTCTTGAGTTATGAATGCCAGAGGAGGGTATATCTTTCTGAGGTTGAGTGGGAAAGAAGGCAATGATAACTTATTGAAGTTTCATCCCATCACTCACCATCCCAGGAATGCATCTTGTTATATATATGCTCCCCACAGCATTGACCACCCGCAATCTCCTACATTATATTGCCACCTCAACAGAAGCATCCAGACTCTGTTCTAAGTGGATTGAACTATACAAACACACTTCATCTCGCCCCAAACTTATTCTCTTTTTTCCTCTGTTACCACTTGGTTTGGGCTGGAACAAAACCGTACATCTTTTCTCACACATCTTCCTCCCTTTTTTGATTTTGGGATTCTTGTTAAAAAACCAACCAACCAGAGGAAGTACAAGCAGAGAGACAGAGAGAGCGAGAGCGAGAACGCGCGCGAGAGAGCGAGAGAGCGCCAGTGTGGTGTAGTGGTTAAGAACGGTAGTCTTGCAATCTGGGGAACTGGGTTTGTGTCTCCGCTCCTACACATGCAGCTGCCGGGTGACCTTGGGTTAGTCACACTTCTCTGAAGTCTCTCAGCCCCACTCACCTCACAGAGTGTTTGTTGTGGGGGAGGAAGGGAAAGGAGATTGTTAGCTGCTTTGAGACTCCTTAGGGTAGTGATAAAGCGGGATATCAAATCCAAACTCTTCTTCTTCTGCTGCTTAGTTATGCTGCCCCCTTCAAAAGTTGGGCCAGCATGCACCCAAGGAAAGTGCAAAGATAACACACATCTCCATTACAGACCTGTTGTGTCTGAATGAAGAGGCACCTGCACCCTGCCCCACCAGATGCTGAACCCATTGGTCTTCTTCAGCTGGCTCCTGCAGCAAAGAGAGGCAACAGCCATGAAGCACCTTCAGCCCAAGTTCTCCTATCTCCTCCCTTCATTTCCACTTTCACTTGTCTCCACTGCCTTCTCCAAACCCCTCTGTGGTTCCTCCTTCACTGGTATCCTCTTTGTTCACCACATCCTCCTCCTCCTCCTCTCCTTCCTGCTGGCTATCATGCTCGCTGTTGACCCTCTTTCTTTGCAAACTCTGTTAATTGCTTACTTTCTCTCCATCATCATCATCTCCAAGTCCGCACTCCTCCTTGCTGTTTGTACCATGCCTGCCTTCTCCCACAACAGCAGCTGTCCCTCAGTACCAATTAGCATGAAAGGGTAGAAGAAGAGTCTCCTCACTGGCTAATTCCCCGCCTCCACTCTGATTGGCTTCAAACAGCACAAGAGGACAAGGAAGCATGTCAACCAAGAGAGAAGACTCTTCTCAGCGGCCAACACAATCATCTTTCATGCTGATTTGTTCACCAGGTCATGTCTTCTCAACAAGACTGGCTCTGCTCCACCCTCCTCAAGTGCTTTTGCCTGGCAAGAATATGTCGTTGAACTGTGATAATATCTCTTGCTTGCAAATGTGCCTGCTGGGCTAAAAAAGTCCCCCCACTTCAGTTACATGTATTGCAGTTATCAATATTGCGCATATGGAAGCCATTGGATAAATAAAAACCCGCTCTTCTTTTAAATAAAAAAATTCTAGCCCAAAAATATGGTTCAAAAGCTTTGCTTATGGAACTTAACTCCAAAACAGCTTAAAGCAATAAAAGTTGTATGCAGTTCGTTGCACAATTTCTTATACTTATCCCAGCATATTTGTCTTAGATTACAAATATTTTGCATCCTGAACTGAAACAAACCTCCTGAGGCTGTTTACTGGAGAACAGAGATAAACACATCCATTCTCTTAAATAACTTGGAGCAAAGAGCTTACAGACCCAAGATGGATGCCTGCAGATTAGCAAATGCAGAGATTTAGGGACGCCATTCTGGATTTCTGTAGGGTTTATTCCTTAGCCCTTTTCTTCTCCTGAAGATATCCCAAAAGGCAGCGAAGGTTTAGGATCAGAGTTTTCCTTCTCCTAGATGCACTACCTTCCCAGATTAATGAGCCCCATGTGTCATCATGTTTATATATATTTTAAGGTGTTTTAAAGGTGTTTTTATTGTTTACTTTGTTGTACCACCGTGAATGGTGGTTTTTATCTATGTATTTTGTTTGTTCCGTCTTGTTTTGTTTTTGGGGTTGGACATTGAGTGGGGTGGGGATTGGTTTTGTTTGGGCATAATTGTTTTTGGTTGTTTTGTTTTCTATTTTGTAAATGGAGGTTAGTATGAGGCTTGGGATTGCTACGGTGGAGGGGCGAGGGAGGTATGGCGGTGGGGGCAGATGTTATAGGCGAAGGGGATCAAGATACGGATATGCTCGTACCCCTTCCAATCTGCGCCCCATCCCGAGAGACGAGGGTAGGGTGAGCAAGGATTACTCACCTCCTTCACTGGTGTTGTGCAATGCCAGGTCTATAGGCAACAAAACCGCTACCCTGCAAGATTTCTTTACCTCGCAGGGGGTCGACCTGGCTTGTGTGACGGAGACCTGGGTGCGCGAAGGGGTAACTGTTACCTTACGAGAGATGGCGCCCCCGGGTTTCTCCGTCCTCCACCAGTCATGGACTGTGGGCCGGGGGGGAGGGGTGGCAGTATTAATCCGGGAAGATCGTTCTTTCAGGGCTCTACCATCGCCATCGATCCCCGGCATTGAATGTGTTGGCCTAGTGTGGGGCTCCGAGGAGAGCTTGGCTGTCTGGCTGGTGTACCGGCCACCTAGCGCACCAGCAGCCACCCTGTCAGGCCTGCTGGAGGCGGTGGCCGGCTGGGCCTTGGAGTTCCCTAACCTATTGGTATTGGGAGACTTCAACTTCCACGCTGATGCCACTCCCTCCTCACAGGCTCTGGACCTGGTGTCTTCCATGGCAACACTAGGGCTCTCCCAGTTTGTTTCGGGCCCCACACATCAAGCAGGCCACACGCTGGATTTGATCTTTGGCGCTGGTATAGATGTGATCATGTCTCCTTCGGTGAAGGTGCCATGGTCTGATCACTACGCTCTGAAAGCCAGGATTGACTTTCCACCCCCACCCTGCTTAGGTGGCGAGCCGATTTGGGCTCGCCCGCAGAGGCTGATGGACCCTGATAGATTCCGTCAAGCCTTGCGGGACCTTGCTCCCCCTGGCGACACATTGACTGAGCTTGTTGAGGGCTGGAATACCCAGCTCCTGGCAGCCATCGATGAGATCGCACCTAAGCGCCCTCTGCGACCCTGCAGAAACCGGGCTCCCTGGTTTACCGAGGAGCTTCGGAAAATGAAGCGGGACCTCAGACGGCTAGAGGGCGTATGGTGGGGTGCCCGTGACGGAGCCTCAAGAACATCTTATAGGGTTTTTATGAAAACCTATGAGATGGCAGTGAAGGCCGCTAAGAAGTCTTACTTCTCGGCCTCCATTGCATCCGCTAGCTCTCGCCCGGCGCAATTATTTAGTATAATTCGGTCTTTAACGTCCCTTGAAGGACAGCCAAATTTAAATAACAATCTGACACACAGCTGTGAGGCATTTGCGAGCTTTTTTTGCGGAGAAGGTCCTGTTGCTCCGCCATGTCCTCCCTGCCAATTTGGATACAATAAAGGAACTGGAGGCCCCTCGACTGTCCTCGGGTCCATTATTGGACCACTTTGACCAGATATCTCCAGCCAATGTGGACAGATTCCTCCAAGCTGGAAAGCCCACCACCTGTCCTCTTGACCCGTGCCCGTCATGGCTGATTAGAGCGTGTCCAGACGAGGTGCGGGGCCCCCTGGGGGATATCATCAATTTGTCCCTTGGCACCGGGATATTCCCAGGGGAACTGAAGGAGGCGGTGGTGCGTCCGCTCTTAAAGAAAACATCATTAGATCCCTCAGATCTATCCAATTACCGCCCGGTCTCGAATCTTCCATTCCTGGGTAAGGTGATTGAGAGAGCGGTTGCTGAACAGCTTGGTAGGTTTCTGGATGAAACATCGTCTCTGGATCCATTCCAGTCCGGCTTACGCGCTGGTCATGGGACTAAGAACGGCTCTGGTTGCCCTAACAGATGATCTTTGTAGACAGCTGGATCGAGGCGGGTCGGGGCTGCTGATTCTTCTAGATCTGTCAGCAGCTTTCGTCATGGTCGATCACGAACTTCTGGACCACTGCCTTGCCAACGTGGGGATCCAGGGCACAGTCCTTCAATGGCTGCGCTCGTTTCTCTCTGGTCGGAGACAGAGGGTGGCGCTTGGGGGGGAATTGTCATCGCGCCACTCCTTGGTGTGTGGAGTGCCTCAGGGTGCGATTCTCTCCCCGATGCTTTTTAACATCTTTATGCGCCCCCTCGCCCAGCTTGTCTGGAGTATGCTGATGACACCCAACTCTATCTGTTGATGGATGGCCAGATGTCTGGAAGCTGTGGCTGGATGGTTACGTGGGAGCCGGTTGAAGTTAAATCCTTCGAAGACAGAGGTCCTATGGCTGGGGCGGGACGATATGGGATCGAGGGGGCAACTCCCATCTCTTGCGGGGGTGCAATTAGTGCCAGCACCGTCCGTTAAGAGTTTGGGTGTAATCTTCGATACCTCCCTCTCTATGGAGGCGCAGATTACAGCTATAACAAAGGCGGCATTTTTTCATCTCCGCCAAGCTAAGCAGTTGGCCCCTTATCTCTCTTGCCCTGACCTAGCCACTGTGATCCATGCGACGGTCACCTCCAGACTGGATTATTGTAACTCGCTCTACGTGGGGCTGCCCTTGAGACTGACCCAGAAACTCCAGCGGGTGCAGAATGCCGCGGCGAGACTCCTTATGGGGTCTTCGCTGCGAGATCACATTCATCTGGTACTATACCAGCTGCACTGGCTCCCGGTGGAGTACAGGATCAGGTTTAAGGTGCTGGTTTTAACCTTTAAAGCCCTATACGGCCTAGGACCCTCGTACCTACGGGACCGCCTCTCCTGGTATGCCCCACAGAGAAACCTACGGTCTGCAAATAATAACATCCTCAAGGTCCCAGGCCTCAGAGAGGTTAGGCTGGCCTCAACTAGAGCCAGGGCCTTCTCGGCAGAGGCTCCAATCTGGTGGAATGCTCTGTCACAAGAGACTAGGGCCCTGCGGGACTTGACATCTTTCCGCAGGGCCTGCAAGACAGAGCTGTTCCGCCAGGCCTTTGGTCAGGGCGCAGCCTGACTCCCTCCTCTGGCAACCTGCACAGAATTTTGCTTAATTGGTTGCCATCAATTTGATTTAATTAATTTTTATAATGAAATATTTTTAGATTGTGTGACTATTTGACTGATTATTTGATTGTTGTTAGCTGCCCTGAGCCCGGCTTCGGCTGGGGAGGGCGGGATATAAATAAAATTTATTATTATTATTATTATTATTATTATTATTATTATTATTATTATCATCATCATCATCATCATCAAACCAGGAAGGCAGTGTGTTGGCTGCAGGTGAGCTGCCCTCTAGCCTCTGGGTCTAATTTGTCCCACCAGACCTACCATTTTGGCCAAGCCATGCCCATGTGTCCTACACTTGATGACATGCATGATGTTTTAAGCTCCCAATTGTTGCTTTGACTGACAAAGGCATGCTTGTAGGTATTTTGTCAAATGCAAGAGTTATTTTGAAGTCAGGGGCAATCACAGCAAAAATGAAACAGTCTTCAAGCAAACTAACAGAGCATGAACAAGATACAGTGGTAACTCTGGTTGCGAACGGGATCTGTTCCGAAGGCCCGTTCACAACATGAAAAGCCCACAACCTGAAGCACCGTATCTGTGCAGGTGCATGGCACGATTTGGCGCTTCTGTGCACGTGTGAGCGGCAAAACCTGGAAGTAACCCTTTTCAGTACTTCTGGGTCGCTGCGGGATACAGCCTGAAAAAACGTAACATGAAGCAAACGTAACATGAGGTATGACTGTACAGTAAAACACTTCCCCATTCAGTCCTTGGGAGCTCCAAGGTTCAATAAAGGGGAGACGCCAGTTGGCCAGTATGCAGCCCCATCGCAGCCAGGGCCTCTGATGAATCTCCAGGGGTCAGACCCCATCTGAGAGACTTACTGTACACATTGTCTGGCCATTGAGATGGGATGATGAGAACAAGCAGCACAAACATCTCCAGTGTGTTCTTTTCCCTGTGGATGCCATGATATCCTTCAGCAATGATCCATAAATAAAGGGAAACTTTTGTTCTCTTTTGATGATATCTTTGAGCCTCATGGAGAGGGGAGCAGAACTAGTGCTCAACCACTGAAGTCTTCTCCGATTCCATTATCTCCATCATTTCTGAATCAAGCTTCCATTTGAAGACATAGGTTTCCTTAGGTCGTTGATGGGACTTCAACAGATCAACTGGGAGCTTTAAACTTTACTTTGATTGAGAAAGACATGCTCCCAACCACTCACCAGCTGGCTGGTATTCTGTCAAATGCAAGAGTCTTTTTGGAGTCAGAGGAAACACAACCAAGTAGAGGAAAGTTCAGAAGGGTTAATTCCAGCATGAAATAACATGCTTAAATCAGGCACAAAAAACAGTGACACAGTCCTTAAGCAAACTAACAAACCATGCATATGCGGGGGCCCAGGGCCTTCTCTCAAGAGTTTGGGTGTAACCTTTAATGCCTCCCTTTCCATGGAGGCACAGGTTGCAGCCACAGCAAAGGTGGCATTTTTCCATCTCTGCCGTATTAAGCAGTTGGTCCCTTACCTTTCTCACCCTGATCTGGCCACAGTGATCCATGCGACGGTCACCTCCAGGCTCAATTATTGTAACTCACTCTACATGGGGCTGCCCTTGAAGCTGACCCAGAAATTCCAGCGGGTGCAGAATGCTGCGGTGAAGCTCCTTACGAGGTCCTCGCCGTGGGACCACGTTCATCCAGTGCTTTACCAAATTCACTGGCTCCTGGTGGAGTACAGGGTCAGGTTTAAGGTGCTGGTTTTGACATTTAAAGCCCTATGCGGCCTAGGACCCACATACCTATGGGACCGCCTCTCCTGGTATGCCCCACGGAGGACCTTAAGGTCCACAAATGACAACACTTTGGAGGTCCCAAGTCACAAGGTGGTTAGACTGGTCTCAACTAGGGCCAGGGCCTTTTCAGTACTGGCCCCGACTTGGTGGAACACTCTGTCACAAGAGACTAGGGCCCTGCGGGACTTGACATCTTTCTGCAGGGCCTGCAAGACAGAGCTGTTCCACCGGGCGGACTCCGTCTGACCCTTATGTTTCCCTCCCCTTACGGTTTTGATCTATGGGCTACTTTTAAAATGAGGCTGCATTTTAAATTGCATTTTAACCTGTATTTTAAATTGATTTATTTTATTTTTTTCTATTATGTTTTTATTGTAATTTTATTGGTGTTAGCTGCCCTGAGTCCGGCTTTGGCCGGGGAGGGCAGGGTATAAATATTATTATTATTATTATTATTATTATTATTATTATTATTATTATTATTATTATTATTACTTCTCCTTTCAGTTTTCAGGAGCTCAAGGGATCAATAAAGGAGAGACTCCAGCTGGCCATCTTGGTCAGGGCTTCCACCCAAAGAGGTCACAGTTACTGATTTTCTCGATGGTTGCTTTTCAGGGAAAAACGAAGTCATCAGAAAGGTACATATTGTCTAGCCATTGAGATGGGCTGTTGAGAACAAGTAGCCTGTTCATTCTTTTCCTTGTGGGTGCCGCAACATCCTTCATCAATGATCCATAAATAAGGGGAAACTTTTGATTATATCTGTGAGTCTCCTGGAGACTGGAGCAGAACCAGTGTTCAACCACACATGTCTCATTCTATTCCATTATTTGTTTCCTTCTTCATACTGCTACATTTGCCATGGGAGGGCCAGCTAGTCTCAGCACTGCAGTTTGCTCTAAAAGACCCAACTGGTCAGTTTGGGGTATTTGAGTTTCAGAATGTCCAGGATGATGTCCTGGGTGTTTTAGCTGAGATTCCTGCATCGCGGGTGTGTGTGTGTGTGTGTGTGAACTTGAAGGCCCATGGGGTCCCTTCCAACTCCATGATTCTATGAGGAACGTAAGAAGAGCCAATGGCCCATCAAGTCCAGCATCCTGTTCTCGCTTTGGCCAATCCAATGAGGAGCACAAGAGCAGCTGGCCCTTCAGCAACGGCCATTCAGAATCATCACTGCCTCCAGCTGTGGAAGCAGAGCATAGTCATCCTAGCTAGTAGGCATTAACAGTCTTCCAAAGCCATCTATTTTAGAGAGAGGGAGGAAGAATTAATTATCCAAAACTGAAAGGGTGCATGGTAGCCATGAATATCATTAGCAGAATGTTTGGAACACCCAGTCCTTTCCTTCCCCCTGAAAGCTTCCTCTCACCATTCCCTTGGGAAGTACAAATAGAGGATCCTTTCTCTCTCTGCAATATCTTTGAGCTAGAAGGCAACTCTGGTAGCTCCAGCATTCAGCCATGAAGACCTCTGCCCCTCTACTTCTCCTGTTGGTGCTGCTGTCAGTCCCAGGTAAAATCTAAAGGGCTGTCCATCCACAGCACTCCAAGAAGACATGCCAAACTAGCCCCTTGGCTGCTTTGTAGTGCTTGGAATATTAGCCCATTTGATACTATGTCATCAAGAGCTAGCAGGGCAGCAGTTGAAGAAGGAGCAAAAAGGGTTTTCTTGTGTGTGTGTGTTTCTTTGTGGCTGATTAGCTGTTTTCCCTGTGCAAAGGTCAGAGGGGGCAGGGTTTCTGTTGAGGCAGGGGATTAGCTGTGGGAGGAGCTTATCAGAGCTAGCAGGGCAGCAGCGCACGCAGTTTGATCCATCTTTTAGATTTAGGGGAGCTAGTCTCAAACGTTTGTTGGGGGAGACCTAGGTTTTTTGTGGAGGGAGTTATTTGTCCTGTCTTCACGCTTTTTATGATGGAGGACCGCTGTAGCCACCCCCAACAACACGTTCTCAAGATGGAGGGGGAGGGAACAGCTGCAGTCACCTGCGGTTCCTGCGCAATGTTTGCCATCTTGCCAAAGGTTGCAGGCAGCTTTACCTGCAGCAATTGCATGTTGATTGCCCTCTTAAAAGACAAAGTCCAGCAATTGGAGGAACGTGTAGCTACGCTCCAAAGAATTAGAGAGCTGGAGCTCTTCTTGGAAGCAACAGAGCACACCGTCTCCACCAAGGAGGAGACAGGGGACTCCCCTGAGAAGGAGGCTATTTCACCAACACAGGAGCCAGATATATGGAGAAACGTGATTAATGGAATTATTAATGGACTTCAATGTCTGTACACTAATGCGCAAAGCATGGGAAATAAACAAGATGAGCTTGAGCTCTTGGTACAGCAAACTAAATATGACACAATAGGCATCACTGAAACCTGGTGGGATAAGTCCCACGATTGGAATGTAATAATGGGGGGATACAATCTATTTCAGAGAAACAGACCAGACAAGAAAGGAGGAGGAGTGGCGTTATATGTCAGGGATGTGTATACCTGTGAAGAGATCCAAGATTTAGAACCTCAAAGCCAAAGTGAGAGCATTTGGGTCAAAATTAAGGGAGAGAAGAATAACAGTGACCTCATTGTGGGAGTTTACTATAGATCCCCAAGCCAAACGGAGGACATAGATGATGCCTTCCTGGAACAGATGGCCAAGCACGCAAAAGGAAGGGAGATAGTAGTAATGGGGGACTTCAATTACCCGGATATTTGTTGGATGTCAAACTCAGCCAAGAGCATAAGGTCAAACAGATTCCTCACCGGCCTTGCAGACAACTTCATTGTCCAGAAAGTGGGAGAAGCAACAAGAGGAACAGCTATTTTAGATCTGGTCCTAACCAATGTTGATGACCTGGTTAGTGGGTTAGTGGGAAGGATCATTAGGCGCGAGTGATCATGCTCTTCTGAAGTTTACTATACAGCGGAAAGGAGCAGCCAAGCATACTAGGACTCAATTTCTTGACTTTAATAAAGCCGACTTCATAAAACTTAGGGAAGTGCTGGGTGAGATCCCATGGACAGTAATACTAAAAGGAAAGGGAATTCATGATGGCTGGGAGTTTGTTAAAGGGCGATAGTAAAAGCACAACTTCAGGCAATACCAATGAGACAGAAACATGGAAGGTGCCTAAAGAAGCCAGGGTGGCTATCTAAAGAACTTTTAACTGAGTTAAGATTAAAAAAGGATGTGTACAAAAAATGGAAAAGGGGGGAAACCACCAAAGAGGAATTCAAACAAATAGCCAGCACATGTAGACACAAAGTCAGAAAAGCTAAAGCACAGAATGAACTCAGGCTTGCTAGAGAGGTTAAAAGCAACAAAAAAGGCTTTTATGGGTATGTCCGTAGCAAAAGGAAGAACAAAGAAACAGTGGGGTCACTCAGAGGAGAAGATGGTGAAATGCAAACAGGGGACACAGAAAGGGCTGAACTCCTCAATGCCTTCTTTGCCTCAGTCTTCTCCGATAAAGAAAACAATGCCCAACCTGAAGAATTTGGAGCAAATGATTCAGCAAAGGAAACACAGCCCAGAATAACTAAGGAGATAGTACAAGAATACTTGGCTAGTTTAGATGTATTCAAGTCTCCAGGGCCAGATGAACTGCATCCAAGAGTATTAAAAGAACTGGCAGATGTGATCTCAGAACCACTGGCAGTCATCTTTGAGAATTCCTGGAGAACAGGCGAAGTCCCGGCAGACTGGAGGAGGGCAAATGTTGTCCCTATTTTCAAAAAGGGGGAAAGAGAGGACCCAAATAATTACCGCCCAGTCAGTCTGACATCAATACCAGGGAAGATTCTGGAGCAGATCATTAAGCAAACAGTCTATGAGCACCTAGAAAGGAATGCTGTGATCACCAATAGTCAGCATGGATTTCTGAAAAATAAGTCATGTCAGACTAACCTGATCTCGTTTTTTGACAGAATTACAAGCCTGGTAGATGAAGGGAAGGCAGTGGATTTAGCCTACCTTGATTTCAGCAAGGCATTTGACAAGGTGCCCCATGATATTCTTGTAAAGAAGCTGGTAAAATGTGGTCTTGACTATGCTACCAATCAGTGGATTTGTAACTGGCTGACTGACCGAACCCAAAGGGTGCCCATCAATGGTTCCTCTTCATCCTGGAGAAGAGTGACTAGTGGGGTGCCATAGGGTTCTGTCTTGGGCCCGGTCTTATTCAACATCTTTATCAACGACTTGGATGATGGACTCAAGGGCATCCTGATCAAATTTGCAGATGACACCAAACTGGGAGGGGTGGCTAACACCTCAGAGGACAGGATCACACTTCAAAACGACCTTGACAAAAACAAACAAGATGAATTTTAACGGGGAGAAATGTAAAGTATTGCACTTGGGCAAAAAAAATGAGAGGCACAAATACAAGATGGGTGACACCTGGCTTGAGAGCAGTACATTTAAAAAGGATCTAGGAGTCTTGGTTGACCACAAACTTGACATGAACCAACAGTGTGACGCGGCAGCAAAAAAAGCCAATGCAATTCTGGGCTGCATCAATAGGAGTATAGCATCTAGATCAAGGGAAGTAATAGTGCCACTGTATTCTGCTCTGGTCAGACCTCACCTGGAGTACTGTGTCCAGTTCTGGGCACCACAATTCAAGAAGGACACTGACAAACTGGAACGTGTCCAGAGGAGGGCAACCAAAATGGTCAAAGGCCTGGAAACGATGCCTTATGAGGAACGGCTAAGGGAGCTGGGCATGTTTAGCCTGGAGAAGAGGAGGTTAAGGGGTGATATGATAGCCATGTTCAAATATATAAAAGGATGTCACATAGAGGAGGGAGAAAGGTTGTTTTCTGCTGCTCCAGAGAAGCGGACACGGAGCAATGGATCCAAACTACAAGAAAGAAGATTCCACCTAAACATTAGGAAGAACTTCCTGGCAGTAAGAGCTGTTCGACAGTGGAATTTGCTGCCAAGGAGTGTGGTGGAGTCTCCTACTTTGGAGGTCTTTAAGCAGAGGCTTGACAACCATATGTCAGGAGTGCTCTGATGGTGTTTCCTGCTTGGCAGGGGGTTGGACTCGATGGCCCTTGTGGTCTCTTCCAACTCTATGATTCTATGATTCTATCTGTGTAAGATTGAAGTTCTATTTCCTGATTAAGTGGGAAATGGAATGGACTGCTTTTGCTGAATAGAATTGTAGCATTGTAGAATTGGAAGGGTATTATCTAGCCCAATCCCCTGCCATGCATATACTTCTGTTGATGCAGCCAAGAATAGCATAAGTTTTCTTTTTGCTGCTGCATCACATTGTTAACTCATGTTATGTTCATGCTGGCCTTGGGTGTTACTAAGAGCCCTAGCTCCATTCACATATACAATAGGGAATGCATAGAGATGTTGGTAATCTCTTTTCACTTGAGGGGTTGATTTCTATCTTCATAATTTTCGCCAGGACCAGCTACCACCAACAATATACTTTGTAATGGCGTCTGCAAGCAACGCTGTTCAGCTGGAGAATATGAGTCTTCTTTAGACCCCTGCCAGGAATCTGGTCACGTCTTCTGCTGCAAAGAGAAAGGTAACGTGCTAAACTGTTATTAGGGGTTGCAATCATTATGATTGGAAAAGTGGTGAAAAGATAAGAAGCAGGGTTTTGTGCTGCTCTGTTCAAAGCAAGCCAAAGACCAAATAAGGAGAAGGGGCTCTGCATGGAGAAGGCAGAGAGTTGCTATTGTGTGACGGAGGGAAGGTGCAACTGCTCAACACCCATTAGAAATGATAATTAAACAGTGGATCTGTGAGCACATTGAAAAGGATGCCATGGTTACTAAAAACTGGCAGGAATTTATTGAAAGAAACAAGTCATTGCAGATGATTCTTATTTTATATATTTTTTTTTGTTAGAGTGGCAAGCTTGGTAGATCAGAAGAATGCTTTGAATAGAGTATGCCTTGATTTCAGTAAGGCTTTTGACAAACACTTTGTCATCCTGAAAAATGTGATAAGTGGGTTCTTTCCTAGGCCTGGTGTTGTTCAGCATGACTTGGATGAAAGCATAGAGGGGGGTGTTCATAAAATCTGCAGATGACACCAAATTGGTAGGGGTAGCTAATACTTCAGAATATAGAATCAGGATTGCCATTGACTTCTATCCTTTGGAGAACTCAACCAAAAACTCTAAATGAACTTCATTAGGAGCAAATGTTAGGTTCTACATTTGAGAGCCAGTGTGGTGTAGTGATTAGAGCGGTGGACTCGTAATCTGGTGAACTGGGTTCGATTCCCTGCTCCTCCACATGCAGCTGGTGGGTGACCTTGGGCTAATCACACTTCTCTGAAGTCTCTCGAGTTTTTGTTGTGGGGGAAGAAGGGAAAGGAGATTGTTAGCCACTTTGAGACTCCTTAGGGTAGTGATAAAGCGAGATATCAAATCCAAACTCTTCCTCTCTTCTTCTTCTACCCTAAGGCAGGAGTAATCCAATGCACAAATATAGAATTGGGTACACCTGGCTTGACAGTAGTACATGTGGAAAGGATTTAGGGGTAGACAACAAATTTTTTTTAGTAGACAAGAAATTTAACATGAATCAACACTGATGCAGCAGGATAAAAGCTTATGCAATTCTAGGCTGCATCAAGAGAAGTCCAGTGTCCAGATCAAGGGAAATAATAGTACCATTACTGTACATTCCGGCTTCCCTGCAGGCTGGCACCTCTCAAGGTTGCACCCATCTGCCGCTTTTGCCAGGGCTCAAGGGAGAAAATTGATCCATATTTCCTATGGTGTGAGCTGCTGCATGCTTACTTGGGAATAAATCTCACTGACCTGGAGGTCTTACTCCTGTGTAAGTGTGCCAAAATTTGCTGTGTGACAGCGCAATCCTGACACGTCTGTTCCAAAATCAGCGCCATTTAATTAAGACCGACCACGTTGGTGCCCCAGACAGGTCACTTCAGGGCTGCTAATGGAGCAAAAACAATCTGGGAGGGAGCAATTATGAGTTATAAGCTCAACCTGATTAGCCTAAGGTCATTGTGTCTCATTGCTCAGCTACTGCTCTCCTTAAGCCAGGCAGCCCCCTGGTCAATAAAGTGCTGACCCACCATTGTCTGCTTGCTTTAATGGGCACTTGGAGCTCAACAAGCTGACCGAACCCATAGTCCCTCTGGTTCTCCTTTTGATGCTCCTGATCTTCCTGGGAAAACTGTAAAGGGCCATCCATCCACAGGACTGTAGTCAAAGAACATTTGTTCAACTGGCCATTTGGGTGTCCTTTGGGGTTCTGGCATGCTAAAAATATTAGCCCGCTTGATACTACAGTGGTACCTCGGGTTACAGACGCTTCAGGTTACAGACTCCGCTAACCCAGAAATAGTACCTCGGGTTAAGAACTTTGCTTCAGGATGAGAACAGAAATCGTGCGGTGGCGGAGGGAGGTCCTATTAGCTAAAGTGGTGTTTCAGGTTAAGAATGGACCTCCGGAACAAATTAAGTACGTAACCAGAGGTACCATGTATATCATATGAGCAAAATTAAAGTTCTATTTCTTCATCTAGTAGGAAATGTAATAGATTGCTTACGTTGTTTAAGAAATGGTTAGAGATGTTGGTGATTTCTTCTCATCTGAAGGATTGATTTCTATCTTTCTAACATTTCTCCAGGATCCACTCCCACCCTGAACGATAATTGTAGCGGTCACTGCTCACGATCATGTTCAAATAGAGAATACGTGGCTTCATTAGACCGCTGCGATCAACCTGGTCATGTCTTCTGTTGTAGAAAGATAGGTAATTGTTGGGAATATGAGATGAGATACCCACTTTGTGGAAGCTGACCCCAGTTTCAGTCACTACCCAGAAGCAGCATAAGTTTACTGCTGCAGGAGATAAGGCTTCAGTAATCAGTTCAGTTGATAACCAGACAGAAAGAAAAGGATGCTGTGAATACTAAGAGCTTGGAAGAATATCCTTAGGAGACACTTTCCTTCCTCCTGAAAACTTCTCTGCTGCCTGTCTCTGGGCATATCACTATTCCCTTAGGAAATATAAACAGAGGATACTTTCATTCTCTTTCTGAAATATCTTTCAGTCAAGATGACTCATGTGGCTCTAGCATTCATCTATGAAGACCTATGTCCCTCTAGTTCTCTTTTTGATGCTGATTACTGTCCTGGGCAAAATGTAAGGGTCCCTCAAACCACAGGACTGTAGTAAAATAAGAAATATATAGCTAGCCCATTTGGGTGTCCTTTGCTGCTCTACTGTAGCCTTATTAGACTTTACCGATTGGTTGGGTGAGCGTTGCTCCCGGACGGGAGGAAGTAAGTCAAATGACACCGAGGTTTGGTTCAGAGAAAGAGTTTATTCTGCTCTCCAGATAGCAGAAGGCACTGCGTGAATCGGTTCACAGCAAGCACAAAAGCAAGAGAAATTGCATACAGTATATATATCCTCCAGGCATCCTCTCCCCCGTTCCCCAGGAATCAAGAACGTCAGCTTATACACGTAAGTTGACACCCATGACCATAAACAGATGTTCCTGTTCCTGTATTCCTTATCTTGGGGTAAGAAGGTCACCAACTCTAAGAGCACTCCTGACGCCGTTCCTGGGCATGGGGGCTGACAAGGTCTGTGCGTCAGTGTGGTCAGGATGTAAGATAAGACCCAGACGTGCCATCCCTGCTCCACTCGGAACTGACAAGGCCATCCGTCATTACCAGCCTTCATGGACTGATAAGGGAGATGGTTATGTTTGTACAGCTGGGTTCCTGTTATACATGAGCTCAAGTTAATGGTTTTTAGCTAATGCACCCTTGGAGAAGGAGAAATGGGGATTTTGGGGCCCGTTTCAGACTGACTACACAGTCAGGTTTTAGATTTGGGAAACCCATTCCTTCACTAGCTTGTTCGAAATATTAGCTCATTTGAAGCTACCGTGGTACTTTGGTTCTTGAACACCTTGGTACACAAACAACTTGGAACCCAAGCACTGCAAACCCGGAAGTAAGTGTTCCGGTTTGTGAACTTTTCCCGATTTTTATGTCCACTCTAGGAATGTTGTATTTGACTGCTCTGTGTTTCACATCCCACAGTTTTTAACAGTCTAGAACGGATTAATCCATTTTGCATTATTTTCTATGGGAAAGCGTGCCTTGGTTTTGGAACACTTTGGTTTTTGAAATGACTTCTGGAACGGATTAAGTTTGAGAACCAAGTTACCACTGTATGTCATTTGTGCAAGATTAAAGTTGTATTCATTTAGTGGAAAATATAATGGACTGCTTTCACTGAATAGGTGATTCTTAGAAATGTTGATGATGTCTTCTCATCTGAGGGATTGATTTCTATTGTCACAATATTTCTCCAGGACCCATCATAAATGATTATTGTAAAGGTAGCTGCAAACGAAGTTGTTCAAGTACAGAATATGTGGCTTCAACAGCCTTCTGCCATCATCCTGATATGGTCTACTGCTGTGCAAAGAAAGGTAACATGCTAATTTTTTGTTATGGGCCTCTATTATTATGATTTGGAAAAGAGGTTAAAGATAATAAACAGTAGTGTTCAAAGCAGGAGAAAGAACAAATAAGGAACAGGTGCTGTGTGGGGGAGAAGATAAAGAGATGCTATTGGATGACAGAGAAAAAGTGCTACTGCTCAGCACCTACTTTGCCTCTGTCTTCACCCGTAAGGAAAACAGTGTACAATGTGGTGATAATAGAATGAATGATGCAGAGAGGGTGCTGCAACCCAAGAGAGGAAAGGAGGTGGTAAGGGAACTCCTAGCTTCTCTGAATGAATTCAAATCTTCAGGGCCTTATGATCTGCACTCAGACATACTAAATGAAATTGCAGATGGAATATCACTGCCTCTGTATATAATGTATGGGAATCCTTGGAGAACAGGCGGTGTCCCTGCAGACGGGAAGTGGACAAACTTTGTCGCCATCTTCAAAAAGTGAAAAAAGTGGACCCAGGCACATTGCAAGAAACGGGATTCTGACTAAACATAGGAAAGAACTGACGATAAGAGCTGTTTCAAAGCTGAACATACTGCTTTGGAAAGTGCTGGACTTTGCTTTCATTGGTGATTTATAAACAAAGGTTAGATGGCCATCATTCAGGGATTATTTAGCGGTGATTGCTGCATTGCAGGGGTTGGAGTCCCTTCTCCCACAAGCCCCACCCAGAATCAAAGGTCAAGGATGACGGAAAACTGTAACTGAACAACATCTGGAATGAAGGAGGTCTGCCAGGCCTGCAGTGAAGAATGACATATTCATTCAGATATACTCATGGATTTAGTTCATAAAAGAAATGTCCCAACGGGCTCTTTGATTATGTGATTCCTCCACCCTCCCTCTGAAAAACATAGCCTTACTTTTTGGGAAGGAATTCTTTGCAAATGGTTCAGAATGTCTTTTAATGATTTGCAACTTTGATCAGCGCTTATTGACTTTAATACAAAATCTATATTCTTCCAATGTCTGTCAAGTCAAACTTAACACCAAAGGTCACCTTTCATCAGACATCCCAAACTCGAAAGGGGTAAAACAAGGGTGTATTCTTGCCCCCTTTCTATTTAATTTATTTTTATCAGACTTGCCAGATCACCTTCAAAAAATAGAATCACATGCCCCTAAACTTAATCAGAAACCAGTTCCTCTCTTATTATACGCAGACGATGCAGTCCTACTATCATTAACGAGTTTGGGTCTGAAACGTCTTATATCTTCTCTGATCCTTTACTGCGAATGTAATAAACTCTCTATAAATTATGAGAAGACAAAAATCTTAGTCTTCTCGAATGGTTGGAAACTAGAGAAATGGAAAATAAGAGGGCAAGAAATCCAACAAATAAAAATCTATAGGTATCTGGGAATTTTATTCCAGAGCAATTTAGGGTGGGCAAATCATCGCACAAACGCCATAAAACAGGCAAAGTGCACCTCATCAGCAGTTGCCCGTTTTTATTATCAGAAAGGTAATCAATTTATTCCTGCGGCCAACCAGATATTTCAAACAAAAGTGCAAGCCCAGATACTCTATGGAATCCCGTTATGGGTCCAAGCATATAACAGTGACTTAAAAAAGATTCACTCCAGCTTTTTGAGACGTATTCTTGGACTCCCAGCTGTGATCAAATATGAAACAATGTGTGCAGAAATAGGTATACACACAATGGAATACTGGGCCTGGTCCACCTCAATAAAGTACTGGTTACGCTGCCATTTTCGCTGCTCTCCATCAAGCCTGCTCGCTGATTTGCTCAAAGACTCCTATAAATCAAGATGGTATCAGTTCCTCGAAAAAAAGATTGAATCTTTAGGCATCGAGCTGGAGCCCCTGTACAATTCTAACGAGCAATACATTTTCCATAATATCCTAACTAGACTAAAGGATGTCGAGAGACAAAATATTATGGCAGCTGTAAACAAAATTTGCTCCCCCATATTCTATGATTTAAATATCTTAGATAGCAGAGCCAATTACATCACTAAATTAATAATCCCAGCCCAACGTAGGGCTTTTATGCTGGCCCGGTTGAATGTTTTTCCCTCAGCATTTGTCTGGGGAAGATATCAAAACATCCCTAGAAACAAGAGATTCTGCAGATGCTCTATGAATGTCCCGGACACTGTAGAGCATATTCTCTTCCATTGCCCATTGTACGGTACGCTCCGTCAACGCGTGCTGTCCCCCCTTTTGGGTGGTCTGGAACCCCAGCAAGGTGAATGTGTGGGATTCTGCCTATCCGACGTTGACCAAAGGGTAACGGCGGGGGTAGCTGAGTTTTTGGTAGCAGCCCTCCAAGGAGCAGGTTAACAAGGAAAACCACTGATTCTATATGTATATATATATATATGTATGTAGCCAACTGCTGCCTTTTTATATATATCTCAAGGCTTTTACATGTTATTCTCTCTTTTATGGTTTTTATTTGCATAATGCCTAATAAAGGTTTGATTTCAATGATTTGCAACTTTAAGAAAAGGACAACTAAGTTGTATTCAGAGCAGAGTCATTAACATTAAAATTAATGAACTTAAGTTAGTCAACTGAATTAATTTTAGTGGGTTTATCTGTAGTATGACTAACTTTGGGTACTTACCCTTGGAAATGAATCTGGAAATGAATCAGCAATGTGGGCATCTGACTAGTCTTCTTTACCTTAGAAGATATTTCCTTTACAAAGCATTCGTGTTAGAAAGTTGATATGGATTCAAGAATCTGGCTTTTCCAAAAGGCCATACAGTTATTTTATTTAATTATCCTTTCTTCCTGAATGTGGTCTATGGCATGAGATTTAAAATGTTCTTTTTTCCTCAGCAGGGGCATAGTAGCAGATCATAAAGGTAAAGGTAAAGGGACTCCTGACCATTAGGTCCAGTCGCGGACGAGTCTGGGGCTGCGGTGCTCATCTCGCTTTATTGGCCGAGGGAGCCAGCGTACAGCTTCCGGGTCATGTGGCCAGCATGACTAAGCTGCTTCTGGTAAACCAGAGCAGTTTACCTTCCCGCTGGAGTGGTACCTATTTATCTAATTGCACTTTGATGTGCTTTCAAACTGCTAGGTGGGCAGGAGCTGGGACCGAACAATGGGAGCTCACCCCACTGCGGGGATTCAAACCATCGACCTTCTGATCGGCAAGTCCTTGGCTCTGTGGTTTAGCCCACAGTGCCACCCGCTGATTATAAAATGGTGTAAAATGGTAGCAGATCATAAAATGGTGTAAATTCCCAAATTGCACCTGTGCCTTTGTAAAGGAAAAAAAACTATGTCATTTGCCCAGTATAAAAAAATCTAATTCTTTGAAATGTAATGGGCTGCTTTCTCTGTATATGAAATGCTTCGAGATGTTGATGAACTCTTATCTGAGGGATTGATTTCTTTATAGCTAATATTTCTCCAGGATCTACTCACATCCAGAAGAAAGAATGTAAAGGTCGCTGCAAGCCACGTTGTTCAAGAGATGAATATGAGGGTTCTGGAATGACTTGCCATAATATTGAGCATGCGTACTGCTGCAAAGGGACAGGTAACACCCCTAATTTTTGCTATGGAACACAACTATTTTGATGGGATTTTGGGGTGAGGTGCTCAGAAGGTGAGACGTTTTCATTACTGTGAAGCAGAGTGGGAGAACAAGAAAGTAGCTTTGAAAAAGCAATAGTATTTCAAACATTAGCAGTTGCAAAAGAGCAACACCTTAGTTAAGGTTTCATTCTTTCATTCTTTATGGATTTCAGCACAAGAAACATTTCATGGAAGAGAGATGATACTGTATTGGCTCAATTATAAGCCACACTTCCCTCCCAAATTCCGATCCAGAAAAGTTTAAGTACAGTTTATAATTGTGAAGTTATGGAAAAGAGGTTGAAGATAAAAAACAATAGTATTCAAAGCAAGAGGAAGAACAAATAGGAGCAGGTGCTGTGTGTGGGAGAAGATAAAGAGATGCTATTGGGTGACAGAGAAAAAGTGCTACTGCTCAGCACATATACATATAAGGCATTGTGGTAATCTAATCTTTTGAATTATGGTGCTGGAGGAGACTCTTGAGAGTCCCATGGACTGTAAGAAGATCAAACCTATCCATTCTGAAGGAAATCAGCCCTGAGTGCTCACTGGAAGGACAGATCCTGAAGCTGAGGCGCCAATACTTTGGCCACCTCATGAGAAGAGAAGACTCCCTGAAAAAGACCCTGATGTTGGGAAAGATGGAGGGCACAAGGAGAAGGGGACGACAGAGGACGAGCTAGTTGGATAGTGTTTTCTCGAAGGTACCAGCATGAGTTTGACCAAACAGCGGGAGGCAGTGGAAGACAGGAGTGCCTGGCATGCTCTGGTCCATGGGGTCATGGAGAGTCGGACACGGCTAAATAGCAACAAGAACAACAATCTTGAAGTGGTCAGAGCATAGACAACAGATGTTAGTCTATCTGTATAGAGATGGGTTGCAGCTGGGCCACCAGCTGAGGCTGATGGGAGGCTCTCTCCACCACTGAGGCCACCTGAGCCTCAAATGACAGTAAAGGACCAGAAGTAGCCCCCTGAGGGATTGATTTCTATCTTCACAATATTTCTCCAGGACACATAGCAAATTATGATTGTAAAGGTAGCTGCAAACCAAGTTGTTCAAGTACAGGACAAGTAGCCCATTTGTTCCTTTCCTTATGGGTGCCACGACAACCTTCAGCAATGATCCATAAATAAGTGGAAACTTTTGATCATATCTTTGAGTCTCCTGGAGAGTGGAGCAGAACCAGTGTTCAACCACACAGGTCCTATTCCATTATTCGTTTCCTTCTTCATACTGCTACATTTGCCATGGGAGGGCCAGCTATTCTCAGCACTGCAGTTTGCTGTAAAAGACCCAACTGATCAGTTTGGGGTCCCGTATTTTTCGCTCTATAGGACGCACCCGACCATAGGATGCACCTTGTTTTAGAGGGGGAGAACAAGAAAAAAAAATCTCCCCCTCTCTGCTCAGCACCCCTTCAGCGAAGCAGCAGGAGAAACGGAGCCCCTTCCATTTCTCCTCCCACCTCGCTGAAGGGGCGCTGCGCAGCTCTCCCTCTCTGCTGAAGCCAGGAGAGTCTTGCTATCAGGGATAGCCGCCTGAAGCCTTTGGAGTGCAGAGGGACCTCGCGCTGTGCTCCAAAGGCTTCGGGTTCCTTTCGCTGAAGCAGGAGAGTCTTGCACTTCAGAGGCTTCACGTTGCTATCACTGAAGCCAAGGAGCCTGCATTCGCTCCATAGGATGCACACACATTTCCCCTTAATTTTTGGAGGGGGAAAAGTGCGTCCCATAGAGTGAAACATACGGTATTGGGGTTTCAAAATGTCCAGGATGATGTCTTGGGTGCTTTAGCTGATATTCCTGCATTGTAGGGGATTGGACTTGAAGGCCCATAGGGTCTCTCACAACTCCATGATTCTATGAGGAACATGTTGTTGTTTAATCGTTTAGCCGTGTCCGACTCTTCGTGACCCCATGGACCAGAGCACGCCAGGCACACCTGTCTTCCACTGCCTCCCGCAGTTTGGTCAGACTCATGAGGAACATAAGAAGAGCCAATGGCCTACCCAGTCCAGCATCCTGTTCTCGCTTTGGCCAATCCGATGAGGAGCACAAGAGCAGTCAGCCCTTTAGCAACGGCAATTCAGAAGCATCACTGACTCCACCTGTGGATGTAGAGCATAGTCATCCTAGCTAGGAGGCAATAACAGTCTTCTCTTCCATGAATTTGTGGCTAATATTCAAAAATGGCTAATATTCAAACAATTCAATGATGCTGAATATGAACTGGGTGCCAAACGTATTGTCTAACATGAATGTGGCCTAGAACAGAATGAAAAGGGGCATATTATAAGAGTCTAGCTCTACTTTGGTCAAATGTTTGATTCCACTATGGCAGGGATGGTGAAACTCAGCCCTGCAGAGCTAACAACTCCCTCCAGATTTCCCCATTAAGCAGCCCCACACTCTCATGCTGTCATCCATGAGAACATGTGGGTCAGGATGGGACTTCAACAGATCAACTGGGAGCTTTAAACTTTACTTTGATTGAGAAAGACATGCTCCCAACCACTCACCAGCTGGCTGGTATTCTGTCAAATGTCATTTTGGAGTTAGAGGGACCACAGCACAAGTAGAGGAAAGTTCAGAAGGGTTAATTCCAGCATGAAATAGAATCATAGAATCATAGAATCATAGAGTTGGAAGAGACCACAAGGGCCATCGAGTCCAACCCCCTGCCAAGCAGGAAACATGCTTAAATCAGGCACAAAAAACAGTGACACAGTCCTTAAGCAAACTAACAAACCATGTATATGCTGGGGCCCAGCGCCTTCTGTCAAGGGTTTGGGTGTATTCTTTGATGCCTCCCTTTCCATGGAGGCACAGATTGCAGCCACAGCAAAGGTGGCATTTTTCCATCTCTGCCGTATTAAGCAGTTGGTCCCTTACCTTTCTCACCCTGATCTGGCCACAGTGATCCATGCGACGGTCACCTCCAGGCTCAATTATTGTAACTCACTCTACATGGGGCTGCCCTTGAAGCTGACCCAGAAATTCTAGCGGGTGCAGAATGCTGAGGTGAAGCTCCTTACGGGGTCCTTGCCACGTTCATCCAGTGCATTGCAGGGGGCTGGACTTGAAGGCCCATGGGGTCCCTTCCAACTCCATGATTCTATGAGGAACATAAGAAGAACATCCTGTTCTCTCAAGATGAACAGCAAGAATTAATTATCCAAAACTGAAAGGGTGCATGGTAGCCATGAATATCATTAGCAGAATGTTTGGAACACAGTCCTTTCCTTTCCCCTGAAAGCTTCCTCTCATCATTCCCTTGGGAAGTACAAATAGAGGATCCTTTCTCTCTCTCTGCAATATCTTTGAGCTAGAAGGCAACTCTGGTGGCTCCAGCATTCAGCCATGAAGACCTCTGCCCCTCTATTTCTCCTGTTGGTGCTGCTGTCAGTCCCAGGTATTCTCTGTATATGATATGTTTAGAAATGTTGGTGATCTCTGATCTGAGGGATTGAATTCTATATACCTAATATTTCTCCAGAATCCACTCGCACTGTGCAGGAAGATTGTAAAGGTCGCTGCAAGGCTCGTTGTTCAAGTGATGAACGCGTGGGTTCTGGAATGATTTGCCATGTGGCTGAGTATGTGTACTGCTGCAAAGAGACAGGTAACACCCCTAATTTTTGTTATGGGCCACAACTATTTTGATTTAGTGGTGGTGTTTATTTGGGAGGTGCTCAGAGGGTGAGGCGATTTCATTAATGTGAAGGAGAGTGAGAAAGCAGCTTTGAAAAAGCAATTATATATCAAACATTTACAATTCCAAAAGTGCAACGTCTTAGTCAAAGTTTATGGATTTTAACAGAAGAAGCATTTTTTTTTACTCATCCCTTTGTTTTGCGCTGATCTCCTTCTCAAAGGCCACTGCTTTGTTGTCACTGCTGCTGCTGCTTGCTGTTTCAGCTCCTTGTCTCTCTCAACAGTGATTCCCCTTGAAGAAGGAGGTACTCGGTATGTCTCTTTACAAGGCTTATTTTCCACGACTTGCTAAGTCTCAGAACACTGAAGCTCCTCTCTCAGTTAGCTTTACTGTCCTTTATAATCTTATTCCGTACTCCTTTTATTTAAAACAGCATTGTTACTTTCTTCCTTTCAGGAGTACTCTTGATTTTACAGTTTTAGCTTGGAGCAGCCTGGTGCTTTCTCATTTGGGTCTAAGGGGCATCCCACGGTCATGTGTGATCTTTCTGTGCTGAGGTTCTTCCACCTTCCTCCACTTTTTGTGCTGGAACACCAGAAAACCCCTTTATGCGCTGCTCGGATCTATTTTCTTCAGTCTGGAACCTCCTCTCAGACCTCTTCAGGGTTCGCGTCGCCCTTGCTTCCCCATCCTTTTAGCCCATACCCGTGACTGGGAGCGCTCTTACTGCAGCAGAGCACTTTGCGTGGTGATACCCACCCCCTCCCCCAGATGGAATAAATAAAGACACCGGACACCAGAATTTAGGTTGATGGGCGAAAAATGGCCACAACTTTATTGATTACAGGTAAGAGCGGTATTGGCCTTAGGCATTGGCCCTAACAGACTATCCGGTCTAACCGGGGAGGGTTAAGCACCAACAGGGGGAGCCCCCCAGATGCACATCCGTAGGCGCTCCCCAAGGGGTTACCGCTCGGGAGCGCGCTTTAGGCCCTAGCCTCCATAGGTTTCGGACGAGGCGATGCCCCCGGAGTCCTTTAACGAACTACCCTCCAAGCATTGGGGGAGGTGATGGCAATCCTCCCCCGTCCTCATTTGCATAACAATACCCCGGCCAATGCCTAACCGCCAAAACCAAGGAGTTGTGACGTTTTGTTTCGAGATAGGCGAAAAAACCAAGTGGCTTCAAAATTCAGCCAATTAGCCAAATGGAAAAACTCCTACCAGGCCCCTTGCGGTGACCAGCCGAAGCCCATAGCAAAGTCCGAATGCATCCCTAAAGGGTGGGTGGGTGGGAATGTGGATGGGGGCGTGCGCCCGCAACCCCCCCTCCATAGTTCGGGAGTGGCTTTCCCTGACCCGTCACCGAGCGCACCACGCCAGGAAGTCCAGAAGAAGCATTTCATAGAAGAGAGATGATACCGTATTGGCCCGATTAGAAGCCTCACATCTTTCCGCAATTCTAATCTGGAAAAGTTAAAGTGTGGCTTATAATCGTGACCGGGTGATATGCTGCTTAAACAGCTGCGTAGGAGGGCCATCGGGGTTGCATGACCACAGCATGCTGCCCACCCACAACTCCCAAGCCTTCCCCGAGCTGTCGGGGGTAAGGGTGGGACAGTACCACTTTCCCGACAGCATTCCACCCTTCTCCCTTCATTTTGACAGCTCAGGTGAGGCTTGGGGGTTGGAGGGCAGGCTGCACACCGTTGCACTCCCAGGCTGCTTTGGGAGGGTGACACTTTGCTGGTGGCCTCCCCCCTTCTCCATTTGTTCAGATGGCTTGGAGGTGAAGGGCAGGCAACCTGCCATTGTCCCGCAGGCTCCCAAACTCATTCCGAGGCTTGGGAGTGGAGGGCAGGTGGAGCACCTTTGCCCCCCACACCCGGGCTGCTTCGAGCGGGGGGAGCCTCCCAAGCCTCCCCCCAGCTGTCACAATGAAGGGGGAATGCGGTTGGCAAAGAGGTGCGGCTTCACCACCACCATGCGATCCCCCGTGCCCTACCACTGTTAATGGAGCGGGGGGGGGCACCGCTTGGGAGTGTGTATGGGGAGCTGCATGCCCCTGCTGAATGTAGCTTCTTGCCCAGCCAGACTCTGCCGCCGCTGTTAGGGAGCGGGGGGTGCCTGTCAAGCATGGGCGGGGTGGGGGGACCAGCAGCGGGTTGCGGGTGCCCGGGTGGACAGTGCAAACCTCCCCCCAGCTGCACCGTGTTCGATTTCTGTTTATGCCACTGTGCAGTTTTTGGAGTCACAAGACTCTGTTGCCTCTCATCCAGTCCATTACTGAGGCAAGACAACGGTCCAACACTTCCAATTCTACACTTGCAGATGTAAAATTTTTGTGATTGAGTGAAACCCCGTTCAGCTACTGATTGATTGATTGATTGTGTGTCTGCATTACATTGTTTATTGCTTTCATTTTATGGATCAATGATTTCATTAGACAGTACAATTCATGTTAAATTGCTGTTTTAGGAATTCTTTTTAAAAGTCTGGAACAGATTAATGTTGTATCCATTTAGTGGAAAATGTAATGGATTGCTTTCACTCAATAGGAGATTCTTAGAGATGTTGGTGATGTCTTCTCATCTGAGGGATTAATTTCTCATCTGAGGGATTAAGAGCCAGCTTGGTGTAGTGGTTAAGGGTGGTAGACTCGTAATCTGGTGAACTGGGTTCGCATCTCCGCTCCTCCACATGCAGCTGCTGGGTGACCTTGGGCTAGTCACACTTCTCTGAAGTCTCTCAGCCTCACTCAACTCACAGAGTATTTGTTGTGGGGGAGGAAGGGAAAGGAGAATGTTAGCCGCTTTGAGACTCCTGAAGGGGAGTGAAAGGCGGGATATCAAATCCAAACTCCTCCTCCTCCTCCTCCTCCTCCTCCTCCTCCTCCTCCTCCTCCTCTTCTTCTTCTCTACACAATTTTTCTCCAGGACACATTGAAAATAAACGTTGTAATGGTAGCTGCAAACCAAGTTGTTCAGATACAGAATATGTGGCTTCAACAAACTTCTGCCACCATCCTGATATGGTCTACTGCTGTGCAAAGAAAGGTAACATGCTAATTTTTTGTTATGGACCACAATTATTATGCTTTGGAAAAGAGGTTAAAGATAATAAACAGTAGTTAGTATTCAAAGCAAGAGGAAGAACAAATAAGGAACAGGTGCTGTGTGGGGGAGAAGATAAAGAGATGCTATTGGGTGGCAGAGAAAAAGTGCTGCTGTTCAGCACATATGCATATAAGGCATTGTGGTAATCTAATCTTGAAGTGGACAGAGCATAGAGAACAGAAATTAGTCTATCTGAATAGAGATGGGTTGCAACTGGGCTACCAACTGAAGCTGGTAGCCACTCTCCATCACTGAGGCCACCAGAGCCTCAAATGATAGTAAAGGACCCAGAAGTAGCCCCCGAGCTGCGTACCCACTCCATCAGAGGGAGGGTAACCCCATCAAAAGCAGGCAATCTCCCACCCACTAAGAGTACCTCCGTCTTACCTGCATTGAGCTTTCGTTTCTTGCCTCTCATCCAGTCCATTACCGAGGAAGCCAATGGTCCATCACTTCCAGTGGCACACTTGCAGATGTAAAGGAGAAGTAGAGCTGTGTGTCACCAGCATATCGATGACAATCTACTCCAGAACTCTGGATAACCCCATTCAATGCTTTCATGTAGATGCTTAAAACCCCCCAAAACATTTATTCAAAAGATACAATACATTCTTGTCCACTGCCACAATATCACGGAATGATCAGTCCAATCCTTGATCCCACAACACTGTCATGTTGGCTTGCCTAATATCCTCAATAGGAACCCAACTACTGATCTGGTGGTGTAGACATTTTCCATCGATATATCCCCTCAAAAGACACCTCTGTGATTGTGATGGCATTAAAACATTCTGCTCTTCAGTAAAAGAGAAAAGAGAGACCAGATTTCATGCAGGTGTTAAACAGCATGGGGATAACACGGAATGCTAAAGAACCCCACATTGAAGGTTCCATGGGGCTGCAAGCATCACCCTTGGGAAACCACCATGATGTCAACCATCACAAAGCAGTACCAACAACCCCTAACTTGGACAGCCGCTCCCCCCCCCAAAAAAGGGGCTGATGGCTTTGACAACTTTAAAGTTTTGGGAAGGAATATCTAAGTTAATTATATACAATTTTATTTTAATTAATATGCAAAATGATGATGCAACTTTAAGAAAAGGACAACTAAGTTATACTCAGAGTGGAGTATTAAAATTCATGGGCTTCAGTTAGTCGAGCCAATTTTTGCCAGTGGGTTTAACCAGACTCGGACTAACTTTGGGTACTAACCCTTGAGACTGAATGCATAGATCAAATGGCAAGATGGGAAGCTAATCATTCTTTATCTTTCAAGATATTTGCTTTACAAAGCATTCCAGTTAGAAATATATGCTCAAGAATTCTGGCTTTTCTAATTTGCTCATGTAATATATGTTTTCCTGAGTGTGGAATATTGCACGAGATTTAGCATATCTTGTTCTCTTCTCTTTGATAGGGAAAGAATAGCAGATCATATAAGAGTGTAACAGGAAATTCCTAAGTCGCACCTGTGTCTTCGTAAAGAATGGAGCCCTATTTCCATTGTTATTCTGAAGCATTTGATATATGAACAATCTTTCAGATGTTACTTTTGGTTACCAAGAGTCTTTCCAGGAATTAACTATCTCATTCCTTTCTGCTCCTAATAAAACCAAACCTGTTCTGCAGACCAAGTCCTTTGTCATCTTTTCCTATCCAAACTGGGAGGCAAAGTTATCCTGTTTGTTTCATTGCTATATGGTGGAATTAAAAACTTCTCTGGTTTTCTTTGGCTTCAAAGGAAGGGAACTCAGCTTGAAAGGACAAGGTCTGGTGTTGTAGCACCCTGCTTGTGGTTAACGCTTAGCTGGAATGAAATAATCAACGCAGCAATAGAGAAATTCAAATAATAATTTATCTGTCAGACAAATAAATGAGAGACACAGTGGTATATGGATACCAAAGCCCTGCCCACTCCAGCCCTGATGGCCAGCACTTATATTTCCTCAGCCCAGCCCCCTTGCTCCTCCTTTGGCTGCTTCTGTCCAATCAGCCTGGTTGAAATTCCTATTGACTGTTTGCTATAACCAATCGTAAAAGATACACCCATTTCCTATTACCTTTTATGGGAGACAAAGAGCTATATTTCCTTCTATCCATAAATGGCAGACAAGTAGCCATATATCTTACATTTGCCTCGACAAGGCACCTTAATTACCAGATCACCATTGCCCTATTGCCCTATTGCCCTATTGCCCTATTCACTCCAAAACAGATGGCTAATGGTTTTAAATTTTATCTTAAACAGAGATCTTGGGTTCACCTTCTCACACACCATCAATGAAATAAGAATCTAACATAAGAATCTAACATTTCTTACTTTCTAAATCCTTTGCATAATTACATTAAGCCAATATATTTCATACATTAACATAGCTTTTTAGAAGAAAAGGCCTTTTCAAAGTAAAAAGCTTAAAAAAAAGCATCTTCAGTTTACACCTCCTTTCCCAGCCAGCTGCTGTTCCTATTAGCTCTTGCCCTTTAACCTTATGAAAATATGGCTCGAGTCTAATGGGAGGCACCTGCTATTATTTTCTGTTAAACAATAAATCTTACTATTTACCAACTCTTAATTAGTGTTTTTGCAGCTTGATTGTATTCTGTAATATGTATGGTCAGTATGACCTTTGCTCCCAGCCTGTAATTTCCTTTTACAACTTTGAGAAACGTGTCTCCTGCTACTGCTATAAATCAGGGAGGCCCTTGAGCAAGAAGATAAACAACTGCCAAAGTACTTAGCCAGCTGCTTTTCTGCCTGGCATGAAACATACAAACATTTGCAAATATATCTTTTAAGCTCATTTTAAAATACAGGCCTTGATCAGATGCCTCAGTGTGTGTTTGTATTTACTAGTCTCCTGCTTCCTCCTTCACTTCAAACTGAGCTGGCATATGATGCCAGGTGCAAAAGGCTCCATCTTCCCCAGTCTCCCAGACACATATGCAGATTTCTCCCTGCCTTGTCATCAGAGGGATAACATGATAAGCAGCGGGGAAAAGCTCAAAATTGTCCCAAACAAGCAGAACAGCCACAATAAAAATGTTAATAACTATAATAATATGCTGTTTAGATTTCAGGTGTTGCCAATTTTATTTGCAGCAAAGGTCCTTGGAAAGCCCCCAGATTCCACAATTTGGGAATATAATGAATGATTCAATTGCCCAAGGAATCCTTATCCATTGCTGTTGTTTATGGTCCTGTCTGATCAACAGGATAACAGCATTGTTCTTTTTCTACATTATACTTGAAACAGGAAGTGTTAATGAATATTTGTAGCCATCTTGTAGAAAGGCAAAAAGAGCTTTATGGAATGGGCTGCCCTCACTGAATAAGCAGTTTCCTCTTGGTTGCTTATGGATGTAAAGTGAATGGACAAACCTTTTTGCAAGCGAAGGAGGCCTCTTCTGCTCCTTGAGTCCAATGAGGTTTTCTTTGAGGTTTCATATATTTTTCTTATGTTTTTCTCTGTTGGTGCTTTCTTTGTTTTGTGCACACATTGACCTTCAGAACATGTTTTTTTGGGTGGGACTGAGCAAGCAAGAAGGAATAAAATATCTGTCATCTTTTCAGATGTTCCTGGGTTTCCCCCTCCCTCTCACAGGGATACTGTGTATGTCCTACACTTGATGACATGCATGTTGGCACGTGTGGGGCAGGCAATGTTGTGTCTGGGTTTGGCATGGCACTATTCTCAGCTAATTGTCAGAGATTCAAAGTGCAGTGCAGGTACCGTATTTTTCGCTCTATAGGACGCACTTCCCCCCCAAAAAAATAAAGGGGAAATGTGTGTGCATCCTATGGAGCGAATGCAGGCTTTTGCCTGCTCTCCAGGCTTCAGGCAGCTATCCGCAAGCCTTCAGAGCGCTCCGAAGGCTTGCGGACAGCAGCATGCAGCCTGAAGCCCAGCGGGCACTGTGCCAACTACCGCTGCACCAACTCCTGCTGCGCTCGCCGGGCTTCAGGCAGCCATCTGCAAGCCTTCTGAGCGCGGCGGGAGTTCCTAGAATCATAGAATCATAGAATCATAGAATCATAGAGTTGGAAGAGACCACAAGGGCCATTGAGTCCAACCCCCTGCCAAGCAGGAAACACCATCAGAGCACTCCTGACATATGGTTGTCAAGCCTCTGCTTAAAGACCTCCAAAGTAGGAGACTCCACCACACTCCTTGGCAGCAAATTCCACTGTCGAACAGCTCTTACTGTCAGGAAGTTCTTCCTAATGTTTAGGTGGAATCTTCTTTCTTGTAGTTTGGCTCCATTGCTCCGTGTCCGCTTCTCTGGAGCAGCAGAAAACAACCTTTCTCCCTCCTCTATGTGACATCCTTTTATATATTTGAACATGGCTATCATATCACCCCTTAACCTCCTCTTCTCCAGGCTAAACATGCCCAGCTCCCTTAGCCGTTCCTTATAAGGCATCATTTCGAGGCCTTTGACCATTTTGGTTGCCCTCCTCTGGACACGTTCCAGTTTGTCAGTGTCCTTCTTGAATTGTGGTGCCCAGAACTGGACACAGTACTCTAGGTGAGGTCTGACCAGAGCAGAATACAGTGGCACTATTACTTCCCTTGATCTAGATGCTATACTCCTATTGATGCAGCCCAGAATTGCATTGGCTTTTTTTGCTGCCACGTCACACTGTTGGCTCATGGCAAGTTTATGGTCAACCAAGACTCCTAGATCCTTTTCACATGTACTGCTCTCAAGCCAGGTGTCCCCCATCCTGTATTTGTGCCTCTCATTTTTTTTGCCCAAATGCAATACTTTACATTTCTCCCTGTTAAAATTCATCTTGTTTGTTTTTGCCCAGTTCTCTAATCTGTCAAGGTCGTTTTGAAGTGTGATCCTGTCCTCTGGGGTGTTAGCCACCCCTCCCAGTTTGGTGTCATCTGCAAATTTGATCAGGATGCCCTTGAGTCCATCATCCAAGTCGTTGATAAAGATATTGAATAAGACCGGGCCCAAGACAGAACCCTGTGGCACCCCACTAGTCACTCTTCTCCAGGATGAAGAGGAACCATTTATGAGAACCCTTTGGGTTCGGTCAGTCAGCCAGTTACAAATCCACTGATTGGTAGCATAGTCAAGACCACATTTTACCAGCTTCTTTACAAGAATATCATGGGGCACCTTGTCAAATGCCTTGCTGAAATCAAGGTAGGCTACATCCACTGCGTTCCCTTCATCTACCAGGCTTGTAATTCTGTCAAAAAACGAGATCAGGTTAGTCTGACATGACTTATTTTTCAGAAATCCATGCTGACTATTGGTGATCACAGCATTCCTTTCTAGGTGCTCACAGACTGTTTGCTTAATGATCTGCTCCAGAATCTTCCCTGGTATTGATGTCAGACTGACTGGGCGATAATTATTTGGGTCCTCTCTTTCCCCCTTTTTGAAAATAGGGACAACATTTGCCCTCCTCCAGTCTGCCGGGATTTCGCCTGTTCTCCAGGAATTCTCAAAGATGACTGCCAGTGGTTCTGAGATCACATCTGCCAGTTCTTTTAATACTCAGAAGGCTTGCGGATAGCTGCCTGATAGGCTGCACTCAGAAGGCTTGCGGATAGCTGCCTGTTCTGGGGGCTGGGGTTGGGGGAAGCTCAGGCTTCCCCGCCCCCAGCCCCGCAAGCTCCGGGAGCGATGGCGAGGCTGCGCGCAATCTTGCCGCCGCTCCTGGACCTGGGGGGGTGTGTGTGGAGGCGATAAATTTTTGTTTCTTTATTTCCCCCCCTTAAAACTAGGTGTGCCCTATATTCCGGTGCACCCTCTGGAGCGAAAAATACGGTACCTCTTAAAGCACAGATGCTCAGTTTCAAAGGGCAGTTTGGGATCAGCTGCTCCAGGGATTCTCCATTGGGGCTCCCAAGTGCAGCTGAAGGTATCTGGAGGGATTAAGTTGCCTGCAAAGCACACGAGGAAGGGCTTTGAATCCAAACTGCTTTCCCTGCAGAGGTGCAGATGATCCTTAAATGCAAGTAGCAATAAGGAGACTGTTCTTTCTGTGTAAGCATTTAGGAAGCTGCCTTGTGCTGGTGTAGTATTCTTGACTATGACTCCGACCTGCTCCCTTACATCTCAGTTTTTCAAGTTGTCTGCTCTCTGATCCTTTCAGCTGCAGATTCCTCTCTTCAGTAAATGAATCGTGTGTACTAGGATGAGCGATTACCCCTTCCTCTCATAATATCTTGACATGCTGCTAAAATTATGACACCACAACACAATCCAGAATGCACAAAATAAACTCAAAAGGGATTTTAAAGGAACAATGTGTTTCTTGAATCAAGACAATGGATACAACGTATATTATAAGAGCTGGCCTGAGGCATTTTCCTGAGAGAGGTAAAGGACAAAATGGCACCCTATGATGATTCCACATCAATATGTCTACTAGATGGGGGAAGTCATAGCCAAATTTTCAAAGCAACACTTGACAATGGCTAATATTCAAACAATTCAATGATGCTGAATGTGAACTGGGTGCCAAATGTATTGTCTAACATGAATGTGGCCTAGAAAAGAATGAAAAGGGGCATATTATAAGAGTCTAGCTCTACTTTGGCCAAATGTTTGATTCCACTATGGCAGGGGTGGTGAAACTCAGCCCTGCATAGCAAACAAGTCCCTCCAGATCTCCCCATTAAGAAGCCCCACACTCTTATGCTGTCATACATGATAACATGTGGGTCAGGATGGGACTTCAAAGGCACAACTGGGAGCTTTAAGCTTTACTTTGACTGAGAAAGACAAGCTCCCACCCACTCACCAGCTGGCTGGTATTCTGTCAAATGCAAGAGTCTTTTTGGAGTCAGAGGAAACACAACCAAGTAGAGGAAAGTTCAGAAGGGTTAATTCCAGCATGAAATAACATGCTTAAATCAGGCACAAAAAACAGTGACACAGTCCTTAAGCAAACTAACAAACCATGCATATGCGGGGGCCCAGCGCCTTCTGTCAAGAGTTTGGGTGTAACCTTTAGTGCCTCCCTTTCCATGGAGGCACAGGTTGCAGCCACAGCAAAGGTGGCATTTTTCCATCTCTGCCGTATTAAGCAGTTGGTCCCTTATCTTTCTCACCCTGATCTGGCCACAGTGATCCATGAGACGGCCACCTCCAGGCTCAATTATTGTAACTCACTCTACATGGGGCTGCCCTTGAAGTTGACCCAGAAATTCCAGCGGGTGCAGAATGCTGCGGTGAAGCTCCTTACGAGGTCCTCGCCGTGGGACCACATTCATCCAGTGCTTTACCAAATTCACTGGCTCCTGGTGGAGTACAGGGTCAGGTTTAAGGTGCTGGTTTTGACATTTAAAGCCCTATGCGGCCTAGGACCCACATACCCACGGGACCGCCTCTCCTGGTATGCCCCATGGAGGAACTTAAGGTCCATAAATGACAACACTTTGGAGGTCCCAAGTCACAAGGTGGTTAGACTGGTCTCAACTAGGGCCAGGGCATTTTCAGTACTGGCCCCGACTAGGTGGAACACCTCTGTCACAAGAGACTAGGGCCCTGCGGGACTTGACATCTTTCTGCAGGGCCTGCAAGACAGAGCTGTTCCGCCTGGCGGACTCCGTCTGACCCTTATGTTTCCCTCTCCTTACGCTTTTGATCTATGGGCTACTTTTAAAATGAGGCTGCATTTTAAATTGCATTTTAACCTGTATTTTAAATTGCTTTAAGACTTCCGTGGTGGCGCCATAGGCAATGGCGGACTCCCTCTGAACCGGAGGGACCAGCTCCGCGTGAAACGGGTCTTTTCCGCTGCGGCGAAGCGGGGACCCTTTTAGAAATCACAGGCAGATGAAGCCTGTGACCGTGGGACTCGGCGGGCACCCTTAGCCCCCCCCAACCTGCAAAGGAACCCACTAACAGGCTCCGAAGCAAGGAGGGGGAAGTGGCGCCGTGCTGTGAGTCAGTTGCTTTTTCCGTGGAGCGAAGCCGCATAGCCGTTGCTGGAGAGCGCTGCCTTTTTCCTGGGACAATTTGGCATCTAAAATAATCACCCATGAGTACTTAAACATTGAACAATTGGGCTTCAAATAAGAACTGGTGATTAGAACGGAATTGGACTTAAAAATTTACCTTAATTTGGTACTGAAACAGGAAGGTCTAAACAGGAAGTCAGCCTTCCGTTTCCTTGTAGTCAGAAGAAAGCAAAGACAACGTAAACTAGAGCTTAGAAAATCACTTTCAAAGGATTGGTTTTCACCATTTAAAATTGTTGAACCCCCCTTCGGTAGCAGGAGAAGAAGGGGGATCTTTTTTGGATTGTTTAAACCTGCAGAAGTGAGTTTAAAGTAAAGTAACTTTCCACCGTCCTGATCCTGGAACCGGGTGTCAGAATTGACGTTCGAAGCTCATTGACCAGAGACAAATGTTTTTGACAGACAGTTAAAAGAAGAGTAACATTGTGATTCCACTGTTTCCTTTTGCATTTTAAAGGAACAAATATTGACAAAATATCTTAAAAAAAGAAACTTTGTTGCTATTGTCCTTAAAAGAAAGAACAACCAGAAGTTTTCCCCCTAGAGGGGGACTGTGAAACTGTAACTAATTCTAGGGAGCTTGCAGCTGCCACAGATTACAACCATGGGAAAGGACTTGTGACCTTGCAGGACAATGTTTTCAGAAGCACTGTTGGGTGCTTTCTGCAAAATAAATGCCCTATTGGATCAGCTAAGTCAGAAGACGGATTTGATGACTAATACTAATACCATAACATTTGAACAGGTAGTGGGAAACTATATGGAGCCCACCCAGGAACTTATACAGGAGTGTGCCATGACAGAACAGTTGAGAGAAGAGGATGTTGCTGAATCTTGGGCGCCAGAAAGGGAGGTACTTTTGGCCCTGCAGGAAAATGAGCCTTTGGATTTGACAAATGAACTTGGAAAAAACCAGATTTGGAAAGATAAAGTTTGGATTGATTTGGAAATGGGGGGTTGGACTGACCCCCCTATGCAGAGATGTTTGGACTTTCCGAGTCTGGCAATGGGCTGTCAGATGTTTGGAGCTGCGGGGGCTCCCAATTTTGGAGGGAATTTGAAAAATGTCTTAAAATACCACATGGAGTCTAGTCTGGACTATGGGAAAGGGGCTGATTTGTTGAAAAGGGTCAAAAACGCTACCAAGCTGGAGTTCCCACGAGTGAAAGGAAAATATGAAGAAGAGCTGCGAAAGGGACATGGAAGAGACTTGAAGGCCTCGGATATAAGATCGCCAGGTTAATGTGCCAGACTAATGGGATAAAAAGGGCTGACAAACCCGGGACCAGGAAGAAGGGACACTGGAAGAAGATTGGATTGTTTTTATTTCTTTTTTCTATCATTAGGAATGTTTTATAAAATTGATGAATGTTAGAAAAATGTTGAAATGAAATTACTTGGCTCTTGTAAAAATGTTTAAAGAATTAGGTAAAAAGGTAATGGTTATGAGAAGTTGATAAAAATAAGATTTAAGTCTTAAGCTTTAAGGTTTTTTATAAGATAAGATAAAATAGAGTAAGGTAATGTAATGACAGAATACTATGAATTATGGAAAGGATTTGCTGTGATAACTATTAATCAAGATACAAGAAAAGGGAGGAGGAGGAGGTCATAGAAAGAAGGTAATGAAAGTAGAGAATTTGAAAATGATGGTTTTATTTTTTTTCTTTTTCTTTTTCTGTTTTGTCTTTTTTCTTTGTAATTTTAAAAAATTCTTTTTTCAATAAATATCATTTAAAAAAATAAATAAATTGCTTTATTTTATTTTTTTCTATTATGGTTGCTTTTCAGCGAAAAATGAAGTCATCAGAAAGGTACATATTGTCTAGCCATTGAGATGGGCTGTTGAGAACAAGTAGCCTGTTCATTCATTTCCTTGTGGGTGCCGCAACATCCTTCATCAATGATCCATAAATAAGGGGAAACTTTTGATTATATCTGTGAGTCTCCTGGAGACTGGAGCAGAACCAGTGTTCAACCACACATGTCTCATTCTATTCCATTATTTGTTTCCTTCTTCATACTGCTACATTTGCCATGGGAGGGCCAGCTATTCTCAGCACTGCAGTTTGCTCTAAAAGACCCAACTGGTCAGTTTGGGGTATTTGAGTTTCAGAATGTCCAGGATGATGTCCTGGGTGTTTTAGCTATGATTCCTGCATCGCGGGGGGTGGGGGTGGGGGTGGACTTGAAGGCCCATGGGGTCCCTTCTAACTCCATGATTCTATGAGGAACGTAAGAAGAGCCAATGGCCCATCAAGTCCAGCATCCTGTTCTCGCTTTGGCCAATCCAATGAGGAGCACAAGAGTAGTCAGCCCTTCAGTAACGGCCATTCTGAAGCATCACTGCCTCCAGCTGTGGAAGCAGAGCATAGTCATCCTAGCTAGTAGGCATTAACAGTCTTCTCTTCCATGAATTCCAAAGCCATCTATTTTAGAGAGAGGGAGGAAGAATTAATTATCCAAAACTGAAAGGGTGCATGGTAGCCATGAATGTCATTAGCAGAATGTTTGGAACACCCAGTCCTTTCCTTCCCCCTGAAAGCTTCCTGTCACCATTCCCTTGGGAAGTACAAATAGAGGATCCTTTCTCTCTCTGCAATATCTTTGAGCTAGAAGGCAACTCTGGTGGCTCCAGCATTCAGCCATGAAGACCTCTGCCCCTCTACTTCTCCTGTTGGTGCTGCTGTCAGTCCCAGGTAAAATCTAAAGGGCTGTCCATCCACAGCACTCCAAGAAGACCTGCCAAACTAGCCCCTTGGCTGCTTTGTAGTGCTTGGAATATTAGCCCATTTGATACTATGTCATCTGTGTAAGATTGTGGGAAAATGATTGCTTGTACATGAGAGCATGAGCAAAGTTCTTATTATTGCAGGGTGATTTCATAGCTAAAAGCATCCTTGGAGCATGAACAGCGCGTGAATAGCTCGTGCTGTCCCAAATGATTGGTTAACATAGCATAGCCTGATGCTTGCGTGGTCTAGTGCGATGGCCCTTATCTGCTGGCAGAGAACAAGTTGCTTTGCTTGTATTATGTATCTTTCTGACTTCACACAATAAAGGCTGTGGTGCAGTAGTTCTAAGGCAGCCATATTTCTTCAACCTATCTTGGTGTGAGACTGATTTCTTCGGATGTCGAGCTGGCACTCGACATAAGATTGTTCTATTTCCTGATTAAGTGGGAAATGGAATGGACTGCTTTTGCTGTATAGAATTGTAGCATTGTAGAATTGGAAGGGCATTATCTAGCCCAATCCCCTGCCATGCATATACTTCTGTTGATGCAGCCGAGAATAGCACAAACTTTTCTTTTTGCTGCTGCATCACACTGCTGACACATGCTAAGCTTGGAGGTTTTACTACTGGCAAGAGGAAATTCATAGAAATGTTGGTAATCTCCTTTTGCCTGAGGGATAGATTTTGCCTGAGGGATAGATTTATATCTTCATAATGTTTCCTAGGACCCACTACCACTGAGAATGAACCATGTGATGGCGTCTGCAAGCGACCTTGTAGAGCTGGATGTTGCAGGCACAAATCAATCCACACTTGCCTATGGCATGAGCGGCAGCATGCTTACCTGGAAGTAAATCCCACTGACTTCATGAAGACTTAGTCCTGGGTAGCAGTTTGAAAATTTGCCATGCTGACATGTCTGTCTGAAATGAGCCCCATTTAATTCAGTCAGACTAATTCCCAGGTCCTGTATACAAACTGCTGAGGTTTCTGCCACAGAGAGACCACTTTGGTGCTGGCAAATAGAAGGGGAAGAAATGGAGGCAGTGAGAGATTTTACTTTCTTGGGCTCCATGATCACTGCAGATGGTGACAGCAGCCACTAAATTAAAAGACGCCTGCTTCTTGGGAGAAAAGCAATGACAAACCTAGACAGCATCTTAAAAAGCAGAGACATCACCTTGCCAACAAAGGTCCGTATAGTTAAAGCTATGGTTTTCCCAGTAGTGATGTATGGAAGTGAGAGCTGGACCATCAAGAAGGCTGATCGCCGAAGAATGAATGCTTTTGAATTATGGTGCTGGAGGAGACTCTTGAGAGTCCCATGGACTGCAAGAAGATCAAACACATCCATTCTTAAGGAAATCAGCCCTGAGTGCTCACTGGAAGTACAGATCCTGAAGCTGAGACTCCAATACTTTGGCCACCTCATGAGAAGAGAAGATTCCCTGGAAAAGACCCTGATGTTGGGAAAGATGGAGGGCACAAGGAGAAGGGGGCGACAGAGGATGAGATGGTTGGATATTGTTCTCGAAGCTACCAGCATGAGTTTGACCAAACTGCGGGAGTCAGTGGAAGACAGGAGTGCCTGGTGTGCTCTGGTCCATGGGGTCACGAAGAGTCGGACACGACTAAATGACTAAACAACAACAACAACAACAAGTGCAGCAAAAACAATGTGGGAGGTAGCAGTTCTGAGTTCTGAGTTATAAGCTCAACCTGATTAGCATTAGGTCATGGAGTCCCATTGGTCAGCTACTGCTCGCCTTAAGCCAGGCATCCCTTGGTCAGTGAAGTGTCCTTTAGTGCTCTGGCATGCTAGGAATCTTAACCCATTGGATACTATGCCATAGGTGCAAAATTAAAGTTCTATTTCTTTATTTATTAGGAAATGTAACTGACTGCTTTATTAAGAAATACTTAGAGATGTCAATGGTCTCTTCTCATCTGAAGAATTGATTTCTCTCATCATAATATTTCTCCAGGATCCACTCCCACCCTGAATGATGATTGTAAAGGTCGCTGCAAACCAAGGTGTTCACGTAGAGAATATGTGGCTTCAACAACCTCCTGCCATCATCCTGATCATGTCTACTGCTGCCAAAAGAAGGGTAACATGTTAAATTTTTGTTATGGGCCACAATCATGATTTGGAAAAAAAGGTAAAGATGATAAACAGGGTTGTTTGGCTATGCTTGAAGGAAGAGGAAGAAACAAGGAGCAGGTTTTCTGCATGGAGAGGATGGAGAAATGCTTCTGGGTGACAGAGAGAAGGTGGGCTGCTCAACACCTACTTTGCTTTTGTTTTCCTCCAAAAGGAAAACATTACACAATGTGATAATAATAGAGAATATGTGGTAGAGAATATGGGGCTTTAACAAACTGCTGCCTTCATCCTGATCATGTCTATTGATGTGAAAGGACAGGTAATTATTGGAAATCTATTTCTGGATGTTGATATCAAGTCAAGTAACCTTTATTAGCGTCACATAAGCACATTCAGAATACATGGATGTTGACACACACACACACACACACACAAAACATTTAGGCTTTGTAGATACCAATACAGACAAGCAACAAGTACAGTGGTGCCTCGCAAGACGAAAAGAATCCGTTCCGCGAGTCTCTTCGTCTTGCGGTTTTTTTCGTCTTGCGAAGCAAGCCCAATAGCAGATTAGCGCTATTAGCAGCTTAGTGGATCAGCTGATAAGCGGTTTAGCGGCTTAGCGGATCAGCTGATAAGCGGCTTAGCGGATCAGCTGTTAAGCGGCTTAGCGGATCAGCTGATAAGCGGCTTAGCGGATCAGCTGTTAAGTGGCTTAGCGGCTTAGGATCAGCTGATAAGCAGCTTAGCGGCCTGGGAAAAAGGGGGGGGGGAAGGAAAAAATCCCCGCAGGAACTCACAAGACATTTTCGTCTTGCGAAGCAAGCCCATAGGAGATTCGTTTTGCGAAGCACCTCCAAAACGGAAAACCCTTTCGTCTAGCGGGTTTTCCGCCTTGCGATGCATTCGTCTTGCGGGGCACCACTGTACTTCTGTTATCCCAGCAATTCAAGGTGTGAGTTTGAATCTGTGTTACTTCACTAGACTGACTCCGACACAGACAGCACAAAATCCTGACACAAAACAGACCCCAGCACTAGAACTGACATGCTTTAATTGTGGAGGTGAAAGATAGATCCGGCCCATCTGTGGGCAATTAACAAAACAATTGGCTGAGTGCCTAGATTCAAAATGCGGGCGTTGCAACCTCTCTAGCACAAGAGAGCTCCCAACCACTCACATGGTTAAGCCGCGGTGTAGTGTGGAAGGTGGGCTGTTCAGTCCTCCTGCATATCCAATTTGGTCTACTCTAAAGCTCATCTTTCTCCCTCTCTTGAAAAGAACAGACCACACACTGTTAAGTAAGTTTAAAACCTTTCACTGACTAAATGCAAAGTTCTGACTGAAGTGCTATTCCATGCAGCAAGGAAAACGCAGTCAGGATACTATTGGGTGCAAAATACAGAATGCGTTTTCCAAATCTGTGGTCTAAGAGTGGATCAAGCTTAAACACATCCATCCTGGTCTCATACATGGCACAAAGAGAAGAAAGAAAGGAAACAGAAGAAACATCACTTACACTCTCACAGTGATGGAGCATGATGTAGTTGTGTCCAAGAACAGAATTATTTGGTTTTAACCGCATTCACGTACTAACTAGCATTCATGCATTGTTATGTTATCTCATATACCGTATTTTTCGCTCTATAGGATGCACTTTTCCCCCTCCAAAAATTAAGGAGAAATGTGTGTGCATCCTATGGAGCGAATGCAGGCTCCTTGGCTTCAGCGATAGCAACACAAAGCCTCCGAAGCACATAGGGAGCGCTCCCTCTGGAGGATTCGTGTTGCTTTCGCTGAAGCGTGAAGAGCGAGAGGGGTTGGTGCGCACCGAGAATCCCCTGTCTCTGAGCCTTCTTCTCTGAGCCTCTCACCACTAGTCTGCATCCATCCACTCAATGACAAGTAAGCCCCATGCACTGAGAAGATATGGGGCTAGAGAGAAGGTGGAACTGCTCAACAACTACTTTACCACTGTCTTCTGCTAAAAGGAAACAGCGCACAATGTGGTGATTACAGAATAAATGATGCAGAGGGATAATATTTCTCCAGGACCCACCCACCCACCAGGACCCACCCACCCACCGGATGGAATTTGTAAAGGTTGCAAACCAAGTTGTTCAGATAGAGAATTTGTGACTTCAACAACTTACTGCCAGGATCCTCATCTTGTCTACTGCTGTGATATTATAGGTAATGTATCTATCTTTTCCTAAGGACTGCAAATATTATGTGATTGGGGCGGTGAGCAGTAGTGTTTTTTCTTTCTTTCTTTCTATGTTTGAAGCAAGAGAAAGGACAAACAAGGAATAGCATGGAGAGGTGCTATTAGGTGACTTGGGGAAAATGGAGCTGATCCACACCTACTTTGCCTCTGTCTTTTTCACAAGATTTCAAAAGGAAAACCATGTGTTGATATTACAATTAATAATGCAGGGAGGGAGCTGCAGCGCAAGAAAGGAAAATACAGTGGTACCTCGGGTTACATACGCTCCAGGTTACATACGCTTCAGGTTACAGACTCTGCTAACCCAGAAATAGTACCTTGGGTTAAGAACTTTGCTTCAGGATGAGAACAGAAATCACGTGGTGGCAGCATGGCAGCAGCAGGAGGCCCCATTAGCTAAAGTGGTGCTTCAGGTTAAGAACAGTTTCAGGTTAACAATGGACCTCCGGAACGAATTAAGTATGTAACCAGAGGTACCACTGTAGGTGGTAAGGGAACACCAAGTTACTTTAAAGGAATTCAAATCTCCAGGGCCTGATTAGCTACATCCAAGGGTACAAAAGGAGTTTGCAGATGTAATCTCAGGTCTATAATCTTTGAGAATTCCTGGAGAACTGGTGGCAATTGTTGTCCCCATCTTCAAAATGGGTTAAAAGGCCAACCCAGGTAACTACCAACTGGTGAGCTGGACATCCTGACTGCCTGACTTCGATAATGAAAGTTAAAGAAAGAGTCACTCTTTTCCTGCAATATTTTTGAGCCAGAAGGTGACTTTTGTGACTCCTACATTCAGTGGTGAGGCAGTTGTGAGGCCTAAATGTTCCCACCTTCCCACTGCTTTTAGAACTTCTTCTCCTTCAGGGGCCCTTCCCAAGCAATCTGGGGCTCCTTCATCTAGTCTCTCATTGCTAACCTGTGCTCTGCTTTTTTCATTCCTCTATGTGTTCTGGGAGACCAGGGGAGAGGGTGCTGGTTGCAGCAGGATGGGGAGACTCCCTGGATTCTTCAGCAGCCAGGCTCATCTCTGTCTCCTGCCCCCCTCCTCTTCTCCACCCTCCACTGCTGCCTCTGATTCTGGACTGCTCTCTGTCACCTCCTCTTCCTGCTCACTAAATCCTGTTACCTCTTCAGCTTCCAAGACCGCCTTCTCTCAGTCTGCTCCTTCTTTCCCCCCAGACCACTCATAATCGCCCCACCACCAATCCCCTGTCTCTGAGCCTTCTTCTCTGAGCCTCTCACCACTAGTCTGCATCCATCCAGTCAATGACAAGTAAGTCCCATGCACTGAGAAGATTTGGGGCTAGAGAGAAGGTGGAACTGCTCAACAACTACTTTACCACTGTCTTCTGCTAAAAGGAAACAGCGCACAATGTGGTGATTACAGAATAAATGATGCAGAGGGATAATATTTCTCCAGGACCCACCCACCCACCAGGACCCACCCACCCACCGGATGGAATTTGTAAAGGTTGCAAACCAAGTTGTTCAGATAGAGAATTTGTGACTTCAACAACTTACTGCCAGGATCCTCATCTTGTCTACTGCTGTGATATTATAGGTAATGTATCTATCTTTTCCTAAGGACTGCAAATATTATGTGATTGGGGCGGTGAGCAGTAGTGTTTTTTCTTTCTTTCTTTCTATGTTTGAAGCAAGAGAAAGGACAAACAAGGAATAGCATGGAGAGGTGCTATTAGGTGACTTGGGGAAAATGGAGCTGATCCACACCTACTTTGCCTCTGTCTTTTTCACAAGATTTCAAAAGGAAAACAATGTGTTGATATTACAATTAATAATGCAGGGAGGGAGCTGCAGCCCATGAAAAGAAAATACAGTGTTACCTCAGGTTACATACGCTCCAGGTTACATACGCTTCAGGTTACAGACTCTGCTAACCCAGAGATAGTACCTCGGGTTAAGAACTTTGCTTCAGGATGAGAACAGAACTCACGTGGTGGTAGCACGGCAGCAGCAGGAGGCCCCATTAGCTAAAGTGGTGCTTCAGGTTAGGAACAGTTTCAGGTTAACAATGGACCTCCGAAACGAATTAAGTATGTAACCAGAGGTACCACTGTAGGTGGTAAGGGAACACCAAGTTACTTTAAAGGAATTCAAATCTCCAGGGCCTGATTAGCTGCATCCAAGGGTACAAAAGGAGTTTGCAGATGTAATCTCAGGTCTATAATCTTTGAGAATTCCTGGAGAACTGGTGGCAATTGTTGTCCCCATCTTCAAAATGGGTTAAAAGGCCAACCCAGGTAACTACCAACTGGTGAGCTGGACATCCTGACTGCCTGACTTTGATACTGAAAGTTAAAGAAAGAGTGGCTCTCTTCCTGCAATATCTTTGAGCCAGAAGGTGACTTTTGTGACTCCTACATTCAGTGGTGAGGCAGTTGTGAGGCCTAAATGTTCCCACCCTCCCACTGCTTTTAGAACTTCTTCTCCTTGAGGGGCCCTTCCCAAGCAATCTGGGGCTCCTTCATCTAGTCTCTCATTGCTAACCTGTGCTCTGCTCTTTTCATTCCTCTATGTGTTCTGGGAGACCAGGGGAGAGGGTGCTGGTTGCAGCAGGATGGGGAGACTCCCTGGATTCTTCAGCAGCCAGGCTCATCTCTGTCTCCTGCCCCCCTCCTCTTCTCCACCCTCCACTGCTGCCTCTGATTCTGGACTGCTCTCTGTCACCTCCTCTTCCTGCTCACTAAATCCTGTTACCTCTTCAGCTTCCAAGACTGCCTTCTCTCAGTCTGCTCCTTCTTTCCCCCCAGACCACTCATAATCGCCCCACCACCAATCCCCTGTCTCTGAGCCTTCTTCTCTGAGCCTCTCACCACTAGTCTGCATCCATCCAGTCAATGACAAGTAAGTCCCATGCACTGAGAAGATTTGGGGCTAGAGAGAAGGTGGAACTGCTCAACAACTACTTTACCTCTGTCTTCTGCTAAAAGGAAACAGTGCACAATGTGGTGATTATAGAATACATGATGCAGAGGGATAATATTTCTCCAGGACCCACCCACCCACCAGGACCCACCCACCCACCGGATGGAATTTGTAAAGGTTGCAAACCAAGTTGTTCAGATAGAGAATTTGTGACTTCAACAACTTACTGCCAGGATCCTCATCTTGTCTACTGCTGTGATATTATAGGTAACGTATCTATCTTTTCCTAAGGACTGCAAATATTATGTGATTGGGGCGGTGAGCAGTAGTGTTTTTTCTTTCTTTCTTTCTATGTTTGAAGCAAGAGAAAGGACAAACAAGGAATAGCATGGAGAGGTGCTATTAGGTGACTTGGGGAAAATGGAGCTGATCCACACCTACTTTGCCTCTGTCTTTTTCACAAGATTTCAAAAGGAAAACAATGTGTTGATATTACAATTAATAATGCAGGGATGGAGCTGCAGCGCAAGAAAGGAAAATACAGTGTTACCTCAAGTTACATACGCTTCAGGTTACATACGCTTCAGGTTACAGACTCTGCTAACCCTTTGCTTCAGGATGAGAACAGAAATCACGTGGTGGCAGCACGGCGGCAGCAGGAGGCCCCATTAGCTAAAGTGGTGCTTCAGGTTAAGAACAGTTTCAGGTTAACAATGGACCACCGGAACGAATTAAGTATGTAACCAGAGGTACCACTGTAGGTGGTAAGTGAACACCTAGTTACTTTAAAGGAATTCAGATCTCCAGGGGCTTATTAGCTGCATGCAAAAGGATGCAGTACAAAAGGAGTGTGCAGATGTAATCTCAGGTCTATAATCTTTGAGAATTCCTGGAGAACTGGTGGCAATTGTTGTCCCCATCTTCAAAATGGGTTAAAAGGCCAACCCAGGTAACTACCAACTGGTGAGCTGGACATCCTGACTGCCTGACTTTGATACTGAAAGTTAAAGAAAGAGTGGCTCTCTTCCTGCAATATCTTTGAGCCAGAAGATGACTTTTGTGACTCCTACATTCAGTGGTGATGACTTTTGCCCTGCTGGTTCTCTTTTTGATTTTGTTATACCTGGGTAAAAAATAAAGGTCTGTTCTATCAATGGACTGTAGTAAAAAAAAAAAAAGTCTAGCCCATTTTGGTGTCTTTTGCTACTCTAACTTGCTCAAAACATTAGCTCATTTGAAACTTTGCCATTTGTGCATAGTTTTATTTAGTGAAAAATGTAATGAAATCTCAGTGACTGCTTTCACTGAGATGCTTAGAGATGTTGGTAATTTCTTCTCATCTGAAGGATCGATTTCTATCTTTATAATATTTCTCCAGAATCCACTCCCACCAAGCAAATGAAGTGTAAAGGTCGCTGCAAACCAAGGTGTTCACGTAGAGAATATGTGGCTTCAACAACCTCCTGCCATCATCCTGATCATGTCTACTGCTGCCGAAAGAAAGGTAACATGCCAATTTTTTGTTATGGGCCGCAATCATGAGTTGGAAAAGAAGGTGAAGATAATGAACAGGGTTGTTTGGCTATGCTTGAAGGAAGGCAAAGAACAAACAAGGAGTAGGTTTTCTACGTGGAGTGGATGGAGAAATGCTTTTGGGTGACCAAGAGAAGTTGGACTCCTCAACACCTACTTTGTCTTCTTCCAAAAGTGTATAATTTGATGATAATAGAATAAAAGATACAGAGAGGGGACCTCAGCGCAAGAGAGGAAGAGAGTTGGTAGAGGAACACCAAGCTACTCTGAATTGAATTCTAATCTTCAGGGCCTTAGAACTGCTCCCAAACGTTCTAAAGGAATGTGCAGATGTAATCTCACAGCCTCTGTATAGAATACCGGTATTTGGGAATCCTTGGACAAAAGGTGGTGTCCCTGCAGACTGGAAGTGGGCAAACTTCGTTGCCATCTTTAAAAAGCAAAAGAAAGAGGACCCAGGAACATAACTGGTTGGTCAGCTTGGCTAGGATACTAGGAAAGGTCCTCAAAATGACAACGAGTCAACGAGAAGTTAGCAGGCATGCCACTTTCAGAGGCCCTGGGGCCACGAGCACCAACAAATTTTCATTTTGGGTGTCCATGCCATGGGTGCCTGGCTACCGCCTCCTGCTGCCTGGCTACCGCCTCCTGTTGTGGCTGCTGCCTCCCACTGCCTCTGCAACACAGTGTGGCGGAGGTGCAGGCCCTGGCCCAGTTGCATTGTTTTCTCAAAAACAAGTCATAGCTGATGAATCTAAGTTAAAAAAACAAACAAACCCAGATTGGCAAGCTTAGTGGATAAGGGTAATGCTGTGAATGTCTTGATTGCACTAAGGCTTTTGACAAACTCCCCCTGGTTGCTTGTCATTCTGGAAAAAGAAATCACAAGTGGGTTACCACAGGGTTTTGTCCTGGGCCCAGTGTTATTCAACATTTTTATAGACGGCTTAGATGAAGGAAACAGAGGGCTGCTCATCCAATCTACAGGTGTGGAATTTAGCTCTTCAGGAAAAGCTTACCTGGCACTTCAGACTTTTGAATGGGAAAGCAAAGCCACACTCAAATCTGGTGGGACTTTGTTGGATATATCAGCAAGGAACTGTTATATTGTTCTCTCCCCCAACCCTATCCTGGTATCCCAATACATTAGGTAAAGGTAAAGGGACCCCTGACCATTAGGTCCAGTCGCGGACGAGTCTGGGGTTGCGGCGCTCATCTTGCTTTATTGGCCGAGGGAGCCGGCGTACAGCTTCTGGGACATGTGGCCAGCATGACTAAGCTGCTTCTGGTAAACCAGAGCAGTTTACCTTCCCGCTGGAGTGGTATCTATCTACTTGCACTTTGATGTGCTTTCAAACTGCTAGGTGGGCAGGAGCTGGGACCGAACAACGGGAGCTCACCGAATTGCGGGGATTCAAACCATCGACCTTCTGATCGGCAAGTCCTCGGCTCTGTGGTTTAACCCACAGCGCCACCCACTGATTATAAAATGGTTTAAAATGGTAGCAGATCATAAAATGGTGTAAATTCCCAAATTGCACCTGACCCCTGACCATTAGGTCCAGTCGTGACCGACTTTGGGGTTGCGGCGCTGATCTCTCTTTATTGGCCGAGGGAGCCAGCGTACAGCTTCCGGGTCATGTGGCCAGCATGACTAAGCCGCTTCTGGTGAACCAGAGCAGCGCAGGGAAACGCTGTTTACTTTCCCGCCGGAGTGGTACCTATTTATCTACTTGCACTTTGACGTGCTTTCGAACTGGTAGGTTGGCAGGAGCAGGGACCAAGCAACAGGAGCTCACCCAGTCGCAGGGATTCGAACCACCAACCTTCTGATCGGCAAGTCCTAGGCTCTGTGGTTTAACCCACAGTGCCACCCGCGTCCCTTTCCCAATACATTAGGGAAAAATAGAATACATGGCCTTCTGTTTATTATAAGTTATACTTTACTGTACATTGCAGTGCCACCCATTGCGTGAACAGGCAGCGACCACCCCAGCCCCCAGGGACCACGAGAAAGGAATAATGACTCTGACAACGTGTTATGGAATTAAAAGTTGGCCACAACTTTATTAAACTTTCAAATGTAGGAAGACCTTGGCTTAGGCATTAGGCATATATCCCTCCCAGCTGGGGGGACTGGGGCTCCTCAGGGTAAATGGGTTATGGGGGTGCTCTGCAAGACACATGTGTACACAGGCAGCCCACCCCATATCCACGCACGCTGGGTAGTTCACTGACAACCTTTCAGTGTATAGCCAGTGATACTCATATTACCACCCCTTTAAGAGGGGACCCTGGAATAGCCGTCGTGGGGTGTGTGTGTGTGTGTGTGTGTGAGTCACCACTTCACCCCCCCCCCAATTTCAGGGAAGAAAAGACTAAAGGATTCCGCCCAAGGCCTTAAACCGCCAAAGTTGTGACGAATTCCTACAGGGAAGACAAAACTTGCCAGTGCAGGAGAATTTCTTCCCAGCTCTTCGACAGCAACCAGTCAAAAGACCGTAGCAGCACCTGCTAAACAGGAAGAAAAAGATTAACCTGTAAGCAAGAAACATTAAACAAAGGGAGGGTTGGGTGAATGAAGCTCCTGAGCCGACTGCCTGGCTGCTGCTGGCTCCACCCCCTAATTATGTGATTGGCCCCACCTCCCAGCAGTGTAAATTGACTGACTGGGCGTGAGCCCCCAAAGAATAACACTGAGAGGCAGGCCAGCCCACATAAGTTCCCTGGGGTCCGAAGAACCGCGCGCGATCCCGGAAAGTGCACCCACAGTGTGAGTGTTCTCCTTGTGCACTCAATCTTTCCCAACATCAGGGTCTTTTCCAGGGAGTCTTCTCTTCTCACGAGGTGGCCAAAGTGTAAAAAGCCTCAGCTTCAGGATCTGCCCTTCCAGTGAGCACTCAGAGCTGATTTCCTTCAGATTGGATAGGTTTGATGTTCTTGCAGTCCATGGGACTCTCTAGAGTCTCCTCCAGCACCATAATTCAAAAGCATCAATTCCTCAGTGATCAGCCTACTTTATGGTCCAACTCTCACTTCCATACATTACTACTGGGAAAACCATAGCTTTAACGGGTCTTCACTTACCTCATAGTAAATGTCACAAATTTTGGAAGTTCAGGCATTGGGTTGGAACCTTAGCTGACCAGAGGTCCTGTTAAAGGGGTGCACGAATGGGAGTCCACATGGGGGCCTATGGGACATAGTGCCTTTCCCTATGGTGGCCCTGGTGGGATTGTACAACCTGATGCATGTCCACTGGCACCAACTCCAAGGGCCCCCAGGGCCCCCTGCACCCACAATATTTTTTGTGTGACCGTGTGACCTTAGTTGAGACTTCCAGAGCTTTGTGAGCCCTGGAAGTTGCGTCTGAAGCCTCACAGAGCCTCCCCATGCAACTTCCAAGAGAAACCAGAAGTCTCATTGGAGGCCTGAGAAGTAACCTCCAAGGCCCCACGAGGTCTTGGAAGTGACATCTAAGGCCCTGCACAGTCTTAGAAGCTATTTCTGGTAGAAACTGGAAGTCACATCGGAGGCCTCGTAGGCGTTGCTGCGGCGCCCGCAGTGTAATGTGACATAATGATGTCACAACATCACTTTCCATCTCACGTGCCATTGGGCAGCCATAATCTGGGGCCCAACCTGGCACCACTGTGCATGTTAGAGGTGACCTCCCAGTCAGGGTTGACCCACCCTACTCAACAACCAGCGGTCAGGCTGCTTGATACCCAATGCCTTGGCCAAAACCTGCTGACAAGTGAAATCAATAAAAGTTATGGCCTATTTCAACCCAATAGTAATGTCCTGTGTCTCATTTATTTGGCTGGCCTTTCACTGGGCTGTGAGCATCTTGCCCCTTTATATGTAATCCAATCCTATATGTAACTACTATGTATCTCCCTATATCTGGTCCACTTATACAAAGCAAGGGCAACTCATATATCAAAACAATGCAGACATTTTAAATAATCCCACAAGAAAGGAAAGTTACAAAATGGGGAGGCTAGTCTTTTAAGGAAAAACAGGCACTACTGAATGCCCCACCTTCCATTTACACACATAGTTTTGACTTTTTATTCTGGGTGAAACATAAGGAAAACTTTTATATAATTTTCTTTTTTTTTAAGTATAAACTACGAAGATGAAGATGAAGATTGAGGATCATTTGAATATTGGGGGCTGTCCCATCACTTGGAGAGCCACTGGATCCTGCTTCAACCCCAGCTAGAGTCTCCTTCTGTTTCTTCATCAAAGCATCCAGATCAAAAGAAGTGCTTGCAACATTCTCCATGATTACATGAGATTCTCCCTTGCAATAAAAGTGAATTAAAAAAGGAGCAATTTCCATTCATTTGTCCTGATCTGATTATTTACTAGCATGAGGTTATTCCTGCTTAAATGTAGAACGTGACATTTGTTCTTACTGAAATTCATTTTGGGTTTTTTTGGCCCTGTTCCCCAATCTGCTAAGGTCGCCTGGAATCCTGATTCTACCTTCTGAGGTATTAGCCACCTCTCCCAGTTTGGTGTCATCTGCAGATTTGTATACATTGTTTTGTTCACGTTGACCTTCATGACATTTTTCAAAAGAAAGAGCAGGAAGTAATTATCCAAAATTAATAGCCATGAATATCCTTAGCAGAAGGTTAGGAAGAACATACAGTCCTTCCTTCACCCTGAAAGTTTTTCTTCTTCCTGCCTCTGTGCATGACATCATTCCCTTAGTAAGTACAAATAGAAGATGCTTTCCGTTCTCTCTCTGCAATATCTTTGAGCCGGAAGATGACTCTGGTGGCACCAGCATTCAGCCATGAAGACCTTTGCCCCACTGATTATCTTTTTTATGCTGCTTAGCTTCCCAGGTAAAATATAAAGAACACTTGAACCACCGGACTGTGGTAAAAGAAGACTTGTCTAACTAGCTTTGTTGCTGTGCCATGCTTGAAGCATTAGCTCATTTGATACTATGCCATTTGCACAAGATGAAAGTATACCTGAAGGAGCATCTCCACCACCATCGTTCAGCCCAGACACTGAGGTCCAGCTTCGAGGGCCTTCTGGTGGTTCCCTCCCTGCAAGAAATGAGGTTACAGGGAACTGGGCAGAGGGCCTTCTTGGTAGTGGTGCCCACCCTGTGGAACGCCCTGCCATCAGATGTCAAGGAAATAAACAACCACCTGTCTTTTAGAAGACATCTGAATGCAGCCCTGTTTAGGGAGGTTTTTAATGTTTGGTCTTTTACCATGTTTTTAATGTTCTGTTGGGAGCTGCCCAGAGTGGCTGGAGAAACCCAGCCAGATGGGCGGGGTATAAATAGTAAATTATTTATTATTATTATTATTATTATTATTATTATTATTATTATTATTATTATTATTACTACTACTATTATTACTATTCTGCTTTCACTGAATAGGAGATGCTTAAAGATGTTGGTGATTTCTTCTCTTCTGGGGGACTGATTTCTATCTTGTTCATATTTCTCTAGGACCCACCCCCACACTGAATGAAATTTGTAGAGGTCTCTGCAAACCAAGTTGTTCAGGTAGAGAATATTTGGCTTCGTCAACCATCTGCCACCATCCTGATCGTGTCTACTGCTGTGAAAAGACAGGTAACGTGTCAGTCTTTTCCTAAGGACTGCAACTATTATATGATTTAGAAAATAAAATAAACAGGTTTGGGGGTTTTTTTTGCTATGTTTGAAGCAAGAGAAAGAACATCAAGGAGTAGGTCTTCTGCGTGGAGATAATGGAGAGGTGCTATTAGGTGACCTGGGGGGGGGATGGAGCTGATCAACACCTACTTTGTCTCTGTCTTTTTCAAAAGGAAAACAGTCTGCAATGTGATGATATTACAATTAAGAATGCAGGGAGGGAGTTGCAGCCCAAGAAAGGAAAATAGGTGGTGGTGGTAACAACAACAACAACAACAACAACAACAACAACAACAACAACAACAACAACAACAAACAACAACAACAACAACAACTTATTATTTATACCCCACCCATCTGGCTAGGTTTCCCCAGCCACTCTGATGAGATTCTCATTAAAAACATAAAGAATTCTCTCTCTCTCTCTCTCTCTCTCTCTCTCTCTCTCTCTCTCTCTCTCATATAAAGAATTTATAAAATATAAATGAGATTCTCATTTAAAGAACTGTATCAAAAGGGCACCTTCCAATTCTCAGAACTGAGTGTCTTTGCAAATTAGTGTGGAATCTACAAACATAAAAACCCCTCTGAAAATGCTTTTTAAAAAGCATTAAAAGAATACATTGCATTTTCCATAAGGCTCACCATTGCCATCTAGTGTCCCATTGTTTACATGGTTTACCTTGCCGCTGGAGTGGTACCTACTTATCTACTTGTACTTTGACGTGCTTTTGAACTGCTAGGTTGGCAGGAGCAGGCACTGAGCAATGGGGGCTCACCCTGTCGCAGGGATTCGAACTGCCGACCTTCTGACTGGGAAGCCCAAGAGGCTCAGTGGTTTAGACCACAGCGCCACCCACGTCCCGTTGTCCCATTGTATATTGCACTTAAAACACACTTAAAACATTTTCTTTGCAGCTGTATAGCTGAGTTCTATGTCATTTGCGCAGGATTAGTTCCATTTCTTTTCTTAGTGAGAAGTGTAATGGGCTCCTTTCACAGAATAGGAGATGCTTAGAGGAGTTGGTGATCTCTTCTCATCTGAGGGATGAATGTCTACCTTCACAATATTTTTCCAGGACCCACTCTCACCCGAAATAAAAAATGTATAGGTCGCTGCAAAGCAAGATGTTCAGGTGGAGAGTATGTCGCTTCAACAAGCTCCTGCCACCGTGCTGATCATGTCTATTGCTGCTCAAAGACAGGTAATATGCTAAATTTTTGTTATGGGCCACAACTATTATGATTTGGAGAAGAAGGTAAAGATAATAACAGGGTTGTTTGGCTATGCTTGAAAGAAGAGGAACAAGAAAGGAGGAGGTCCTCTTCATAGAGAAGATGGAGAAATGCTATTGGGTGACAGAGAAAATAGTGAACTGCTCAACATCAACTTTGCCTCTGTCTTCTTCCCAAAGGAAAACAGTGTATAATTTGATGATACTAGACTAAAAGATGCAGCTCAAGAGAGGCAAAGAGATAGAAAGGGAATACCTGGCTACTCTGAATGAATTCGAATCTTCAGGGTCTAATGAACTGCACCCAAAGGAACTATATATATGAATGTGCAGATATAATCTCAGAGGCTGTTTTATAATATTTGAGAATCCTTGAAAATCCCTGCAGGTGGGCAAACATTGTCACCATCTTCAAAGAGGGGAAAAAGAAGACCTAGGCATCTATACCGGTTGGTCAGCTTGACTTCGATACTAGGAAAGGTCCTAGAAAGATATTTATAGTGTGGGTCTGTGAACACTTATTAAAGTGTTCTGTGGCTACTAGGAGCCAGCATGGGTTTCTCAAAGACAAGTCATAGCAGATGAAACTCTCTCCCCCTTTTCAATAGAGTGGCAAGCTTGGTGGATAAAGGGCATGCTGTGACTGTAGTGTATCTTGATTGCTGTAAGGCTTTTGACAAACTCCTTCATGGTTCTTGTCTTCCTGGGGGGGGGGGAGTGGCAAGTGGGTTACCACAGGGCTCTGTCCTGGGCCTGGTGTTGTTCAACATCTTTATAAATGACTTAGATGAAGGGAACAGAGAGGTTCCTTATCAAATCTGCTGATGGCACCAAATCAGGAGGGGTAGCTAATATCTCAGAAATAGAATTGGGATTTTAGATGACCTTTATAGATTGGAGACCTGGGCCAAAACTAACAAAATGAATTTCAATAGGGATAAATGTCAAGTTTAATGTCAAATGTCACTTAGGCAGGAACTGCTAGATGCATAAATATAGAATGGAGGACAAAGGATCTTATGGGGTCTTTTTTTTTTAAGTAGACCACAAATTTAACTTGAGTCAACACTGTGATACAGCAGCAAAAAGAGTTAATGCAATTCTAGATGTTCAGTCCTCACAGCAAGAGAAATAACAGTATCACTCCTACCTCCCTTGGTCAGACCCCACCTTTAGTACTATGTGTTTCGATTTGATATCCCGCTTTATCACTACCCGAAGGAGTCTCAAAGCAGTTCACAATCTCCTTTCCCTTCCTCCCCCACAACAAACACTCTGTGAGGTGAGTGGGGCTGAGAGACTTCAGAGAAGTGTGACTAGCCCAAGGTCACCCAGCAACTGCATGTGGAGGAGCAGAGACGCGAACCCGGTTCCCCAGATTACGAGTCTACCGCTCTTAACCACTACACCACACTGCAGCTCTGGGTACCACAGTTCAGGAATGATATTGACAAAGTGCAACATCAGCTGAGGAGAGTGACCAAGATGCTCAAGAGTATGGAAAACACACCTTGGGAGGAACAGTTAAGGGAGTTGGGTATGTTTAGCCCAGAGACGAGAAGACTGAGAGGTGATCTTATAGTCATCTTCAATATCTGAAACGCTTCCATGTGAAAGATGGAACAAGCCTTTCTGCTGCTCCACAGGGCAGGACACGAACCAATGGATTCCTATTACCAGAAAGGAGATTCTGACTAAATGCAAGGAAGAACTTTCTGGTGCTAAGAGCTGTTCCACAGTGGAATGGGCTACTTCAGACTTTGCTTCATTGGAGGTTTTTAAACAGAGGTTGCATAGCCTCCTGTCAGAGATTCTTCAGCTGGGATTCCTGCATTGCAGAGGGTTGGGATCCCAATTCCACAGCTGTGTGACTGGAGTGATATCTGGGTTAGGTGCTCAGTGTTGGAACACACCTGGGGGGCAAACCTCTTTGGGCATCTTCCTGATGAAGCGCAGCCTGGGATGTGCATAAATCTTCATGCACCAGCAGAACATATCAGAAGACTATGTGCACACTCACTCAGCAGAGTATAGCAGAAACAATTGTGGAGCGTGAGTGTGGCATTCTAAGTATTCATTAAGCAATATACAGTGGTACCTCGGGTTAATAACTTTATTCATTCTGGAGGTCCATTCTTAACCTGAAACCGCTCTTAACCTGAGGTACTGCTTTAGCTAATGGGGCCTCCTGCTGCCACCGCGCCACCGGAGCACAATTTGTGTTCTCAACCTGAAGCAAAGTTCTTAACCTGAGGTACTATTTCTGGGTTAGCGGAGTCTGTAACCTGAAGCGTTTGTAACCTGAAGTTGCTGTAACCCGAGGTACCACTGTATACAGGACAAAGCAATCATGGCGACCTCTCAGTTCTTCTCCAAGAGAGAGAGAAAAAGAAAAGTACAAAAATACAGTAGAGTGGAAGAGATCATAAGACTGGTTTCCATTTTCATTTTCCAAGCCTGGAAAGTAAACACAGACATGTGATGTAACAATCACATATCCAGCAACGGAGGAGTGAAATGCTAACACTTAGCGGGTGGGAAGATACAGTCACTGGGCAGCAGAATGAAAGAACGAAGAAGTAACTTTTGAAAAGCAATTTAATTTGAAACATTTTGAATTGGAAAAATTGCAACACTTAACACTACATTTCTGGTCACACATAACCCCCAGGTTTCACTTGCATGTTCCATTTTCAGATTTCCCAGAGATTAAATTAATTCAAAGTACGTATAATACACAACATTGCAAAGTTGTGCCACCTTTTGTATTATCTTTTCATGATTTCCAAGGACAACAGAATATAAATAGGTGTCCTTCCAGGTGATCTTTTTACATTTCCTGTTTTTAGAGTCAATATATAGAGCAGGCAGGAACTATTTCCCCAAGAAGTCACCATCCAAATACTGTATTTTTCGCTCCATAGGGTGCACCGGATCATAGGGCACACTTAGTTTTTAGGGGGGGGTCAAGAAAAAAAAATCTTATTTCCCCAGCCCCAAAGAGCAGTGTACAGGCTGCACAATCTCTCCCTTCCGGAGGGGTTGCGCGGGGCTACGGCACAAGCCAAGGCAGTGAGTGGGAACAAGCCAAGGCCTGGAGAGGCTGTGCAGGGCTAAAGAAGCCATAGCCGCGTGCAGCCTCTCCCTGCCGGAGGGGCTGTGTGCGGCTATCCCTGAAGCCTGGAGAGCAAGAGGGACGGTGCGCACTGATGCCTCTCACTCTCCAGGCTTCAGCGAAAGCAACTCGAAGCCTCCGGAGCGCGGAGGGAGCGCTCCCTCTGTGCTTCGGAGGCTTAGCATTGCTATTGCTGAAGCCAAGGAGCCTGCAATCGCTCCATAGGACGCACACACATTTCCCGTCAAATTTTGGAGGGGAAAAAGTGCACCCTATAGAGAGAAAAATACGGTAAATATACAAATGAGACCGTTGGTAAAATGCTTGCACAGATACAGTAAAGTAGTTCAAAAACTGGTGAAGGTCTTTTTTTTTTTTTTGCCATGATGAAGTGATTTGAGGGTTTGCCACTCTTAACTAAAGGCCTACCAATACTGTGTGCAGATTATTATAGTTAGGAAGAGATGGAAAACTGGTGGTCCTCCAGATGTTAGATTCCTGGTTTCCATCAGCCTCAGCCTGCATGCCCAAAGGTTAAGGATTACCAAGATCTGAAGGGCCAAATTTTCAACGTGCTTATAGTAAGGGATTGGATATTGTGTCATTGGGTATTGTTCATCAAAGGAATGCACAAGTGGTACTTATTGCGCAGGATTTAACACAGCTTGTTCTCTTCTCTTCCATAGGGGCAAAGTAGCAGGTCATAAAATGGTGCAGCAGGAAACTCCTAAATTGCATCAGAACCTATACAAAGGGTGAAGTCCTTCTTCAATGCCATTCTTAAGCATCTGACACACAAGTAATCTTTCAGAAGTTCATTTCTGGTGACTGAAAAGCCTTCCAGAAAGTAACAATCGTAATAAAATAATAAATAAAATAAAATCAGACATGTTGTGCAAATGGAGTCCTGTGTAAACTGGGAGTCAAATTGTTTATTTGATTGCTGTGTGGCAGAATCAAAACATTCTCTGGTTTCCTTGGCTGCAATAGAAGGGAATCCAGCCTGCTGCAAGGAATTCAGAGAAGACCTGGTTTTATGGCTGCTGCTGCTGCTGCTTCTTCTTCTTCTTCTTCTTCTTCTTCTTCTTCTTCTTCTTCTTCTTCTTCTTCTTCTTCTTCTTCTTCCTTTTCTTCTTCTTCTTTTGAGGGGGAGTTTTAAGAATCTCCTCTGACTTTTCTTTGGCCTCTGTGGAGAGCCAGTGTGGTGTAGTGGTTAAGCGCGATAGACTCGTAATCTGGGGAACTGGGTTCGCGTCTCCGCTCCTCCACATGCAGCTGCTGGGTGACCTAGGGCCAGTCACACTTCTTTGAAGTCTCTCAGCCCCACTCACCTCACAGAGTGTTTGTTATGGGGGAGGAAGGGAAAGGGGAATGTTAGCCACTTTGAGACTCCTTCGGGTAGTGATAAAGCGGGATATCAAATCCAAACTCTTCTTCTTCTCTTCCACTTCAAACTGTGGAACTGTGCAAACTGATGAGCAAGGAGGATGAGAAAATACTGGCAGCTAATCTGCAGAAGTGGGCTGTGGAGAGAGAGAGAGGGAATGCATGTGACCACATCCATCGCTTGTATGGACAAGGATGAAGCCAAAACCAATCATAATCACAATCATAATCATAATTTATACACCGCCCGTCTGGCTGGGTTTCCCCAGCCACTCTGGGAGGCTCCCAACAGAACATTAAAAACACGGTAAAACATCAAACATTAAAAACTTCCCTAAACAGGGCTGCCTTCAGATGTCTTCTAAAAGTCTGGTAGTTGTTTTTCTCTTTGACATCTGGTGGGAGGGCGTTCCACAGGGAGGACGCCACTACTGAGAAGGTCCTCCGCCTGGATCCTTGTAACCTCACTTCTTGCAGTGAGGAAACTGCCAGAAGACCCTCAGAGCCAGACCTCAGTGTCCGGGCTGAACGATGGGGGGTGGAGGCGCTCCTTCAGGTATACTGGGTGTACTTAACCTGCCCCACAACTGAACTCATAAATGACAGTTGTGATTTGGTCAAATTGGTCTTGTGGGTCAAATGAGGAGGCTAGGTAGGCCTAATTACACCCGTAGGCCTGAGGTTTTCCAGGCCAGATTAATATGATTGCAAAGCATTTCATGGTTACAATTCTGATAAATTTCTTATATATATTTTGGCACTTGGATCCTTCGATCCTTTGCATGAAGAGTAGGCATTGACTCCCATGTACTGGGCAGGATGGCACTTTTCTCAATCTCTTCCTTCAGCCCCTTTTGTTACTTTCCAGACTGTTCTTAGCATTTGTGGAGAACTGTTAAGTTGTGGGTGAACATATCAGATGACACAGAGATTCTTCAAACAGCTCTTGTTTATTCACAGGCCAGAACAGAACTGAGCTGAAGGGTTCAGCCAACCTACTTATATAGAGCTCAACTATACGGCAACAGTAACAACTTTCTGTAACTATCCAATCACTGAACATCACTTTCAATTCCTTATTTGCATATGTGGACCTGAGTGAAAACTATCTACAGTATCCCCCTGCTGGCCCAGGGTGAGAACTTCAGTACATAACAAGAACGATAATGCCTTGGAGATGAGAATAGGAACATGCTGTCCCAAGACTAGAAGTGTGCCTTTAGGCCTTTAGATCTCAGTTTTTCTCTACCCTTTCGAGCTCGGTAAAGGGGCAAGTGGTGGTGGGGAGAATATTCCCTCATAAAATATGGGATACCAGGGACACATCTACATTCATGGTTTTTAAGGCTAAAAATGAGTTTTAAAAGGGTTATGATAATCATATAGCCATATGACGAACTTTTAAAAAGTCAACAATGCGTTATTAAAACGTGATGCCAGAGGGCGCGGCAGAATTCTCCCCATCAAATAAGTGGGTAGACATTGTAGAAAAGGAAGCGAAAGAGAAACTGAATGCCTTGGTCCCAACCAAAGAAGAATGGCAACTCAAGTTGACAGACTATGCACAACTTGCAGACTTAAGAGAACAAGAAGAGCATACGTTTAAAGAAGATTGGAAAATGTTTATTGAGTATATGGAAAATAACTGTGCACAGCTGAAATCACTGGCAGCATTAAAATAAATTCAACAGTGTAAATAATCTTTGACAGATGTAATAATGGAAAACCGATTGGTATAGTTTTTGTAAAATATGCAGGGATGTAAGATATGCAAAATGAACCATGGAAAGAGAAGAAGGGAAATCATTGATATTTTAAGTATGTGGAATGTTTATCTGAAATTGTAATACAGAAAATTTAATAAAAATTATATTAAAAAATAAATACATTTGCATCTGCCATGAACCACAATACCAAAAGCTGCAAATTTTATATTGACTGCAACGTTTAAAGTAATCCATGCCACTAAAACCTTGAACTCTGAATAAATTTCATGGTTGATATCAAGAACTTAACTTTATTTTCCTCTTTTCTTTCCTTGGTGAATAGTTCCTGTCATCACATGCATCGCAACCAGATCACTCATGCACAGAGCTTACCTGTCAGTATATCACAAAAACCTACAAATAGGTGGACATTCAACCTTCCAGGAGGCACATAACTATCATCAGAGTATTCTGCCTCAGTAGTCTGCTCTTGCTGCTCAACTTGAGATCGAAGTCAAGTTTCAACAATGAGTTTGCGCTGGCTGTTCATCATTGTATGGTTCAAGAAGAAGAAGAAGAGTTTGGATTTGATATCCCACTTTATCACTACCCGAAGGAGTCTGAAAGTGGCTAACATTCTCCTTTCCCTTCCTCCCCCACAACAAACACTCTGTGAGGTGAGTGAGGCTGAGAGACTTCAGAGAAGTGTGACTAGCCCAAGGTCACCCAGCAGCTGCATGTGGAGGAGCAGGGAAGCGAACCCAGTTCCCCAGATTACGAGGCTACCGCTCTTAACCACTACACCACACTGGCTACATCATTCCGAGCCATGATCTTGTGGGGTCACATGACTCAATGTGGGAGCACAGCCTTAGAAGATGGCATCCCGATTTTTGGACTCAACACCTTGGAGGGTACGGGATACAGCCTATGTCTTAAAAACCAGACACCAAGGAGTAATGTTTAGATTTCTGCATTGCTCCAATAGACCTTCACTCACTGTTTCATTACAGTCAGGATATTCTAGTCATTCCCAGGGTTGATTCACACTTACCTTTCTCTTGTGCTTCCCAGGCATGGTCTGCACTTTAAAGCTCTGTTTCTGAGCTCTTTCTTTCTTTCTTTCTTTCTTTCTTTCTTTCTTTCTTTCTTTCTTTCTTTCTTTCTTTCTTTCTTTCTTTCTTTCTTTCTTTCTTTGCTCCGGAGCTTTCCCAGTGAAAACCTACTCTGTAAAGCTGAATCAGAGCAAATGTTAATCCACGGAAAACCCAAATTGTAGTTTGTTGCACTTCAGCTATAAAGAGCGGGTTTTTGCAGGGAAAACTCTGGAGCAAAAAGTGGACTGCATGGACATGGACCTGTGTCAAGAAAGAGTGGAGCCAATGGTCAGTGTGGATAAGCACCCAAAGTCTGCTCTGCAGACAATGGCTGCTGTGCCAGAACAGCTTAGTTAATCAAAGCATTAAACATTCCCATGAGCTCAAAATAACCATCTAAGGTATCCCTTCAGGGTTCGCTGCTGCACCCACGCCAGTTTCCAATCAGCCTCCAATGAAGTGACATAATTCTCTCCCAGGTTTGCAACCGGAGGCACAGTCTATACTTGGCTCTACAAAAGGCTGCCTCTGAAGTTACCAGTCCCATTGCCCGTGTCTATTACAGCACATTTACCATATTTTTGCTCTATAGGACGCACCAGACAATAGGACGCACCTAGTTTGGGGGGGGGGGGAGGAAACAAGAGAAAAAAAATCTGAATCCCAGAAGCCAGAACAGCAAGAGGGATCTGGCTTCTGGGATAGCCTCTTGCTGTTCTGGCTTCTGGGATAGCCACTGGGATAGCTGGTCTAGCTTCGTGTGAATCCTCCACAGGGAATGGGGAGCCTTCATCCCCGTGCCCTGCGGAGGCTTCTGGGACAGCCCACGTAGCCTCCAGAGGGCAGTGGAATGAAGGCTGCGCAGCACTCCGCCTCGCTGTTCTGGCTTCGGGGACAGCCTTTGAAGCCTCCGCAGGGCAGCGGGGTGAAGGCACCCCGCTGCCCTGTAGTGGCTTTGCACAGCTAACCCCGAAGCCTTTGGAGTGCAGCGCGAGTTCCCGCTGCTCTCCAAAGGCTTCAGGGATAGCCACCCGAAGCCTTTGGAGCACAGCGGGAGGTCCCGCTGTGCTCTAAAGGCTTCAGGCGGCTATCCCTGAAGCCTGGAGAGTGAGAGGGGTCGGTGCGCACCAACCCCTCTCGCTCTCCAGGCTTCAGTGAAAGCAACATGTAGCCTCCGGAGCACAGAGGGAGCGCTCCCTCTGCGCTTTGGAGGCTTCACGTTGCTATCACTGAAGCCAAGGAGCCTGCATTTGCTCCATAGGACGCACACACATTTCCCCTTAATTTTTGGAGGGGAAAAGTGCATCCTATAAAGCGAAAAATGCGGTAATTTATTGCAATTCTCTGGTGACCATTTTCCTACCTGTTTTTGCGCTTCCTAGCCTGCATCCCTCGAGTCCTTTGTGCAAAAAGAGAATGCATTCCCCACTAATGGTGTGGGAGGTCTGCTGCTTTTCCCAATCTGCTCCTTCAGTTGCTTCTATTGCCTTGCAGACTGTTTAGCATTTATTGAGAGTGATACTGCATTGGAAACGGCAATGGGAAGGCGCTATTTCAAGACTAGAACTGGGCTGTTAGGGCTTTAGTTCAAAGTTCTTATCTGTAGAAGCTGGGCTGCCTTCTTTACCATCTGAGCTCTAAATTTAAGAGCAACACCCTCACTGTGTAGAACACATTGTTTAGAGTGGGTGTTAGTAGCAGTTAGCGTTTGTACTGGTGAAAGTGGAACAGTCACTCTTTCCATTGCCAACAGGTCCCCTTGCAGAGACCTACCGTATTTTTCGCTCTATAGGACACACTTTTTCCCCTCCAAAAATTAAGGGGAAATGTGTGTGCGTCCTATGGAGCAAATGCAGACTCCTTGGCTTCAGTGATAGCAACGTGAAGCCTCCAAAGTGCAGAGGGAGCGCTCCCTCCGCGCTCCGGAGGCTTCGCGTTGCTTTCACTGAAGCCTGGAGAGTGAGAGGGGTCAGTGCTGAAGCCAGGAGAATCTTGCTCTCCCGGCTTCAGCAAAAGGAACCCGAAGCCTCCAGAGTGCAGCGGGAACTCGTGCTGCGCTCTGAAGGCTTCAGGGATAGCCACCTGAAAGGGGAAGGGGCTCCATTTCTCCTGCAACTTCGCTGAAGGGGCGCTGAGCAGAGAGGGGGAGAACAAGGTGAGTCCTATGGTCAGGTGCGTCCTATAAAAATATGGTACTTTGTTCCTTGTCCACCTCATTTCCTTATTAAGTATAAATAAAGGGTTATTTTTTGCTCTCTTTCTGCCAGGCAGCTGCCTCAGTGCCTGCAGCAGAAAAAGCCTGTGGCGCTCCGACGGGTTCTGCTCCTCTCGGCAGCGGCTGTCAGCTGGCCTGGCTCTTCAATCCCCGGACTCCAAATCTTGGCCCTGGGCTCTCGGCTTGGCGCCCCTGAGAGCCTGGCGCCCGGGTGCCCCACACCCCTAGCGCCTATGGGTAAACTGGCCCTGGAGATGCTGGCCTGTTTGATAAGGTTACATTGATCTTGTTCTTCTCTGTTTACCAGGGCAAATAATATATTATCCAGTCTAAGCAAATCCTAAAATGCACCAGTTCCTTCCTAAAAGATGGACCTCTTCGACACTGTCAACTTGATGCACCTAATATGTTGGACTGGTGATCTGAAAGAACTTATTGACTTGCTGGAAAACCTTTGAGAAATCAAACTTCCCACGTAGTAACAGTCTCATCTCCAAAATAAAATCTCCCATTGTCTATAACAATGTTTTGACTTTCTGCTCCCAATAAAACAAAACCGTTTCACAGATAAACTGTCAGTGGCACCTCATTTGCTCTGTTGTTTTGTCCTGGAGAGAAACTATTTTGCCCTTTCCTAATGACTGCAAATGAAGAGAACCCAATCTGCAAAGAATGCAGACATGACTTGTTGCTCTTTCTATTTCTACCATGCTTTTGATTCCACAAAGGTGGAATTGTTCTTTCCTGGCAGTCAAGAGAAGAACACTTCATCTCTTTCCAAGAAAGGAGGAGTGTCATGGAAGTCTAGTTGCTGTTCAGATCTCTGGCATCTGCAACCCACCGTACATTTTTGGCAGCATGCTTCCCTTTTAACCTGTGAGAAACATCCTTCATTTTTAAAAATAAACCTACACCAGAGTCTGGTCCATGGGGTCACAAAGAGTCGGACACGACTAAACGACTAAACAACAATGCCAGAGTCACATCTAATAGCTGAAAACATCAAAATGTAAGGAAAGTCCTGCTGTATCAAACCAGAGATGCCCGAAGGAAGCCTACGAGCATAATCTGAGTGCAACTGCACTCTTCCCATTTATCATCTGGGTAGGCAACCATTGGAGACTTATCTTTCATGTAACAAAAAAACGGCTCCAACCATCACAATTTTGTTGAATTGGTGGGCATGAGACCAGCCCAGCACCGACTGATCTCCCAGTAGTTTGTTTCTTTACTGGAGTTTGTTTCACGCAGGTGGACCGTTAAGCCCTTTCATCTACACTGTGTTCCTTATCAAAATTGCATGCCCCAATGCTAGTTTGGGGAGTAGGCAGGGTGGAACAGGTGCCTAATGTTAATGACACACTGGGAAGTATTGAAGCTTTCAATGCTGAACATTACCTGATTGTGTGTGTCGGATTCGAACGAATCCTGGGTCAAGAACTGACGTAGGCTATTACAGACAGATTTGGGGTTTTCTCCAAGATGAAGCAAGATCTCTCCGAAGCAGTATCCTCCAAAGCAATTCAAACTTCAGAGACTGTGTCTGCAAAAACTGAAACATTTGCCCCCAAGCCTGCCCTGTTCTCTAGCCAAACGCCTCCTGCCACACCACCACCTCACCATTCCTACATCCAAACATACTCCTAAAAAACACTTATTCAACCCAAGCCCCCCCCCCCAAAGGCAGAACCCTCCTTGCACTTTGCTTGGAGATGTTCACTCTGGCAGTCAGATTCCTCCTAAACTGTTTCTTACCAGCTTTGTGGTCAGCCTGTAATCTTGCGTAATGACACTGGCCTCCCTGAAAATTGGTTTTGCAGAATTTCTACTTCAGTGTGCATGTAAATCAGCCTGTACCCTACTGGTACATACCCCAAGGGACTCCTAGACGAAGGGAATTTCTCCAGCAACTTCCCATTGCTGACTGGATGATGGAGCTGCTTAGCCTGGTACTCTTAGGGTCTGGGCCCTGCATTCAGTGAGGGTGAGGTGTGCAATTCAGGCTCTACACACCCAGTGCTCTCCTGTATGGTCGGTTAGCAATGATAGGCTTAATAGACTCACATCACTCACTTTGATGGTGATGGAGCTGGTTCAAGGAAGCTTTGCCCAGGGTGGGAGACAGTCTTTGTCTTTCTGCCTCCACATGTTCCATCTGCCCACACTGGAACAGCTTGTGTTTATGGTGATGGATCCTCAAGGTACATTGTCTCCCACGTCTTCATTCTGGGGTGTGTGGGCAATGGGTTTGAGACACATTCCAATGTACTATACAGAACACTGACAATCATGAACCCCCCGCCCTTATGTAGAGAAGCTCTCCATACACATGTAAATGCACAAGAAAATTCCTCATCTATCTATCTATATCTATCTATCATCTATCTATCTATCTATCTATCATCTATCTATCTATCATCTATCTATCTATCTATCTATCTATCTATCTATCTATCTATCTATCTATTTATCTATCATCTATCTATCTATCTATCATCTATCTGTCTATCTATCTATCTATCATCTATCTATCTATCTATCATCTATCTATCTATCTATCTATCTATCTATCTATCTATCTATCTATCTATCATCTATCTCTATCTGTCATCTATCATCTATCTATCATCTATCTATCATCTATCTATCATCTATCTATCTATCTATCATCTATCTATCTATCTATCTATCTATCTATCTATCTATCTATCATCTATCACCTATCTATCTGTCTGTCTATCTATCTGTCTATCTATCTATCTATCTATCTATCTATCTATCATCTATCTATCTATCTATCATCTATCTATCTATCTATCTATCTATCTATCTATCTATCATCTATCTATCATCTATCTATCTATCATCTATCTATCTATCTATCTATCTATCTATCTATCTATCTATCTATCTATCATCTATCTATCTATCATCTATCTCTATCTATCATCTATCATCCATCTATCATCTATCTATCATCTATCATCATTCTCTCTTTCTCTTTCTCTCTCAACTATCTATCATCTATCTATCTATCTATCTATCTATCTATCTATCTATCTATCATCTATCTATCTATCATCTATCTATCTATCTATCTATCTATCTATCATCTATCTATCTATCTATCATCTATCTATCTATCTATCATCTATCTAACATCTATCATCATTCTCTCTTTCTCTTTCTCTCTCAACTATCTATCATCTATCTATCTATCTATCATCTATCTATCTATCTATCTATCTATCTATCTATCTATCTATCTATCTATCATCTATCTATCATCTATCATCTATCTATCTATCATCTATCTATCTATCTATCTATCTATCTATCTATCTATCTATCTATCTATCTATCATCTATCTATCATCTATCTATCATCTATCTATCTATCTATCTATCTATCTATCTATCTATCTATCTATCTATCATCTATCTATCTATCTATCTATCTATCTATCATCTATATCTATCTATCTATCTATCTATCTATCTATCTATCTATCTATCATCTATCTATCTATCTATCTATCTATCTATCTATCTATCTATCTATCTATATCATCTATCTATCTATCATCTATCATCATCATCTATCTATATCTATCATCTATTTATTTTTAATTCATTTAATTATTTGACAGTTATTAACTATAATCAACATGCACTGCAGGAAAAAAATCACTTCAGCTTAAAAAAATTAAGGAAAAACTATGAATTATAATGTTTCTTTAAAAAAAACTCTCAAAGCTAACTTGAACTTGCTTTCTCATGAGATATTTATTTTCTTGACAATATTGTATAAGGGGCAAGCAGTTTCCCCAGAAACGATTTCTATATTTGCCTGCAATTCTCACTTAGACGTTATTTCTGCCATTATAGCCATTATCCCAAACTTTATTAAACCATTTTCTCCAAGAAGAAGTGTATGTAACTTTCTAGTTTTGAGCCATTAACCGTTTCTTTATGTATTCTCCTTATGATAGGTGATGTATAGTTCAGCAATATCATTGCTGGATATATGGAAACTTCATATTTCAATATTTTTGCCATTAGTCTAAAAATCATTTCCCCAGCATAACTACGTGTCCACAACATACGGCAATATGTTCCATTCTGCTCTTTGTACCACCAGCTGTTCTCAGAATGTTCTTAGCTGTTTTCAGAAGGTTTTTAATTGTTTTTAGATTACTTCAATTATTGATCTGTTTGCTGCCCTGGGCTCCTTTGGGAAGAAGGGGGGGATATAATTGGAACCATCAAAGAAACCTCTTCTAAAGCCATCCAAATGTAAAGAACACCTTGTATCAACATTCTGAGGGTGTGCTAACAGCTGCCACTGTTAGTACCTGGTGGAAAAAACAATCTTTCAATGGCCAATGAGGTTTCCTGTGTGGGTCTCTTGCTGCCTGTGCATCCTAATGAAGTATAAATTCTTCTGCTTCTTCCACAACCAAAGAGAATGCGCAGACCCAACGTTCAGCTATGAAGACCTTCCATCCTCTACTTCTATGTCATTTTTTCACACTGCTGACTTTTTCAGGTGAGATGCACAGGGCACACCGGCAGTGATAAAACCAACCAGCCTGTTCAATGAGGCCACTTGTTTATTTGACCCAACATTGTCTCAAAATGGTGGGAATATTACCTTGTTTTTTTCCTACCATGCTGTTCTAGAATTAGAATCCCATTTCTTTGGAAATATCAGAAATGGGGCGCCTTCATGGAAGGGGAAAGGCTCAGCAATATTGAGGATCCCTTTTTATTTGAGCACTCCCAACTTCAGGCAACAGTGCAGCTGAGTGATGTTGGGAAGGACGCAAACCAAGTTGTTTATATGTCAAATTTGTTGCTATGGCAAAAACCTATTCTTTGCTATTAGAAAAACAACTATTGTAATAAATTGCCAGGTAGCATTCTTTAATTTTATGCTCAAAAATAGTCATGATTTACTGGGGGATTTCTGGGTAAGGTGCAGAAGGAGGAAGACATTTCTTGCAGAAAGACATTGAATCTTTCTTAAAGAAATAAATAAGAAAACCTTTGAAGTTGCCGGTAAGGTCACTCTCACAGATTTTCTTCATCAAAGAAATGGACAAACATCATGCAATTGAGGGAAGTTTGAGGGTGAGGTTCAAAGATCCTTTCCCTTTAGTTAGCCCAGCCTTTGGTCTGGACCTTCCATTTCCCCCTCTGTATTATCTGTCTCCGATCCTCACGCAAAAGAATGGAATGGGGTTCAGTTAGATTGCAGGTGATGTAACAGGGAAGCATAGAAACATAGAGGAGCAACGAACTCCTCTAAATGTCCAAGTCTCTGTCTTTCTTCCACGCTTCCATGAAGTGTGGCTATCCTTGAACCTGCTAGCAGAGTGCTGACTTGAGGATTTTGTTCTTTAGAAAAGCAGAGTAGCAGATGACTTTTTTCAATTTAAAAAGAAAGAAATAGATAAAAACTTCATTAATTTATTTAAATGAAAACCCTCCCTGTGTTCTGCTTAAAGTAAAAAAAAAATCCCCCAAAGTCCTTTAGCTCTCTGAAGGCAACCTGCAGGATAGCCACATTTCTTCTGATTTCCTATTGCTTCCTGACGTGTCCTCTATAAATAAACACACACTGGTAAGTTAAGAAGTTGGTGTGTGAGAAGCTGGTGTGTGTGGGTGTGTGGGTGTACACACAAAGAAGGCTGCACACCACACAACCACATCTAAATCACTTTAAGACCAAAATATACTCCCTCGCTGCAGTGCTTTGAAGTTGTGACATCAGAATCTTATTGATTGATTGATTGATTGATTCAATTTATCTAGTGACCTGTATCCAATGTTCACATGGTGGTTTTCCTCAAGGGATTTATTCTTGTCCATCCCACAACTGGGGATGGGGGCATGGGATGGTTTGGGTCAGTGGACACAATTTGAAATTATTGCCATAGCACTAAGTCCCATGCTTTTTATGTGCTACAAGAAGGATTAGTGTTATCATTTTTTTTAAAAAAATATACCCTGCACTTTCCTCCAAAGGAGTGGAGGGTGGTAAATGTGGAGGTTTTCTTCGTATAGCATATAGGGGGTCCTGTGAAGGAAAATGAGAAACTGAATGAGTGGCTCCTAAAAGCCCTTGAATATGACGAAGAATGCTCCCTGAGTTGCTGTTTTTTTTTAATATTTATTGAGTTTTTACACTAAACATTTTACACATACAAAAAACAAAAAAAAAAAAACAAAAATGAAAGCTAACAAGGAAGTTACCAAAAAAGAGACCTAAAAAGAAAAAAGAAAGAAAAAAGAAGAAAAAGAAAAACAGTGTGATACAAAATACAAAAAAAACAGGTAGTTGAAAAAATAGAAAAAGGAGAGAAAAAAAATCTTAAAAAAGAAATAATCCATTTTTCAATATCTTCAAGTTCATTTGCTTATTTCCTTGACCTCCTCACACCTCCCCTTTTTGTATTCCCGTTTACAAAGTCCTTTCAGCAAATCCTTACCCTCTTTCGTTTATCTTTACTCTATATTCTTAACCTATTATAACTATATATTTTCATCCATATAACTATCTATATTTACATATTCTTATTAGCCTTAATACCAAAACCACTTATTTTCAGTCCAACATCATTTTAACATTCATTAATTTTACAGTATTTCTGCAGATAGTCTTTAAATTTCTTCCAGTCTTCTTCCACCATTTCTTCTCCCTGGTCTCAGATTCTGCCAGTCATTTCTGCCAATTCCATATAGTCCATCATCTTCATCTGCCATTCTTCCAGAGTGGGTAAATCTTGTGTCTTCCAATACTTTGCAATAAGTATTCTTGCTGCTGTTGTAGCATACATAAAAAAAGTTCTATCCTTCTTTGGCACCAATTGGCCGACAATGCCTAGAAGAAAGGCCTCTGGTTTCTTCAGGAAAGTATATTTAAATACCTTTTTCATTTCATTATAGATCATTTCCCAGAAAGCCTTAATCCTTGGGCACGTCCACCAAAGGTGAAAGAATGTACCTTCAGTTTCTTTACATTTCGAACATTTATTATCGGGCAAGTGATAGATTTTTACAAGCTTGACTGTTGTCATGTACCACCTATAAATCATTTTTATAATATTCTCTCTTAGGGCATTACATGCCGTAAATTTTATACCTGTGGTCCACAACTGTTCCCAGTCAGCAAACATGATGTTATGTCCAACGTACTGTGCCCATTTAATCATAGCAGATTTAACCGTCTCGTCCTGAGTGTTCCATTTTAACAGCAAGTTATACATTCTTGAAAGTATCTTTGTTTTAGGATCTAACAGTTCTGTTTCCAACTTTGATTTTTCCACCTGGAAGCCAATTTTTTTGTCTAAATTGTAGGCCTCTCTTATTTGGTAATAGTGAAGCCAGTCTCGCACTTTATCTTTTAGTTTCTCAAAACTCTGCAATTTCAGTTTATCTCCTTCGTGCTCCAAAATTTCCCAATATTTCGGCCACTTGGCCTCCATATTGAGCTTTTTCTGGGCCTTTGCCTCCATCGGTGACAACCACCTTGGGGTTTTGTTTTCAAGTAAGTCTTTATATCTTGTCCAGACATTAAACAATGCTTTCCTGACAATACGGTTTTTTAATGCTTTATGTGCTTTAACCTTGTTGTACCACAAGTATGCATGCCACCCAAAAACATTGTTAAAACCTTCTAAATCCAAAATGTCTGTGTTCTCAAGAAGCAGCCGATCTTTCAACCAGCAGAAAGCTGCTGATTCATAATAGAGTTTAAAATCTGGCAGGGCAAATCCCCCTCTTTCTTTTGCATCAGTTAGTATTTTAAATTTTATTCTGGGCTTCTTGCCCTGCCAGACGAATCTAGAAATGTCTCTCTGCCACTTCTTGAAACAGTCCATTTTGTCTAAGATTTGTAGTGATTGAAACAAAAGCAGCATTCTTGGCAATACATTCATCTTTATAGCAGCAATTCGACCCAACAAGGAAAGCTTCAGATTTGACCATATTTCTAAATCCTTTTCAACATCCGACCAGCATTTTTCATAATTGTCTTTAAATAAGTTCCCATTTTTGGCTGTCATATTAATCCCCAAGTATTTCACCTTCTTAACCACTGTTAAACCTGTCTCATTCTGAAACCTCTCTTTCTCATTCGTTGTTAAGTTTTTCTCAAGGACTTTAGTTTTTAACTTATTCAACTTGAATCCTGCCACATGGCCAAATTCTTGGATCAGTTCTAATACTCTTTTAGTACTAGGTTCTGGCTCCTGTAATGTCAATACTAAGTCATCTGCAAAGGCTTTCAATTTCTATTGTTTAGCTCCAACCTTTATACCCTTAATCAGATGGTCCCTTCTAATCATATTTAACAGAACCTCCAGGACCGAAATAAAGAGTAATGGGGAAATCAGACAGCCTTGTCGTGTCCCTTTCTCTATCTTAAATTCCTCTGTCACAATATTGTTAACTATTAATTTAGCCTTTTGTTCTGAGTAAATTGCACTTATACCATTTTCAAACCCTTGACCGACCCCCATCCCCTGAAGATTTTTCTTCATAAAACTCCAAGAAATATTATCAAAGGCTTTCTCGGCGTCCACAAAGATTAAAACTGCTTTGGTGTTAATGTCCTCTTGCAACTTCTCCAAAATGTTAATTATATTCCTCGTGTTGTCAGACAAGTGTCTGCCTGGGAGAAAGCCAGCTTGATCCTTATGTATCTCTTCCCCTAGTACTTTTTTTTAGCCTTTTAGCCAAAATGTCAGCAAAAATTTTGTAATCCACATTTAACAGGGATATGGGTCGGTAGTTCTTAAGTTGTGTCTTTTCAGACTCAGTTTTCGGTATAAGTGTAATATATGCTTCTTTCCACGACTCTGGCGCTTCCCCCCCCCCCAAAATTTCATTGCAAACCTCCTTTAGTGGTTGAATTATCCAGTCCTTCAAAGTTCTATAGTATTTTGAGGTTAAGCCATCCGGCCCTGGAGATTTTCCCAACTGCATATTCTGAATGGCACCTTCTACCTCCTGTTCCGTAATTTTGTAGTTCAACATTATCTTATTTTCTTGAGAAATCTTTTGCAATCCATTTGTTTTCAAAAACTGGTCTACGTCAGACTCTTTCTGGGGCCCTTGTGTATATAATTGTTTAAAATACCTCTGGAAACATTTTCTAATTTCCACTGGATTCTGAATGTTCTTTCCATCCACCTCTAAATTAGCAATAGTGTTTAGCTTTCGTCTTTTTTTCATCTGCCAAGCTAGCAGTTTCCCACATTTATTTGCCGATTCAAAAGTCCTTTGTCTCATTTGTTTAATTTTCCATTCAATTTCCTGATTCACCATCTTCATATATTGCACTTGATGTAGCTTTATTTCTCTCAGAATCTCTTGTGAATTGGGTTTCACTCTCAGTTTCTTCTCGCCCTCTTTAATTTTTCCCAATTTTTTTTCATTTTTTTCATTTTGAGCTCTCTTCTTTAATGAGTTCTGTTGAATCAGAAACCCCCTCATAACTGCTTTACTTGCGTCCCAGATTACTCTTTTTTCCACGGTAGTGTTCAAATTTATCTCAAAATAGTCTCTCAAGGTTTTTTGGGCCTTCTTAATAACCTCTTGATCTCTAAGCAAGGTGTCATTCATCCTCCATCTGAAGGAACCGGTTGGTGTTAGTTTCATCTCCATTTTCACGGCATTATGGTCGGAGCACGACTTAGGGCAGATCTCTACCTTTCGAGTCTTAGGTGCCAGTCCTCTAGTTATCTAGATTTGGTCAATTCTTGTCCATGTCTTTTGGGCTTCAGAAAAGAAGGTTCCCTCTCTACCCAAGGGATTCCTAATTCTCCAAATATCAATCAAATCCATATTGTCAGTCAATTCAAAAAAAGTTTTTGGTAGTCTACCATCCTTAGTGACTACCTGTCTCTGCGACTTATCCATGTTTGTGGATACCACTCCTTTCATATCTCCCATCAAAATAATGTTGTAGTCCATATAGTCCAACAAAGTCTCATGCAACTTCTTATAGAATTCAGATTTCCCCTCATTCGGTGCATATACTCCTACTATCAGAAATTTTTCTCCTTGTGTTTGAATTTCAATTGCTATAAATCTTCCTTGATCATCTTTAAAAACAAATTTCGGTGATGGGCTCTCTTTTGCATAGATAACTACTCCTCGCTTTTTAACCTTGTCCGATGAAATAAATTCTTGGCCCAGTCTCTTATTGATCAACATTTTCCTGTGTAGCCTTATCACATGTGTTTCCTGTAGGCAAATTAAGTCTAATTGTTCCTTTTTCAATAAATAAAAAACTTTCTTCCTTTTCTCCAGGGAATTAAGTCCATGAATGTTCCAGCTTAATAGTTGCAGAGACATGGTGTATTTAAATTATTTTTCCTCCAACTGCTCCCAGTAACTCCTCTTGTTCTGACGGTGGTATCACTTTCTGTAACTTGTCCAATCCCAAGGGTGGTGGTACTTTGTCTGATATTCCTGGTCGTAAGGCCCTTGGCTCTTCTTCCACTCCTTTTTGCAGGTCTTCTTCGTGATCTCTCAGAAATTTTTCTTTCTCCTCCACTGATCTTATTTTAAACTTTTTACCTTTAAAGGTAAAAGATAAGCCTTGGGGGAATTCCCACCTAAAGATGGTTCTATTACCTTTCAACAGGGTCACCAAATCTCCGTAGGTAGACCTAAGGTCCAACAGGTGTTTCGGAATATCCTTAAATATCTCCACTCTTGATTCATGTATTATCAAAGTATTCTGGTAATGCAGGCTCAATATTTTATCTCTCTCCTCTTTTGATCGAAGGGTGATCAAACTGTTACCATAAAGCACCAATGCTGCAGCAAGCAAAGGCTCCAGCAGCTCAGTCAGCTGCTTGTGGCTGGAAAGCCAGACAGGATGTTTGTGACTGTTGCCATGGGAACAAAGGGGCAGTTCATTCTGTACTGAGCACCGGATGTTAGCTCAGTGTGTGTGTCATATGACCTGTACTGGAAGTACATGGGTGGAGTTTCTTCTTGCTGTTGTCGAGTGCAGACATGTTTCTCTGTACTGCTATGAGAGACAGAAATAAAGGATGTAAATAGTTTTCTGTCTGCTTCTTTCCCCTCCTGGGGGACACCAAAGGGGAGAGAGGGTGAACGGTGTGTTCCTCTCACACATCTGAGATGAATCGCCGGGACCTCGCCTGCTTATCAGCAGAGTGGAGACGCGGGGAGGTCGACAGGAATATCTGCCGGTGCCTACGCTGTGGCACATTCCTCTGACCCAAGCAGAATTCCAACAGTGGTAGCAGAGGATGGTTGCTGTTTTCTTCGATCCATCGGACATCTGCATGAGAGGCTGATGAATTGTCCTCCTCTGCTCCATGGAAGCCTGAAGTGAGAGGCTGATTCTCTGCAGCCAGAAGCTGACAAGAAGAAGGCTGACAGCCAAGCCGATGCTCAAGGTATGAGACTTTTAAGGGCTTAGAAGAGTGAATGCAGATTGATTCATTCTCTGCTTCACGGACAGCGAGTGTGGGAAAGCAGCTCCAACTTAGAAGAGGCCTGCATACCAGGCATTTTTGTGGTTTCCTGTCCGAGGAAAGGAATGCGCTGTTGCTAAGCAACGTCCTTCAGAAGGCTGTGCCTCAGAGAGGAGAAATGGAAAGCTACTCGAGAGGGCTGGACAGTCAGACTATGCCTCAGAGAGGCGTAAACAAAGTTTTGTTATGACTAGGTCCTCATGAACTGCTGAAAGGGACTTTCCAACGCAGCCAGTGTCAGAGTTGCCAGGTGTCAAGAGTGTAAACAAGCCAGCTATTGGATTTTAGAGGCTTGTGTTTTAGAGTCAATGCAAGGACTCAAAATGGATGCCAAGAAGGGGGGAGGCTTGCCTTCTCCACCCCTCCTGACCAATGACAACTATTCATCTTGGTCTGTAAAGATGAAGGCCCTGCTGCAAAATCAGAGACTGTTTGGGGTGATTGAGAATCCCATCCCAGCAGCACCAACGCGTGCTTGGGAGTCACAGAATGTAAAGGCTAGGACTGCTATAATTCTGTGTGTCTCAGATGAGCAGCTTGTGCATATACAGCATTTGGAATTTGCGCAAGAGATTTGGAACGCGCTGCGTACAACGCATCAGAGAGATGCCGGTTCTTCAGCGTTGCTGTATTTTGAGAAGTTGACCAATCTGAGATTAGCGCCTGATGGAGATGTTCAAGCGCACCTGACAGAGATGAAGTATCTGCGTCAACAGATGGTGGAACGCAATTTCCGTCTACAGGAGGAAGTGTTTTGCTTCATGATGATAAACAGCCTTAATCGCACCTATAAGGTTGTTGCCAGTCAGCTTGGTTCCCTACCTGCCGCGCAGCTAACCGCGGAAAGGGTGTGTGCTGTGGTCCTGAACGAACACGACAGACTTGCTGCACTGGAAGTGAAAGACAGAGGGAGGCAAGAACAGAGTTCAAATCTTCCCACTGCTGAATCTACTGGAGAGCATGCCGTAGCATTGAGTGCCGTCCGATGCTATAATTGTGGACAGACTGGGCATCTACAGCGAAACTGTAAGAAGCCACGACAGTCAAAAGGAGCCAAGAACAGCTCTACGAAGCCTGAGGCGTCAAGCAAAAGCCGTACCATGTGCCAGGTGAAACCTGCAAAGGCGATGATGGCGAAAGGAACCACGCCAGATGTTGGGAACGCATTCATAATCGATACCGGCGCCACGAAGCATCTCTGCCCACACAGAGAACTGTTTTCGACGTTGAAGAAGCAAAGCTTCACTGTGAAACAAGCCAACGGTCAAGAACTGGAAGCGACCGGAATTGGAACTGTGTATCTTGAGAGTCTGAACTTGACTATAAACGATGTTTATCTGGTTCCAGAACTGAAATTTAGTCTGCTGAGTGCTTCGCAGATTGCAAAGAAGGGACTAAAACTGTACTATGATGCTAAAAGATGCAAGATCTACAAAGATGGAGAACTGTTTCTTACTGCCAAAGAGAAAGATGGACTGTATTTGTTGACTTTTGATCAAAGTGATTACATGAAATGTAATACTTCTGATTCTAACGAAATTTCTCTTGCAGGTATGACCAGTGTGGACACCAAGAAGGTGGCTAAAAAGGTCCACAGAGCTTTTCAGCGGGTGTATGCTGATGTGATTGGTCCTCTAGAACCATCTAGAGGCGGTGCAAAATATTACCTTGTGTGTGTTGATTGTTACACAAATTATTCTTGGGTTTATATGATGAAGAAACCGCAGGAAACTTTAGAAAAGTTTCGGGAGTTTTGTGACAAGGTTAAAAGTATGCATGATGCTAACATTGATTGTCTTTTCACAGATGACAAGCCAGTTTTTCTTTTACAGGATTTCCAGAGGTTCCTGGATGGAAAAGGGATAAGACACAAACTTGCTAGTTCCGAAGAAGCATGGAAGAAATGTGTCTGTGTTAGGGTGAACAAAGAATTGCAAAAGGGGATGCATGCGCAATTGCTGAGTTCACATTTGCCACATGATTATTGGGCCGAATCGCTAGCGTCCTATCTTCATGTGTGGTTGAGAAAAGTCTCAACAGAGTTGGGATGTTCTCCTTTTGAGAAGCTGTTTAATAGAAAACCTTCTGTTGCCTATTTTAAGGTTTTCGGGTCTCATGTGAGAACAGAAGCTCCAAGTGGGGTAAAGAATGCCAGAGGCATCTTTGTAGGTTATGAAAAAGGTCTCTACAGAGTAATTTTGTCTGAATCTGGTCAGGTGATTCTCACAAAGTTTCTAGAGAGTGCTCCTGAACGGGAAAGAGTGATTGTTCACACTTTTTCCACAGATGATTCTGATGATGATGATGATGAGTTTGACCTTATTGAGTTCAGTGGTACTGATGATGATGACACTGATAGCTCAGACAGCTCAGTTGTCACAGTCATTGAGAGGAAATCTCAAATAATGACTAGACCCTCAGAAGAGGAGGATAAACCACTGATAAAGCTTAGTACTGGTTCTCCAGAGAGTTCAGAGGCTGAACCAGAAAGCAGAGAAGAGCAGCAGCTCTTACGAAGGTCTGAGAGAGCAACGAAGGGTGTACCACCCAAGAGGTATTCAAAGGAGTTTGCTAACCTTGCATATGTTGCTGTTGTAAACGACCAAGGACAGATTGAAGCTGTGTCTGAGTCAGAGACAAAGGCACAACAGAGAGTTGTTAACCAAGGAAATGTGAAGTCACACAACCAGAGAGGTACATTGGTTAAACCAGTGGCGGGTAGTTCCAAGGGTGGAACTGAAACAACAGGGGAATGTTATAAGTATAACAACTGTTTGTTTTCTTCTCTGGATGACGCTTTGCTCGCAGCACGCATTGATACTTTAGGGGGAGTATGTTACCATAAAGCACCAATGCTGCAGCAAGCAAAGGCTCCAGCAGCTCAGTCAGCTGCTTGTGGCTGGAAAGCCAGACAGGATGTTTGTGACTGTTGCCATGGGAACAAAGGGGCAGTTCATTCTGTACTGAGCACCGGATGTTAGCTCAGTGTGTGTGTCATATGACCTGTACTGGAAGTACATGGGTGGAGTTTCTTCTTGCTGTTGTCGAGTGCAGACATGTTTCTCTGTACTGCTATGAGAGACAGAAATAAAGGATGTAAATAGTTTTCTGTCTGCTTCTTTCCCCTCCTGGGGGACACCAAAGGGGAGAGAGGGTGAACGGTGTGTTCCTCTCACACATCTGAGATGAATCGCCGGGACCTCGCCTGCTTATCAGCAGAGTGGAGACGCGGGGAGGTCGACAGGAATATCTGCCGGTGCCTACGCTGTGGCACATTCCTCTGACCCAAGCAGAATTCCAACACAAACAACCTCTCACCCTGTTCTTTCTCCCTCCTCTTCCAAGTCTGAAAGCGTTTACTATCTTAAAGTCTTGCTTATCATCCAGTTTCCAAAAGTCTGCAAATTCCTATGTCAGAAAAAATAAAAAAATTCCTTCCAGTAGCACCTTAAAGACGAACTAAGTTAGTTCTTGGTATGAGCTTTCGTGTGCATGCACACTTCTTCAGATAGGTAGATAGATAGGTATCTGAAGAAGTGTGCATGCACACGAAAGCTCATACCAAGAACTAACTTAGTTGGTCTTTAAGGTGCTACTGGAAGGAATTTTTTTATTTTGACTATGGCAGACCAACACGGCTACCTATCTACTATGTCAGAAAGTCACTTAGGTTGTCTTTCTCAAGTTCAGGTACCACCCTGACCCTCAAATTGGTCTGTTTCTCCTTCAATTTGATCATAGACAAAAGTGCCTGGTGGGCCCCAAGCTGTGATTGGTGGTCTCCAAGCTGTTTACATATCGGTGTTATCTTTTCCTCTGCAGCCACTGCTTTTTCTTTTGCTTCCTCAGCTGTCTTTTGATTTAATGCAGATTCTTGCAGCAATTTCTCAATAGATTCTGTATTTGAATTTACCTTCTGCCCCAAATTGTTAATGCTTATTAGGATATAATTATTAGCATATAAGGCTCCAAGGAGGCCTGGGGACATCGCTGCTGCCGCTTTGCCGGTGAGTCTTGGGGAGGACCGCTCCCCCTGCAAGCCCATTCTCCATCTTGGGCCTGGGGGCGGGCCCCATACTCCACCTCAGCATATAAGGCTCCAAGGAGGCCTGGGGACATCGCTGCTGCCGCTTTGCCGGTGAGTCTTGGGGAGGACCGCTCCCCCTGCAAGCCCATTCTCCATCTTGGGCCTGGGGGCGGGCCCCATACTCCACCTCAGCATATAAGGCTCCAAGGAGGCCTTGGGACATCGCTGCTGCCGCTTTGCCGGTGAGTCTTGGGGAGGACCGCTCCCCCTGCAAGCCCATTCTCCACCTTGGGCCTGGGGGCGGCCCCCATACTCACCACCGCCACAACTCTAAGGACACTGCTGCTGCGGCAGCAAATGTTTAAACGTTTTATATATTTTAAAGTGTTTTAAAAGTGTTTTTATTTTTTACTCTGTTGTGTCACCAGAAATGGTGGTTTTTTATCCATGTATTTTTATTTTGTTTTGTTTTATTTTGGGTTGGGGTGGGATGGTTGCTGACTGGGGTGGGGATTGGTTTTGTTTTGATGTAATTGTTTCTTTGTTTGTTTGTTTGCTTTTATAATTTGTAAATGGAGGCGAGTATGAGGCTTGGGATTCCTACTGTGGAGGGGCGAGGGAGGTATGGCGGTGGGGGCAGATGTCATAGGCGAAGGGGATCGAGATACGGATATGCTCGTACCCCTTCCAATCTGCGCCCCATCCCGAGAGACGAGGGTAGGGTGAGCAAGGATTACTCACCTCCGTCACTGGTGTTGTGCAATGCCAGGTCTATAGGCAACAAAACCGCCACCCTGCGAGATTTCATCATCTCGCAGGGGGTCGACCTGGCTTGTGTGACGGAGACCTGGGTGCGTGAAGGGGATACTGTTACCTTACGAGAGATGGCGCCCCCGGGTTTTTCCGTCCTCCACCAGTCACGGACTGTGGGCCGGGGGGGAGGGGTGGCACTATTAATCCGGGAAGATTGTTCTTTCAGGGCTCTACCACCGCCATCGATGCCCGGCATTGAATGTGTTGGCCTAGTGTGGGGCTCCGAAGTGAGCTTGGCTGTCTGGCTGGTGTACCGGCCACCTAGCGCACCAGCAGGCACCCTGTCAGGCCTGCTGGAGGCGGTGGCCGGCTGGGCCTTGGAGTTCCCTAACCTATTGGTATTGGGGGACTTCAACATCCATGCCGATGCCACTCCCTCCTCACAGGCTCTGGACCTGGTGTCTTCCATGGCGACACTAGGGCTCTCCCAGTTTGTTTCGGGCCCCACACATCAAGCAGGCCACACGCTGGATCTGATCTTTGGCGTCGGTATAGATGTGATCATGTTTCCTTCGATGAAGGTGCCATGGTCTGATCACTACGCTCTGAAAGCCAGGATTGATGTACCACCCCCACCCTGCTTAGGTGGTGAGCCGATTTGGGCTCGCCTGCGGAGGCTGATGGACCCTGATAGATTCCGTCAAGCCTTGCGGGACCTTTCTCCCCCTGGCGACTCATTGACTGAGCTTGTTGAGGGCTGGAATACCCAGCTCCTGGCAGCCATCAATGAGATCGCACCTAAGCGCCCTCTGCGACCCCGCAGAAACCGGGCTCCCTGGTTTACTGAGGAGCTCCGGAAAATGAAGCGGGACCTCAGACGGCTAGAGCGAGTATGGCGGGGTGCCCGTGACAGAGCCTCAAGAACATCTTATAGGGTTTTTATGAAAACCTATGAGATGGCAGTGAAGGCCGCTAAGAAGTCCTACTTCTCGGCCTCCATTGCATCCGCTAGCTCTCGCCCGGCACAATTATTTAGTATAATTCGGTCTTTAACGTCCCTCGAAGGACAGCCAAATTTAAATAACAATTCGACACACAGCTGTGAGGCATTTGCGAGCTTTTTTGCGGAGAAGGTCCTGTCGCTCCGCCATGACCTCCCTGCCAATTTGGATACAATAAAGGAACTGGAGGCCCCTCGACTGTCCTCGGGTCCAGTATTGGACCACTTTGACCGGATATCCCCAGCCGATGTGGACAGATTCCTCCGAGCTGGAAAACCCACCACTTGTCCTCTCGACCCATGCCCGTCTTGGCTGATTAGAGCGTGTCCAGATGAGGTGCGGGCCCCCCTGGGGGATATCATCAATTTGTCCCTTGGCACCGGGACATTCCCAGGGGAACTGAAGGAGGCAGTGGTGCGTCCGCTCTTAAAGAAAACATCATTAGATCCTTTAGATCTATCCAATTACCGCCCAGTTTCGAATCTTCCATTCCTGGGTAAGGTGATTGAGAGAGCGGTTGCTGAACAGCTTGGTAGGTTTCTGGATGAAACATCGGCTCTGGATCCATTCCAGTCCGGCTTCCGCGCTGGTCATGGGACCGAGACGGCTCTGGTCGCCCTAACAGATGATCTTTGTAGACAGCTGGACCGAGGCGGGTCGGGGCTGCTGATTCTTCTAGATCTGTCAGCAGCTTTCGACATGGTCGATCACGAACTTCTGGACCACCGCCTCGCCGACGTGGGGATCCAGGGCACAGTCCTTCAATGGCTGCGCTCGTTTCTCTCTGGTCGGGGACAGAGGGTGGCGCTTGGGGGGGAACTGTCATCCCGCCACTCCTTGGTGTGTGGAGTGCCTCAGGGTGCGATTCTCTCCCCGATGCTTTTTAACATCTTTATGCGCCCCCTCGCCCAGCTTGTCCGGAGTTTTGGGCTGGGCTGCCATCAGTATGCTGATGACACCCAACTCTATCTGTTGATGGATGGCCATCCTGACTCGGCCCCAGACACACTGATCAGATGCTTGGAAGCTGGGGCTGGATGGTTACGTGGGAGCCGGTTGAAGTTAAATCCTTCGAAGACAGAGGTCCTCTGGCTGGGACGGGATGATATGGGATTGAGGGGGCAACTCCCATCTCTTGCGGGGGTGCAATTAGTGCCAGCACCGTCCGTTAAGAGTTTGGGTGTAATCTTCGATACTTCCCTCTCCATGGAGGCGCAGATTGCAGCTATAACAAAGGCGGCATTTTTTCATCTCCGCCAAGCTAAGCAGTTGGCTCCTTACCTCTCTCGCCCTGACCTAGCCACTGTGATCCATGCGACGGTCACCTCCAGACTGGATTATTGTAACTCGCTCTACGTGGGGCTGCCCTTGAGACTGACCCAGAAACTCCAGCGGGTGCAGAATGCCGCAGCGAGACTCCTTACGGGGTCTTCGCTGCGGGATCACATTCATCCGGTGCTATACCAGCTGCACTGGCTCCCGGTGGAGTACAGGATCAGGTTTAAGGTGCTGGTTTTAACCTTCAAAGCCCTACACGGCCTAGGACCCTCGTATCTACGGGACCGCCTCTCCTGGTATGCCCCACAGAGGAACTTACGGTCCTCAAATAAAAACATCTTGAAGGTCCCAGGCCACAGAGAGGTTAGGCTGGCCTCAACTAGAGCCAGGGCTTTTTCGGCTGCGGCTCCAACCTGGTGGAACGCTCTGTCACAAGAGACAAGGGCCCTGCAGGACTTGACATCTTTCCGCAGGGCCTGCAAGACAGAGCTGTTCCACCAGGCCTTTGGTTAGGGCACAGCCTGACTCCCTCCTTTGGCAATCTTTACAATACTTTAGTTTATGGTTGCCATCAATTTTGATTTTAATTAATTCTTATGATGTTTTTATAATGTTGCACTATTTTAGTGTTGTTAGCCGCCCTGAGCCCGGCTTCGGCTGGGGAGGGCGGGATATAAATAAAATTTATTATTATTATTATTATTATTATTATTATTATTATTATTATTATTATGGTGTTCTGGTCAATTTTATTTGTGGCTTCAGTAACTTGTTTGCTTAATTTAACTAAGGTTTCATAAATTTTGCTTAAAACTGAAGTAAATCCTTCTTCCGATGACATACCTTTTACCCTCGCTTGTGCCGGGTCTTCCCCTTGTGGAACAGGAGGGCCAGATGCAGATGCTCTGCACTGTTGCAGTCCTGCGCTGGTCTGTTGGATTCTAACTTTGCCCGATCTTGTTGTCTTTTCCTCCATAACACTTTATCAACGAGTCAAGGTCGCTCCCACAGTCAAGCTTGTTTTACAGTGGAAAATTCCCTAGCTAGTTAGAAGTGGAAAATTCCCCAACCAATTGTAACAATTTCAGTGAGCCTCTAGGGGGACACAGTAACAGTCAGAAATAATGCAATAAAGTAACTTCCCAGCTCTTCAAGAGACCCCCTACAGCAAAGTTAATAACAATTTCTAGTCCAAAGTATCTCACATGCAGAGTTGGCTGTCGAAGAATTACATTGTCCACAAATAGTGCGGTTCTCAGAATGACCGTTCTATTAATCTTGGCAATCCGTTCCCAGGGATTGAGTTGTGGTCTTATATCCCTTCCTTCTTTTCCTTCCTCTCTTATTTTTAACAGGCAGAAAATACTTTCCCTTCTTCCCTCCCCTCTCAATTCAGGGAGGGAGTTCTTTATTATTTGACGTTTGGGCTTGAGTCTTTTAGCGCACCTCTCCCGGTCTTAGCTTAGTCGGTCTTTGCTTTGATCTATATACAAAACGGAAGGTGGACTTCCTGTTTACACCTTGCTGCTTCGGTGCCAAATTAGTCCTTCTTTTTCTTTTAACTTCGAATCTTAAAGCTTGGCCTACTCACGGGTTGTTGTTTAATAGCAGAATTGTCCCAGGAAAAAAGGTCAGTGCTCTCCGGCAACAGCTGCGCGGCTTCACTCCATGGAAGTAGTGATCGACTCTCAGCACCGCGCCAAACCCCCGTTTTGCTCCGGAGCCCCTTGCAGGGTTCCCTTGCACATTGGGAGCGCGCTGAAGGTGCCCGCCGAGTCCCACGGTCACAGGCTTCACCCGCCTGTGGTTTTCGATGGGGTCCCCGCTTTGCCGTAGCGGCAAGACCCGATTTCCGAGGAGCAATTCCCTCAAGACTAGAGGGAATCTGCCATTGCCGATGGCGCCGCCTCCGGAAGTCTCTGTTTTTTTTTTTTTTTTAAAATGGCAGCTTAATGTGACTATCTGAAAGTGAATTCATAGAGATGCTGGCAAACTCTCTTCCTCTGTTTTGCTAAAGTTTCCGGAGGATTTGCAAATGCTGTCGCCAAGAAACGTTGGGCACGATGCAAGCCAGAATGTGATGAAGATGTTTCTGCAGCAAGAGCCTGTTCTCTTACTTGCTTTGTCTTCTGCTGTGAACGGCCAGGTAATATCACCTTGCTTTTAATGTGCCAGAACAAGAATGAGACACTGGGGTATTTTTGGGCAAAGCACGCGGTAAATGGGTAGGTATGGTTTATAAATGTTGTCTTTGCCTGGTTCCTGAAGTTCCTTGCTTCCTAATGAATTGTGGGGTAGCCAGGAATTAATGTGAAGCCCAATGAGTGACAGAATGGCCGGCCTTTAACTGCCCTTGTACTTGTGGGATGGACAAATTCATATATTTGATTCATAAAGCAACAGGCAAACAGAACTGTTGGTTTATAGATGGCAATCTTTTGTAAATTTTGTAGCTGAATTTAGGGTATTTAGAGATTGAATTGATAAAGATTAAACTCTTTTCAAAATAATAATAATAATAATAATAATAATAATAATAATAATAATAATAATAATTCCTGCATTCATAGGAAGTGCTTAGAGATGTTGATCTCTTCTCTGTTTTCATACAGCGCACCAACAATTTCTCCCCTTTGTAGCTGATAAATGTTTGGGTAGATGCAGGTCAAGGTGTTCCAATGGTGAAAATGTGCCTTTAAGAAGACCCTGCTCTACTCCTGAGAAGCCAGGTAATATTCAAATGCCTTTTGCCTGCTAGAACAACAATGATGTATTGGGGAATTTTGAGTCAGGTGTGCAGAGGCTGGGTACAGATAAGTTATTTAGTATGTCTATGAGTGCATTTCAAAGTCCATTGTGAGGTAGACAGGAATTATTGTGAAGCCCAATGAGGAATTGAATGAGTAGCTTTTAGAAGCCCTTGCACTTCTATAGATGTGCAAACTTGTGGATCCTGGTTCATCATGACAAACAGCTTTATGGAGCTTTTCCCTGGAATGACCGCTCCCCGCATAAAACGGGGGGGGGACCTTTGCATGGATGCACGCAACCCCTGGATCTTGAGTGGCTCCATCAACACAGGCTTGGCTTCGCCTTCCCCCAGGTGGGATACCTGGAGGTCTCCGCCTACCTCAGTCAGTTGTCCAATCCCGCCTGTGGGAAGCGTTGCCAAGGAGACCAGGCCAGGTAGGGAAGGGACTACCTGCCCACACAATAGAGGGAGGATCTTACCTGGGAATCCTCACTTGGCTCCAGAGCTTCTCCCACCCTACCCACCCTCAGTTAAGTCTTGTTTTGCAGGTTAACTTTCCTTCACAGGTATGCGGGGGCTGCTACGTCAAGGTCGCTGTTAAAGGGCCAGAAAGGAATTCCCCTGCATTGGCAGGTTTTGTCTTTCCCGTAGCAAAATGTCACAACTTTGGCGGTATCAGGCCTTGGGCGGAATCCTTTAGTCTATCTTCCTCTTTGCAGCAGCGATATCAGGGTTCCCCGTTAAAGGGGTTTCTGAGGGGAGCTTTTGACCGTACGCCGAGAGGTCGTCATTGCTCTCCCCTGCAGCAGTGGCGTAACGGGCGTGGCTATCTCTGGTTGAACATATGTTCTCCAGAACCGCCCCCCCCACTGGATAACCCTGATGCTCCCTAGGTCCCCGGCCGGGGACTGGGGAGGGATAATGCCCAATGCCTGAACCAAGGTCTACCCACATCTGAAATATAATAAAGTTGTGGCCAATTTAATCCCATAGCACGTTGTCTTGAGTCGTTATTCCACATGACGGGGGGCGCCCGGGATCTGGGGGACTCTGCCTGTCCACACAAATATATTTATGGTACTCAAAGACGGAATTCTTTTCAGTGTCTTCTATGTTTATTGAGATATTGATGTCCTCTTCTCCTTTGTTTTGACCATGTCCCAAGGCTTGGTCCACACTGCAGGCAAGAAATGTTGGGGTCAGTGCAAGTCAAGATGTTCCAGTGGTGAATATATATCTTCAACAAGAGTCTGCCCTGTCCTTGGCTATGTCTTCTGCTGTAAATGGGCAGGTAATGTTCTCATGCTTTTAATGTGCTAGAGAAGCAATGATGTATTGGGGGATTTCTGGGTAAGGGACGTGTGGGGGTGCAAATGAGGGTTATTTTGAAATTGCATGGTAGACAGGGATTACTCTGAAGCCAAATATGTGACTGAATGAGTGGCTTTTTAACAGCCCTTGGATTTTCAGGGATGCTTCTCAGGTAGCTCAGTTGGTTAGGGCATGGTGGTGATAACGCCAAGGTCGCAGGTTCGATTCCCATATGGGACACCTGAATATTCCTGCACTGCAGGGAGTTGGACTGGATTATCCGCGGGGTCCTTTCCAACTCTTCAGTTCTATGATTTGGAAATGTTCGTTTAAAGAAAAGGTGAGTAAGAGGCAACTTTACAAAATTATGTATGACATGGAGAAAGTGGATGAAGGAAAATTGTTCTCCCTCTCTTGTAACACATGAATTTATGGGCATCTTCCACTGCTGGAGAACTTCTAAATGCCAGTTGCTGGAAACTCCAGGAGGGGAGAGGGTTCTTGCGGTTGAATCCTGCTTTCTGGTTTCCCATAGGCATCTGGTTGGCCACCTGTGAGAACAGATTGGTGGCCTAGATGAGCAATTGGCCTTCTCATTTGCGAGGCCGGCACAGGGGTGTGCTAGTGGCTGTCTGTTGAATGGTTTCTTTAAATGTAAAGGTTCATCACTGTTCCACCCGATGTGTGTGTCTTTAAGGGGCCAGAGCAAGGGCCAGAGCAAACTAACGAGACCCAGCTTTACAGCTGTGAAACATAGCAGGTGCTGCTGAGTTGTACTGATTAAACTATGTCAGCAATTGGGTGTAGTATATAAGGAGCAGCACCTAGCTCTCCCATTACCCTGGGGGATGGGTTGGTGGTTGGGTCTGGTTTGTTGTTGATGTATTTAGTGTATAAGGAGTTTTTGTTATTGTTATTAAAACCTTGTTTAAGTTATTTTTGAGTCCCTTTTTAATGCATGGTCTCCCCAGCAAGCTCTCTGCAGCGCTACCATACTGCAATTAGCCAACAGCTGTGCTATCTGTCATGGATGCTTTAGTTGAGATTCCAGCATTGCAGGGGTTATGACTAGACAACCCCCAGGGTTCCTTCCAACTCTAAGATTCTATGATTCTATAAGGAGAGGATAAGAAGGTGAAGAACCATTGTGCAAATGGAAGTAAAATTTATACAAACCCTGGTGTTTAGAGGTTGACCTGCTTTTTTTTCTTAAAAAGAATATTTTCTATGTATATGGGAATATATTGACTGCTGCTCTCTCCAGCTGAAATGTCCCAAGGACTGGTCCACAGTGTAGCTAAGAAATGTTGGGGTCAATGCAAGCCAAGATGTTCCTATGGTGAATATATATCCTCAGCGAAAGTCTGCACTGACTTTGGCTATGTCCTCTGCTGCAAACGGGCAGGTAATGTTCCCATGTGCTGGAGGAACAAGTGGGGATTTCTGGGTCAGGATCCCAGAGGGTGGGTAGATGTTGGTCCCATGAAGAACAGTGGGAGATGGAGCAAGTATTCTTGAAAAGCTCTTGATACAGAAACACGTGGTTTTGGTTCACCAAAGAAATGGGCTTTGTTTTCATGTGTGAGTGGGTTGGGTGGGTGTTTTGGATCAGGTTAGCCATATTGATTTGTATGCTGTTGGTAGATTTTTGTCATTGTCTTGTTGGGCTGTGTATGTGATAAAGGGGAGCCATGCCAGGGTGAAGGTGTCTTTTTCTATTTGTCCCCGTGTCAGTCTCAACAAATGAAACTGACTTGTAAAAATGTTACATGGGGAAAAATATACAAGAGAGAGACATTGCGCACACTTTTGTAAATCAAGAAAATCTTTAATAATAATAAAAAGAGACCAAAGAAATGGGCAAAATTGGGCTCTCTAGAACTTTTGGGAACTTTTCTGAATTGCACGTATCATGTTGAGAGTTACACACACACACACACACACAAAATATTAATGGAAAATGCCTTGATACGTTGCTGACCTCTTTTTCTCTGCTCACTTAAAATGCCCCATGAAATGACCACGAAATGTTTGGGTAGATGCAAGCCAAAATGTTCCCATAGGGAATATGTGTTGTCCGCTGGTTCCTGCTCTGTTTCTGGCTTCTTCCTTTGCTGTAGAAAGCCAGGTAATGGCTGCCTTCATGTCACCTTTGCAGACATCTTTGTAACGCAGACTTGGTCTGCTAATGGGCCTGGTACCAGAAGCCAGCTGCCCATAGAGCACCTCCTTGGGGATCCTGCTATCTTCCATTCTCTGGGCATGACCAAGCCAGCACAGATGTCGCTGAGACAGGAGTGCAAACATGCTGGGAATGTGGCTTGGGAAAGCGCATCTTTGTTTGAGACTCTACCCTGTTGTGAGGTAACCCAAAGCTTCCTGACGCAGCACTTGTGGAAGGTGTTGTGTCGTCACTCCTGGCAGTTGTAAGAGAGGAGTTATTTACTTTGCTTGGAAGTGAATTTCAAAGCCGTCATTTCCTAATGAACTGTGAGATGGACAGGAATTACTGAGAAGCCCAATGAGAGATTGAATGAGTAGCTTTTAGAAGCCCTTGAGTTCCAATCGATGGAGATACACATGGATCATCAAGGCAAACAGTCCTCTGGTTCTTCTCTCTGGAACTGTATTAATGATGTTCAGAGACATACTTCTTTTCAATATTTAAAATATTTCTGATATTTCCAAATGCTTAGAGATGCTGATGATCTATTATCTGTTTCAGTCATGCCACAAGGATTGATTTCTGCTTCATCTCTGAATCTTCGGGGTAGATGCAAGTCAAGATGTTCGTATGGTGAATTTGTGTCTCCAGCAGTAGTGTGCCCTATTCCTGGTAACCAATTCTGCTGCAAATGGCCAGGTAAAATGCTTTTAATGCAATAGAGCAACAGTGATGTACAAGGGGATTATTGAGAAAGGGACATAATGAGAGTTCAGATGAGAGTTAAAAAATGGGACAATGTCACTGGATAAAAACTATGGCATTTAGCTATCGAACCATTTTTTCTATGTATAAGGGAAGATGTTAATGGTTCCTTTTCTCCTTTGCTGAAGTGTTCCAAGGATTGGTTCACAGTGTAGGCAAGAAATGTCAATGCAAGTTAACATGTGGCAACAGTGAATATACAGCTTCAGCAAGAGCCTGTTCTAATCCAGACTTTGTCTTCTGCTGCAAAAAGCGAGGTAATATTCCCATACCTGTATTGTGCTGGAGCAAGAATGATGCATGTGTGGGATTTCTGGGTCACGATCTCATTGGGTGGGTAGATATTGGGCCTGTGTAGGGCAATGGGAAATGGAACAAGTGTCTTTGAAAAAGCTCTTGAATTTGCAGGGATATAAAAACTCATGGCTTTGAAGTATCAAAGAACCAGAGGGAAAGGAGCTCTTTGGCTATTTTTGGAAATGGAAACCTCACAAAACTTTCTTTGAACTGTTGATAGATTGAATTCTCCCTACATCATCATCATCATTATTATTATTATTATTATTATTATTATTATTATTATTATTATTATATGCTCTGATATGTTGATGATCTCTTCTTTTCTGTCAAGATAAAGAGCCTAAACAATTGACAAATGCTGCAGCTCAGAAATGTGTGGGTAGATGCAAGGCAAGGTGTTCCAAGGGTGAAAAGGTGTCTTCAACATGTTCCTGCTCTATTCCTGGCTTCTTCTTTTGCTGTCACAATCCAGGTAATATCCCAAAAATTTCTTTGTGCTAGAACAACTATAATATATTCAGGGTTTTCTGGGTAAGTCACACAACACGTGGGTAGATGGGAATTATTTACATTGTCTTCTCAAGAATTGCAGTATATTTTGCTTTTTTAATTAATCAACAGGAATTAAATTGAAGCTGATTGAGTGACTGAATGAGAGGCTTATAATGGTCCTTGGATTTGCTAGGATAGACAAACTCATAGATTCCTGTTCACCAAAGAAATAGGAAGAGCTGTCCGTTTATTTTCATAAATGGGCAGCCAATTCTAACTTCTAAGAAATGGACTTCTGGGGTTGTATCCAACAAACTCATCCCACTTGTGCAAGAACTTATGTTTGTAAGCAGATTGTGGATGGCACAAGGTGATATAGGAAAAAGACGACGAGAGATGTTCCATTCCTCAGGTTGAAGTCATTGTTACAATGTGAATGAATTCATTGGATACAAAGTATGGTATTTAGAAATTCAACTGCTTTAAAAATATATATATATTTTCTATGTGCATGGGAAGATAATGATGGTATCTTCTCTGTTTTTCCAAAGTGTCTCACGGATTGGTCCGCCCTGAAGGCAAGAAATGTCATGGTCAATGCAAGTTAGCATGTGGCCACAGTGAATATGCATCTTCGACAAGAATCTGCTCTAATCCTGACTTTGTCTTCTGTTGTAAAAAGCAAGGTAATGTTCCCATGCTTTTAATGTGGTGGAGGAACAATGATGAGAGGGGGATTTCTGGGTCAGGATTCCAGCGGGTGGGTACATGCTGGTCTTGAGAAAAACCGTGGGAGATGGAACCCGTGTCCTTGAAAAGCTGTTGAATTTGCTGGGATTTAGAAACTCATGGTTTTAGTTCATCAAATAACTACTCAAACTTTGGTTTTGGAAATAACAGCCTCATATTACTTTTTCTTGCAGTAGACTTGTTTTGAGAGATTAAATTTGCTTTGTATTTCCTCCAACTGCTTATGGCAGGAGTGTGAGGCATTCATGGAAAAGAGTTTTGGCTCAATGCAACGTATCAGCAGAGAAACTGAAGGTCCCATGTTGCATGGTTCAGTATAGCATGGCAAGCTAGCATGGCAAGATGCTTCTGCATCTCTCTGTATACTTGTATCTCGCAAGGTTTACTTCAAAGCCCAGAACTGTATTACAGTAGACTAGTTCAAGATGTAAGAGCATCTTTTAAAATTTACGTGGCTAGCATGTTTATGCTTGTCTTGAAAGGTAAAGGTAAAGGGACCCCTGACCATTAGGTCTAGTCGTCCTCCAACTCTGGGGTTGCGGTGCTCATCTCGCTTTATTGGCCGAGGGAGCCAGCGTTTGCCCGCAGACAGCTTCCGGGTCATGTGGCCAGCATGACTAAGCTGCTTCTGCCAAACCAGAGCAGCACACGGAAACGCCGTTTACCTTCCCACTGGAACGGTACCTATTTATCTACTTGCACTTTGACGTGCTTTCGAACTGCTAGGTTGGCAGGATCAGGGACCGAGCAACGGGAGCTCACCCCGTCGTGGGGATTCGAACCGCCAACCTTCTGATCGGCAAGTCCTAGGCTCTGTGGTTTAACCCACAGCACCACCCACGTCCCTTGCTTGTCTTGTACCATAAGATAATAAACACTTTCTACTCCACACTGTAGTGAGTGATGGTGGGCCCAAGTTTCACAGGGTAATGACTACCTGACTGCCAGAAAATCATGGCATCTCTGAATCCTTTGGAACAGATTTAGTGGTGCTGGCAGAGAGAGCAGAGGAAAGAAAACCTCCATTTCACAGGTGGATGTTTTTGGGAAAATGGGATGGTGCCACTGGGAATAGACTCATAGTATTTAGACATCAAACTCTTCATTCACCCTCCCTCATTATATGGAAAGATGTGGATGGTATCTTCTCTGTTTTTCTAAAGTATCTCAAGGAATGGTCCACCCTGAAGGCAAGAAATGTCATGGTCAATGCAAGTTAGTATGTGGCCACAGTGAATATGCATCTTCAACAAGAGTCTGCTCTAATCCTGACTTTATCTACTGTTGTAAAAAACAAGGTAATACTCCCTTGCTTTTAATGTGGTGGAGGAACAGTGATGAGAGGGGGCATTTCTAGGTCAGTATTCCAGCGGGTGGATACATGCTGGTCTTGTGAAAAACAGTGGGAGAAGGAACCCGTGTCTTTGAAAAGCTGGTGAATTTGCTGAGATACAGAAACTCATGGTTTTAGTTCATCAAATAACTGCTCAAATTTGGTTTTGTAAATAAAAATCTCATATTTTTTCTTGCAGTAGACTTGTCTTGAGAGACTATATTTGCTTTGTATTTTCTCTATTTATGGGAAATTGTTTGAGATACAGTGCTACCTCAGGTTACATACGCTTCAGGTTATATACGCTTCAGCGTATGTATCTTTGGAACAGATCTAAATCTTTGGAACAGATTTAGTGGTGCTGGCAGAGAGAGCAGAGGAAAGAAAACTTCCATTTCTCATGTGGATGTTTTTGCGAAAATGGTATGGTGCCACTGAGAACAGACTATAGTATTTAGACATAAGACTTAATTTTCCTTCCCTCGTTATATGGAAAGATGTGGATGGTATCTTCTCTGTTTTTCTAAAGTGTCTCAAGGAATGGTCCACCCTGAAGGCAAGAAATGTCATGGTCAATGCAAGTTAGCATGTGGCCACAGTGAATATGCATCTTCACCAAGAGTCTGCTCTAATCCCGACTTTGTCTTCTGTTGTAAAAAACAAGGTGATATTCCCATGCTTTTAAGGTGGTGGAGGAACAGTGATGAGAGGGGGCATTTCTGGGTCAGTATTCCAGTGGGTGGGTACATGCAGTGGTGGAGCTTCATACTCCGGAACCGGGGGGTGGAGAGCAGGCGGGGGTGGGACTGGCGCGTCTTCTTCTTTTTCTTTTTTAAAATAATATTTATTAAAGTTTTACAAACAATGAAGAGTTTCCAAGTTTAAACATAAAGAATAAAAACCAAGAATTACCCTAATAAAAGAAAAAAACACTACAGATATACAAAAACAAAACACGTGAAAAATGCAGAATAGAAAACAGTTACAAAAAAGTAAAGGAAAAAGGAAAAAAAGCAAGAAAAAATCCATATTTTCATATCTTATACTTCATTTACTAGTTTCCTGACCTCCTCACACCTCCCTTTTTGTATTCCAGTTCAAATATTTAATTCAGCAAGTTCTTACCCTCTGTCATTTGTCCTTAGTCAACATCTTAACCTATTATAAATATATATTTTCCACCATTATCAATCCATATTTACATACTCTTGTTAATCTTTTTACCAATACCGCATTTTTTCTCAATCCAACATCTCTTTAACATTCATTAATTTTACAGTATTTCTGCAAATAGTCTTTAAATTTTTTCCAATTTTCTTCCACCACCTCTTCTCCCTGATCTCGAATTCTGCCAGTCATTTCTGCCAGTTCCATGTAGTCCATCACCTTCATCTGCCATTCCTCCAGGGTGGGTAGATCTTGTGTCTTCCAATACTTTGCAATAAGTATTCTTGCTGCTGTTGTAGCATACATAAAGAAAGTTCTGTCGCCCTTTAACACCTATTGGCCGACTATGCCCAGGAGAAAGGCCTCTGGTTTCTTCAATAAGGTATATTTAAATACCTTTTTCATTTCATTATAAATCATCTCCCAGAAAGCCTTAATCCTTGGGCACGTCCACCAAAGGTGAAAGAATGTACCTTCAGTTTCTTTACATTTCCAACATTTGTTATCGGGCAAGTGGTAGATTTTTGCGAGCTTGACTGGGGTTATGCACCACCTGTATATCATTTTCATAGACTATAGTATTTAGACATAAGACTGTTAATTTTCCTTCCCTCGTTATATGGAAAGATGTGGATGGTATCTTCTCTGTTTTTCTAAAGTGTCTCAAGGAATGGTCCACCCTGAAGGCAAGAAATGTCATGGTCAATGCAAGTTAGCATGTGGCCACAGTGAATATGCATCTTCAACAAGAGTCTGCTCTAATCCCGACTTTGTCTTCTGTTGTAAAAAACAAGGTAATATTCCCATGCTTTTAAGGTGGTGGAGGAACAGTGATGAGAGGGGGCATTTCTGGGTCAGTATTCCAGCGGGTGGGTACATGCAGTGGTGGAGCTTCATACTCCAGAACCAGGGGGTGGAGAGCAGGCGGGGGTGGGACTGGCGCGTCTTCTTTCTCCGCCAGTGGGTACATGCTGGTCTTGTGAAAAACAGTGGGAGAAGGAACCCGTGTTTTTGAAAAGCTCGTGGATTTGCTGAGATACAGAAACTCATGGTTTTAGTTCATCAAATAACAGCTCAAACTTTGGTTTTGGAAATAACAGCCTCATATTATTTTTTCTTTTCTATGTTGAGTGGGGGGATTTCTTGGTCAGGATTCCCGTGGGTGGGTACATGCTAGTCTTGTAAAAAACAGTGGGAGATTGAACAAGTTGAAAAGAGCTTGTATTTGCAAGGATGTATAAAATCATGGTTTGGATTCATCAAATAAATGGGGATATGGCCCCATTGTTATTCGCAGAAATAGAAACCCTATGACTTTGAGACGTTGATGATCTCTTGATCTCTGTTCATGTAAAGTCTCCCGACGACTGAACAAAAAATGTTTGGGTACGTGCAAGTCAAGTTGTTCCCATGGTGAAAATGTCTCATCAAGAAGATCTTGCTTTGCTCCCAGCTTTGTCCTTTGCTTCCAAAAGCCATATAACATCACAACGCTTTCTTTGTGCTAGAAGAACTATGATATACATATATTGTTCCTAAAGCATCTCAGAAACATGGTGTCACCACTGAAGAGACCTGTTCCTGTGTTGCCAGCTTCCAGACCTCTTGCGCAAGAGGCAAACAAAGACAGGTCTCAGATTATGATCAAAGGGTCCAGGCTGGTTCATATGGGAAGAGGCAGTCCTTGAGGTATTGTGATCCTGAGCTGTGTAAGGCTTTATAAGTAAAACCAGCAATTTTAATTGGGTCCCCAAACTAACTGGCAACCAGTGCAGTCAAGCTAGGATTGGTGTGATATGCTCAAACCACTTTGCCCTGGTGAGCAACCTGGCCACTGAATTCTGCAGCAGCTTAAGTTTCCAAACCAATTTCAGAGGCAGCCCTATATATAATGTGTTGCAATAATCTAACATAGACGTTAAAAAGGACCCCTGACAGTTACGTCCAGTCACAAACGGCTCTGGGGTTGCGGCACTCATCTTGCTTTACTGGCCGAGGGAGCTGGTGTTTGTCCACAGACAGTTTTTTTGGGTCATGCGGCCAGCATGACTAAGTCGTTTCTGGCAAAACCAGAGCAGCGCACTGAAATGCCGTTTACCTTCCCGCCAGAGTGGTACCTGTTTATCTAATTGCACTTGACGTGCTTTCGAACTGCTAGGTTAGCAGGAGCTGGGACAGAGCAACGGGAGCTCACCCTGTCGTGGGGATTCGAACTGCTGACCTTCCGATCGGCAAGCCCAAGGCTCAGTGGTTTACACCACAGTGCCACCCATGTCCCAAACATAGAGGTTGTTTTTGTTGTTTAGTCATTTAGTCGTGTCCAACTCTTCATGACCCCATGGACCAGAGCATGCCAGGCACTCCTGTCTTGCGCCGCCTCCTGTAGCTTGGTCAAACTCATGTTCGTAGCTTCGGTTACCAGAAGTTGGGCTGTCACTGTCTAAATAGGGGTGCAGCTGGGCCACTATCTGAAGCTGATGGAAAGCACTTTGGGCCACTGAGGCCGCCTGAGCCTCAAGCAACAGCAAAGTACCCTCAAGCTATGTAGCTTCTCCTTCAGATGGAGTGTAATCCCATCGAAAGCAGGCAACCTCCCATCCATCTAGTCTATGGAACCACCCACTAACAGTGCTTCAGTCTTATATGGCTTGAGCTTCAGTTTGTTATATACTCAGGGAGTTCTTTGTAATTCACACAGTGTGTGGAAATTCCAACTAATCTTGCTTTCTAAGGAATTGCAGAGTAGACAGGCATTGCTGTGAAGCCAAATGAATGCTTGTAAGAATGGCTTTTAACGCCTTTTGGATTTGCAGAGATTACATGTTGAGGTCAATGCAAATCAAGATGCTCCAGTGCTGGAAATATGTCTTCCACAAGAGCCTGTGATAAAGCTGCCTACATCTTCTGTTGTAAAAAGCCAAATAAAAGAGACTTTCTGGATCAGGATCCCAAGGGGTGGGTAGATTCTGCTCTTGTGAAAAACAGTGAGAGGTGGGAGGAGTGTCTTTGGAAAGCCCTTGAATTTGCAGGAATACAGAAACTCATGGTCTGGGTTCATCAAAGAAACAAAAGAAAAGGTGCTCTCTGGTTATTTTTGTTAGTGGAAACCTTATATGACTTTTTTGAAGTGGGATTATGGCACAGAGATATTAAATTCTTTTTGTGCATGTGGAATTTTTAATACTATGGGGAAATGCTCTGAGATGTTGATGATCTCTTGTCTTCTCTTTTGATAAAGTGCCCCAAAGATTGCCTGAGCCTGTAGCTAAGCAACCTGAGGGTGTATGCAAGTTAAGATGTTCCTATGATGAAGATGCGTATTCAGAAGCATTGTGCCTGATTCCTGGCTTTGTTTTCTGCCGTAAAATTACGACAGGTAATGTTTCTATTTATTTATCACATGGCAGAAAAATTGTAATATCTGGACAAAGGCTACCAAAGATAGCCACAAAGGCTACCAAAGGTAAGACACAAAAAAGAAGAAACGGAAAATAGTACCCATGTAGGGGGAAAAACAAAACAACAACAAAAAGATTTTGTGTATCTTGCGAAATGGGGGGCGGGGGGCGGGACTTGTTATTGTGGTTAACTAGACCTTAATCTAATATAGTATTTATAAAAATGAACTCCAGATATCGTTAGATTTGTCCATGGCAAGTCTACGTGTGTACACAACTTGTTTATGTGTAGCAGGTTTGTGTATATCTTCACTCCAACCATTAAAGGAAGCAGCACTTTTATTTTTCCAGTTAATCAATACCAGTCTTTTTGCTGTAGTGAGGGCGTGGAGAGTCCATTCAAATTGTCCCTTTGGGTGGGTGGGAAGTTGAAGTTCATGTGACACAGAAAGAGAGAATGACGGAGCCTTTGAATACAGTTTTTGTCGTGGTCCCTGCTTGGCATTATGAATTTAATGGCAAAAGCATGACTTAGGCTACCGTTCTACAAAGTCAAGTAACATTCCCTCATACTTTGCCATTCCTATAGCAGTGATGATTTAAAGGGTGTTGTCAGAGCTGCTTGAAGATCCTAGCTCACAGAGGATCACGCTAGCCAGCGATCATTAAGTAAAAGTCTTTATTGAATTACAGTTTCCATTCTCACGCTGCTGCGCGCAAACTCTACGTCTAGTAGCTAGATCGGCGAAGCTCCGTCTGAGTCTCCGCCCCGTGTGCACCAACTTAATATCCTAGCCTTGCTCCACCTTTTCCGCCTGACTGTCCTCCTCTGGGTCCCTCTACCCCCCGGGGCTTCTTCCTTCCGGGATTCTTCTGACGCTGACCCGGACCCTCCTGCCTCCTTGCGCCGGGCTTTAGGACCTGGTTCCCTTTCGGGGCTGCTTACTGCGCCGCCTTCCTCTGCATTTGAACTTGGCGCGCGCGCCCAACCTTCCACCTTCCTCTTAACCGTTTCTTCGCTCCCCGATGGAGGTGTGGCCACTCCTGACTCATGCCCTCCCTCCTGTGGTGAGCTGCCAGCGCTTCCCCCCTGGCTCCCTTCCTCTTCCCTGCTTCCTGGCGGTGACGCTGGTCCCGATTTCCAGCTGCTCCCCCCTGAGTCCCTTCTGGCTCTATCTTCCTGGGGTGCCCCCCTTGACTCCCCCCTTGCCCTGGCCACTGGTGCTCCTTTCTGTGAATCCTCTGATTCACTGGAAAGACTAGGAGATCTCGGGTCGTCGTCATCACTCATCTTTTCTTCTGCCTCCTCCCCTTCGCTCTCTGTTTCCTCCCTTGCCCGTGCCTCTGCTCCTAAACCCCTGACATCCATCCCCCCCTCGAAGCCCCCCATTCCCCCCTCCCCTCCTTCCGGTGCTGGAGCTGGGGGCTGCTGTTGCAAAGGGACGAACGTCGGATATCGGTCGCTTCCCGTGGCGGGCCTCCATCTGAAGTCTTCCGGTTCTTCCTCCCTGCTCTCGTCGACGACGGTCACCTCCGCTTCCATCTCTGTGCCGCCGTGCTCGAAACCAGGGTCGTCCCCGAAAATGTCCATGTCCGTCTCTCCCTCACTTCCTCCTGGCGGCGTTGCTCGTCCTGAGCATTCCAGCCACTTTCTGCGGAACTGCTCCTCTGGCCTATCGTCCCACCAATACGAGGGTTCTGAGGCGGATCCCGAGGGTGACCCCTCCGGGGAACGGACGTCTCGTGTCGGTTCCTCGTCCGAGTCGAACCCCCGGAACGTGCTGGCCGAAAGCGTGGGCGTGAAAAGCCAGTCGTCGAAAAAGTCTGCTGGCATAGGTCTATGTGGGAAGAGGGCATGAAACTCGTCTTTGAGCAGAGGTTCGTCTAAGGCGTAGCCCGGCACCCAGCTGTTCGCACTGGCCGGGGTGCCCTCCTTGGCGAGAAAGTATTCTACCCCCTCTTCCCCCCATCTGGAGTCCAAAATCTCCGTGACTTCGTTGATGCTCTCCTTCTGTGCCACTCCCGCGTGCCCTGTTCTGTCTCTGGCCGGACTCGGCGCCGTTCCGGGTTCCTGGAACCTGTGCGGTGCCTTGTAGGGAGTGAGCACCGATCTGTGGAATACCGGATGCATTCTGGAACCCTCCGGAAGTGCCAGTCTGAAAGCTACCGGGTTGACTTGCTCTTCGACTTGGTAGGGCCCCAGTTGCTTATGCCCTAGTTTCTTCTTGGCCAACGACCTGGCCGGCACTGCGTTGGCTGCTAACCAAACCCAATCTCCCACGTGGAGCTCTTCTCCAACCCTTCTGTGCTTGTCTGCTTGTACCTTGTATGCGTGCTTGGCCAGCTCCAGGTGGCGCCTCAGCTGATCGTGGACTTCCTGCAGCTCCGACGCGAACGCATCTGCTGTCTGCGGCTCCCCCTCCCCCATTCTTTCCAGTCCCGGGAAGGTTCTGGGGTGCCTTCCGTTGTTGGCGAAGAACGGCGTGACCCCCGTGGACACGTGCTTCGTGTTGTTGTAGGCGAACTCGGCAAGCGGCAGGTAATCCACCCACGTCGCAGGCTGTTGATTTGCATAACATCTCAGGTACTGCTGCATGATGGCATTGACCCGCTCCGCTTGCCCGTTGGTCTGCGGGTGTCTCGCCGACGCCAGGTTGATCTTGACGTTCAGGAAGCCCATCAGCTTCTGCCAGAAATTCGAGATGAACTGCCGCCCCCGGTCGGACAGAATAGACCGTGGCAGACCGTGAACCTTGAACACGTGGTCTATGAACAGTTTGGCGGTTTGCTCCGCCGTGGCCACCTTAGCACACGGAATGAAATGGGCCATCTTGGAAAACAGGTCCACCACCACCAGCACTGCCGTCTTGCCCCTTGAGCTGGGCAGATCCGTGACAAAGTCCAGGGCCACCCTTTCCCAAGGTTCGACCGGAGTTTGCAGGGGTTCCAACAGTCCGGCCGGCGGTTTGTGCACTGGTTTGGCCCTCTGGCAGGTGTCACACCTCGCCACGTAGTCTGCGACCTCCCCTCTCATTCCAGGCCACCAGAAATCCCTGGCTACTAATTCCACCGTCTTCTCCTTGCCAAAGTGCCCGGCCGTGGGCGCGTCGTGCAGCTGCTGCAGCACCTTGGCTCGAAGTTCGTCTCCCGGCACGTAGATGGCCCCTTTACGGATGAGCAATCCATCTCTTAGCTGGAAACCGTCGGCCGCTGCCTTGCCCCTTTGCACCTCTGCCATCTTTGCTTGTGCGAAGGAGTCCCCCTGCAACGCTCGTCGCACCGCCTCTAGGTCCACGGTCGCCGCGGCGCACGCCCACACTGTCGGTGCGAAGATGTGCATGGCGGCCGCTGGTGTTGCGTCCTCCAGATACTGTGGCTTACGGGAGAGAGCGTCTGCCATGATGTTGGTGTCCCCCGGGACATACTCTATTCGGAAGTCGAAGTTCGCAAAGAACTCAGCCCAACGTATCTGCCTCTGGTTCAGGAACTGTGCCGTGCGCCAGTGCTCTAGATTCTTGTGGTCCGTGCAAACCTGCACCGTGTGCTTGGCGCCGATCAGAAAGTGCCTCCACGCCTTGAACGCTGCGTGAATGGCCAGCAACTCCCTGTCCCATATGGTGTAGTTCTGCTCGGACTTGCTGAGCTTCCTGGAGTAAAACGCTCCCGGTCGCCACACCCCCTGCGGGTCTTTCTGCAGCAGGACCGCCCCCACGGCTCTGTCCGAAGCGTCTGTCTCCACCCTCATCGGCTTGCTGGGGTTGACATGAAGCAGCTGCTCTTCCGACGCGAAGAGACGCTTGAGTGCCTGAAAGGACTGCTCCGCCTGCTCTGTCCAAATGAACTTCTTTTTCTTGGAGCTAAGCGTGTCAGTGATGGCCGCCGTCTGCATCGCGAAGCCCTTGATAAACTTGCGATAGAAGTTCGCAAAGCCGACAAACCGTTGGACCTCCTTCCGGTTGCGCGGGCTCTTCCAATCCAACACCGCTCGCACCTTGGCGCTGTCCATGGCGAGCCCCTTGTCAGACAGCTTGTAGCCCAGAAAATCCACCTCCGTCACGTCAAATTGGCACTTCTCCAGCTTGGCGTAGAGCCTATGTTGCTTTAGCCTGCTCAGCACTTCCTTGACGTGTTTGTCATGCTCCTGCTGCGACTCCGAAAAGATCAGGATGTCATCTAAGAAACAGACGCACGTCTTGTAGAGAAGTCCCGCCAACACGTGATGCATAAATGCTTGAAAAACGTGGGAGCCATTTTGCAATCCAAAAGGCATAACTCTATATTCGTAGGTCCCCAGTGGCGTGAACATGGCTGTCTTCCACTCATCACCCTCCCGCATGCGAATGAGGTTGTACGCCCCCCGCAGGTCCAACTTGGTGAACACTCTGCCCTTCCGTACCTTTGCGAGGAGGTCGTCAATTCGGGGCATGGGGAAGTCCGATGGCCTAGTCACACTGTTCAAAATCCTGTAATCCACTACGAGTCTCTTTTGGGGCGTGTCCCGCTTCTTAACAAAGAATACGGGACTGCCCCCCACTGCCCTGGACTCCCGGATGAAGCCGCGCTGCAAATTATGATCAATGAACTCCTTGAGTTCTTGCAGTTCGTCCTCTGACATGGAATACAGTCTCCCTTTAGGCAGCGCCGCCCCCGGCAGCAGGTCAATTTTGCAGTCATATGGTCTGTGAGGGGGTAGCCTGTCTGCCTCCTTCTCGCAGAAAACTTCCAAAAATTCAGCGTACTTGTGGGGAATCGCTTGCAGCGTGCCTAGCAGCAGCTGTGACTCCTCTTCCTCTCCTTCCTGCCTGGGCACGATGCAGTGTTCAGCACAAAAGGAAGAGCCGAAGGTCAGCTGCCTCTGGTACCAAGCCATCGTTGGGCTGTGCTTGTCCAGCCAACTCATGCCCAATACAACGGGCGTGTCAGATAGTTGAGTGACGCTGAAGCTGATGATTTCTCTGTGATTCCCAAGTCGCATCACCATTGGTGGCGTCTGCTTCACCACTTGCCCCCCGAGCAGCTCCCTGCCATCCACCGTGACAACCTGCAGGGGCAGTGTGGCCGGCAGCAACTGCACAGCGTGCCTGTCGACAAAGTCCTGCCCTATAAAGTCCGCATTGCTGCCTGAGTCAATGGTGATTGGCACGTCTATGGTGATTCCATTGGGCAGCTGGAGAGATGCTGTGAGCCTCACTACTGGTTTGGGCGGGAGGGGGTTCACGGGCTGTAAAATCTCTGGGGACTGCGTCACTAACACGTCTGGCTGGGCCCCAGTGCCTCTTCCTCCAGCCAGACTGCGTCGTTTCCCTGCTGTGGTCCTCCTTGCTGCGTTGCTGCAGTCACCATTGCTGAGGCTGCAGTGAGCTTGTGGGGCCTCTGGGGACACTCTTTTGCCATATGCCCTGGTTCCTCACAGACGTAACACTTCCTGTTCCCTCTAGGAGGCTTCGCTTTCACTGCTGCCGGTGCTAGGGCTCTGGTTGCTGACTGAGTCCTTGCACCTCCAACCTCCATAGGTTCGGCTCCTCCTCCTGGCGGAGGCGTGGATTGCGCCCGCGCTGCTTCTCTGGGAAGGAAGGAGGGGCCCCCGGCTGGTTCGCGCCCTCCACGCCCTTCGTCCTTGCTCCACGGACGTCCTTCCAGCCTCACCCCCACTGCCAGTGCCCTCTGAACGACCTCCTGGGTGGTTCGGGGTCTCTCCCCCCTCGCGATCTCATCTTTAATCGAGTTGTGCAGCCCCTCCCAAAAGAGGTCTCTTACAGGAGCCGAATCTCTGTCCCATTCCAGGGCACTGACCAAGGCGAAAAAGCGGGCATGATACTGCCTGACGCTGGCCCTCCCTTGTCTCAGCCCATGCACCTCCTTCCGTGCAAGATCCACGTCAATACTTGATAAAAAGCACCCATCCATCGCTTTAATAAAGGCATCCGCATTCTGGAGCGCCGGATCCTTATCTCTCCATAAATTGCGTAGCCATGCTTTCGCATCCCCATGCAGATGGGACATGATGAACCCCACTCTCTCTTGTTCATCTCTAAAGTCTTTATGCAGCAGTTGCAGTGCACACAGTACGTCGGCTCTAAAGTTGGGATACTGTTGCAGGTTCCCATCGAAGTGAGAGACCAGCCCGCCTGTCCGTCTCGCCAACCCAATTCCCTCCTGCCGGGGTGTCTGCTTTGTCAGCACGTCTAACCTGACCTGGAGATCCCTGCAGGCGGCAGCTGCCTCCTCCTCTCTCTTCCTGGATGCGAGAACCTCGGCGTTCAGTTGTGCCACTGCTTTTCTGAGGTCCTCTATCTGCTGCTCAGCCGTCATGTCGTCTGCCGTTCGTGAGCTCGCTAGTAGGCACCTGTTTCTCTCCCCTCCTCGAGGCTGTAGATGCCCACAATGGAGAGACGGAGCTTACTGTCAGAGCTGCTTGAAGATCCTAGCTCACAGAGGATCACGCTAGCCAGCGATCATTAAGTAAAAGTCTTTATTGAATTACAGTTTCCATTCTCACGCTGCTGCGCGCAAACTCTACGTCTAGTAGCTAGATCGGCGAAGCTCCGTCTGAGTCTCCGCCCCGTGTGCACCAACTTAATATCCTAGCCTTGCTCCACCTTTTCCGCCTGACTGTCCTCCTCTGGGTCCCTCTACCCCCCGGGGCTTCTTCCTTCCGGGATTCTTCTGACGCTGACCCGGACCCTCCTGCCTCCTTGCGCCGGGCTTTAGGACCTGGTTCCCTTTCGGGGCTGCTTACTGCGCCGCCTTCCTCTGCATTTGAACTTGGCGCGCGCGCCCAACCTTCCACCTTCCTCTTAACCGTTTCTTCGCTCCCCGATGGAGGTGTGGCCACTCCTGACTCATGCCCTCCCTCCTGTGGTGAGCTGCCAGCGCTTCCCCCCTGGCTCCCTTCCTCTTCCCTGCTTCCTGGCGGTGACGCTGGTCCCGATTTCCAGCTGCTCCCCCCTGAGTCCCTTCTGGCTCTATCTTCCTGGGGTGCCCCCCTTGACTCCCCCCTTGCCCTGGCCACTGGTGCTCCTTTCTGTGAATCCTCTGATTCACTGGAAAGACTAGGAGATCTCGGGTCGTCGTCATCACTCATCTTTTCTTCTGCCTCCTCCCCTTCGCTCTCTGTTTCCTCCCTTGCCCGTGCCTCTGCTCCTAAACCCCTGACAGGTGTGTTATTATGATGTATAATACATTGTATGTATAAAACAACATTTTGTAATAAAATTTAAACAAGCCGATGAATGACGCGGGTGGCGCTGTGGGTTAAACTACAGAGCCTACGGCTTACCGATCAGAAGGTCGGCGGTTCGAATCCCTGCAACGGCGTGAGCTCCCATTGTTCGGTCCCAGCTCCTGCCAACCTAGCAGTTCGAAAGCACATCAAAGTGCAAGTAGATAAATAGGTACCGCTCCGGCGGGAAGGTAAAAGGCGTTTCCGTGTGCTGCTCTAGTTTGCCACAAGTGGCTTAGTCATGCTGGTCACATGACCCGGAAGTCACATGACCCAGAAGCTGTACGCCGGCTCCCTTGGCCTATAGTGCGAGATGAGTGTGCAACCCCAGAGTCGTCCGCAACTGGAGCTAACGGTCAGGGGTACCTTTACCTTTATGATTTTGCAGTGGGAGCATTGCTCCCCCCCTTAGACAGTTGGTAAAGCCTTTCCCTTTCTGTCTGAGAAGAACAACGATGACCTTCAAATATGCATAGGTTCTTGAAGTTTCTGTTTTAAGATATTGCCTTGCTGATTGTTATGAAATTCAGCTGATTTCTTCCAGCGTACATTCATATGTCTTGATTAGTACTGATCATGTCCTCCATTTATCAGGTTACCACAGACTGTATCGTGTTGTGCCTGCACTGGCTAAACTGTATCCACCCATCTTTTAAAAGTTCGTCTCCATGCTAACCAGATGTACTTAACATGTGGGCTGGTGATTCGGAAGAATGCTTTGAGCTGCTGAAACGTCTTCCAGCAATCAAACCACTCGTGATACTTTGACATTCTGAACCTAATAAAACCAAATTTGATGTTGAGATGAATTGCAGAGTCATGATTCTGTCCACAAAGGCTTTCTTTTTAATTTACTTTTCATTTATTTATACACTTCATATGCCACTTAACTACAATAGTCTTTTACAAAGATATAATACATTAAAAAATAAAATGCAGCCCCAGTCGAAACTATAAAATCAAACTTCAGTTAAAATGCTCTTCAGTAGGCACCCGATATTTAGTAGGGAGTAAGCCTGTCTGACCTCAGTCGGAATGAAGCTCCAAAAAATTGGGCTTCTGAATCTGGAGAGGACCACTGACGATAATTCCCCCCAAAGACTTCCATGATTAGGTGGCCCCTGAGGTACCTTGGACCGAAATTTTTTTTAAAAATATTTTTATTAGATTTCCATTTAACAAACCAATCACATCAAATTAGTTATTCCAAATTATACCAATACATATCATAAAGTCCAAATATTTAGCCGAATTTTCAATTTTTGTTGGGGGTACCCATGCTTTGAGTTCAGTAAGGGTCCACTCATCTCATATTTCTGCTGCTTTGATATTCACAAGTCCCATCTTCCCATCTCCTTGTTATCGTTTTTCTTCTTAATAACCTCCGAGTTGTTTCCACAAGTGAGTTGAAACGAACGTTTTTATGTTTCTGTGTGAACTTTGTAATGCACTCCCGTAATTCATCTCACGCTGATCCAAAAGTCCTGTTTCAAATGGCCAGCGCCATTTTTGTCAATTCTGATGAAATACAGACTAAGCTTCTGCTCCTTAATTTCCCCAGACCAGTTGCACCATAAATCAGCCTTTCCAGGTTTGTTTTTTTTTTGCCAATTCATATCTACAATCCAAACATGATAGCAAAACATTGGCTCACCTCCCCCTTTGACTGTAAATCTCACAACAAAGTCTGTCTCATAATGGCGGATCCCAATAATGACTGCGCCACTGGAAAGCCTCTCATTCTCTTTCCGGATCTTCCACAAAACAAAGCCTTTAGTAAATATTTTTATGTCCACACAGTTTATTTTCCAGTCTCACTTGCAATCAATCATGTGACGGTTCTTCTAGGGGAGGTGATGTTAGGTAAATCGTAATAAAAAAGAAAAAAGTTTGGACCGAAATTGTTAAGGGCCCTGTATGTTAATACAATAACCTTGAAACTGCCTTGATAGGGTATGGGTAGCTAACATAGAAGCCAACTCCTAAGGGCCAAGGTCCCTTCGCCCTCCCCAATAAAACATTTGAGGGCCCCGCTACCCCCAAAGTTTATGGGCATTGCCATTCAAATGGTGTGTTGTGCTGTATCATGTGATTGATTATACAGGGCAGGGGCTTACCTCCCCCCCTCCCATATTTTATTCAAGCTGGCACCTAATGCAGCTAGTGCAGACCTTTGAGCACTGGAGTTCTGTGCTGGCAATAGTCTGTCTCCATCAACAGTCTAGCGGCACAATATTTCACTAGGTGGGGTCTCCAGACTGGGCCCGAATATAGTTCCATACAGAGCACATTGCAAGAATCAAGCCTTGAGGTTATTGTTGTTCTGTAGTGAAGACAAAGTATCAGCACCTTCTTCCAAGCCTACTGCAAAGGATGGGAGCCCAGCCTGTCAGGAATACAGCCATGGCTTGACAGCTTTTCAGACTTTCCCATGCTTTTGCTTCCATGAAGGTGGTTCTTTCCTTCCACCAGAACTTTCACCTAAGGTGATGCTTCATTCTTGTTTGAAAAGGAGTGGGCTGCCTGAACAGTGTGCCCAAAATCAGTTTATTGGCCTTCATCGAGTCCACTGCTGCGTTAAGACACTGATCCAGAGCTTGCACAAAATATTTTGATTCAACTCTTATGTTATGGAGAAGCAGAGCTGGGTATCAGTACAGTCGTACCTTGCTTCTCGAACGTAATCTGTTCTGGAAGTCCGTTCAAAAACCGAGATGCAGCTTGCGATTGGCTGGAGGAGCTTCCTGCTTTCAAGTGGAAGCCGCGTCGGACGTTCGAAAACCGGAACACTTACTTCTGGGTTTTCGGTGTTCAGGAGCCAAAACGTATGAGTAGCAAGGAGTTTGAGAACCAAGGTATGACTGTATACTTATGGTACCATGCTCCAAAATTCCTACTGACCACTCCGAATGTCTTCATATAGATATTGAACAACATTGGGGTCAGTATAGTGCACGATGGAACCCAATAGCACAGGTGCCAAGGAGTTGAAGAACATTCCTCCAATGTTACTTTCTGCACAACTAGGTAGGAACAGAACTACTGTACCACAGTGCCTCTGAGACGCTTCCCACACATTTGATCCAGGAGGATACCAAGGCCAATGGTATCAAAAGTTGCTGAGACACTGAGTAAGAGTAGCAGTTTTGCATTCTCCACATCTCTCTCCCGATGCAGCACATCAAAGGCTGATTAAGTAGCAAAACCATTGAAGTGGATCCAGATAATTAGGGTCATTGAGGAGCACTTACAACTGCAATTGTATCAGTACTGTGATTTGCATTATTACGGTGCTGTTCAGAACACACAGTCCTTTGATTGCCAATGGGTCCCCCCCAAGGTTTCTTCTGTTCTATATGGGCTTCATTAGTCCCCAGTGAAGCATACATGAAGAGTTCATTTACTTCAGCCATATCTTTTGGTGGGAAGGAGACATTGGTGGATCCAACTTTCAGCTGCTATAACCTCCTTTTTCTTGATTTCTCATCTGGTCCCCTGCTCAGCTGGTCCCCTGTAGAAAACAGATGTAGTATTGAATCCTGAAGAGAGCTCTTATAGGAATTCTTAAATTTTCTCCTTCCACCAATTCATTAAAAAATGTTCTGGTTACTGATATAATAGGCTTAGACATGAGATGGACACCAGCACTAGAGACAGGACAATTTTTCAGCTAAGATTGTTGGTTTTATAAAGGGATACTATGTGTAAGAATGTGGTTCCTTTAAGAGCAGGGCTGCAAGAAAGGAGTGAAGAAGTATCACCAGAACAGAGAACAGCAACAGCAGCAATAATAATTTTATTAATTATATGCCACCCAACTGACTTGGTTTCCCCAGCCACTCTGGGCAGCTCCCAACAGAATATTAAAAGCAAAATAAAAGATCAAACATTAAAAACTTCCCTAAACAGGCCTGCCTTCAGATGTCTTCTAAAAATCAGTTGTTTATCTCCTTGAAATCTGACAGGAGGATGTTCCACAGGGTGGCTGCAATTACCAGGAAGGCCCTCTGCCTGGTTCTCTGTAACCTCACTTATCACAGTGAGGGAACCACCAGAAGGCCCTAGGAGCTGGATCTCAGTGTCTGGGCTGAATGATATGAGTGGCGAGGCTTCAGGTATAAAGGGCAAAGTCATTTAGGGATTTAAAGGTCAGCACCAACACTTTGAATTGTACTTGGAACTGTACTGGGAGCCAATGTAGATCCTTTAAGACTTGTGTTATATGGTTCTGGCAGCTGCTCCCAGTAACCAGTTTGGCAGTGTGGCCAACAGTATCATATGTCGCTGAGAGATCCAGCAGGACCAGAAAACAGCTTTTGGAAGAAGCTGCTGTGGTCTATAGCAATTCAATCACACTCAACATGCTCTTTGTCCAGTTGGAGGGGGGGAACCTCCCCATGAGCGGTCCAGAGGGTGGCAACACGAGAAAGGGCTTCCCATTTGTGGAATGCTCCCCATTTGCAAAATTCTCTCCCCAAGGAGGTTTGGCTGGTGCCTTCATTATAACCTTTAGGTGCCAGACAAAAATGTTACCTTCCAACCAGGCCTTTGGTTGACTGACATACAATGCCCTATTAATGTGTTGTGGGAGGTGGGATTTTTGCTTTGTTTCTGTTCTTGTTTTTTATTACGTCTTTTGCGTTGTTTTCATATTGTAATTTATAAATATATGTATATTTATAATTTCATGAATAAAGAAATCATGGCTAGTAACCCTTGATAGACCTCTCCTCCATGAATCGTCTAATCCTTTTTTAAAGCAAGTTAGTAGCCATGAATGCCTCTTGGGGAAGCGAGTTTGACTATGTGCTTCATGAAGTTCTTTCTTTTATCTGTCTGAAATCTTCCAACATTCAGCTTCCTTGCATGCCCACAAGTTCTAGTGTTATGAGAGAGGGGGGGGGGGAATCTCTATCCACTTTCTCCCTGCCATGTCTACATACCGTATTTTTCGCTCTATAAGACACACTTTTCCTCTCCTAAAAAGTAAGGGGAAATGTGCGTGCGTCTTATGGAGTGAATGGAGGCGGGAGGCTCTGCTCAGCGCTCCCTTTAAAGAGCCACGTGGAGCATGTGTGTGGCTTTTGGGGGCCCTTCTCCCTCCTTGGGGAAAAGCCCCCAAGAGCCGCGCACACACTCCGCACACTCTTTAAAGGGAGCACGGCTCTTGGGGGAGCCTTAGCTGTGTGCAGCCTCTCCAGGGCAGGGGATGAAGGTTCCCCTTGCCCGGGAGAGGCTGCACATGGCTATCCCATAAGCCATGGCTTCTTGCTTAGCTGCGCGTAGCTTATCCCAGGCAAGGGGAGCCTTCATCCCGCTGCCTGGGCGAGACTGTGCACGGCTATCCCACAAGCCAGGACAGCAAGTGGAATCACTGCGCAGTGATTCCGCTTGCTGTCCAGGCTTCTGGGATTCAGAATTTTTCTTCTTCTTGTTTTCCTCTTCCGAAAACTAGGTGCGACTTATGGTCTGGTGCATCTTATAGTGCAAAAATAGACTAAATAAACTTCTGTCATGTTGCCTATCTTACTTAACTTCCCTGTAAACTAAGTCTGAAATGCTGCAACCTTTCCTCCGAAGTGAGCTGCTCCACCCCTTTGATCCCTTCTCATATGAAATGCCATTTATATTTACACACACAATATATTTGCAGGATTCACCCAAGCTTCACAATGCTTTGGCAAATGTAGACCAGCGTGTCTGCATGGTGAAACGATCACTTCAAGAACTTCATGCCATTCTGATGAGCTGGTCTACTGTTGTGATACAGACAGGTAAAATATCTTCAAGAATTACTTCTTGTGGCCAGATCAGCCATGGTCGAGTGCAGGGGTCACCAACACTGTTTGGGTCATTTGGTATATTTGGAAGTCTGAGAAAGTGCCGTAAGTGCCAACCAGAAAATGCCTGCCAAGTGGGTTTTGAAAGTGGGTTGACCATTTCCCCCTTGGGTTTAGTAACAATAGAAAGATCCTTACATTTAGAGAGAGTTCATTTAGACTACCACACTGTAGGTGAAAAGCTCATTAGCTCTATGTATGAAGTTACAACATTGGTGTTACTGTTGAAGAACAGCTGTTTTATGGGATAAAGGCAAACACCATAGTGGAATGCTGGCACACATCTCTGAACTTTTGAGACTTCTCTCACCAAGGTATAACCTGTAGGACGGGTGGACATTTGTCTGTGGCTGATCAGAGTTGAAGGTCAGTAATACATGGAAGGCTGAGGATTCAATAGTTCAGAATGCCTCGACCAGTACTTTTTTTAAAAGGATCAATATGACACTGTGAGGTCTGTGAATCGTGTTCTCTTCTGTTTTGCAGGGATAACCCACAGAAACAGATTGCAGATGATATACCAGAGAATCCGTATATATCACCAAAGCTTTGGTAAAAGATGGCTTCCTTTTTCTGATGTGCATAACATTTGGTTCAATAGTTTAGCCAAGACTTTGTTGCACCTCAAGCATTTTCTGCAGGGGAAATCTCCCCTTTTTGCCAGTGCTTTGACTTCCTGCAGTGTCTCTAGAGCTTGCAGCAGAAAGTCGATGACACTGTGAGGCCTGTGAGTCTCATTCTGTTCTCTTCTGTTTTTCAGGGACGACCTACAGAAAGATATCCCAGATGATATCCCAGAGAATCCTTATATCTCAGCAGACCTTTGGTAAAAGATGCCTTCCGTTTCCTAACCAATCTGATGTGCCTAACATTCAGGATATTAGCCAGGCCTTTGCTGTACCTCAACAACTTTCTGTAAAGGAAATCTCCAGTTTCTTCCAATGCTTTGACCTCCCGGTTTTAATAATAAAAAACCAAAACTGTTGTGCCAATGACTTACTGTGTCATTTTTGATAAATGCAAATAGGAAGGAAGAGGTGGTTTCTGTCTTTTGTTGCTCTCTGGCAGGGTTGGGGAAAACCACCAAATTGCCTTGTGTGCCCGGGATTTATTCCCTTCACTGCGAACAACTGTATTTTCCCCATTTTTCCTGAGCAACTGGAAACAAGGAAACAACAGCAAGAATATTAAAGAACACAACAAATAGATTGTGTATGTATGAATAGATACATAATCTGTCCCGTGCTTTCCACCTGGTGTGAACCAGGCAATTCCTTGCAGGAACAACTGCCGTGAAATCGAGGTAGTAGCAAGGAGGGTGGGGGAAGGAAATTTACTCATGATCACCAAAATCCCAACTCTCCTATTTTAGGAGCCCAGGACACACCAATAGCCCAGGACACATCAAGAGAGACATATTAAGGAAAAGCAGGACATTCTGGTATCAAATAAGAAATTGGGACAGCTTCTGAAAAGCTGCTACTGTCCCTGGAAAATAGGGACACTTGGAGGGTCTACAACATTTGTGGGAAGGAGGCTGGGCCCCCTCAGTGTTGAGGGGTGGAGGAGGCCAAGCATGGAACCGAGCATGGCTCAACTTCAGTGACCGGCTCCTCCAGAGCCCTTGACCTCCTCCTACCAGACAGTGTGATATCTCATGCATAAGTTGCACGCCGAGCCCCCTCAATCTTGGGGGCAACTTGGTGCCTCTCATGTGGGCCTGTATAGGCCATCAGCCCTCCTAGTTTTGGTCATATTATTCCACTCAACCAATTTTACAACCCACTGAATTCTGAAGATTTCATCAGGTTAATGCACTGTTCAGTATTTCCTTGCTTTGGTACAGTGTGTCTTCTTGAGCGGTTGCAGTCATGGACCACAATACCCAAAGCAGGAAATAATATATAGACAGAAACTTTCAAAACAATAAGGGCTATAGAATCACATGAGTGTGTATCATGCTTAATGACATGAATTTTACTTTCTGTTCTTTGAATATTATGGCTTTCTGAAGAATAATGTGCAATATATACGGTGGTTAACTTTTGGGGTTCTTCTTGGTGAATAGATTTTGTCATCACGTGTATCATGCCAGGCTTACGTGTCAGTATATCACGAATCCCTATAAATTGTTGGGCATTCAGAAGGCACAGAACTCTCACCAGAGCATTCTGCCTCAAGATTCTTGCTGCTCAACTTGAGACCTGAGTCAAGCTTCAACAATGCAATTGCGCAGGATCTTCATGGTTGCCCTTCTGTTTTCTGGGATGATCATGTTTTCTGCAGGTAAAACATACACTGAAATTAAAAACATTCGGACATAAATGACAAAACAAAAAATGGGGTTGGAAGTCATGCAGTTCCACCGGGTCCCCTCCATGAGGTTAGGTGCCTGAGGTAGGTGCCTCCTATGCCATTGGAGAAGCGAGCAGAAATGGATGAGGAAGTTTCTGGTTTCCAGAGAGATCTCATGGGAGCCCCTTGAGATCTCAGTGACATGTTGAAGCCGCAGCTGTGCAACCCTGGTAAGCTAGGCTTTGGTGGGTGTGCATAGCATGGGATGCCATCTTCCCTTTTTGCCTTTTTGTGTTGAAATAGGATGGGCTGTCCCTGTACATAGACATATATTATAAATATAGGTAAAAATGTAAGGGTAAAAGGACCCCTGACCTATAGGTCCAGTCATGGCCGACTCTGGAGTTGCGGTGCTCATCTTGCTTTATTGTCCAAGGGAGCCAGCGTACAGCTTCCGGATCATGTGGCCAGCATGACTAAGATGATATTCATAAGTATATCATATACAGTTAGTGCATGCATGCTGACTCTGAATTTGCTTACATGCAAATTTATTGAAATTCAATCAATTCTTCTTTGAAAAGTCACACAGTGAATTGTATTTCTTCAGTTAGGTGACAATCATAATTAAAATAAATATGGAAAATGAGGAAAAAACTTTAATAATAATAATAATAATAATAATAATAATAATAATAATAAATTTTATTTATACCCCGCCCAGCCCCAGCCCCTGGCTCAGGGTGGCTAACACCCAATATAAAAACAATTGATCGAAGTACAACTTAAAAACAAGATTAAAATACAACATTAAAATATTAAAACATTAAAATGCAGCCTAATTTCAGTTGAAACTCATATCAAAAACTTATTTGGGGATGAAAACGCCAAGTCTTCACCAAGGCTCACTATCCAGACTGGTCCTATATGGGCCTGAAAAAAGCCAGAAAAGACTCCAAATACAAATTCCATCACAGAAGGAGAAAGGAAAAAAGAAAGAAGGGGAGGGAATCAAACTGATTCCAAGCCAAAGGCCAGGCGGAACAACTCTGTTTTAGAGGCCCTGGGGAAAGAAATCAGGACCTGCAGGGCCCTGGTCTCATGAGACAGAGCGTTCCATCAGGCCGGAGCCAGTGTTGAAAAGGCCCTGGCTCTGGTTGAGGTTAATCTGACTTCCCTAGGGCCCGGGACCTCTAGGGTGTTGCTATTTATGAACCTTAAGGTCCTCTATGGGGCATACTGGGAGAATAGTCACATAAGAATAGTGCACCAGGCAGTAGGGTCCGATTTGGTGACAGCCCAATTTAAAATAAATGTGGAAAATCAGGAAAACCAGGAAAACAATTTACGGCATTAAATCTGTATGCTATCTCACTCTGTTCATTTTCTCTCTTTTAGTCACCCTACTCTCTTTGTTGACCAGTCTGCCTGGCGACAAATCTATCTGTCTAAATTTATTGCCATTTCTCCCTCTTATAGGATCGAATGGAAAGGCTTGTAAACAAATGGGAGGCACTTGCATTGCTAAGAATGCAAAGTGCAAAAAATCCATCAGCAAAGCCGACTGTAGCAATGGTCAACAGTGCTGCGAGAAACAATGATGTGCAGGGCATGTTTCTTAACCTCAACTACCTGAAAAAAGAGATGGATCTTCAGTCGGGGAAGCCAAAGAAGCTTATTTCTGCTGAACACAGATAAAGCAGTGTATTCCACTCATTAAAAACATGTCAGAAATACAGGTGTGAAACTCATTTTTAAAATAGGTTTTGCAAGATATGATTCCATCCCAATTACATTTTAGAATGTTCTTGATGTTTCCTGCTCAGCTTTGAGCTTTCTCTAAATCCAAGTGACAATTGTTGTGGTTAAGAAGCTTCCAACTGCATTTTGGATTAGCTGTCTTAGCAAAATAGTTTTCAAAGGGACTACTGTAGTCCAGTTTGGAGACTCTGAGAGTGTGATTGATCATGGCCAGTGTTTTGATCCAGACAAGACCATGGCTCAAAGATTATCCCCATGCACCTGATGTCACTTATATCCCCAGTGACACAGCTGGATCCAAGAGGCCCCTTGAGCTGGTCTGAGAGGTTCAACCATATCCAGAGATGAACTCCATGACCTTGGCTAGATGAGTACTGAGACAGGGGCAAAAAAGGATCAAAGACTCCTGAGCACCAGAACTGCATGCAGCTCATGGTCCTTCCATGCACACAAAACCACTCCTGTTTACCAAACCAGCCAAATAGATGGCATTTATTCCACCAGTATCACTTAGGAGTCTGAATTCCTGGTCAATTTCCTGCAAAGCACCCAGATCCAGTAGATCCATCCTATCTTCTCCACTCCCGCTGCTCGATATCTCCATCTTCACCAGACTGAGTTCCAATTTAGACCCCTTTCCAGTTCATTCACAATTCAAGGCACCAATTTAGCACATTCAATGTTTCTCCTCAGGTGCAATGAGCATTGTCAGGTTATGGGCAACCTTCATCAGAGGCTTCTTGTTGAGAAGGCCAGGTGATGTCCTGTCCAGACTGGACATCTACACATACTGCATCCATGTTGTGGAAGACATGAACCTTTTAAATCCTTGAAATAATTGGAAAATATATCACAGCATGCTTCCAGGGCTTCACATGGTCAGGAACCCCCAACAATAGCAGTTGTCACCATTGGGACCTTGGCCAGTTTTGGCAAGGCACAAGAGCTTTTTCCTTTCCTGCTGGAGATCACTGAACTTGACTATATTCCCTAACCTCCATTGCAGCAAAATATTCCCACTGGTTGTACTTATGGCTTCTTGGAAAGTTCCTTCACCTTAAAAATAAACAAAAACCTTTTGTGTTGCCTCCCTCTTGTTGCAATGCAGATCTGCTCTCTCACTAGTACCATTAACTACTTGTGAGTCGGGTTGAAAAAAGAATCCAGAAAGTTTATTTACTGCAGTAAAGTGTTTCAGTGGGATTGATTCACAAAGGCTGGAACCCCACCCCAGAGCAGGTGTGTGTGTGTGTTACTTACAGGTATATTCCACAAAGCATTAAGATTTCCTTCAATCATGTGCATCATCACCTCATTCCAGGAAGTGTACAAGATGTCGTTAGCAAGAATTTATTTAGTTACATTTCATTTTTGTGCCCCTGCGCTTCTAGAATCATAGAATCATAGAGTTGGAATAGACCACAAGGGCCATCGAGTCCAACAGCAGGAAACACCATCAGAGCATAAGCATATTCGTATTCAGGTCGTATTCATTAGCTGACATCACTCAACATTTACTGTGCATAAGCATAACCTTCACATGGATACATTTTGTAGCAAAAGCTCTTGTGGTTTGTAATGTGTATGCTGTGAACCTGCGTGTGTAGCTGTGTGTATGGCTATTGTGTTTTTGTGATAAGCGTTTTAGCTCCTCTCTTCCCATGGTGGGGGCTCCATGGAAAGTGAAATGCTTTCTCATCAATTTCTTAAAGCGATAGGCTACTATAAGTTCCTTTTGACAGTCACACGCAGGGGTCCACATTATCACAATTTGGGGGGCTTGCCCCTCCACATCCCCCCATTTCAAGCTACAGTTGTTGAGGGTGTGGCTTCCTCCCACAACACTCAACTTGACAATCCTGGGCCATTAGATGATACAGCAGAAACAATTGCCTCGTTAGCCACCCTATTTTCGCCCAAAGCGGTGTAAATGCTATTGCCCTATTTGGATTGGGGCTGCAGACTCAGGGGTTCCTTTGGTGCAGTTTTAACCTTAAGTCAGAATCTGGGTCCTCAGCACATGTCCATGTGCCTTCAGACCTTCTTATGCGAAAATGGTGAATCCTGGAGGAACCCCTGAAACTTTCAACAGGATGATAAATGGACTTCTCCAGCGTGGTGCCAGTGGTTTGTCCTTGAACTCCTTCACCCCAATCCTCGTCACCTGGCTGGGACTGGTGTGTTGTTTTGAAGAGTCCTATATGGGGCACAATCCAGGACCCACTTGTGGAGAGAAGACAAAACAGGAGAGAGAGAAATACTGCACTTGTTTTCGCAATGCATTTTCCCCTCTACCAACCCACTGTCGGTTGTACAGTATGGACCACCAATGTACATATTATAAATACCTTTAACATCAGTTGTGAGTAGTAGATAGGTAGCCGTGTTGGTCTGCCATAGTCAAAATAAAAAAAAATTCCTTCCAGTAGCACCTTAAAGACCAACTAAGTTAGTTCTTGGTATGAGCTTTCGTGTGCATGCACACTTCTTCAGATATCTGAAGAAGTGTGCATGCACACGAAAGCTCATACCAAGAACTAACTTAGTTGGTCTTTAAGGTGCTACTGGAAGGAATTTTTTTTTATCAGTTGTGAGTGAGGGAGGGGCATCCTAGCTTCATGCAGGGGAGACTGGGGTGTGTGAGTGAGGGGGGGTGAGTCCTAGCTTTATGCAGGGGAGGCTGGGGGCAAAGGGGAGGCTGGCCTGTTGAACGCCCAGGGTGGCATTGAGCTGCTCCTCCCGGTGCCACGTGCGGGCAAAACGGGGTGGCCTAGCTGGCACTCTCCCACGTGCTCTGCTTTCGGGGGCAGCAGAGGCTTTTTGGAGGGGGATTGGGGCCCGAAGGGGGTGCGCAGGACAGGCAGCGGCCTTGGCAGGCTTTGCCAGCAGCCCAGAAAGTCAGCCTATGTGAATAAAATGAGACTAGGCAGAGTAGATTCGCCCTTGCCTTGCTTTTTCCCTGCCCCCAACCCCGCTGGCCAAACAGCTGTGGGCAGGGGGCAGGGCGAAGGCAAGTCAAGTCCTAATCTACTCAGCTTAGTCTCATTTTATTCACATAGGCTGACTTTCCAGGACCTGGGAAGCCCAGTGGAGGGTAGGGCAGTAGGGAGGTTCATAAAAAAACTTTTGTTTGAAAATGCCTGCTCCTGAGGTCTTACCTTACTAAACTAAGGATTATATAGCTATATCTGAAATTTCATGCATATCAGTTAATATCTTGACCCTGCTCCACTGAAATGAAATTTCAGCCTAAACGACATAGGAAAACAGCCAAGTAAGCAGCTATTTTCATGGAGGAGGTATGAAATGGAGGTATGCCATGAAATAGAGGTAGTGGCCAGGAGGGTGGGGGAAGGAAATTTGCTCCTGATCACAAAAATCGCAACTCTCCTATTTTAGGAGCCCAGGACACATCAATAGCCCAGGACACATCAAGAGAGACATTTTAAGGAAAAGCATGACATTCTGGTATCAAATTGGGACAGCTTCTGAAAATCTGGGACTGTCCCTGGAAAACAGGGGCACTTGGAGGGTCTACAATATTTGTGGGAAGGAGGTTGTGCCTCCTCAATGTTGAGGGGTGGAGGACGCCAAGCACGGAGCCAAGCATGGCTCAACTTCAGTGACCGGTTCCTCCAGAGCCCTTGACCTCCTACCACACAGTGTGATGTCTCATGCACAAGTTGCACGCCGGGCCCCCTCAATCTTGGGGGCAACTTGGTGCCTCTGATGTGGGCCTGTATAGGCCATCAGCCCTCCTAGTTTCGGTCATATTATTCCACTCAACCAATTTTACAACCCACTGAATTCTGAAGATTTCATCAGGTTAATGCACTGTTCAGTATTTCCTTGCTTTGGTACAGTATGTCTTGAGTGGTTGCAGTCATGGACCACAATATCCAAAGCAGGAAATAATATATATAGAGAAACTTTCAAAACAATAAGTGCTATAGAACCACATGAGTGCATACAATGCTTAATGATACGAATTTTACTTTCTGTTCTTTGAATATTATGGCTTTCTGAAGAATAATGTGAAATATATACGGTGATTAACTTTTGGGGTTCTTCTTGGTGAATAGATTTTGTCATCACGTGTATCATGCCAGTTCATCCATGCAGAGGGCTTACGTGTCAGTATATCACAAATCCCTATAAATAGTTGGGTATTGAGAAGGCACAGAACTCTCACCAGAGCATTCTGCCTCAAGATTCTGCTCTTGCTGCTCAACTTGAGATCTGAGTCAAGCTTCAACAATGCAATTGCACTGGCTCTTCATGGTTGCCCTTCTGTTTTCTGGGATGATCATGTTTTCTGCAGGTAAAACATACATTGAAATTTAAAAAATTCAGACATAAATAACAAAAAAAGAGGGGTTGCAAGTCATGCAGTACCACTGGGTCCTCTACATGAGGCAGACTGAGGGAGGTGCCTCCTATGCCACTGGAGAAGCGAGCAGAAATGGATGAGGTCGTTTCTGGTTTCCAGAGAGATCTCATGGGAGCCCCTTGAGATCCAAGTGGCATATGGAAGCCACAGCTGAGCAACCCTGGCAAGCTTGGCTTTGGTGGTGGCACACAGTATGGGATGCCATCTTCCTTTTTTGCCTTTTTGTGTTCAAATAGGATGGGCTGTCCCTGTCCATAGACATATATTATTAATATATGTTCATTAGTTTAAAAGCTAACCTGAATTTCTAGGACTGCTATTATGCAATGGTTATATTGAACCTGGGACACTGAACCTTGGAGAGAGAAGTCCTCAATGCTCTGGCACTGAGCTATGGCACTTCTCTGTAATGGGTGCTAAATTGAACAGCTCAGGGTCATTCTTCTTTTTGCCCTTTTGCCTGATCACAGTTCATAAGAGAATTGATAAATTGTTCTTCTCCACCAGCTCCTCCACTTGCTTGCTATTTCACATTCTTCAACCTCAAGGAGTGTCCCCACACCCATTTTTCAACCCAGACACTGAGGTCCAGCTCCAAGGGCCTTCTGGTGGTTCCCTCACTGCAAGAAGTGAGGTTGCAGGGAACCAGGCAGAGGGCCTTCTCAGTAGTGTAGCCCGCCCTGTGGAACACCCCCCCTTCTATCTACTTTTAGAAGACATCTGAAGGCAGTCCTGTTTAGTGAAGTTTTTAATGTTTGATGTTTTGTTGTGTTTTTAATATGGGGAAACCCAGAAAGATGTGCGGTGTATAAATTTATTATTGTTGTTGTTGTTTTTATTATTATTATTATCATTATTATTAAACATTCTTAAATTTCAAGAAACAACATTTATAATATACACATATTATAAATATCTTTAACACCATTTCAAAAAGCATTCCAATATTCAACATTGAATGGGGTGATAAATGGACCTCCCCAGCACTGTGCCAGTGATTTGTCCTTCAACTCCTTCAAGCCAAAGCTTGTCACCTGGCTGGGACTGGTGCGCTGGTTTCAAGAAGCCTATATGGGGCACAATCCAAAACCCCTTGTGGAGAGAAGACAAACAGATTGCACTTGTTTTCGTAATGCATTTTCCACCTCTACCAACCCACTGTCGGCAGTATGGGCCGCCAATGTACATATTATAAATACCTGTAACATCAGTTTAAAGGTTATTTCTGTTTAGGGAAGCTTTTAATGTTTAATAGGTTATTGTATTTTAGTGTTTTGTTGGAGTGGCTGGGGGGAGCCAGCCAGATGGGCAGGGTATAAATAAATAAATTATTATTATTATTATTATTATTATTATTATTGTTATTATTATTATTATTATTATTATTATTATTATTATTATTATTCCAAATATCTAGGACTGCTATTGTGCAATGGTTATACTGAACCTGGGGTGTTGAAGCTTGAAGAGAGAAGTTTGTTCTTTAGAAATCCGGACCTCAGTGCTCTGGCACTGATCTATGGCTCTTCTCTGTAATGTGTGCTAAACTTAGGGGCTCTGGGTAATTCCTCTTTTTGTCCTTTGCCTGATCACAGTTCTTAAGAGAATTGATGAGTTTTTCTACTCCACCACCTTCTCCACTTGCTTGTCTTTCACAGTCTTATTACATAACATTCTTAAATCTCAAGAAACAACATGTTGTAATAACACCATATAGGTAAATAGAACCACGTTTTTCCCCTTGAGGATGTTTCCTCTAAGACAATATTCGTAAGTATATCATATACAGTTAGTGGATGCATGCTGACTCTGAATTTGCTTACAAGGAAATTCATTGACATTCAAGCAATTATTATTCTAAAAGTCACACAGGGAATTGTATTTCTTCAATTAGGTGAGAATTCTAATTAAAATAAATATGGAAAATAAGGAAAATACTCCCGTCAACTAAGAATAGGCAACCGCAGTGCACCAGGCAGCAGGGTCCGATTTGGTGACAGCCCAATTTAAAATAAATGTGGGAAACCAGGAAAACAATTTACAGCATTAAATCTCTATGCTATCTCACTCTGTTCATATTCTATCTTTCAGTCACCCTTCTCTCTTTGTTGGATCAAACTGCCTGGCAGGTCAGAATCTCATTCTCTTTATTTATCTGTCTAAATTTCTTGCATTTTTCCCCCTTATAGGATCTAATGGAAAGGATTGTAAACAACTGGGAGGCAGTTGCATTCCTGTCAGGTATAAACAAAATTGCAAAATTAATGAATACATTAAATCTTCCGACTGTGTCCACTCTTACGTGTGCTGTGTGAAAGGAAAGACTTGTAAACAACAGGGAGGCCATTGCATTTATGAGAAGGGGAAATGCCCCAGCAACAAATACATCAGGAAAACCGACTGTGACAGTGGTAAAGTGTGCTGCAAGAAATGATGTGGAGCTCCAGGCCAATGCATGTTTCTTATCCTCGACTACCTAAAAAAAGAGATGGATCTTCAGTTGGGGAAGCCAAGAAAGCTGATTTCTGCTCAACACAGATAAAGCAGTATATTCCACTCATTAAAAACATGTCAGAAATGCCAGTGTGAAACTCATTTTTAAAATATCTGTTAAAAGATTTGAGTCCATCCCAATTACATTTTAGAATATTCCTGATGTTTCCTGCTCAGCTTTGAGCTTTCTCAAAATCCAGGTGTCAATTGTTGTGGTCAAGAAGCTTCCAACTGCGTTTTGGATTAGCTGTCTTAGCAAAATAATTTTCAAAGGCAACTCTGAGCAACACGCTACTGTAGTCCAATTTGGAGACTCTGAAAGTGTGAATGATCATGGCTAGTGTTTTGATCCAGAAAGGACCATGGCTGAAAGATTGTCCCCAACCCCCTGATGTCACTTATATCTCCAGTGACACATCGGGATCCAAGAGGGCCTTTGAGCTGGTCTGAAAGGGTTCAGCCATATACAGAGATGAACTCCACGTCCTTGGCTAGATGAGTACTGAGACAGGTGCAGAAAAGAATCAATGACTTCTGAGCACCAGAATTGCATGGAACTCATGGTCCTTCCATGCACACAAAACCACTCCTGTTTAACCAAACAAGTCAAATATAGTAGATAGGTAGCCGTGTTGGTCTGCCATAGTCAAAATAGAAAAATAAAAAAATTCCTTCCAGTAGCACCTTAAAGACCAACTAAGTTAGTTCTTGGTATGAGCTTTCGTGTGCATGCACACTTCTTCAGATAAACTGAAACAGAAGTTGCCAGATCCTTCTATATAGTGAGAAGGTGGGGAGGGGTGTTACTCAGAAGGGTGGTGGGAATGGGAGATAGGCAGATAGCTGGGAGAGCCTGTTGACGACTCTTAACGACTGTAATAGGTCTTACAGGAGAAGGCAAGGGGTGAGGAGGTGAGAAATGGTTTAGTCATGTATAGTGAGATAAGAATCCAATGTCTTTGTTCAGCCCAGGTTTTTCCATTGTTTTAAGTTTGGTAATGAGTCAAATATATTTATTGCACCAGTATCACTTTGGAGTCCAAATCCCTGGTCAATCTCCTGCAAAGCATCCATATCCAGTAGATCCATCCTATCTTCTACCCTCCCACCGCTGAATATCTCCATCTTTACCACACTGAGTTCCAATTTAAGCCCTTATCCATTTCATTCACAATTCAAGGCACCAGCGTAGAACATTCACTGTTTTTCCTCAGGTGCAATGAGCATTGTCAGGGTATGGGCAACCTTCACCAGAAGCTTCTTGTTGAGACAGGTGATGCCCTGTCCAGACTGGACATCTAAATGTATTGCATCCATGTTGTGGAAGACATGAACCCTTTAAATCCTTGAAATAATTGGAAAATATATCACAACATTCTTCCAGGGCTTCACATGGTCAGGCACCCCTTGGAGTCTCAATAATAGCAGTTGGGACCTCAGTTAGTTGTGGCATGGCACAACAGCTTTTGCCTAGCCCAACAAAGATCACTGAATAGCGTGACCAAATACCCTAATCTCCATTGCAGCCAAATACTCCCACAACCCAGCCCAGTTATTTGGGACAATCTCCCACTGTTCCCCAATGAGACTCTTGTTGTACTTATTGTTTCTCGGAAAGTTCCTTCACTTTAAAAAACAAACAAAAACCATTTGTGTTGCCTCCCTCTTGCTGAAGTGCAAATCTGGTCTCTCACGAGTACCATTAACTGTTGGAGATTCCATTCCACCTTTTGGTTCAGACATGGAACTGTAGCGTGTCACATGTCTATTTACATTTCAGCACTGTTTGCTGGAGCAAGAGGAACTTCCGTTGTGTTGCTTTTGCTTCTCTGTCTCTCTCGGAAGGACGGCAAGGAGAGACGACACGTTTCTTTGTCCTGATTTATGTTTAACAAATCCGTAGTTTGTTTAGTATGTCTTCACATGCCTCTGTTGGCTATTTGCAGTTTAGTAGCGCTGCAGAGAGCTTGCTGGGGAGACCATGCATTAAAAAGGGACTCAAAAATAACTTATACAAGGTTTTAATAACAAAAGCAAAAACCCCATTTACACTAAATACATCAACAACAAACCATGACCCAACCACCAACCCATCCCCCAGGGTAATGGGAGAGCAAGGTGCTGCTCCTTATGTACTACACCCAATTGCTGACACAGCTTAATTAACACAACTCAGCAGCACCTGCTATGTTTCACAGCTGCAAAGCTGGGTCTCGTTATTTTGATCTGGCCCTTGCTCTGGCCCCTTAAAGACATACACATCAGGTGGAACAATGATGAACCTTTACATTTAAAGAAACCATTCAACAGCCTCAAGCCTTTCATTGTGCAGTTTTGCTCTTCTAAATAAAGTTTGCCCATGTCAGCAGACTTGGGTCACTGATTTATGTCACACCAGAGGTTGGAGGATCTTCGCAGTGTGACAGCAGGAAGCAGACGATTCAGCTGGGGGGCTAGCCAACAGGCCATTCGACCCCTGGATGCCAACAGTAACTACTCATGAGTCAGGTGGAGGAAAGAATCCAGAAAACTTATTTATTGCAGTAAAGAGTTTCAGCATGATTGATTCACAAAGGTTGGAACCCCACACCAGAGCCCGGAGTGGGGGGTTATAGGTTTATTCCACAAAGCATTAGCATCCAGGAGATTAGCCAAGCCTTTGCCGAAACTCAGCAAATTTCTGTAAAGCAGCAGCTAGACTGGTGACTGGGGGCGGCCGCCGAGACCACACAACACCGGTCTTGAAAGACCTACATTGGTTCCCACTATGTTTCCGAGCACAATTCAAAGTGTTGGTGCTGACCTTTAAAGCCCTAAACGACCCCAGCCCAGTATACCTGAAGGAGCGTCTCCACCCCCAGCGTTCTGCCCGGACACTGATGTCCAGCGCCGAAGGCCTTCTGGCGGTTCCCTCATTGCGAGAAGCAAAGCTACAGGGAACCAGGCAGAGGGCCTTCTCGGTAGTGGCACCCGCCCTGTGGAACACCGTCCCATCAGATGCCAAAGAGATAAACAACTACCTGACATTCAGAAGACATCTTAAGGCAGCCCTGTTCAGGGAAGTTTTTAATGTGTGACATCTTAGTGTGGATGGAGTAGAAAAATTTTGGTCTTTGTGGAAGCCGCCCAGAGTGGCTGGGGAAACCCAGCCAGATGGGTGGGGTACAAATAATAAATTATTATTATTATTATTATTATTATTATTATTATTATTATTAATCTCCAGTTTCTTTCAATGCTTTGATCTCCCAGTTTTAATAATAATAAAACTGTTGTGCCAATGACTTACTGTGTCATTTTTCATAAATGCAAACAGGAAGGAAGAGGTGGTTTCTCTCTTTCATTGCTCTCTTGCAAGTTTGCGGAAAACCACCAAATTGCCTTGTGTGCCCGGGATTTATTCCCTTCACTCCTTATAACTGTATTTTCCCCATTTTCCCCGAGAAACTGGAAACAAGGAAACAATAGCAAGATTATTAAAAGAACACAACAAATAGATTGTGCATGGAGAGATACATAATTTTTCCTGTGCTATCGACCAGGCAATTAACTTTAACAATTAAAGTTAACCAGGCAATTCCTTGCAGGAACAACTGCCGTGGAATGGAGGTAGTGGCCAGGAGGGTGGTGGAAGGAAATTTGCTCCTGATCACCAAAACCGCAACTCTCCTATTTTAGTAGCCAAGGACACATCAATATCTATCTGAAGGAACAGTGAGGTTTTCATGCTCTGAGAGCATCCACAAGTCGGCTGCTCTCCCAACTTTAGGAGATTTCATACCAAAAACAAGCTGCTGAGTCATATCCATATTCCATCTAACTCAGTATTGTTTTCATTTTTCTTTATTTGTTTTATTTAATGCCCCACAAAAGTTCCAGGGCAAGTTAAAAGCTTTCAAAAATATGCCTCCTTTCTGGAGTCATCCTAGGCACTTCTGCACACAAGGCATGTGGGCCAGGTGAACCCACTGTAGGTGTCTTCAGCCCCCTCAATCACATACCCTCCAAAGTTATATATAACCCACCCATCTGGCTGGGTTGCCCCGGCCACTCTGGGCAGATTCTAAAACATATTAAAACGTAATAAAACATTAAATATTGAAAAACTTCCCTATAAAGGGCTGCCATCAGATGACTTGAGGTTTGGATAACTCCATACCCTCGAACAGGGGTGCCAAGTTGAATAAAATATTGTGGGGACCCAGGTACCCCACAATATTTTATTCAAGAACCACTGGCAGTCATCTTTGAGAATTCCTGGAGAACAGGCGAAGTCCCGGCAGACTGGAGGAGGGCAAATGTTGTCCCTATTTTCAAAAAGGGGAAAAGAGAGGACCCAAATAATTACCGCCCAGTCAGTCTGACATCAATACCAGGGAAGATTCTGGAGCAGATCATTAAGCAAACAGTCTGTGAGCACCTAGAAAGAAATGCTGTGATCACCAATAGTCAGCATGGATTTCTGAAAAATAAGACATGTCAGACTAACCTGAGCTCGTTTTTTGACTGAATTACAAGCCTGGTAGATGAAGGGAACGCAGTGGATGTAGCCTACCTTGATTTCAGCAAGGCATTTGACAAGGTGCCCCATGATATTCTTGTAAAGAAGCTGGTAAAATGCGGTCTTGACTATGCTACCACTCAGTGGATTTGTAACTGGCTGACTGACCGAACCCAAAGGGTGCTCATCAATGGTTCCTCTTCATCCTGGAGAAGAGTGACTAGTGGGGTGCCACAGCGTTCTGTCTTGGGCCCGGTCTTATTCAACATCTTTATCAATGACTTGGATGATGGACTCAAGGGCATCCTGACACCAAACTGGGAGGGGTTGCTAACACCCCAGAGGACAGGATCACACTTCAAAACGACCTTGACAGATTAGAGAACTGGGCAAAAACAAACAAGATGAATTTTAACAGGGAGAAATGTAAAGTATTGCACTTGGGCAAAAAATAAATAAATGAGAGGCACAAATACAAGATGGGGGACACCTGGCTTGAGAGCAGTACATGTGAAAAGGATCTAGGAGTCTTGGTTGACCACAAACTTGACATGAGCCAACAGTGTGACGCGGCAGCTAAAAAAGCCAATGCAATTCTGGGCTGCATCAATAGGAGTATAGTATCTAGATCAAGGGAAGTAATAGTGCCACTGTATTCTGCTCTGGTCAGACCTCACCTGGAGTACTGTGTCCAGTTCTGGGCACCACAGTTCAAGAAGGACCCTGACAAACTGGAACGTGTCCAGAGGAGGGCAACCAAAATGGTCAAAGGCCTGGAAACGATGCCTTATGAGGAACGGCTAAGGGAGCTGGGCATGTTTAGCCTGGAGAAGAGGAGGTTAAGGGGTGATATGATAGCCATGTTCAAATATATAAAAGGATGTCACATAGAGGAGGGAGAAAGGTTGTTTTCTGCTGCTCCAGAGAAGCGGACACGGAGCAATGGATCCAAACTACAAGAAAGAAGATTCCACTCAAACATTAGGAAGAACTTCCTGACAGTAAGAGCTGTTCGACAGTGGAATTTGCTGCCAAGGAGTGTGGTGGAGTCTCCTACTTTGGAGGTCTTTAAGCAGAGGCTTGACAACCATATGTCAGGAGTGCTCTGATGGTGTTTCCTGCTTGGCAGGGGGTTGGACTCGATGGCCCTTGTGGTCTCTTCTAACTCTATGATTCTATGATTCTATGATTCTAGGTAAGCTCTGCCCCACATTGATTGATCACATCTGGTACGCAGGCTGAGACCCTATCTGCCCATGGACTGTCTTGCCAGAGTGGTGCATGCTCTGGTTATCTCCCGCTTGGACTACTGCAATGTGCTCTATGTGGGGCTACCTTTGTAGGTGACCCAGAAACTACAACTAATCCAGAATGCGGCAGCTAGACTGGTGACTGGGAGCGGCCACCGAGACCACATAACACTGGTCTTGAAAGACCTACATTGGCTCCCAATACATCTCTGAGCACAATTCAAAGTGTTGGTGCTGGCCTTTAAAGCCCTAAATGGCCTCGGTCCAGTATATCTGAAGGAGCATCTCCACCCCCATCGTTCTACCCAGACACTGAGGTCTAGCGCCGAGGGCCTTCTGGCGGTTCCCTCACTGCGAGAAGCCAAGTTACAGGGAACCAGGCAGAGGGCCTTCTCGGTAGTGGCACCCGCCCTGTGGAATGCCCTCCCATCAGATGTCAAACAGAACAACTACCAGACAACATCTGAAGGCAGCCCTGGTTAGGGAAGCTTTTAATGTTTGATGCATTACTGTATTTTACTGAAACCCAGCCAGATGGGCGGGGTATAAATAAATTATTATTATTATGATGATGATCATGATACAGTGCACACAAAACATTTGAATGGGAATGATCATTAACTTTGGGGGGGTGGTGGTGTCATCCCTCAAATATTTTATTGTGGGTAGCAAAGTCCCATCAGCCTTAAGGAGTTGACTCTCATGCCCTACAGCATTTCTCTGATGACAATGCTATAGATACATTCTAAGGAAAAATGGGACATTCTGTTATCAAATAAGATATTGGGACAGCTTCTGAAAATCTGGGACTGTCCCTGGAAAATAGGGGCACTTGGAGAGTCTACAATATTTGTGGGAAGGAGGTTGTGCCTCCTCAGTGTTGAGGGGTGGAGGACGCCAAGCACGGAGCCGAGTATGGCTCAACTTCAGTGACCGGTTCCTCCAGAGCCCTTGACATCCTACCACACAGTGTGATGTCTCATGCACAAGTTGCACGCCCGGCCCCATCAATCTTGAGGGCAACTTAGTGCCTCTGATGTGGGCCTGTATATGTCATCAGCCAAGTGAATCCTGAAGATTCCATCAGGTTAATGCACTGTTCAGTATTTCCTTGCTTTGGTACAATGTGTCTTCTTGAGAGGTTGTAGTCATAGTCCACAATACCCAAAGCAGGAAATAATATATAGACATAAACATTCAAAACAATAAGTGCTATAGAACCATTGAGCTGAATGGTACTTTCTGAACGGTACTTTCTGTTCTTTGAATATTATGGCTTTCTGAAGAATAATGTGCAATATATACGGTGATTAACTTTTGGGGTTCTTCTTGGTGAATAGATTTTGTCATCATGTGTATCATGCCAGGTCATCCATGAAGAGGGCTTACGTGTCAGTATATCACAAATCCCTATAAATAGCTGGGCATTCACAAGACTCTCACCAGAGCATTCTGCCTCACTAATCTGCTCTTGCTGCTCAACTTGAGATCCGAGTCAAGCTTCAACAATGAAATTGCATTGGCTCTTCATGGTTGCCCTTCTGTTTTCTGGGATGATCGTGTTTTCTGAAGGTAAAACATACATTGAAACGAAAAACATTTGGACATAAATGACCAAACAAAAAAATGGGGTTGGAAGTCGTCATATAGTATCACCTGGACCATCCATGAGGCAGACTGAGGTAGCTGCATCAGGGGGCATAATTCAACGGGCCCCTCTGTGGGCACCTCCACAGGCGCCTCCTGTGCCACTGGAAAAGCGAGCAGAAATGGCTGAGGAGGCTACTGGTTTCCAAAGAGATCTCATGGGAGCCCATTGAGATGTTTCTGGCATGTGGAAGCCACAGCTGCAAATCCCAAGTTAGGTAGGCTTTGGTGGTGGCACACAGCACGGGATGCCTTCTTCCCTTTTTGCCTCAGGTGGTGAAACAGTATGGGCCACCGCTGTACATAGACACATTTCCTAAATACCTGTAACATCAGTTTAAAAGTTATTGCGAATATCTAGGACTGCTATTTTCCAATGTTTATATTGAACCTGGGATGTTAAACCTTGAAGAGAGAAGTTTGTTCTTTAGAAATCCAGACCTCAATGCTCTGGCACTGATCTATGGCTCTTCTCTGTAATGTGTGCTAAACTTAGGGGATCTGGGTAATTCCTCTTTTTGTCCTTTGCCTGATCACAGTTCTTAAGACAATTGATGAATTTTTCTACTCCACCACATTCTCCACTTGCTTGTTTTTTCACAATCTTATTATTTAACATTTTTAAATCTCAAGAAACAACATATTGTAGTCACACCATATAGGTAAATAGGCACATATTATAAATACCTTTAACACCATTTTAATCAGCATTCCAAATATCTTGCGCTGCCATTATTCAACACTTATCTTTAATCAAAAATTTCTTTGTTCAATCGAATAATTGATTGCAGGATTTTAGCACAACTCTGCTGTCATTCATAGCATTAGAATGCCCTTTGAAACACTAAACCTTGAAATTGTTGGGCCTTACAATATGCTCTACTACACTGAGGAATTTTATTTCTCCTTCCAGCTCTTTTCCATCAGCTTTTTTATTATTCATATATATATGTACATATATATTTTTGACAGTTCAGTAATATTTTGTTGATTCCTAGGAGAGCCAGTGTGGTGTAGTGGTTAAGAGCGGTAGACTCGTAATCTGGTGAACCGGGTTCGCGTCTCCGCTCCTCTAGATCAGTGTTTCCCAACCGGTGTTCCGCGGCACACTACTGTGCCGTGAGACATCGGCTGGTGTGCCGTGGGAGGGAGGCGGGCGAGTCGGGCGGCGAGAGGCGGCGGCGGCGAGGATCCGCGTCGAGCCGGGGGCGGCTCTGCGGTGGTGGTGCCGAGCGGCGGGGCAGCGCGCGCAAAAGGGAGGAGCGCGAGACAGCGGAGGAGGAGGAGGCCGGCATGTCCGGGCAGCAGCAGCAACAGCAGCAGCAGCAACTCCCAGCGACGGCTCCTCAAGCCCCGCCGCCGCCCCCTCCTCCGCCCGCTATCGCCGCCACCACCACAACAGCCGCCGCCGCCTCAGCTGCCGCCGTCCCTCAGTCCCTCGCTCTGCTGCCTCCTCCCACCCCGGCAAGGGGGAGGGAAAAAACTTTCACTTTTGTGCGTCCCTCCCGGCGTGACGCTGCGCGCTGACGTCACGGGGTGGGGCTTTAATGGTGGTGTGCCGCGAGATTTTTTTCCGGTAAACAGGTGTGCCGTTGCCCAAAAATGTTTGGGAAACACTGCTCTAGATGCAGCTGCTGGGTGACCTTGGGCCAGTCACACTTCTGTGAAGTCTCTCAGCCCCACTCACCTCACAGAGTGTTTGTTGTGGGGGAGGAAGGGAAAGGAGAATGTTAGCCGCTTTGAGACTCCTTTGGGTAGTGATAAAGCGGGGTATCAAATCCAAACTCTTCTTCTTCTTTTCTACTTGATAATTAATATTTCTATCTTGTCAATCAATTCATAAAGGCTCTCCCTGAAAGGCTCCCATAAAGGCTCAAGGTACCTGTGGACCTTGAGATGTTCATGGAATATAACTCCCTTCCTGGGTTTTGCTGACTGTGGGTGACAACAACATCTGGAGCTAGTCCCCATATTTTCCCATCTCCAGAGCTTTTTTCAGCTTGAACCCACCAGGGCTCAGGTCCACCACCTCTCAGGTGGCCGCCATTCCCATTATAACTTATAAGAGAACAAGGGAGGTATTTGTGGTGAGTTCCGGCACCTCTTTTCCTAGAAAAATAGCACTAGCACGGCGCATTCCTAAGCTAGATGAATCAGTTAAATATTTTTAATCATATAAGAATGGAGAATTCCACTTCAGAAGGCAGCATTTTTTTAATTTGGGAAAAAGTCTTTGAGAATGTTTCCTCTGAGTCTAAGACAATATACATAAGCACATCATATACAGTTAGTGCATGCATGCTGACTTTGAATTTCCTTACAAGCAAATTTATTGAAATCCAATCAATTCTTCGTCTAAAAGTTACACAGTGAATTCAATTTATTCAATTGGGTGACAATCCTAATTAAAATAATTATAGAAAATAAGGAAAATACTTCCGTCAACTAGTAATAGCCAACTCCAGTGCACTAGGCAGCAGGGTCCGATTTGGTGACAGCCCAATTTAAAATAAATGCGGAAAATAAGGAAAACAATTTACAGCAATAAATCTCTCCATGCTATCTCGCTCTGTTCATTTTCTCTCTTCCAGTCACAGCTTCTCTCTTCATTTGATCAGCCTGCCTTGCAATTCAGTATCTCATTCTCTTTATTTATCTGTCTAAATTTCTTGCCATTTACTCCTCTTACAGGATCCAAAGGAAAGGCTTGTAAACAACTGGGAGGCAGTTGCATTCCTGCTATGTATAAAAAAAATTGCCGCACTAAAGAATACATCGAAGGGTCAGACTGTGAGGAGAATCAAGTGTGCTGCATGAAAGGAAAGACGTGTAAAGAACAGGGAGGCAGTTGCATTTCTCAGACGGGAAAATGCCCCAGCAACAAATACATCAGCAAAACCGACTGTGGCAGTAGTCAAACGTGCTGTGTGAAAAAATGATGTGCAACTCCAGGCCAGTGCATGTTTCTTAACCTCGACTACCTGAAAAAAAGAGATGGATCTTCAGTCGGGGAATCCAAGAAAGCTGATTTCTGCTCAACACAGATAAAGCAGTATATTCTGCTCATTAAAAATATGTAAAAAATTCAGGTGTGAAAGTCATTGCGTGACAGGCAGAGCCCCCCTAACCCCAGGCAACCCCCAAGCGGAATAATGACTCAAGACAACGTGCTATGGGATTAAAATTTGCCACAACTTTATTAAGTTTCAGATGTAGGGAGACCTTGCCTCAGGCATTGGGTGTTTATCCTTCCCAGTCCCCAGTTGGGGACATGGGAGACTTCAGGGTTATCCAGAATGTGTGGGGATTGGACTGGCTCTGGAGAACAGAGAGCCCACCCCCCGTTTTGCTGCCGTTGGAGGGGAGAGCAATGACGACCTCTCTGCGTATGGCCAGTGCCTCCCCTCCAGACACCTTTAATTGGGAACCCTGGTAGCACCGCCGCAAGGGGGGGGGCGTGGGTCACCGCTTCACCCTCACCCCCAATTTAGGAAGATAGACTAAAGGATTCCGCCCAAGGTCTGAAACCGCCAAAGTTGTGACGTTTTGCTATGGGAAAGGCAAAACCTGCCAATGTAGGAAAATTCCTTTCCAGCCCTTCAGCAGCGATCCTGATGTAGCAGCGCCTGCATACCTGTGGAGAAGAGGTTAACCTGCAAAAGAAGACTTAACTAACGGAGGGTGGGGTAGGAGAAGTTCTGGAGCTGACTGCCGCTCTTCAGGGAAGATTCACCTTCTGTTGTGTGGGTCCTTCCCCTTACCTGGCCAATCCCATGGCAACGCTTCCCCAGGCGGGATTGGACGATTGGCTGAGGTAGGCGGAGACCTCCAGGTATCCAGCCTGGGGAGGATGAAGCCAGTCCAAACTACCAGGAGTAGCACTGGGATCTGGGGGGCTGCCCATGACCATGCAAAAGGCACCCCCATTTGAAGTGGGAGCGGTCATTTTTAAAATATGTCTTGCAAGATATGATTCCATCCCAACTACATTGTAGAATGTTATTGATGTTTCCTGCTCAGGTTTGAACTTTCTCTAAATCCAAGTGACAATTGTTATGGTCAATAGCTAATCCAAAATGCAGTTGGAAGCCTGTCTTAGCAAAAATAGTTTTCAAAGGCACCTCTGAGCAGCACGCTACTGTAGTCCAATTTGGAGACTCTGAAAGTGTGAATGATCATGGCCAGTGTTTCGATCCAGACAGGACCATGGCTGAAAGATTGTCCCCAACCACCTGTTGTCCTTTATATCTCCACTGGCACAGCTGGATCCAAGAGGCCCCTTGAGCTGGTCTGAGAGGTTCAACCATATCCAGAGATGAACTCCATGGCATTGGCTAGATGAGTACTGAGATAGGTGGAGAAAAGGATCAAAGACTTCTGAGCACCAGAATTGCATGGAACTCATGGTCCTTCCATGCACACAAAACCACTCCTGCTTACAAAACAAGCCTATTTATTTCACCAGTATCACTTGGGAGGAGTAATAATAATAATAATAATAATAATAATAATAATAATAATAATAATTTATTTATACCCAGCCCATCTGGCTGCATTTCCCCAGCCTCTCTGGGTGACTGGTCCATCTTGTTGCGGAACGGTATATTAATGCAGAGTCTTCTTCATAAACAGAATAAACACTTTACTGAAGAAAATAAGCTTGTTCATAAACAGCATAGTTAAAGAGCATACACAGAGTACTCATAACAGCTTTCTTAGTCTTCACAGAGGCACAGATCTCAGTTACTGATTAACTGTAGTCCTGGAGCCTCTCTGTCTTCAACAAGACACACATACTGAGCTGAGACACACACATTCGACAGACAGAGGCCCACAGAAAGGCTTGCTACTTCTATAGGGAACCCAAGATGAGTCACAAGTCACAGTTACACAGCATTTTACTGCTAACACTTAGGCCTGAAAGATTTGTGTACGCCTCATAGGTTGCAATGCCTAGGCCTTGCCTGCTTCTGCTCTCAAGAACCTTTGTCTCATGACACATCTCCTGCAAAGCATCCAGATCCAGTAGATCCATCCTATCTTCTACCCTCCCACTGCTCAATATCTGCAGCTTCACCAGACTGAGTTCCAATTTAAACCCTTATCCAGTTCATTCACAACTCAAGGCACCAGTGTAATACATTCACTGTTTCTCCTCAGGTGCAATAAACGTTGTTAGGTTATGGGCAACCTTCATCAGAGGCTTCTTGTTGAGAAGGCCAGGTGATGTCCTGTCCAGACTGGACATCTAAATGTACTGCAACCATGTTGTGGAAGACATGAATCTTTTAAATCGTTGAAATAATTGGAAAATATATCACAACGTGCTTCCAGGGCTTCACATGATCAGACACCCCTTGGAGGCCCAACAATAGCACTTGTCACCATTGGGACCTTGGCCAGTTGTGGCATTGCACAACAGCTTTTGCCTAGCCTGCCAAAGATCACCGAATAGTGTGACCAAATTCCCTAAGTTCCATTGCAGCCAAATACTCCCACAACCCAGTCCAGCTGTTAGGGACAATCTCCTACTGTACCCCAATAACCCTCTGGTTGTACTTATGGCTTCTTGGAAATTTCATCCACCTTAAAAATAAAATAAAATTGTGTTGCCTCCCTCTTGTTGCAGTGCAAACCTGCTCTCTCACTAGTACCATTATCTACTCGTGAGTCCGGTTGAAAAAAGAATCCAGAAAGTTTATTTACTGCAGTAAAGTGTTTCAGTAGGATTGCTACATAAAGGCTGGAAGCCCACCCCAGAGCTGGGTGTGTGTTACTTACATGTTTATTCGACAGAGCGTTAAGATTTTCCCCATTCATATGCCTCATTAGCTCATTCCAGGAAGTATACAAGCTGTCATTAGCCAGAACTTATTTAGTTACATTTCATTTTAGTGTGCCTGTGCTTCTAGCATAAGCATATTCGTATTCAGATCAGTTCATTTGCTGACATCTACTGAGCCTAAGGCTAAGCATAACCTTCACATGGATACATTTTGTAGCAAAAGCTCTTGTGCTTTGTATTGTGTATGCTGTGAACCTGCATGTTACATGTATAGTTGTGTGTATGGCTATTGTGTTTTTGCGATAAGCGTTTTAGCTCTTCTCTTCCCATGGTGGGGACTACTTGCAAAGTGAAATGCTTTCTCAGCCGTTTCTTTAAAGAGATAGGCTACTTTGTCTTTAGTTTCCCATTCCAAAAGTATACTATATGCCTTTTCAATAATTTAGAATTATTATCTATAATATCCCTTTTGAATGTGGAAACCGTGTAAGTAAATCCTCTCTTATTGTCCTCTATAAAGATTTCATTTTGTTGCCTGTGATTCAACCAACCCTTTATCTCATCATAATCTTTAAGTTTTTCCTTTCCTTCTTGATCAGTTAATTGATCTCTATATGTTGGTCATAATTTCCAATACAGTGGTACCTCAGGTTACATACACTTCAGGTTACAGATTCCGCTAACCCAGCAATATTACCTTGGGTTAAGAACTTTGCTTCAGGATGACAACAGAAATCATGCTCTGGTGGTGCGGCAGCAGCGGGAGGACCCATTAGCTAAAGTGGTGCTTCAGGTTAAGAACAGTTTCAGGTTAAGAAAGGACCTCCGGAACGAATTAAGTACTTAATCCGAGGTACCACTGTAAATCTTTATATTTTCCCATCCTTTATGTACTTTTGCTTTTCCATACCATCCTTATACAGTGGAGTCTCGGGTAATCTTGCCTCCAGCTTATGTCACCCTTGGCTTGAAACCAGAGCAAACCCGAAGTACTGGAATGTGTTACTTCTGGGTGCATGCCGTTCGCACATGCGTAGAAGCACTAAATTGTGTGTGTGCATGCGCAGAAGGGCTAAATCGTGCCACACGTGTGCGCAGACGCGACACTTGGGTTGCGTCGTTTTCAGGTTAAAGTCGGGCCTCTGAAACGGTTCCCCGCAGTAACCTGAGGTTCCACTGTATATCACCAAAGCTTTGGTAAAAGATGGCTTCCTTTTTCTGATGTGCCTAGCCTTTGGTTCAATAGTTTAGCCAAGCCTTTGTTGCACCTCAAGCATTTTCTGCAGGGGAAACCTCCCCTTCTTGCTAGTGCTTTGACATCCATTTTCCTGCTTGGCAGGGGGTTGGACTCGATGGCCCTTGTGGTCTCTTCCAACTCTATGATTCTATGATTCTATGATTCTATGATTCTATCCTGCTTTGACTTCCTGCACTGTCTCTAGAGCTTGCAGCACAAAGTAGATGGCATACAGAAAGATATCCCAGATGTAATCCAGGAGGATCTTTATATCTCAGCGGACCTTTTGGAAAAGATACCCTACTTGCTAACCAATCTGATGTGCCTAATATTCAGAAGATTAGCCAAGCCTTTGCTGAAACTCAACAACTTTCTGTAAAGGAAATCTCCAGTTTCTTCCAATGCTTTGACCTCCCAGTTTTAATAATAATAATAATAATAATAATAATAATAATAATAATAATAATAATAATAATAAACTGTTGTGCCAATGATTTACTGTGTCATTTTTCATAAATGCAATCAGGAAGATAGTGGTGGTTTCTTTCTTTCTTTACTCTCTGGAAGGGTTGGGAAAAACCACCAAATTGCTTGTGTGCCCGGGACTTCTTCCATTCACTCCTTACAACTGTATTTCCTCCATTTCCCCCAAGTAACTAGAAACAGAACAATAGCAAGAATATTAAAAGAACATAACAAATAGATTGTGCATGAATAGATACATAATCAGTCCCATGCTTTCAACCCTGTGTGAACCAGGCAATTCCTTGCAGGAACAACTGCTGGGGAATGGAGGTAGTGGCCGGTATAGCTATATATAACCCACCCATCTGGCTGGGTTGCCCCAGCCACTCTGGGCAGATTAAAAATATATGAAAACATAATAAAACATTAAATATTGAAAAACTTCCCTATACAGGGCTGCCATCAGATGACCTGAGGTTCGGATAACTCCATACCCTCCAACAGGGGTGCCAAGTTGAATAAAATATTGTGGGGGCCCAGGTAAGCTCTGCCCCACATAAACGATCATACGATACAGTGTACACAGAACATTTGAATGGGAATGATCATCAACTTTGGGGGGACAACCCCTCAAATATTTTATTGTGGGGGCCAAAGTCCCATCAGTCCCTAGGAGTTGACTCCCATGCCCTACATCATTTCTCTGATGAAAATACAGTAGATACATTTTAAGGAAAAATGGGACATTCTGTTATCGAATAAGAAATTGGGACATCTTCTTAAAATCTGAGACTGTCCCCGGAAAGTAGGGACACTCGGAGGGTCTACAATATTTGTGGGAAGGAGGTTGTGCCTCCTCAGTGTTGAGGGGAGGAGGAAGCCAAGTACGGAGCCGAACATGACCTAACTTCAGTGACCAGCTCCTCCAGAGCCCTTGACCTCCTACCCGACAGTGTGATGTCTCATGCATAAGTCGCATGCCAGGCCCCCTCAATCTTGGGGGCCACTTGGTGCCTCTAATGTGGGCCTGTCAGCCTTCCTAGTTGTGGTCATATTATTCCACTCAACTGTAGCGAAAATGCGGGAGACAATTGAGAACTGGGCAAAAACAAACAAGATGAATTTTAACAGGGAGAAATGTAAAGTATTGCACTTGGGCAAAAAAAATGAGAGGCACAAATACAAGATGGGTGACACCTGGCTTGAGAGCAGTACATGTGAAAAGGATCTAGGAGTCTTGGTTGACCACAAACTTGACATGAGCCAACAGTGTGACGCGGCAGCTAAAAAAGCCAATGCAATTCTGGGCTGCATCAATAGGAGTATAGCATCTAGATCAAGGGAAGTAATAGTGCCACTGTATTCTGCTCTGGTCAGACCTCACCTAGAGTACTGTGTCCAGTTCTGGGCACCACAATTCAAGAAGGACACTGACAAACTGGAACGTGTCCAGAGGAGGGCAACCAAAATGGTCAAAGGCCTGGAAACGATGCCTTATGAGGAACGGCTAAGGGAGCTGGGCATGTTTAGCCTGGAGAAGAGGAGGTTAAGGGGTGATATGATAGCCATGTTCAAATATATAAAAGGATGTCACATAGAGGAGGGAGAAAGGTTGTTTTCTGCTGCTCCAGAGAAGCGGACATGGAGCAATGGATCCAAACTACAAGAAAGAAGATTCCACCTAAACATTAGGAAGAACTTCCTGACAGTAAGAGCTGTTTGACAGTGGAATTTGCTGCCAAGGAGTGTGGTGGAGTCTCCTTCCTTGGAGGTCTTTAAGCAGAGGCTTGACAACCATATGTCAGGAGTGCTCTGATGGTGTTTCCTGCTTGGCAGGGGGTTGGACTCGATGACCCTTGTGGTCTCTTCCAACTCTATGATTCTATAATTGTATTTCGAGGAGTTAGGTGGCATGTCCCTTTCCCTTTGTTATGTACTGAGTTGAATAGGATCCAAAATGCAGCAGTCTGATTGGTCCTAGAACAATAGCATCCAAAATGCAGCAGTATGATTGGTCTTAGAACAATAGGATTCAGAATGCAGCAGTCTGATTAGTCCTAGAACAATGCAGCAGTATGATTTGTCTGCAGGAGCCACCCAACCCAGCTCCAGATGGAAGTGAATCCACAACCTGATTGGCCTACAGGAGAATGCCGGAATTAGCTAATCACGTGCAGCCCATTGTGTAACTAATGTATACAAAGCAGATACTTTGGGGGAACATTCATTCCTCCTCACCACTATGAGCTGAATAAAGAGCATGAAATCCACTCTTGACTCCGAGTATATGTCACCCTTTAACATCCCCAGTTGGATTCTTGTGTTTCACACACCTGTTGGGAGTTTATTGGGTTCTTCTGTGTTGCATGTGCTGGCTGGATGCCAGATGCAGGTAGTGGGAGACACTCAGCCACTCTGTATTAATCATGAGTAATGCCAGGTGCACATGATTACATCAATGCAGGCTATAAAAGCCATAGGTGGGAAGGGCCTGGTGAGCTTCCGCCCAGATCAAAGGACCTGATGCTGGGAGACCGATGGCCGGGGTCTTTCTCCTGCTGCTCTACCTGGGGATCCGGGCAGCTGAAGGGGAGACTGGGTGGCCCTTGTCGGGTATGTTTTGTGTTGTGCTTTGTATGTATGTTTGTTTGTTAATAAAACTGTTTCGGTTCCCCTTCCACCTCCTCATTCCTTTTGTTCTGATATTCTTGGAAAGAACTGCCGCATTTGGCAGGACATCAACCAAATAGATTTTACAACCCACTGAATCCTGAAGATTCCATCATGAATCCCTGTAAATAGTTGGGCATTCAGCCTTCCAGAACTCTCACCAGAGCATTCTGCTTCACTAATCTGCTTTTGCTGCTCAACTTGAGATCGAGTCAAGCTTCAACAATGCAATTGCGCTGGCTCTTCATGGTTGCCCTTCTGTTTTCTGGGATGATCATGTTTTCTGAAGGTAAAACATACATTGAAATTAAAAACATCTGGACATAAACGACCAAACAAAAAAATGGGGTTGGAAGTCATGTAGTACCACCGGTCCCATCCATGAGGCAGACTGAGGTAGGTGCCTCAGGTGGCATAATTCAAGTAGCCCTTCTGTGGATGGAAGAACCATGTTTCCACCCTTGAGGATGTTTCCTCTAAGATGATACATATTAGTACATCATATACAGTTAGTGCATGCATGCTGACTCTGAATTTGCTTACAAGCAAATTTATTGAAATTCAATCAGTTATTCTTCTAAAAATCACACAGTGAATTAATTTCTTCAATTGGGTGACAATCATAGTTAAAATAAATATGAAAAATAAGGAAAATACTTTAGTCAACTAAGAATAAGCGACTCCTGTGCACCAGGTATCAGGGTCTGTTTTTGGTGACAGCCCAATTTAAAATAAATGTGAAAAAACAGGAAAATGATTTACATCAATAAATCTCTCCATGCTATTGCACTCTGTACATTTTCTCTTTAAATCACCCTTCTCTCTGTGCTGATCAGTATCTCATTCTCCTTATTTGTCTAAATTTCTTGCCATTTCCCCCTCTTACAGGTGCTTTCGGAAGGAATTGTAATCAACTGGGAGGCATTTGCATTAATCCCGCCTTATCCTTAAAAATTTGCCTCCCAAAAAGCCATAAATATAACGACTGTTCCATTCAAAAACTGTGCTGCAAGTAAAAATGATGTGCAGCTCCAGGCCAGTGCATGTTTCTTATCCTTGACTACCTGAAAAAAGAGATGGATTTTCAGTCGGGGAAGCCAAGAAATCCTATTTCTGCTCAACACAGATGAAGCAGTATATTCTACTCATTAAAAACATGTCAAAATGCAGCTGTGAAATTTATTTTTAAAATATGTGTTGCAAGATTTGATTGCATCCCTGTTACAATATAGAATATTCCAGAAGTTTGCTGCTCAGGTTTGAGCTTTCTCAAAATGCAGGTGACAATTCTTGTGGTCAAGAAGCTTCCAACTGCATTTTGGATTAGCTGTTTTAGCAAAATAATTTTCAAAGGCACCTCTGAGCAACACACTACTGTAGTCCAATTTGGAGAATATGAGAGTGTGAATGATCATGGCTAGTGTTTTGTTTGAGACAGGATCATGGCTGAAAGATTGTCCCCAACCACCTGATGTCACTTATATCCCCAGTGACACAGCTGGATCCAAAGATGAACTCCACATTCTTGGCTAGATGAACACTAAGAGAAGTGCAAAAAAGGATCAAAAACCTCTGAGCACCAGAATTGCATGGAACTCATGGTCCTTCCATGCACACGAAACCACTCCTGTTTAATCAAACAAGTCAAATATATTTATTGCACCAGTATCACTTAGGAGTCCCAATCCCTGGTCAATCTCCTGCAAAGCATCCATATCCAGTAGATCCATCCTATCTTCTCCCCTCCTGCTGCTCAATATCTCCATCTTCACCAGACTGAGTTCCAGTTTAAACCCTTATCCAGTTCATTCACAATTCAAGGCACCAATTTAGCAAATTCACTATTTCTCCTCAGTTGCAATGAGCGTTGTCAGGGTATGGGAAACCTTCACCAGAAGCTTCTTGTTGAGAAGGCCAGGTGATGTCCTGTCCAGACTGGACATCTAAATGTACTGAATCCATGTTGTGGAAGACATGAACCCTTTAAATCCTTGAAATAATTGGAAAATATATCACAACATGCTTCCAGATCTTCACATGGTCAGACACCCCTTGGAGGCCCAACAATAGCAGTTGTCACCATTGGAACTTCGGCAAGATGTGGCCTGGCACAACAGCTTTTCCCTTGCCAGCAAAAGATCACTGAATAGCATGACCAAATCCCCTAAGTTCCATTGCTGCCAAATAGTCCCTCAACCCAGTTGAGCTATTAGGGAAATTCTCCCACTGTACAGTCGTGCCCCGCAAGACGAATGCCCCGCAAGACGGAAAACCCGCTAGACGAAAGGGTTTTCCGTTTTGGAGGTGCTTCACAAAACGAATTTCCTATGGGCTTGCTTCGCAAGACGACAATGCCTTGTGAGTTCCTGCGGGGTTTTTTCCCTCCCCCCCATTTTTCCAAGCCACTAAGCTGCTTATCAGCTGATCCGATCAGCAGATAAGCCGCTAAAAGCTGCTAATAGCGCTAATCCGCTAATCCGTCAATGGGCTTGCTTCGCAAGACGAAAAAACCGCTAGACGAAGAGAATCACAGAACGGATTCTTTTCGTCTTGTGAGGCACCACTGTACCCCAATGTAGCTCTGGTTGTACTTATGGCTTCATGGAAAGTTCATCCCCATAAAACACACACACACACACACACACACACACATTTGTGTTGCTCCTTTCTTGTTGCAATGCAGATCTGCTCTCTCACTAGTACCATTAACTACTTGTGAGTTGGGTTGAAGAAGGAATCCAGAAAGTTTATTTACTATAGTAAAGTGTTTCAACGGGATTGCTCCACAAAGCCTGGAACCCCACCCCAGTGTTGGGAATTCCATTCTACCCCTTGTTGCAGATAGGTGGGATTGTTACATGTCACATGTCTGTTTACATTCCAGCACGGATTGCTGGAGTCCTGTGAGCGGAACATCCGCTCTGTATTGCTTTTCTTTTCTCTCTCTCCTAGAACAATGACTAAGAGAGAGGCCATGTTTTCTTTGTCCTGATTTATGTATAATAAATGCGTAGTTTAGTATAGTATCCACGCCTTGAGCCTCCGCCTGCTCTCTGCCACCCAGTGCTGGAGCATGAAGAAGAGAAGAAGAAGAGTTTGGATTTGATATCCCGCTTTATCACTATCCGAAGGAGTCTCAAAGCGGCTCACAATCTCCTTTCCCTTCCTCCCCCACAACAAACACTCTGTGAGGTGAGTGGGGCTGAGAGACTTCAAAGAAGTGTGACCAGCCCAAGGTCACCCAGCAGCTGCATGCGGAGGAGCGGGGAATCGAACCCGGTTCACCAGATTACGAGTCCACCGCGCTGGTTCTCTGTCTGGAGGCATCCTGGACACTTCTACACCCAAGGCATGTGGGCCTGTATATGACAGCAGCCTCCTCAGGCTTCTGAGTTTCCCACTCAATTTCCATCCAAAATGCATGAAACCAAATTTAGCATCAACTGGATTCTGTAGATTAATGGATCCTGTAATAAATGCGTAGTTTAGTATAGTATCCACGCCTTGAGCCTGATCTGTTGTGTGTTTACTCTGCTGAGTAATGAGTGCTCTTGCATGCATAGCAGCTTGAGTCGCAGACGCATGTCGGAGGAGGATGACTGATGCATCTCTGCAGCAGCAAAGCTGAGAAGGGAGACGCTCTAGCTGTGGCCAAGCCAGCTGGCTTTCCATCCCTGGTTCCGACACCCAGAGCCCGGGGGGGGGAGGGGGTTGCTTACATGTTCATTCCACAATGCATTAAGATTCCCTCCATTCATATGCATCATTAGCTCATTCCAGGAAGTATACAAGCTGTCATTAGCCAGAACTTATTTAGTTACATTTCATTTAAGTGCGCCTGTACTTCTTGCATAAGCATATTAATATTCAGATTGGTTCATTTGTTGACAAAACTCAACATCTACTGTGCATAAGCATAATCTTCGCATGGATACATCTTGTAGCAAAAGCTCTTGTGCTTTGTATTGCGTGTGCTTTGAACCTGCGTGTATAGCTGTGTTTATGGCTACTTCTGTTCTTGTGATAAGCTTTTTAGCTCCTCTCTTCCCATGGTGGGGGCTACTTGGAAAGTGAAATGCTTTCTCAGCAGTTTCTTAAAGCGATAGGCTACTATATGTTCCTTTTAACAGTCACACTCAGGGGTGCACATTATCACATTTTGGGGGCCCTTGCCCCCCATTTCAAGCTACAGTTGCAGGGGGTGGGGTTTCCCCCGCAACTGTCAGCTTGAAAAACCTGGGATGCTAGGTGATACAGCACAAATAATTGCCTCGTTAGCAACTCTATTTTTGCCCAGAGAGGTATAAATGCCATTGCCCTATCTGGATTGGAGCTGCTGTCCGGTCTGCTTGGGGATTTGGAGGGTGAGGCCAAGGTAATTAAACTCTTTCATCCTCTAGGAGCAAAATCTTTCCACCTCCCTGTATCCTGAGCCTTCTTAAAGCAACCCACGTGGCCACCAGAACACTGCTTGGACGGGGTGGTTGTGCCCCTATGGATTAGCACAATGTGGTGGGCGTCCCCTCCCATTCTCTTACACCTGATGACTCCTGAAACTTCCTCTTCTGCATAGAACAACCAGCTTCGGGTGTGGTTGTAGCATTGGGCCGTTGTCTCGTTGACCGTGTCCTAACCCACTCCAGGGCGGGGCCAGACTCAGGGGTTCCACTGGTGAAGTTATAACCTTAATCAGAGTTCTTAGCACAAGTCCGGGTGCCTTCAGATGTTCTTATGCATCTGCCACTAACTGAAGTAGCTCAGGCAGGGAATCCTTGGTGCAGCGGGGAGGTCGTTACACCAAAAGGAATCCTGTTCTGCCCTATTACCCAACTTCCAGAACATGCACTCAGAGAACTGGGTCTTCCCAATAGGATGCCTGGTGTAAGCTAATGACTTCCTAAAAAACACTGCAACCCCCCCCCCCCCATATGACCTGGGTTGCTGTGTGTAAGAGAAACCTGGTGGACAAGCAGCAGCAAGGACATGCCCATCTACTTCATCCAACCAAGTCTCTGTTACACATGCCAGGTCAAATCCTCCATCCATGATCAAGTCATGGATGGCAGTGATCTTATGAGTAATTGACCTGGCATTTCACATCAGCACCTTTAGGTCATGTGGGTCTCCCTTGCTGATTCCAGTATCCAATTGGTCAAGACCAGACCTGGAGGCAGAGATAGTCCTCAAACAGTGACTAAATAATGCTTCCTCGGTAATGACATGGTCTGGTCTTAGCGTAACTCCCCCTCCTGCCCATGATCACTGAGATCGGGTGTCCCAATACATTCCCCCCCCCCCTGTGGAACCTGCCCCAGCCATTCTGTTGGCTGGGTCCCACTGCCAGGCAGCCCTGACCCTGCCCTTTAAAAACAAAATAGAACCCACACAAAAAACCAATAAAACAACAGAAACGAAAAATTATAATAAAAAGTTACAGTGATACTAAAATTAAACAAATCCCTAACCCCAACTCAACATTTATCCCACCCCAAAACTAAAAAAGAGTAAAAGAATAATTTTAAAACATTTTTACAAAGAACCCTCTCTGTTGTTCAGAGGCCTGTCAGGTCCTGCCCTGGGCCAGGTGGAGAGAGGCAGGAACGGGGCCCTCAGAGAAGGCCAGATGTTGCCCTGTCCAGATGGGATATCTAAACCTATTGCATCCATTTTGAGGAGGATATGAACCTTTTAAATCCTTGAAGTAACTGGAAAATATAACACAACATGCTTCCAGGGCTTCACATGGTCAGGCAGCCCTTGGTGGCCCAACAATAGCAGTTGTCATCATTGCGACCTTGGCCAATTGTGGCATGGCACTACTGCTGCTTGCTACCACCACAGTTTCAAGTCACTTGCTCACCCTGTTTACACCAAAGTGGTGCTTGATATGGGAGCTGAGCTAATGCTTTGCTCCCCTGGCTGCTGGGCCACCACTTTAGACGGAAAGCCACTAGATTCACAGCAGATGGGTGCTGCGATGCGGATCACAGGCACTCTCTGTACCTCACTTCTTGCAGACACTGGTGCTATACTGCAGCAGAGAGTCAGAGCTGAGTCAATGACAGCTCTAGTTTCATTCAATAGCTGTCAAGAGTGACCTGGCAGTAATTTGCACCATTCGAAGTTGGAGTTAACCCTTTATCAGGAAAAACATGATCTGTGCAGACTTTGCTGAGTGTCAGCCCTAAGGAGAACAGCAGTAGGTCTTGTCCCATGGGCTTTTTTGTTTTTTAAAAACACAATTTTTAATTGGTTTTTATACGAACACAAATACAACGACCATTAAACACTTTGCACTTTGTTGTTGTTGTTTAGTCGTTTAGTCGTGTCCGACTCTTTGTGACCCCATGGACCAGAGCACGCCAGGCACTTCTGTCCTCCACTGGCTCCCGCAGTTTGATCAAACTCATGCTGGTAGCTTCAAGAATACCATCCAACCATCCTCTGTCGTCCCCTTCTCCTTGTGCCCTCCATCCTTCCCAACATCAGGGTCTTTTCCAGGGAGTCTTCTTTTCTCATGAGGTGGCCAAAGTATTGGAGCCTCAGCTTCACGATCTGTCCTTCCAGTGAGCACTCAGGGCTGATTTCCTTAAGAATGGAGAGGTTTGATCTTCTTGCAGTCATTGGGACTCTCAAGAGTCTCCTCCAGCACCATAATGCAAAAGCATCAATTCTTCTACGATCAGCCTTCTTTATGGTCCAGCTCTCACTTCCATACATCACTACTGGGAAAACCATAGCTTTTACTATACGGACCTTTGTTGGCAAGGTGATGTCTCTACTTTTTAAGATGCTGTTTAGGCTTGTCATTGTTTTTCTCCCAAGAAGCAGGCGTCTTTTAATTTCATGACTGCTGTCACCATCTTCAGTGATCATGGAGCCCAAGAAAGTAAAATCTCTTACTGCCCCCATTTCTTCCCCTTCTATTTGCCAGGAGGTGATGGGACCAGTGGCCATGATCTTCGTTTTTTTGATGTTGAGCTTCAGACCATATTTTGCGCTCTCCTCTTTCACCCTCAATAAAAGGTTCTTTAATTCCTCCTCACTTTCTGCCATCAAGGTTGTGTCATCTGCATATCTGAGGTTGTTGATATTTCTTCCTGAAATCTTAATTCCGGCTTCGGATTCATCCAGCCCAGCCTTTCGCATGATGAATTCTGCATATAAGTTAAATAAGCAGGGAGACAATATACAGCCTTGTCGTACTCCTTTCCCAATTTTGAACCAATCAGTTGTTCCATATCCAGTTCTAACTGTAGCTTCTTGTCCCACATGGAGATTTCTCAGGAGACAGATGAGGTGATCAGGCACTCCCATTTCTTTAAGAACTTGCCCTAGTTTGCTGTGGTCGACACAGTCAAAGGCTTTTGCATAGTCAATGAAGCAGAAGTAGATGTCTTTCTGGAACTCTCTAGCTTTCTCCATAATCCAGCGCATGTTTGCAATTTGGTCTCTGGTTCCTCTGCCTCTTCTAAATCCAGCTTGCACTTCTGGGAGTTCTTGGTCCACATACTGCTTGAGCCTTCCTTGTAGAATTTTAAGCATAACCTTGCTAGCGTGTGAAATGAGTGAAATTGTGCACTTTGCACAATTTGCACTTACCTGAAACTTTGCTCTTACGTTGTTCAAATCCCCACAACTTCCCCCCTAGCAATTGGATACTGCCCCTGCATGCCACCAATATGATGGGAAATATTACATTACATTATTATATCACATTTATATCGCACCTTATAACCATGGCATATGTCAGAGATGTTCCCTTTCTGACAGACGGAATGGAATCCGAAGGTGAGGGGGGAGAGCCAGAGGTGACAGACAAAAAAGAACCCAAATTGGAGTGGGAAGAGCCAGAGAGAAGTAGGAATCTGACTCCTTTGCACAGTGAAAGTGAGATAAACTTATCTCGCTCAGGAATACAGGCTAGCGATAGAGTCTCTCAAAAACCACAGATTGAATTGTTTAGCCAAAAAGTGAATGACAGGAAAAAGGAGGTGGAAGAGGCGGGGAGTACCTTGCTTCCACTGAAAAAAGAGGCTCGATCTGGCTCCAAACTGACTCCAAAAGTGATGAATGAGCTATGACGCTCAGACTGCTGAGCCCATTAATTGCTGAATAAATCTGAAGTAATAAAACTGTCAGAGACTGTGTCTTGTGTGGGAGAGCCTACCAACTTGACAGCATACAATGGTTCCCTTTCCCTTTCAAAAATCTTCCTCACCCTGTGAGGTTGGTTAGGCTATGACTGTCCCAAGGTCAATGAATGTTTATTGTTACAGCAAAACAGCCAGCATAAGGTCCGTATAGTTAAAGATATAGTTTTCCCAGTAGTGAGATGTATGGAAATGAGAGCTGGACCATAAAGAAGGCTGATCGTAGAAGAATTGATGCTTTCGAATTATGGTGCTGGAGGAGACTCTTGAGAGCCCCAATGACTGCAAGAAGATCAAACCTATCCATTCTTAAGGAAATCAGCCCTGAGTGCTCGCTGGAAGGACAGATCGTGAAGCTGAGGCTCCAATACTTTGGCCACCTCATGAGAAGAGAAGACTCCCTGGAAAAGACCCTGATGTTGGGAAAGACTGAGGGCACAAGGAGAAGGGGACGGCAGAGGACGAAATGGTTGGGTAGTGTTCTCGAAGCTACCAGCATTAGTTTGACCAAACTGCGGGAGGCAGTGGAAGACAGGAGTGCCTGGCGTGCTCTGGTCCATGGAGTCACAAAGAGTCAGACATAAATGACTAAACAACAAAAACAACAAAACAGCCAGCATACTAAAACCAAAATTTATGCATAATTATTTACATAAACAATCAATATGGGATTTAACAATCAATATTACTAATTCAGTGGACTTGAAATACACGTCCAAGGGAATAAAAACACAATTAAAAGTTTAAATGAACAAGAAAATTTATTATGAGCTCTAACGATTTATGACGGTTTGTACAGCTGTACAATCTTTTGCTTTCTTTGACTAATGGCTATTGCACAAAATCTAGCTACATTTCTAGTAACATATGAATTCCAAAAAGACAAGAGGTAATTTAAATAGTAAGGTAAAGGTAAAGGGACCCCTGACCATTAGGTCCAGTCGTGGCCGACTCTGGGGTTATGGTGCTCATCTCGCTTTATTGGCCAAGGGAGCCAGTGTAGAGCTTCTGGGTCATGTGGCCAGCATGACTAAGCCACTTCTGGCGAACCAGAGCAGCGCACGGAAACGCCATTTACCTTCCCGCTGGAGCGGTACCTATTTATCTACTTGCACTTTGACGTGCTTTTGAACTGCTAGGTTGGCAGGAGCAGGAACCAAGCAATGGGAGCTCACCCTGTCGCGGGGATTTGAACCGCTGACCTTCTGATCGACAAGTCCTAGGCTCTGTGGTTTAACCCACAGTGCCACCCGTGTATTCATCCATAAAAGCAGAGTTATGAGAGGGGCTCTGAGCTCTGAATAAAATCTACAGAACATGGCCCCCTGTTTCAATTTGACTGCTCTTAATTGTCCCAAGGTCACCGAGTGAGTTTCTTGGCTATGCCACTTTTTCTCAAATTGACAGGGGGGTGGGGAGCATATCTTAAGTCAACTCTCAAGTAAAAAGGTGAAGGGTTTTGATGAGCTGAGTTCCTTCTAAATATGTATAACAGCATCCAGGTTTACCTATACAGAAAGTAGTCTATTGAAGGAGGCTAAACCAGCCAATAGACTGTCAAAAATAATATATGTATAGAAACTTTTAAAACAATAGATGCTTATGAACTCTTGAGCGTTGAGTAAATGTGCTTAATGCCATGACCTTTACTTTCTGTTCCTTGAATAGTATGGCTTCTTTAAGAATAACATGTAATGAATAGAGTAATTAATTATTTTTTGGGGGGGGGAACGGATGGATGAACTTCAGCTTGATGAATATTTTCTGTCATCATATGCCAAGTGGTTACGCATCAGTATATCATGAATTCTAATAAATAGGTGGGCAGTCAGTCTTCCAGAAGACACAGAAGTATCACCAGAGCATTCTGACTCTGAAGTCCACTCTTGCTGTTTGACGTGAGATTCAAGTTGAGCTTTTACAATGCCTTTGCGTTGGCTTCTCATGCTTGTCCTTTCTGTGTTGCTTCTCTTTTCTGGAGGTAAGATATGCACTGGAATTCAAATAAAGGTAAAGGTAAAGGGGCCCCTGACCATTAGGTCCAGTCGTGACCGACTCTGGGGTTGCGACGCTCATCTCGCTTCATTGGCTGAGGGAGCCGGCGTACAGCTTCCGGGTCATGTGGCCAGCATGACTAAGCCGCTTCTGGCGAACCAGAGCAGCACACGGAAACGCTGTTTACCTTTCCGCCAGAGCGTTACCTATTTATCTACTTGCACTGGCGTGCTTTCGAACTGCTAGGTGGGCAGGAGCTGGGACTGAACAACGGGAGCTCACCCCGTCAGGGGATTCAATTCGCTGACCTTCTGATCGGCAAGTCCTAGGCTCTGTGGTTTAACCCACAGCACCACCTGTGTCCCTAAATTAAATATACTTAGGAGAAAATAGATGTGAGGGACATCTTCATTGTTCCGATGTCGAAAGACAAAGTTGCAAGGAATACCTGCTCGCAATATTCCCCACTCTGATGCAGAAACATATAGGCTCTGTGGTTTAACCCATATATTCAGACATAAATGACAGAACAATGAAATGGGGTTGGAAGGCATCTACTACCAGCATGGCTAGCTTGTGTTCTGTGGCTTTGTCTCCTTGCAGCCTGACATATTCTTAACGGAAAGGTTAGGAGTGATGGTTAAGGTGATGAGGATGGAGGCGAGGCTGTGTTTGCTTCCTTCCCACCAATGCCACCTGTTTGGAATTGGCCCCAGGTGTACTACACCTGTAAGAATAGGTGACCCCATTTCAACAGGCATCATTTTTTAAAATTTGGTAGAATGTCCTTTTAAAAACTGCAAATGGAAAGCAGTACATCTTCACTCTTGAGAAATATCTCCTCAAAGATGATACACATCAGTGCATCATATCCAGGCAGCTTATGAATCTTGCTTATGAATTATGCAAATTTATCAAAATACAATCAATTAATTATTACTCAAAAAAACCCCACTTTTTAAAAAATTGAGTGACATCTCTAATTAAAATAACTATGTAAAATATGGAAAGCAATTTACTGCATAAAATCTCTCTATGTTATCTCACTCTTTATCTTTCTCTCTTTCATCAGTACATTTTCTCTCTCCCTTCTCTCTGTTTCTCCCTTTCTTTCTGCCACCCTCTTTTTGATTTCCTTCTGTCACTCCTCCCTCTGGGCTAGATACACAGAATGAACTGGAATAATGTAGCTTTTTAATGTGTTCATATGATTAGGTATTGTTGAACTGAGGGGGGAGGGGGAGAAATAATTATTCAACTGAGCTCCAGAGTTGTTTGATCAGCCTGTCCTCCAAGTCAGAATCTTATCCTCATTCATCTGCCTAAATTTGTTGTCATTTCCCTTTCTTCCAGGAGAATCTAAAGGAACTGGTTGTAACACAATCGGAGGTAGCTGCATTCCTAAAAAAAACTGTCAGAAGATACATACTGATTCTGACTGCGGCAAGCGTGAGGTGTGCTGCCAGCTATAATGAGATTCAACTCCACGTTATTGCATGGTATATCTTAGCCTCAGTTTCTTGAAAAAAAGAGATGGATCTTCCATGGGAAAGCGAAGAGAGCTAAGTTGTGCTCATGTTAACACAGCGCTGTATTCCACTTAATAAATGTATGCCAGAAATACGAATTCGAAACTCATTTGCAGGTCACAAGGCACTGCCTATGGCCAGGCTTTTTTTAACCTCTGCAAGGCAATGATAGTGATATACTGCAGGAGACAGTCCCGGCTGAGTCAGTGACCCCTCTGATTTCATTCACTGGCCTAAAACACAGAAAGAAAAGACGAGCCAGGAAGAATTATACCTGACATTTCTTTTCATAATATTTTTTCTCGGAGTCTGGGACCCTTCTGGCTGTTAGTCTGGTACAACAGCAGTGGTAATTGGTAGCCCCTGGATCTGGTGGGATAGGGTATGGGCCAAGGTGGAGCCAGGTTGTTCTGGTTTTCTCCCAATTCTCCTCTTTTGCAAAGCTCTAGCCACTAAAGCATGGCAGTTCTGTAAGTAAAGGTAAAGGTAAAGGGACCCCTGACCATTAGGTCCAGTCGTGACCGACTCTGGGGTTGCGGTGCTCATCTCGCTTTATTGGCCGAGGGAGCCGGCGTTTGTCCACAGACAGCTTCCGGGTCATGTGGCCAGCATGTCTAAGCTGCTTCTGGTGAACCAGAGCAGCACACAGAAACACCATTTACCTTCCCACCAGAGCGGTACCTATTTATCTACTTGCACTTTGACGTGCTTTCGAACTGTTAGGTTGGGAGGAGCCAGGGACTGGGGATTCGAACTGCCAACCTTCTGATCGGCAAGTCCTAGGCTCTGTGGTTTAAGCCACAGCACCACCTGCGTCCCAGTTCTGTAACTAAAAAAAAAAAAGGTAAAGGGACACCTGACCAAATAGAGAAAGTATAACCTAGTTTTAGAATGGGTCACTGCCATTGCAATTTTTAGTGTGGATTACAATTACCATACAATACTAAGAAGTAACCCCACTAGATTCCATGAGGATGGCTTCTGTATAGGACTGGTTAGTCTTCAAGGTATCTCACAGAACTTTTAACAAGCTTAAAATTCCTTACAGAAATAACTTGGGGCGAGAGCAGGGAAGAGGAAATTGGCAGGCAAACCCCAGGGAGAGCTCAGTGATGAGAAGAGACCCAACACGGCTATACTAGGATCCTCAATCTGAAGAAAAGGGGAGGTTTTCGTGCTCAGAGAGCACCCACAAGCTCTCAACCAGGAGAGATTTCATAATGAGAAGACACTGTCTTAAGTTGACTCACAACAGTAGATGGAATAACAGAGCAACAGATTTTTATATTTATTTATTTATTTGTTTGCTTGCTTTATTTCATACCTCCACCCATAACACTAAGGTCCCAGGATGAATTACAACAATCAGGCTTCTGAGCTTTACTCGATTTTCATCCAAAAGGCACAATACCAGATTTACCATTAACTGGATCCTGTTGATTTCTTCAGGTTAATGTACTGTTCAGCATTTCCTTGCTTTGGTACACTGTGTCTACTTGTGGGGTAGCATCCATGGAGCATAACAAACCAAAGCAGGAAATATTTTTAATAGTATGAATGACCTTTTAAAACAGGGGTTAGCAAGCTTTTTCAGCAGAGGGCCGGTCCCCGGTCCCTCAGATCTTGTGGGGGGGGCCGGACAGTATTTTGAAAAAAAACATGAATGAATTCCTATGCCCCACAAATAACCCAGAGATGTATTTTAAATAAAAGAACACATTCTACTCATGTAAAAAAACACCAGGCAGGCCCCACAAATAAGCCAGAGATGCATTTTAAATAAAAGGACATATTCTACTCATGTAAAAACATGCTGATTCCCGGACCATCAGCTGGCTGCGTTTAAAAGGCGATTGGGCCGGATCCGGCCCCCAGGCCTTAGTTTGCCTACCCACTACTGGGAAAACCATGGCTTTAACTATACGGACCTTTGTTGGCAAGGTGATGTCTCTGCTTTTTAAGATGCTGTCTAGGTTTGTCATTGCTTTTCTCCCAAGAAGCAGGCGTCTTTTAGTTTCGTGACTGCTGTCACCATCTGCAGTGATCATGGAGCCCAAGAAAGTAAAATCTCTCACTGCCTCCATTTCTTCCCCTTCTATTTGCCAGGAGGTGATGGGACCAGTGGCCATGATCTTCGCTTTTTTGATGTTGAGCTTCAGACCATATTTTGTGCTCTCCTCTTTCACCCTCAATAAAAGGTTCTTTAATTCCTCGTCACTTTCTGCCATCAAGGTTGTGTCATCTGCATATCTGAGGTTGTTGATATTTCTTCCGGCGATCTTAATTCCGGCTTCGGATTCATCCAGCCCAGCCTTTCGCATGATGAATTCTGCATATAAGTTAAATAAGCAGGGAGACAATATACAGCCTTGTCGTACTCCTTTCCCAATTTTGAACCAATCAGTTGTTCCATATCCAGTTCTAACTGTAGCTTCTTGTCCCACATAGAGATTTCTCAGGAGACAGATGAGGTGATCAGGCACTCACATTTCTTTAAGAACTTGCCCTAGTTTGCTGTGGTCGACACAGTCAAAGGCTTTTGCATAGTCAATGAAGCAGAAGTAGATGTCTTTCTGGAACTCTCTAGCTTTCTCCATAATCCAGCGCACGTTTGCAATTTGGTCTCTGGTTCCTCTGCCCCTTCGAAATCCGGCTTGCACTTCTGGGAGTTTTAAGTCCACATACTGCTCAAGCCTGCCTTGTAGTATTTTAAGCATAACCTTGCTAGCGTGTGAAATGAGTGCAATTGTGGGGTAGTTGGCGCATTCTTTGGCACTGCCCTTCTTTGGGATTGGGATGTAGACTGATCTTCTCCAATCCTCTGGCCACTGCTGAGTTTTCTAAATTTGCTGGCATATTGAGTGTAGCACCTTAACAGCATTATCGTTTAAAATTTTAAATAGTTCAGTTGGAATATCATCACTTCCACAGGCCTTGTTATTTGCAGTGCTTTCTAAGGCCCATTTGACTTCATTCTCCAGGATGTCTGGCTCAACGTCAGCAACCACACTACCTGGGGTGTATGAGACATCCATATCTTTCTGGTATAATTCCTCTGTGTATTCTTGCCTGCTCTTCTTGATGTCTTCTGCTTCTGTTAGGTCCTTTTGTCTTTTATTATGGTAGTCTTTGTACGAAATGTTCCTTTCATATCTCCAATTTTCTTGAACAGATCTCTGGTTTTTCCCATTCTATTGTTTTCCTCTATTTCTTTGCATTGCTCGTTTAAGAAGGCCTTCTTGTCTCTCCTTGCTATTTTTTGGAAATCTGCATTCAATTTCCTGTATCTTTCACTATCTCCCTCCATTTTGCTTGCCTTCTCTCCCCCGCTATTTGTAAGGCCTCGTTGGACAGCCACTTTGCTTTCTTGCATTTCCTTTTCATTGGGATGGTTTTAGTTGCAGCTTCCTGTATAATGTTACGAGCCTCCATCCATAGTTCTTCAGGCACTCTGTCTACCAAATCTAAATCCTTAAACCTGTTCCTCACTTCCACTGTGTATTCATAAGGGATTTGACTTAGATTGTATCTTACCAGCCCAGTGGTTTTTCCTACTTTCTTCAGTTTAAGCTTGAATTTTGCTATAAGAAGCTGATGATCTGAGCCACAGTCAGCTCCAGGTCTTGTTTTTGCTGACTGTATTGAGCTTCTCCATCTTTGGCTGCAGAGAATATAATCAATCTGATTTCGATGCTGCCCATCTGGTGATGTCCATGTGTAGAGTCGTCTCTTGTGTTGTTGGAAAAGCGTGTTTGTGATGACCAGCTTGTTCTCTTGGCAGAACTCTATTAGCCTTTGCCCTGCTTCATTTTGAACTCCAAGACCAAACTTGCCAGTTGTTCCTTTTATCTCTTGACTCCCTACTTTAGCATTCCAATCCCCTATAATGAGAAGAACATCCTTCTTTGGTGTCATTTATATAAGGTGTTGTAGGCTAGTCTTCAAGGTATATCACAGAACTTTTAACAAGCTTAGAATTCCTTACAGAAATAACTTGGGGCAAGAGCCGGGAGGAGGAAATTGGCAGGCAATCCCCAGGGAGAGCTCAATGATGAGAAGAGACCCAACATGGCTATACTAGAATCCAGGGACACCTCAATAGCTATCTGAAGAAAAGGGGAGGTTTTGGTGCTCAAAGAGTACCCACAAGCTCTCAACCAGGAGAGATTTCATAATGAGAAGTCACTGCCTTAAGTTGACTCACAAGTGTAGATGGAATAACACAGCAACAGATTATTATATGTGTTTGCTTGCTTTATTTCATACCTCCACCCTCAACACTAAGGTCCACGGGTGAATTACAACAATTTAAAATATTGATGGGCCTTGGTTGCCCAGAATGGCAGGCAGGAGTCTTTCCAATATCTTCCTGGAGGCACTGGCGGAGGAAGAGGGGTGTGGGGGGAGCGCACCGTCCCCGGCAGCACGATCCCGGTGGAGTGCCATTGAGGCTGCCCCCCCCACCCGTGCTGGGCGCCATGCCCCTGCAGACAGCATGCCACATCCCCAGGATGTGTGCAGGTGGTGTGTCATGCCCCCGGGATATGCGCTAGCCCCGTCTCCGCCTGCTCTCTGCCCCCCAGTGCTGGAGCATGAAGAAGAGAAGAAGAAGAGTTTGGATTTGATATCCCGCTTCATCACTACCTGAAGGAGTCTCAAAGCGGCTAACAATCTCCTTTCCCTTCCTCCCCCACAACAAACACTCTGTGAGGTGAGTGGGGCTGAGAGACTTCAAAGAAGTGTGACTAGCCCAAGGTCACCCAGCAGCTGAAGGTGGAGGAGCGGGGAATCGAACCCGGTTCACCAGATTACGAGTCCACCGCTCTTAACCAGTACACCACACTGGTTCTCTGTCTGGAGGTATCCTGGACACTTCTACACCCAAGGCATGTGGGCCTGTATATGACAGCAGCCTCCTCAGGCTTCTGAGCTTCCCACTCAATTTCCATCCAAAAGGCATGAAACCAAATTTACCATCAACCGGATCCTGTAGATTTCATCAGGTTAATGTGCTGTTCAGCATTTCCTTGCTTTGGTACACTGTGTCTCCTTGTGGGGTAGCAGCCATGGAGCATAACAAACCAAAGCAGGAAATATTTTTTACAGCATGAATGACCTTTTAAAACAGAGGTTAGCAAGCCTTTTTCAGCAGGGGGTCGGTCCAGACCTTGTGGGGGGCTGGGCTGTATTTTGAAGAAAAAATATATGAACGCATTCCTATGCCCCACAAATAACCCAGAGATGCATTTTAAATAAAAGCACACATTCTACTCATGTAAAAATGCCAGACAGGCCTCACAAATAACCCAGAGATGCATTTTAAATAAAAGGACACATTCTATTCATGCAGAAAAACCAGGCAGGCCCCACAAATAACCCAGAGATGCATTTTAAATAAAATGACACATTCTACTCATGTAAAAACACGCTGATTCCCGGACCATCCGCTGGCCGCGTTTAAAAGTTGATTGGGCCGGATACGGTCCCCAGGCCTTAGTTTGCCTACCCGTGTTTTAAAACAACCAATGTTATTGAACCCTTTAATGATTATTAAACCTTGTGCCTAATATCATGAGGTTTACTTTATGTTCTTAGAACGTAATAGCTTCCCGAATAATAAAGTGCAATGTACAGTGTAATTAACTTATTCTCTGCTATCGCATGCATCGCATCAGAATCATTCATGCACAAGGTTTACAGGTCAATGTCTCAGAAACTACTATAAATAGTGGACCTTCAGCTTTCCAGAAGACACAGAGCATTCTGCCTCTATAGTCTGCTCTTGCCGTTCAAGCTTCAACAATGCCTTTGCGCTGGCTTCTCATGCTTGCCATTTCTATGATGCTTTTCTTTTCTGGAGGTAAGACATATACCCTGAAATAGAAAAACAACAACATTCTGACGTAAATGACAGAAGAATAAAATGAGGTTAGAAGGCGTCTGCTACCAATGTGGCCAGCTTGTGCACTGTGGCTTTGTCCCCTTGCACCTAAGAAAGTTTAAATGGAAAGGTTATGGGGGGGGGGTGAGGGTGGAGACGCTGTATGCCATCTCTTTGGAATTGAGCCAAGACTCCGATTCAGAGTCTTCCAGCAGCTGCCTTGGAGTTACTTCTGGCACTGGTGAAAGAATTGTGGAAGAGGGAAGGTTTCTCATCATGTGTGACATGGAAGGCAGTCTGAAGGCAGTCCTGTTCAGGGAAGTTTTTAATGTTTGATGTTTTATTGTATTTTTAATATTTTGTTGGAAGCCTCCCCGAGTGGCTGGGGAAACCCAGCCAGATGGGTGGGGTATAAATAAGTTGTTGTTGTTGTTGTTGTTGTTGTTGTTGTTGTTAGCCCACAACTTGCCGCCTTTCCACAGTTAAAACAATGCTCAAGGAGGCTTACAAAGTTAATATCAGTAATATACTACTACTACTACTACTACTACTACTACTACTACTACTACTAATATATTTTTTGTACCCCGCCCATCTGGCTGGGTTTCCCCAACCACTCTGTGTGGCTTCCAACAAAGATTAAAAATACATTAAAATGTCACACATTTAAAACATCTGCCTTCAGATGTCTTCTAAATGTCAAGTAATGTCAGATGTCGTCTGGTAGTTGTTCTGTTTGACATCTGGTGGGAGGGTGTTCCACAGGGCGGGTGCCACTACAAAGAAGGCCCTCTGCCTGGTTCCCTGTAGCTTTGCTTCTCGCAGTAAGGGAACCGCCAGAAGGCCCTTGGAGCTGGACCTCAGTGTCCGGGTAGAACGATGGGGGTGGAGACGCTCCTTCAGGTATACTGGTCTGAGGCCGTTTAGTTAGTATCATTTAATATCAGTAACAACAGCAAAAACTCCCAACGAAACTTTTCCCCAAATGCACCACTCCTTGCTGGGCAGCAGCCGCAGCAGCGGTCCTTATGAGACCTGTCAGGACTGGGTCCTCAGGCTTCGAGCAGGGGAGTCCTCCTGGGTCCCTCTCTCCTCGCCCCTTCACCTGCCAACTCTTGCCAGCCCCTGACATCATATTATTATTATTAAGAGCCAGTGTGGTGTAGTGGTTAAGAGCGGTAGTCATGTAATCTGGGGAACCGGGTTCGCGTCTCCGCTCCTCCACATGCAGCTGCTGGGTGACCTTGGGCCAGTCACACTTCTTTGAAGTCTCTCAGCCCCACTCACCTCACAGAGTGTGTGTTGTGGGGGAGGAAGGGAAAGGAGAATGTTAGCCACTTTGAGACTCCTTAAAGGGAGTGAAAGGCGGGATATCAAATCCAAACTCTTCTTCTTCTTCTTCTATTATATTTATACCCCTTCTTTTTCATTGGCAGGGTTTCCAGGTAACACACCGAACAAAGGGAAAAAAGGTAATACAAATAAGAACAGTTAACTATGATTCTCATCATCCCTAACCACTGGATATGCTGGTTGAGGCTGACAGCAACATTTGGACCCAGGACCCAGATTCTCTAGCCCTAAACTAGACCAATCAGTTCAATGGTTTTAATCAATTAAAGATAGATGACTGCACTTCCACAGGCAGCATTTTTAAAATATATATATAATTTAGTATAACATCCTTTAAAAAACTGTAGGTGGGATGAATCCCATTTTCACCCTTGTGGGATGTCTCTACAGAAATGCTACACATCAGTGCATCATGTACAGGCAGCTTGTGCTTCTGGCTTTTGAACTATTGTTCCACGCTTATGAAGGTTTCTCAAAATATAATCAATCAATTCATTCTCTAAAAGTCATACAGTGAATTTGTTTTAATTGGGTGACACCCGTAACGCTGTGGGTTAAACCACAGAGCCTAGGACTTGCTGATCAGAAGGTCAGCGGTTCGAATCCCCGCGACGGGGTGAGCTCCCGTTGCTCAGTCCCTGCTCCTGCCAACCTAGCAGTTTGAAAGCACCTCAAAGTGCAAGTAGATAAATAGGTACCGCTCCAGTGGGAATGTAAACAGCGTTTCCGTGTGCTGCTCTGGTTCGCCAGAAGCGGCTTAGTCCTGCTGGCCACATGACCCAGAAGCTGTATGCCGGCTCCCTTGGCCAATAAAGCGAGATGAACGCCGCACCCCCGGAGTTGGTCACGACTGGACCTAATGGTCAGGGGTCCCTTTACCTTTACCTAATTCACAGTGATAAATCTACACTGCCTCATTCTTTTCTTTGGTTCTCTTCGAGCACCACCTATTCCTTCTCTCTTTCATTCCCCCTTCCCTTATTCTTCCATGGCTCTGCTCTATCTCATTCAGTCACCCATTTTTCCTTGGTCTGTTCCTCCTCTTTCTGCCACCCCCTTTCCCTTCTCTCAGTTCCTTCTGTCACTCCCCCCTCTGTGCTGGACAGTTAGGCAGTGTGAGCTGTCATGAAGAAGATTTCACAATCTGCAGCTGCAAATCTTGAGGGTGGTCCAGCAACACTTCCTTGCGTGGATGCTAGCTCCCTTGCGTGGCAGAGTAACGACTGCGCACCTTAAGCATTGAAGGTTCAAATTGCACACAGGTGATGGCAGTCAAACACTCATGGAAGCAGTAAAGCTCAGTCAAGCACTGCTTCCTAGAAAGGCAATAACCATCTTGTTGGTTATAGTTAAGACTATTTACAACTTTACTACCGCACTGATAGTAAGGCACACTTCAGTCCTAAATGCTGCTTGCGCACAGCTCAGCAGTCTCTCCCCTGTGGGAATCACACATGTCCATAGATAAGTGCCTGTGGCGATCACACAGGGTCTCCGGACGTTTAACAGTCTATTGATCCCTGTGCCACCACTGTGCTTGCTTCCCCGCTGCCACCAACCCGTTACTCTTGGGTAAAACACTGAGTCCAGACCGTTGTTAAAACTGAACCAAATAAACAAGTTTATTTTATAAGCATTAACAAATTTATGGTTTCTCGGATAATATTCCTGTCAGTTTCTTAACTTTAGTTTCTTTACCGGCCTATACCTTCCTAATACCGTCTGACTGATTATTTCAACTGTTTGACTGACTCCTCTTAATAGATTCTCTCAATCTCTCACATTAGACTAGCCCAACCCACAGACTTATCCTCTCTGTCTCTTCTCTAACTCCAGACTGACTTCTCAACCACCCTAACTCTAACTCTAACTCCCCTTGGATTCCCATTAGTTAGTCATTTTACAATTAGTTAACCCTTTCCTTATGAACCCAGTATGATGTCACACACCTAGCAGGGCATACACCACAGTGCCCCATAGCTATTTATAGCTGCTGTAGACTAAACAATCTTGCACCTGAATGCTTGGAGAATCTTCAAGAATCTTCTCACAGTTCCTGGAAACAAATGGTCCTTTCTCACTTGCTCTAACATGTCCTAAGGTAGCTTCTTAACCTGGGGTTTTTTATTGTATGGAATTTTTGGAGTCGAAGGGAAAGAATTATAACCTGAGGTTCAGCCATGTTTGTGACATTGTTGATCAGCCTGTCAGTCAAATAAGAATTTTACCCTTTTTATTCATCTCTTCTAAATGTGTGGTCATTTCCCCCCTTTACAGAAACTGCTAAAGGAACAGGTTGTAAGATAATCGGAGGTGAATGCATGCCTAAGAAAAAGTGCAAGGAAATATACCATAAGTCTGACTGTGGCAAGCATGAAGTGTGCTGCAAGGTAAAATGAGGTTCAGCTCCATGTCAGCGCATATTTCATAATGCCAACTTCCTGAAAAAAGTGATGGTTCTTCAGCTGGGGAAGCCAAGAAAGCTACTCTGTTATCGTGTCAACGCAGATAAAACACTTTATTCCACTCATTAAAATGTATGTCAAAAAATACAGATTTGAAACTTATTTGCAGATCACAGGCACTCTCTGTGACCAAGCTCCTGTCTCTCTGCCAAGCAACAACTGAGTCAATGGCAACATTTATTTCATTCATTGGGTGGGAACACAGAAAGACATGAAGAGCCAGGCTGACTTGTCTCAGAGGCAGGGACGTCTTACCCATAGAGGCTAGTGGTGCAGGGCAGCAGGGTGCCAAGTTCTAGAGGGCACCTCCTGGCATCAGCTCTCCGCCCTTGACCTTGCCCTCGCCCAGCATGACGCGCTGAAGCAGCACTGCGCCCGGAGACTCTGCCTGCCGTAGCCATCATGGCACGAAGCAGCCAGATGAGCTGGGAGCCATCGCATCCAGCCTCCACCCAGTGGCGTAGCGTGGGGGGTGCCAGGGGTGCCGGCTGCACCGGGCGCAACATCTGGGGGGGCGCGCTCGCTGCCTCCGGAGTCGCCGAAGAGCCTCGGGCGCAGGCTGTAGCGGAGCCGCATGTCTCGCGGAACCGACAAGCTGTGCGCGCGTCCGGGCTGAAGGCGCCCGGCAGGCAGCGGCTCTCAGCGCTCGCCGCGGAGGATGCGCCAGGCAGCCCCTCCTCACAGCCCCGCCTCCGCCGGTGCTGCTGCAGCTGCTGGGCCGTTGCATTTTCTTCGCCTCTCTGCCCCCCTCCTCCTCCGGGCAAGCGGCGTCGTTTGGGCGGCAGCGCCAGCGGCAACTGGCAGGTTAGGGGTTAGGGGGGGCGCAAATTACTTGCCTTGCCCTGGGTTAGGGGGCGCAAATTACTTGCGTTGCCCCGGGTGCTGAGAACTCACGCTACGCCTCTGCCTCCACCTCTTCCCCACTGGAGGAGCTGCCCTCTAGCCGCTGCCCGCCTCCTCCAGCCCCGCAAATCTGGGCACGTCGCCGGCAGTGCCGTCCTCCCTAAAAAAGGTCGGCAACTCTGGGAAAAGGGGGTGGGCAGAGGGATCTTTGCACCACGGCACCGGATATGCTTAAGATGGCCCTGCTCAGAGAGATACCTGCACATTTCTTTTTGTAACATTTTTTCCTTGGAGGGCTAGAGACTGGTTCTTCTAAAAATGAAAGCTCAGAGTCTGGGGACCCTGATGGCTTTAAGCCTGGTACAATGGCAGTGGTAGCTGGTAGCCTCTGACCTGTAGGGCAGTATGTGTCCAAGGGGGTCATGTCAGTGGGACTCCCCTTAGGCAGGGAAAAGGCGGGGAAAAGAGAGCCAGTGTGGTGTAGTGGTTAAGAGTGGTAGATTCGTAATCTGGAGAACTGGGTTCACGTCCCCGCTCCTCCACATGCAGCTGCTGGGTGACCTTGGGCTACTCACACTTCTCTGAAGTCTCTCAGCCTCACTCACGTCACAGAGTGTTTGTTGTGGGGGAGGAAGGAGATTGTTCACTGCTTTGAAACTCCTTAGGGTAGTGATAAAGCGGGATATCAAATCCAAACTCTTCTACTCTTCTTCTTAGGCAAGGGTAGATTGTTCTAGCTTTCTTCTGATCCTCATAGCTTGCAAAGCTATGGACACTAAAACATTGCTCTTTTATAAGTAATTAGTGCCTACCTAAGCCAAAAAAGCCATGTGGAAAAAGATGACCCCTTTTGACTTATTCACTTCTGTGCCCTCTTTCCAGAATGTGGAACGATATTTAACAGAGTAGGGTGTTGGAGACCAGAGTTAAAAGTAGCACTCATCTACGAATAGTTCCCTGGGTGATCTTGGGCTACTTACTGCCTGGCTATGTCTCAGACATAGAACACAAATGAAAGCTTTGCTGAAACCATCTTTTTAAAAGTAGCAATACAAGTAGATAACCAATAAGTCGGCTTATTTCATCGATGCAAACCTACTAGAAATGCCTTCCATATTGTGTCATTATTCATCACAAATAAGTTGCTCAGATTTTTAGTGATGTAACCTCCCAAGTATTTGAAATATTTGTTTACCAAAGGCATGCCCAAGTCTCTAGATAACATTATTTCAGTTGTGGTGGAGAAATTGTAAAACTTTTTTTTTAAAAAAAACATATTTATTGAGAAAATTTTTGAATATAATAAAAAATAAAAAATAAACATACAAAATAATAAGCAGTTAAAAACACACATTAATTTTCAATAACATAACTTCCATACCCTTATTTCCTCTGACCTCCTCATACTTCCCTTCTTTGTATTCCATTTCAGTTTGTTAGTTCAGCAAATCCTTACCATTAAACTTTTACCCATTTATAATCCTTTTTTCATATCTCCTAAAGCATTACAGCTGGAAACCGCTTAGTTTCTATCCAACATCTTTCTAACATTCATTAATTTTACAATATTTCTTTAAGTAGTCTTTAAATTTCTTCCAGTCTTCTTTCACCGACTCTTCTCCCTGGTCTCGGATTCTGCCAGTCATCTCAGCCAATTCCATGAAGTCAATCACCTTCATCTGCCATTCTTCCAGAGTGGGTAGATCTTGTGTCTTCCAATACTTAGCGATGAGTATTCTTGCTGCTGTTGTAGCATACATAAAAAAAGTTCTGTCCTTCTTTTGCACCAATTGGCCGACAATGCCCAGGAGAAAGGCCTCCGGTTTCTTCAGGAAGGTATATTTAAATACCTTTTTCAATTCATTATATATCATTTCCCAGAAAGCCTTAATCCTAGACCACATCCACCAAAGGTGAAAGAATGTACCTTCAGTTTCTTTACATTTCCAACATTTATTATCGGGCAAATGATAGATTTTTGCAAGCTTGACTCTAGATAACATTATTTGAGTTATGGTGGAGAAATTGTAAAACTTTAAATCATAGAATGGTAGAGTTGGAAGGGACAAAAAGAGTCATCTAGTCCAACCTCCTACAGTGCAGAAATCTTGACTAAAGCAACCATGACAGTGGCCATCCAACCTGTGCTTAAAGACCTCCAATGGCGAGAGTCCACAACTCTCGTGTCACATGGAAGAGGGAACAAACTTGTTTTCTCCTGCTCTGTAGGGTAGGACTCAAACAAATGGCTTCAAGTTACAAGAAAGGAGATTCCGACTAAACATCAGGAATAATTTCTGATGGTAAGAGCTGTTTGACAGTGAAATGGTCTCCCACTGGAGGTTGTGGACTCTCCTTCCTTGGAGGTTTTTAAGTACAGCTTGGATAGCCTCCTGTCATGGATGCTTTAGCTGAGATTCCTGCATTGCAGGGGGTTGGACGAGATGACCCTTGGGGTCCCTTCAAACTTGCAGTTCTAGCATTCTATTAGATCTTTAAAAATACAGTGGTGCCCCGCAAGACGAATGCCTCGCAAGACGAAAAACCCGCTAGACGAAAGGGTTTTCTGTTTTTCGATGCGCTTCGCAAGACGAATTTCCCTATGGGCTTGCTTCGCAAGACGAAAACGTCTTGCAAGTCTTGCGATTTTTTTCGCTCCCCCCCTTTTTCTAAGCCGCTAAGCCGCTAATAGCCTTTTAGCCACTAAGCTGCTAAGCCTTTAATAGCTGCTAAACCGCTAATAGCGCTAAGCCGCTAAGCCGCTAATAGGGTTGCTTCGCAAGACGAAAAAACCGCTAGACGAAGAGACTCGCGGAACGGATTATTTTCGTCTTGCGAGGCACCACTGTACATTTGAAAGGAGTATGGGCAGAACTTCATCCCTATGACCAAAGCTTTAGTTTTCCCCCGTTCCACCAATAATAATAATAATAATAATAATAATAATAATAATAATAATAATAATATAATTATTATTCCAGAAGTCCATTTGACTTCCGAAATGTTCAAAAACCAAGGTGCGGCTTCTGATTGGTGCAAGCGCCCTGGAAACAATAGCTAACAGCTGGATCGGATGTTCGGCTTCCGAAAAATATTTTAAAACCGGAACACTTACTTTCGGGTTTTCGGCGTTTGGGAAACAAGGTGCTTGAATACTAAGGTACCAATGTACTTTTCCTGCAGAAAAAGAAGCACTTGGTTAATTTTAGTCTGTATGAGAGGTGGAGGAGATAAATACACATCACTGTATTACTTCAGCCATATCACCCACAAAAAGGAAACAGCAATGGTTTCATGAGAAGAAATAGCCATTCTCATTTGTTGAGATTGTCAAACAACTGATATGTACCACGTGAATTACATGCTGCTTACATCTCACCTCCTCAACATTGCTTTTTGCTTCCTTGATACTGTTGCGTGGGAGTTCCCACCTCCCACCAGCAGAAATAAACCGGACAATATCATTTACATTAATGGGCTAAAATTGGCCACAACTTTATTGGTTACAGGTGATGAGTGGTATTGGCTTAGGCATTGGTCCTAATCAACTATCCGGCTTCAGTCTGTCTGTCTGAGAGGCCGGGAAGGGTTAACACCAGTAGGGGAAGCCCTGCTGATGCACATCAACTAGGCACTCCCCCGGGGTCACCGCTCGGGGGCGTGCCTTGGGCCCTGGCCTCCATAGGCTTCGGACGGGGCCACGCCCCCAGGAGTCCTTCACCAGACTACCCTTCACTATCTGGGGGAGGTGATGGCGCCCCCCCAGTCATCTACATAACAATACCCCGACCAATGCCTAACTGCCAAACTGTAGGAGTTGTGACGATTTGCTACGAGGTAGGCGAAAAACCAAATGGCTGATCGGCGGCAAAAGAGGACGCTCCTCTGCCGTGCTTGCCCTTAAATGGGGCAAGCCATACCCCCTGAGCCAGCCGATTGGCTGGCCAGGGAATGACGCGGCAGAGGATTCCCCTGGTTGCGCGGGGCTGGGAATCAGCCACTGTGTGAGTGTTGGGGGTGGGAAGCCCACAACACCACCTCCTCCTTAGGTCGGAAGTGGCTATGTATATACTTTGCCTATTGTGCCAGCCCTCCTGTGAAGCCCATAGAACATAAAGTGGTACTAGATGCCTTAGAACCCCATTTCGATTTTCTGTCATGTATGTCCAAAGGTGTTTCATTTCAGTGTGTGTCTTACCTGCAGAAAAGATAATTGGTACAGAAAAAGCAAGCATGAAAACCCAAAGTGCAAAGGCATTGTTGAAACTTGACTTGGATCTCATGTTGAACCACAAGAGCGGACTACTGAGGCAGAATGCTCTGATGGTCGTTCTATATCTTCTGGATAAAAGGATTTGTGATATACTGACTTGTAACCCTGTGTATGAATGAGCCAGATTCAGTTCATGAGAACCAGTGTGGTGTACTGGTTAAGAGCGGTGGACTCGTAATCTAGTGAACCGGGTTCGCGTCTCCACTCCTCCACATGCAGCTGCTGGGTGACCTTGGGCCAGTCACACTTCTCTGAAGTCTCTCAGCCTCACTCACCTCACAGAGTGTTTGTTGTGGGGGAAGAATGGAAAGGAGAATGTTACCCACTTTGAGACTCCTTCGGCATGATTTAGCGCTTCTGTGCATGTGCGAGCAATGAAACCCGCCAGTTTCCGGTACTTCCGGGTTTCCCGCAGTCCGCAACCTGAAAATGCATAACCCGAAGCGTTTGTAACCTGAGGTACCACTGTATGTCTTACTTGCAGAAAAGAGAAGCAGCACTCAAATGACAAGAATGAAAAGCCAGCACAAAGGCATTGTTGAAGCTTGACTCGGATCTCAAGTTGAACAGTAAGAGTGGACTACTGAGGCAGAATGTTCTTTTGATAGAATGCCCTCCTGTTTATTACTGTTCATGATATACTAAAACATAAAGTCTGTGCATAAATGTTCCAGATACGATGCATGTGATGATATAAACTGTTAATCAAGGAAACAAAAAGAAAGATAATTACCATATACGTGGCATGTTATTTTTCAGGAAGTCATAATGCTCAAGGAACGGAAAGTAAATTTCATGGCATTAAGCTTGATATCTCCTCAGAGTTGAAAGGTTTAATATCGCTTATTGTTTTAATGGTTTCTGTCTGAATATGAATTCTTGCTCTAGGTACTGTGGTCCACTGCAATACCTGAAGGAGGCACTGAATACCAAAGCAATCAGCAAGGGTGGAAATGGGGAGAAATATTGGATTACGGAGAATAAATAAAATGCTGTTAGGAGCTTTTGCAGGACATCTGATGACAAAGGAGAGTCTCATGATCATGAAATGGCTTTTGTGGAGGCTGAATGAAACAGCAATGTGGGACAGAATAGCTGTTAGGAGATCCAGGAGCCTGCACTACGTAGGAGCAACATGACAGCAGCTAGACTGGTGACTGGGAGTGGCTCCCGAGATCATAAAACATCAGTCCTGAAAGACCTACATTGGCTCTGAGTACATTTCCGAGCATAATTCAAAGTGTTGGTGCTGACCTTTAAAGTCCTAAATGGCCTCGGCCCAGTATATCTGAATGAGCATCTCCAGCCCCATCATTTAGTCTGGACACTGAGGTCCAGCGCCGAGGGCCTTCTGGCAATTCCCTCACTGTGAGAAGCAAAGTTACAGGGAACCAGGCAGAGGGCCTTCTCAGTAGTGGCACCCACCCTGTGACTTTTAGAAGACTTCTGAAGGCAGCCCTGTTTGGGGAAGTTTTTACTGTTTGATGTTTTATCATGTTTTTAATATTATGTTGGGAGCCGCCCAGAGTGGCTGGGGAAACCCAGCCAGATGGGTGATGTATAAATGTATGTATGTATGTATGTATGTATGCATGCATGCATGTATAAATAAATAAATAAATAAATAAATAAATAAATAAATACACCTCACAACAACACCGATGGCATCAGGAGGTTGGTTGACATCCCTCTGACTCAGAAGACAATGGAGTTTGTATTCAGGGCTCTGCGACTTTTTGGAGATTCTGTTAGGCAGTTCTGGGTACTGTAATTTATGAAGACTGTTGACAAGCTGGAATGTGTGCAGAGGAGGGTGAACAAGATGATCAAGGATCTGAAAACCAAGTCCTTTGAGAAGCGGTTGATTGTGTTAGGTATGTTTAGCATGGGGAAAAAAGGGACTGAGAGGAGATACGATAGTTATCAAGGGCTGTCACATGGAAGATGGATCAAGCTTGTTTTCTCCTGTTCTAGAGGGTAGGATCCGAGCCAATGAATTCAGGATACTAAACATCGCAACGAGCTGTTTGACAGTGGAACAGAGTCCCTCGGAATGTCCTGGACACTTTCTCACTAGAGGTTTTTAAGCAAAGGTTGGATAGTCATCTGTCATGGATGCTTTAGCTGAGATCCCTGCATTGCAGGGGCCTGGGTGAGAAAACCACCAGGGCAGTGGCGTAGAGTGGGGGGTGCCAGGGGTGCCGGCCGCACCGGGTGCAACATTTGGGGGGCGTGTTTGGCTGGCCCTCCTCGAGGAAGCAGGAACCCCACTGTCCTTGGACCTCCTCCGAAGCCTGGCGGTGGGGCGGCGAGACCTTCTCCCCGCGCCAGCCTTCGGATGGCTGTCCTGAAGACTTGTGGTGGGAGCAGTGGCGTAGCGTGGGGGGGTGCAGGGGGGGCCTGCCGCACCTGGCGCAACATCTGGGGGGGTGCAGAAGAGACTCGAGTGCTAAAATCCACGGGTTAGGGGGCGCAAATTACTTGCCTTGCCCCGGGTGCTGAGAACCCACGCTACGCCACTGCACCAGGGTGACTTGGAATTCTACAACTCTGATTCTATGAAATGCAGGCACCTTGGAGTCCCAAACCCAAGCTGGCCCCAGGTGATCCAAGAGAACCCCAAACTTAATAATGCCACTGGTATCACACCAGCAAATCTTCAAATTATGTTTCCTGCCTGGACTAAAAGCCAGTCCAAGCAATCAAGAAGAAAATGCCACCCCCAAACAGTTGACCCTCAGCAGTATGAAGTAAGGCAAAAGGGGGTCCCACTGCCAATTTGGGGCTACCTCTAAAATTCCCACTCAGCCCTCAAAAAATGTGCATCTAGCAACAGCCAGGGGTGCCAACCTGAACAAAATATTGGGGATAGGGCCCAGGTAAGCTCTGCCCCATCTAATCGATCACATGGCGCAGCTAACACATTTGAATGGCAATGCCCATCAACGGGGATGGGGTGGGGCTGGAGACCCCTTGGCCCGTAGGAGTTGGCTCCTATGGCAACAGCTCACACTACTTAGAAAGGGTGCAAAATAGTAGTGAGTAGTGTGACTGAGGAGAAGCTGGCAGCCTACTCTCTCATGATTGACTTTTATGGACCATGTGGTTGTCACAGACTCCTCCCCTGGGTATTACCTCTCTGAGTATTCTTCTCAGGGGAGGTCCTGGGTGGCAAAGATGCCTCCAGGTAAGGTTGGTTATTGGTATTCTCAATAGGCAGACAAGTTTATGAAGAAGACTAGGGGGGTTTAGTGATCGTTTGGTGATGTCTGACTCTTTGTGACCCCATGGACCAGAGCATGTCAGGCACTCCTGTCTTTCACTGCCTCCCACAGTTTGGTCAAACTCATGTTGGTACCTTCGAGAACACTGTCCCACCATCTCATCCTCTGCCGTCCCCTTCTCCTTGTGCCCGCCATCTTTTCCCAACATCAGGGTCTTTTCTAGGGAGTCTTCTCTTCTCATGAGGTGGCCAAAGTCTTGGAGCCTCAGCTTCATGATCTGTCCTTCCAGTGAGCACTCAGGGCTGATTTCCTTCAGAATGGAGAGGTTTGATCTTCTTGCAGTCCATGGGACTCTCCAGAGTCTCCTCCAGCACCAGAATTCAAAAGCATTAATTCTTCGGCGATCAGCCTTCTTTATGGTCCAGCTCTCATTTCCATACATCACTACTGGGAAAACCAGTTTCAGCACCACATTTTCATTCTCTCTTTCTTTGTCACCCGCTTCCCCCTCTCTTCTTTCCTTTTGTGGAGAGCCAGTGTGGTGTAGTGGTTAAGAGAGGTAGTCTCGTAATCTGGGGAACTGGGTTTGCGTCTCCGCTCCTCCACAGGCAGCTGCTGGGTGACCTTGGGCTACTCACACTTCTCTGAAGTCTCTCAGCCTCACTCACCTCACAGATTGTTTGTTGTGGGGGAGGAAGGGAACGGAGAATGTTAGCCGCTTTGAGACTCCTTAAAGGGAATGAAAGGCGGGATATCAAATCCAAACTCCTCTCCTCCTCCTCCTCCTCCTCCTCCTCCTCCTCCTCCTCCTCCTCCTCCTTCTTGTCCCTCCTCCCTTTGTGCTAGGTAGATATGTAGTGTAACCGGACGCAGGGTAGCTTCTTCACATGCTCCTATGATAAGGCATTGTTGTGGGAGTGAAGAAAGAATGCTCACCTAAGAATTGTCACCTAAGCTCCAGTGAAGTAAATGACTGATCAGCCTGCCAGGCAAATCCAGATTTTATCCTCCTTTACATTTGTGGTCAGTCTTCCTCTCTTTGCAGAACAAGCTAAACCCAAGACTTGTAAGGAGGTGGGAGGTTACTGCATTCCTCATAAATCAGACTGCCCTAGGAATTCCATAATTCCAGCCCAATGTAAGCAGAATGAAAAGTGCTGCAAAGATTAATAAGGTTCAGATCAGTTGATTTTATGCATCTTCAGTGATAGAAGCCAAGAGAGCTCACTTTGTGCTAATGTCGACACAAGTAAAGCAGCATATCCCACTCATTAAATGTACTGTATTTTTCGCCCTATAGGATGCACTTTTCCCCCTCCAAAAATGAAGGGGAAATCTTTGTGCGTCCTATGGGGCGAATGCAGGCTTTTGCTGAAGCGTGGAGAGCGAGAGGGGTCGGTGTGCACCGACCCCTCTCGCTCTCCATACTTCAGGAAGCTATCAGCAAGCCTGGGGAGCCCGTGGGAGTTCCTGCAGGGCTCCCTAGGCTGCGGATAGCAGCCTGCTCCCCGGAGCGTGGGGCACGCCGAAGCAGAGTGCCCCGCGCTTTGGGCAGACAAACGCAGCCTAGGGAGCCCTGAGGGAAATCCCTGCGCTAAGGCTTAGGAAGCAGAGCGCCCTGCGCTTCGGGCAGATATCCACGGTGGGGAGGGGGATAATTCCCCCCCTTTATTTCCCCCCCAAAAAACTAGGTGCGTCCTATGGGCCGGTGCGTCCTATAGTATGTCAAAAATACAGATTTTAAATTCTTTTCCAAAATGTCTGGTGTCAGATATGATTCTGTCTCAGTTACATTGTGGAATGTTCCTGATGTTTCCTGCTCAGGTCTACAGTTTCTGGTGACAATTGTTGTGGTCCAGAAGCTTGCAGCTGCATTTTGGATTAGGTGCCATTGCTAAACAGCATTTAAAGGAAGTCCATGCGCAACACATCACAGTAGTCTAATTTGGGGGTTATCAGAAAGTGCATGATCTTGGCCAGGAGTATCAATACAGGCAGGACCACAACTGGCACACTCAGCTGGTACAAGACACCCCAAGTCCATGATGCTACCAATGCCTCCAGTGACAAAACTGGATCTAATAGGATCCTTGAGTTGGGTACCGGATTTGAAGGAGTTCAACCCTATCCAGGCCTGAACTCCCCCTTCCTGGTTAGATGGTACTGGTGCAAAATACATTTACAAAAGGGTTAAAGACTTTTGAGCACCAGACTTGAGTGGAGTCTGTAGACCTCTCATACACACAAAACTACTCCTGTTTACTCAGCTGGTTGACTTTCTTAATTCCAGCAGTATAATTTAGGAATCTGAAACCTTGGCCACTCTTCTGCAAAGCACCCAGATTCAGTAGATCCTGATCTATCTTCCCACCCACCCTTTCTCCATCCTATCCAGATAGAATTCCAATTAACCCTCATCCAGTTCATTCATGATTCCAAGCACTGGTTCGCTACATTCACTATCTCACCCCACTCAAATGTAAAGGAAGAATAGAAATGGGTGAGTGGATGATCTTCACTGGTTCTTGTTGGTAAGGCCAGATGATGCCCTGAATGTCTAAACTTATTGAATGGATGTTGTAGAGATGAACAAAAGAGTTCATATATTCTACAACATGGATTGTAGAACATGGATTATTCTACAGCATTGATTATTTCATCCTTGAAATAATTAGCAAACATATCACATTCTTCCAGGGATTGACATGGACAGACACCCTTTGGGCCCCTGGGGCCCCAGCACTAACATCACTAACTATTGGGACTTCTACCACTGTCAGTGTTGTGGTCTGGCACTACTGTTGCTTGTTGCCACCAGTCACTCATTCACCCTTCCCTTCCTCCTGTTTACATGGTGGGGGTGAACAATATGGGACTCAGGCTAATGCTCTATTCCATGGAGGTCACATAGGTGAGGCCAAGCTGTTCTGGTTTTCTTCCCATCTTCCTTCCTTGTGAAGAGAAAAATAACTACCAAACTTTTAGAAGACATCTGAAGGCAGCCCTGTTTAGGGAAGGTTTTAATGTTTAATAGGTTATTGCATTTTAGTGTTTTGTTGGAAGCCGCCCAGAGCGGCTGAGGAAACCCAGCGAGATGGGCGAGGTATAAATAATATATTATTATACATCACCTGCGAGGGTCTGTAGGGCAGGTGGCAGTCTTTTATGTATATGGGGCATGAGACATCTAGGGCTTTAAACAGTAATGTGAGAACCTTGAATTGGACCCAGAAATGAACCGTCAAATAGCAAAGCTGTTTTAAAACAGGATTTATATGAGATCTGGATGAACCCCAGCCAGTAATCTGATCAATGCATTTTCGACCAATTGAAGTTTCTGTGTCCTCTTCAAGGGCAGGACACATAGTCTGCATTCAGAAGGCACCAGATTCAGGATTGGGGGAGTCCATTGATTGGAGCCTTGTAGTTTCTGTGCAAAACAGAACATTCATAAGCAGCCAGCATAATTATGAAGACATTAAACTGGGTGTTTTTATTTCCATTTCATTGTGTCTTGCTATTTGGTGGGTTCGCAGCAAGGTGACAGGTAATAGCAAACTTTTATTTCCACGGATCCCTTAGGACAGCGGGTGTCAGCGCAGCGCCCTCCTTTAGCCTCACATGCTTGTATGCCTCTCAACTTTTCATTCTCCGTTTCTCCTGCACAAAGGAAGCACATTAACCAAAGGTATAGGACTACATACAGACTCAGTAATACACATACACACAGACACAAACACAGTGGTACCTTGGGTTAAGAACTTAATTCGTTCTGGAGGCCCATTCTTATCCTGAAACTGTTCTTAACCTGAGGTACCACTTTAGCTAATGGGGCCTCCTGCTGCCACCACCATGTGATTTCTGCTCTCATCCTGAAGCAAATTTATTAACCTGAGGTACTATTTCTGGGTTAGCGGAGTCTGTAACCTGAAGTGTCTGTAACCTGAGGTACCACTGTAAATATATATATGCTAGCTGCAGTGAGACGTGCTGGAGATGTGGACACTCAAGGACATATATGAAACAAATTTGGTGGACTTGTCCAATAATTGAAATCTTTAGTTCAGTAGTGGTAAGTGTATTATCGTTAATAGCACCTAACATTTTGTTCCCTCCCTCCCAGTAGAATTGGGAGGGGTGGGGTAGCCAACATTCATTCACAGCCATTGTAAAGATGATAACATTAAACTGGGCTTTCCATCACATTTTGTCTTGCTATTAGGAGGATATGCAGGAGGGTGATGTCCAGGGGCACTATATCCTTCCACCTTTACCCTCCTGTAGTACAGCTGGGCAGTACACATGGGTTTGGTTCCAACTCAATAACTTTTCAACAGGGGGTCAAAGCCATAGAAGGAGAAGAGTTTGGATTTGATATCCTGCTTTATCACTACCCTAAGGAGTCTCAAAGCGGCTAACAATCTCCTTTCCCCTCCTCCCCCACAACAAACACTCTGTGAGGTGAGTGAGGTTAAGAGACTTCAGAGAAGTGTGACTAGCCCAAAGTCAACCAGCAGTTGCATGTGGAGGTGCGGGGAAGCGAACCTGGTTCACCAGATTACGAGTCCACTGCTGTTAACCACTATACTCTCATACAACAAAAGCTGGCCATGCTGGTAACAGATGACTTCCCACCCCATTTTATTCTTCTGTTATTTAGGTTGGAATGTTTTTAATTTCAATGCATATCTTACCTGCAGAAAACAGAAGCATCTCAGAAAACAGAAGGGTAACCATGAAAAGCCAGTGCAAATGCATTGTTGAAGCTTGACTTAGATGGATCTCAACTTGAATGGCAAGAGAAGTCAACTGAGGGAGAATGTCTTCTTGAAGGCTGAATGCTTGCCTATTTATAGGGTTCTTGATATACAGACACGTAATGATCTTTATGCAATGCATGTGATGACAGAAGTAGTAAAAAAAGAGAGATTATTATCCTATACGTTGCATGATATTACTCAGGAAGACATAATCTTCAAGGAACATAAACTTCCTGACATTACTCCTGATATTTATTCTTAGTTCAGGAACAAAATAATTGTTTTTAGAACTCTCTGTCTATATTTTATTTCCTGCTTTAGATGCTGAGATACACAACTGCTATCCCTCATGAAGACAAGGCGTACCAAAGCAAGGAAATACTGTACAGTCCATTGAGCTGCTGAATGACTGAAGGTTCAGCAGATTGGAAAGCTGATTAACAACTGAGTGGAAAAATATAGTCAAAGAATTGTAGAACTGTGGAGTTGGAAGGGATGCAAGGGTTATTACATCCATCCTCCTGCAATGCAAGAATCACAGTTAGAATTCCTGAGAAATAAGGAAGTCTGTTCCACTGTTGAACAGCTCTGTCAGAAAGTTCTTCCTAATGTTTAGCTGGAATCTCATTCCTTGTGAATTTGAATTCATTAGTTCTACCCTCTGGAACAGAGGGAAACAAGCCTACTCCATTTCCCATATGACAGCAGTTCAGATATTTGAAGATGGCTATGTATCACCTTTAGAGACGCAGGTGGCACTGTGGGTTAAATCACAGAGCCTAGGACTTGCCGATCAGAAGGTCGGCGGTTCGAATCCCCGTGACGGGGTGAGCTCCCGTTGGTCAGTCCCTGCTCCTGCCAACCTAGCAGTTTGAAAGCACATCAAAGTGCAAGTAGATAAATAGGTACCGCTCCGGCGGGAAGGTAAACGGCGTTTCCGTGTGCTGCTCTGGTTCACCAGAAGCGGCTTAGTCATGCTGGCCACATGACCTGGAAGCTGTACGCCGGCTCCCTCGGCCAATAAAGCGAGATGAGCGCCGCAACCCCAGAGTCAGTCACGACTGGACCTAATGGTCAGGAGTCCCTTTACCTTTACCTTTACCTTACGTATCACCTCTCAGTCTTCTGACCTTCACTCTAAACATAGCCAACTCCCCCATAAGGCTTGGTTTCCGGGCCCTTGACCATCTTGGTTGATGCCCTCTCTACATGTCCCATTGTGTCAATATCCTTCTTAAACTGTGGTGCCCCAAACTGGACACAGCCAGGGCTTGACTAGGGCAGTATAGAGTTGTAGTAATATTAGGGCTCACCCAGACTTGCATTTCTCCTGTGCCTAGAAAGCATGTGTCTGAGCAGTTTTGCCCTTGCCCCCTGCTTTCCCCAGGAAAACCCATTCTTCTCACCCCTCTGGGAATAATGTGCACATCTGTATCTTCCTGCCCCTCAGTAATTTTTCACAATTTTTCACAAAACGAGTTGTTGCTAGTGGGTGGTAATCCAGAAAAGGCTCCTTCTCTAACCATTCTCCATCTGAGAAGGGATAGTGTGTGGCAGATGAGGTTATCTATTCATGTTGTTTTGCCTGGGGAAAACAGGGAATGAATAATATTGTAACGAGTAAAGGGAAGTAGTTTTGGGCAGCCTTGACAACCATTGCCAAGGGGGTCAGAATGTAGGGAGAGTGACACTTGGAGGGCAGTTAAGCCAGAAACAGAGGAGATGAGGAACAACTACTGAGAAACTGTTGCTGCTAGTTTTTGGAGGACAGCTGTTAATAAGGTGAGGTGACCATGCTCAGGATTGTGGAGTGGCTGTTGTGGAGTATGACAAAACAGCTCATACTACATCTGGTGGAAGGAAATGAGGCCCAGAAATGACAACTCTGAGACTGTACTATTTTGCTTGCTGAAGTAATATAGGTATTACACAAGACAAGGAAGTTCCATGGATAACAATGGGCCTTTGCTCTGAATCATCTTTGACTAGTCCTTTCACTATACTCTGCCCTGATTAAGAATATGAGTAACCCTTTCCATGCAGCCATTTTTGCTGTATGCCACAGGTAGGCATGGAGACAACCCATGCAGTCATTACTCTTATTCCCCTTCCCAGATCACCTTCAGATCAGACACCTGGACAAATAAACACAATTTACCCAGTTAAAGGGCTTCACACAAGCAAGGTTCCGTTTGGCTTAGGACAGCCTATAATTCAGAATACGTTCTAAATCCAGTTTCAAGATGTGAACGTGCTACAGTTCAAAACAATGTCGGTGACTTCCATTGCTTGGGCCATAATATAAACATATGGAACATATGGAGAGTGTGTGCACTCCAGATTAGTTTGACTGCCTTTTTTAAAAAGAGGGGTATGTGTCAAAAAGTCACTTCGTTATAAGGAATTGGTACTTGAATTGTTGGGTGATTCATGCTTGGAAATAGTTTGCAATGTTTACAGAACAGTTCCAGTAACATCTGTATAACGTCATTTGTTCATCTGTTGTGGATTTTCTTGGTTATATGACGACACGTAACATGTTTAGGTGATCTTAGTGGTTAGGAGTGTCTTTGGTCCAGTTAGCAAATGGCGATTGTTGTTTCTAGACTGTGATAACTTGACCACTGCTGTTATTGTGATGGTAGCTGTTTTCTTGGGGCAACTTTGGGGAAAGGTTTAGGCCCCCCATTACTTGCAAAAATAAGGCCTAAATCAGGGCAACTCTCAATGAGACCACAGAGAGGTTGGAAGTTGTAACCCCCCAGACATAACTGAATGGCATCAACAACTGGTGGGCCAAAGATTCCTCACCTGTGCATTAGACATTTTTGTTCGAACTGGTTTTCTGGATAAAAGTACGATATTCTCTACCCACCTCTTTCAAATAAAAAGAGAGAGTGTTTTGCATTAGCACAACTACATTGCATTTATTACTTTGCAAATACTCCATTGAGTTACTTCAGATGGTGAAAAGTCCTTGAGGCAGTCCGGCTAGCCTTAATATATAAGGTGAAGGTTTTCTGACAAGGAGCTGTCTGGCCTATAAGTTAGAGGTTTTGACATTCTGTTTTTTTTAATAAGATATTTATTAAAGTTTCCAATTTTATACAAACAAAAAGAAAAAACAAACATAAAAATATGAAAAAACACATAAATTTCACAGCCTATTTTCTTATAGCTTATTTCCCCGACCTCCTCGTACCTCCCCTTCTTGTATCCCCAGATTAAGTTGTTTATACAGCAAATCCTTATCTCAACATCTTAAATTATTATACAAGGTTTTGACATTCTGAGTTAACATCCACATGTACAATTCACCCACCCCGTCCTAATTTCAAAACTCTCAGTCATTGTGTAGGTATCGGTAATACAAGTAGCAAATTCATTCTCAGATCACTAAGTTGACAAAACAGCAGCACCCCCACACAGGAGATAGGTTTCAGCAGGATCCCCACATTTTGCTGAGCAGAAATGCGTTCATAGTTTTCGCATTTGGAAAGCACGATTTAGGTAAGCTCACTTTAAATGTGAACTGAATTAAATTCACCCCCATCCTTAACTCCAGGCAAGAGTATGTGAATCATTCCACCTTCAACTCAATTAATTTTTATTTTGTGGGGAGTGAGCCTTTGTACTCACCTTTTACAGCAAACACCTCTTGGGATGCAGTGTCCGAGTGGTATATAACGAAGACTCCAGCACTTCCCAGGGTTGTAGGTGTTCAAATGGCAGACCCCTCCAACAATGTCACATTCGTCTTTACTATTAAATATTTTGGAACCTTTAGACAGGTACACAGGGGTGGAAACTGAGCACAGGTCTTGCATCTGTAAATGCAGTACCAGCTAATCTAACTCTAACATTTGGGATTCCTTAGGTTTCTGTGTAGGAGCTGCTTTTCACTGGTTTCAGACCTGTGGTCGGCTGCAGGCTATTTTGAAGAAAGCTTGTGCTGGCAATATCTTAGCTTCACACTGACAGATGGATGGATCTAAATATGACCTAGTCTACCTGCAACAGCTGTTGTGAAAGCTGTCTGTTAACAACCATTAAAGCACCCTGAGCACTGAAAAACACAATACTGAGTAACATTTCTAAGCTGTACAGGCACAGGGACTCAGAGATCTGTTTCATGGGCTGCTTTATCTTCCTTCATTTGTTTGTTTGCAGATGCATCAGCCTAGGAAAATACGGTAACTTCTTGCATGGATCAATAAACCAGTCTTTGCCAACTGCTGGCTAGGTCTAATGGGAATTGTTAGTCCCGAATATTTGGAAGACACCAGGTTGGGGAGGAAGGCTGACGTAAACTAACCTTTCCAATCCTGAAACAAACATTACCTTCAAGCTCTCCCTGGTTCAGAATACAAAAATGCTCTATCCATTTAACAGACCCCTATGATGTCCCCTGTTGGTACAGCTGAGACATTAGCTTTGAATATAATAATCTTTATTCCCCACCCACCAAATCTCTCGAGGATTACATGCAAGGCTTGTGTTAGGGATGTTCATTGTCAGGCAACTACAATGTAGTAATGACCACTCCGAGCTTAAAACAGGGGGCACCCTTTGCGTGGACGGGCGCAGCCCCTAGATCTGGAGCGGCTCCAACAGCATAGGCTTGGCTTCGCCTTCCCCCAGGTGGGATACCGGGAGGTCTCTGCCTACCTCAGTCAGTTGTCCAATCCCACCTGGGGGGAAGCGTTGCCAAGGAGACCAGGCCAGGTAGGGGAGGGATTACCTGCCCACACAATAGAGGGAGGATCTTACCTGGGAATCCTCACTTGGCTCCAGAGCTTCTCCCACCCTACCCACCCTCAGTGAATGTCTTATTTGCAGGTTAACTTTTCTTCACAGGTTTTGCAGGTTAACTTTTCTTCACAGGTATTCGGGCGTGCTACGTTAAGGTCGCTGTTAAAGGGCCGGAAAGGAATTTCCCTGCATTGGCAGGTTTCGCCTTTCCTGTAGCAAAACGTCACAACTTTGGCGGTATCAGGCCTTGGGCGGAATCCTTTAGTCCATCTTCCTCTTTGCGGCGGCGATACCAGGGTTCCCCGTAAAAGGGGTTTCTGAAGGGAGGCTTTGACCGTACGCCAAAAGGTCTTCATTGCTCTCCCCTGCGGCGGCGTAACGGGGGCGGCCATCTCTGCTTGAACATATGTTCTCCAGAGCCGGCCCATCCCCCCCCCCACATTGGATAACCCTGATGCTCCCTAGGTCCCCGGCTGGGGACTGGGGAGGGAGAACGCCCAATGCCTGAGCCAAGGTCTACTCACATTTGAAAGTTAATAAAGTTGTGGCCAATTTAATCCCATAGCACGTTGTCATGAGTCGTTATTTCACATGACGGGGGGACCGCGCAGGATCTGGGGACTCCGCCTGTCCACGCAATATGCACTCTCTGTGGGGCATGGCTGTAGATGCAGCACCCCCATTACATCACTAGCTGTGGATGGGCCCCCCTGCCTGAGCATTAGTGGCAAGCTCTTCCCATTTCCCACTCCTCAGAAAAGGCAGAAGAACAAAACAGAAGCACATTCCCACCCCCTAAAGCCATTAAAGCAGGTTTGGGAAGAAATCAGGCTTACGGGAACTGCTTTCATTTTTACTAGAACCCCACAATCCACAAACCAAAGTCAGATGCCAAGATCCTAAGCCAGGGCTCAGCAAGGCTTACCAGGCATGGGCCAGATCACTCCCGCAGAGATCCTTCATGGGCCAGACCGGCGCAGCGCAATGCCAGAAATCGCGTCTGCGCATGTCCCCGGCACCAGAAATCGCTTCTGCCACATGCCCAGACTCCGAAAACCGTGACTGCGCAGGCATGATTTTCGGAGTCTAGGCATGTGCAGAAGTTATTTCCAGAGCCGCAGAAGAGAGTCCCTGCGCTGCACTGCACTAAACTGGCACAGCGTGGTGTGGGGACTTGCTGAGTGGGCAGCTCGGTTCGGGGGCGGCTTGGGGGCTGGTTAAATGGCCTCTGTGGGCCACTTCTGGCCCATGGGCCTTAGGTTGCCAACCCCTGCCTTAAGCCCAGAAACCTCATTTCAGCAGAGAGCCGTTTTTGTTGCTGCCATTGTCAAATACTTGGAAGTCATAACTTCTTGCTGGTTTTCATGTTCTTGAGTGTGCTTGATTTAAGCATGAGTGGTTGGTTGGTTGGTCAAAATATTGCACAAGGTGCTTAATAGTTTTGATTGTGTGAATGGATGGTGAGGGTGATACTGTGGAAGTGATTGTGTTAACAGTGCATTTTATTTTCATTTGGGAGTTTGTATCATGTTGCCTAGTATCTATCCCCACCCTCCAATCTTCTCTCTCTCTCTCTCTCTCTCTCTCTCTCTCTCTCTCTCTCTCTCTCGTTATTATGGATTTAAATATTATGGATTTATGTATTTGGAACTTTCTGCTTGTAAACAATTTGAAACTGTGTCCAATGTATATTTATGTATTCCAGTTATGCATCTGGATTTGCCTTATAGAAAACTGCTCTCAATCAGACTCCACCCTACGTTCAATTTAGGATCATTGCCATTCCCACTACATGTATACACAGATTCATTATACCTGGAATGATTTCAACTTCGATGTCGTCTTTTCTAGAAGAAGAAGAAAAAGACAGGGAGAAATAGTGAGACCAGATGGAGACAACAAGAAAAGGGTTGCTTCAGAATTGGGGAGAATGGTGGCAATGGACCTCATGGAAAATAGATGGCTTTGTTTCATAGAATCATAGAATCATAGAGTTGGAAGAGACCACAAGGGCCATCGAGTCCAACCCCCTGCCAAGCAGGAAACACCATCAGAGCACTCCTGACATATGGTTGTCAAGCCTCTGCTTAAAGACCTCCAAAGTAGGAGACTCCACCACACTCCTTGGCAGCAAATTCCACTGTCAAACAGCTCTTACTGTCAGGAAGTTCTTCCTAATGTTTAGGTGGAATCTTCTTTCTTGTAGTTTGGATCCATTGCTCCGTGTCCGCTTCTCTGGAGCAGCAGAAAACAACCTTTCTCCCTCCTCTATGTCACATCCTTTTATATATTTGAACATGGCTATCATACCACCCTTTAACCTCCTCTTCTCCAGGCTAAACATGCCCAGCTCCCTTAGCCGTTCCTCATAAGGCATCATTTCCAGGCCTTTGACCATTTAGGTTGCCCTCCTCTGGACACGTTCCAGTTTGTCAGTGTCCTTCTTGAACTGTGGTGCCCAGAACTGGACACAGTACTCCAGGTGAGGTCTGACCAGAGCAGAATACAATGGCACTATTACTTCCCTTGATCTAGATGATATACTCCTATTGATGCAGCCCAGAATTGCATTGGCTTTTTTAGCTGCCGCGTCCTTTGGGTCTATCTTTTCACCTTCTCCCTAGAAACCCAAAGTGGGAGGCCAGCAGTGCTATGATTTGCCTACTTTCCCAGGTATTTACATTTGATGGGACTTACTTCTTGGTGCCATCAGAGATGTGCCAAACCCTAGAGATTAGACCTGATTAGTTACTGACCTTAAAAAAATATGGATTAACTTTTAGACATCCAAGTCATTATCTCATTAACAAATTGGACCAGATTTACAGTACTCTTCTCTTGTGTCTAGCAGCATTCTGGATCTTCTCACTAGGCCACCCCAAACTATGCTTACACTCCCACTTTTGGTTCCTTGGGTTGGAGATATCTCCCCTTTCCCCTGGTATCAAGGACAATTTACTTCCTTCTAAAAAGTTTCCTCTCGTGCCCATTCTGCTTATTTTTACCTTAAGCCAACTTCAGTAAAATCCCCACGGCACAAATTGTTCCCGGGGACATGTTTTGCAATGACAGCGTGGGGACCTGCTGAGATGGAAGAAGATAAGCATAACACACAGCAGGTGTTTCAGGGAAAGGAGGGGTACCCTTATAAACAGGTGAATATTAAGAACACAGACTTGTTAACTCTTTAGAGAGGCCAGCACACAGTGCTGAGAACCTCAGCTGCACAAAAGTCATGGAAATAAATGTGAACTGTCACAGAGTACTACCATTACAATGAAGATTCTCATATGCAAAGAGCAAGAAGTGCTGGAAAGCAAAGCAGTTATATTACCAGACCTTCCAAGTGTCCCTATTTTCCAGAGACATTCCTGGATTTACAGAAGCCATCCCAGTTTCTGATTTGATCCCGGAATGTCCTGCATTTCCTCATGATGTCCCTCTTTTCACTGGATAAATGTTGGAGAGAATGGAGTTACGCGATCCTCAAGCAGGGGTGGAGGAAGGGGGGCGCATTGTGGGTGGTCCATCCTGGGTGTCACAACTGGGGGGTGACAAAATGCCAGGCGGTACTCACCGCGGGGCCTACAGCATGCCTGAGCATGTCTAGCTTGGGTGTGCGCAGGCTCCGTGCTGACAAAATGGTCCGCCCACTGCCTCCCCCTCAGCTGTAGGGTGGCTGAGTGGGCAGAGGCAGGCAAACTCCTCAGAGGCCCCATGGAGCACCCTGCCCCAGCTGGCCCTGACCCCGGGTGAAGGGCACGTGTACCACCCCAGGCGCCCGATCGGCTTGCTCCGCCGCTGCCCTCAAGCCAAGGAGATAAGTAACTATACAACCTTTAAAAGGCACCTGAAAGCTGACTGCACAGGGAAGTTTTTAAATATTTAATGTTTTATTATGTTTTCATACATGTTGGGAGCTGCCCAGAGTGGCTGGGATAATTCAGTCAGATGGGTGGGGTGGTAGTAGTAGTAGTAGTAGTAGTAATAGTAATAATAATAATAATAATAATAATAATAATAATAATAATAATAATAATAATAATAATGATGAATAGGACATCCCTATTTCCATCAGAGAAAAGTTGCAGGGTATGTATTATATCACTACAGTGGTACCTCAGGTTACATACGCTTCAGGTTAGATACACTTCAGGTTACAGACTCCGCTAACCCAGAAATATTACCTCGGGTTAAGAACTTTGCTTCAGGATGAGAACAGAAATCGTGCTCCGGCGGCGCGGCAGCAGCAGGAGGCCCCATTAGCTAAAGTGGTGCTTCAGGTTAAGAACAGTTTCAGGTACCACTGTATTTTATTTCCCTCACTCAGAACATGCTGATTGGATAGCACTTGTAAAACCATGCCCTCTCACTGCAAGCTGCACTTGTCAGTTTTGAAGGAGCTGTCCTGTCCCCCTTCTCCTCGTCCTGGTGTTTCCTTATACCAGTGGTTTTCAACCAGTGTGCCATGGTACCCTAGGGGGCCTTGAATGATGGTCAGGGGTGCCGTGGGCAACACTGGCCTCTGTCCCTCTTTCCTCTCCTCTGATTCCCTCTAGCATCTCTGCCTCCCAAAGGCTTACACAGCTGGTTGTTGTAGCAGCCATGGCTACAAGCTCCCCAGGTGAATGGCGCCTCTGGAGCTGGTTGCCAGGAGCTGAGGTGGCCTCAGAGTAAGCAACCAAGAGGGCAAGGGAGCACAGCCAGCCAATCTACCAGTCCTTGCTGCTGGGAATGGACAGACAAGTCCCAGGCCCCTGTGGGGTAGTGTGAGGAGGCACCTCTCTTTAGTGTGGGGTGGGGAGAGCTCAGAGACCAGGGGCAGCAGCAGCAGCAGCTGCCCAGAGGACTCCCAAGGAGAGGGGAGAGGAGAGGAGGCTGAGGGAAGCCTCTACAAGGGAGGGTGTTCAAAAAAGGGTGAGAGGCTGCCAGCTCTGCAGGCAACAGGTGACACAACTGGGTTCCTCAGCCCCACAGGGGTGCAGCAGATAGAATGTAGTTGGTCAAGCGAGCCATGGACTCAAAAAGGTTGAAAACCTCTGACTTATACAGTCAGCTTAGAAGCATAGTTTTGATCAGATACATCTCTGCAGGATTTCCCCCTTTACATCTGAATCACCAAGGCACTGCAAATAACTTCAGAAGTCCTTGCTCCAGCTCAGAAGTCCTTGCTCTGGTTTGTCCTTTTCTCATCCATGTCTGAGTGCTTTCCTTTTGTTCCCACAGCTTCCCCTGGGAAAACCTGACATTTAATGCTGAATCAAAACCAACAGCAATTTAGGTTTCCCACCTATTGCTGAAAGAGTGGGTTTTCAGGGGGAAAGTGTCAAGGCAGCATACTAGACTTTTTATTTATATCCCATTTTGTCCCTCCACCCCCATATTCTCACCTTCGACAACAAGGCCTCCTTCTGTAGCATCGCTGAATAAATGTATCACTTGGATGACATAACTCATTAGCACAATAGCCGTCAGCATCCATACATTGCTTTAGTGCTGGAACCATATAGCCTACAGAAAGGAAACCCTCTATTAAAGATAGATTTTTGGAGAGGTGCAGAAAATATCCCCAAAGCTACAGATACAAGTTTCATCTTGTGGTCTGTGACCACCCCTAAAAAGTAAGATATGGAATGTTGGGAGCCCATTTTCTCTCAACCTGAAGACATGAATAGCATTGTTGTTTTTTAAGTCCTCATCAGATTTCTCCCCCAAATAATCCTCAGAGGTGACCATGCTCAGGATTGTGGAGTGGCTGTTGTAGTATAACTGTGACTTTAAAGATGAATGGGAACCCTTTACAAAACATTTAAAGAAGCAACAAAATGAACTGGACTCCTTGGCAGGTTTTGAATAAACATTCACAATTTTTTTTATTGATAATAGTCAGTCAGGTAAATTAAGGATCTATACAATTTTGTAACATGCTGACAATAACACTTGTTGATAAACCAGAGAGAGGAGCTGAGGGAAGTCTGGGCGGGGGGTGGGTGGGTTATTTTATGGGGAGAGGGAAATGGGGGGGGGAATTAAAGATGATATGTTTTCTGATAAAATGTTTTGTTGAAATTCGTAATTAAAAAATATTAAATGTGACTATAATCAGTAGTTAAAAGGAGTGATGTCATTGAAGCTCATAATTGTCTTGTTCTGTGTAAGGATTTGTTAGATTTTAATTCTCAGGTGTACTACAAAGAGTGTTATCCCTACTATCACACTGAAGTGAAGACAGTCAGTGGCATAGTGCAGGGGGGCTGGGAGGCCATGGTACTGGGCGTTTTGTGTGTGTGTGTGTGTGTTTTTAGGGGGTGCAACCAGCCTGGCTCTGGCGCAAGGGAGCTGCTGAGACAGCTTCTTCAGGTGATGGCCCAATGCCACCATCTGCAGTTCCACCCCAGGGTCAAGATTGATCTGTGGGTGGAGAGAGGAGAGTGGTGGCGCTGCTTGGCCCAGTCAAGCCTCACGTGGCAATAGCATATGTTCTTCCACTGAAGATATTGATTGCAGGAGATGAGTCTATGCAGCTGCAGCCAACATTCCACAAACCTGTTTACTCTGGCCTTAGATGACTGAGATGTATCTATTCAGACCAACCCTGTTTTTGTGATCTCGTTTGGAACTGCATTTCTAATCATTGGAAACCCACCCTGGATGAAGGGTGGGTAATAAATAAAAATGAAATAATATTGAGCTAGATGAAATAATGATCAGACCCAATATAATGTAGTTTCTTCTTGGTATGAAATCTCCTCCATATTCAAAATTTAAATAGGGGTGCCCCAGGCATTGCAACTATGGCGTAGTGAATTGAGTAGAACGGAAGATGAGAGGCGAGGAAGCACCAAATTTTGGCCTCGCAAAGTGTGCCGCTTGCAATTTGAAAGCCCAGAGTCTACAGCTTCAGCCATTTCTGTTCCACCTTGATGTTTTGTTTGGCCTCCACCACAGCCACTCCAAGGCTCTGAGTGCTGTCTCCCGTCATCCGATGCCATTCAAAAGCCCACAACGGCACTTTTCTCTCTCTCACTAGCTCAACATTCCTCCCCATCTCCTTCCTCGCTGGCCTAACTGCTCTACAAGGGTCACATGCCCAAGATTCCAATTCCCTTGGCAACAGTTCCCGAGGCTGCCAAGAACACTTCCCCCTCACTCCATACAATTACATACATTCCCTGCTTCCCCCAGGCAGCCGGATTATGAAAGATATTATAACAACAGCAGGACTCCTAAAAAAACACAGGAAAACCACTTCTATAAAGAGGGTGAGAAAGTGGCCTTGGCAGTAGCAACACAGACCTCTTTCTTAGTATAATAATAATAATAATAATAATAATAATAATAATAATAATAATAATAATAATAATAATAATTTATACCCCACCCATCTGGCTGGGCCTCCCCAGCTACTCTGGGTGGTTTCCAACAAAGTATTAAAATACAGTGGTCTGTTTAACATTAAAAGCTTCCCTAAACAAGGCTGCCTTCAGATGTCTTCTAAAACTCTGGTAGTTTTTGTTCTCTTTGACATCTGGTGGGAGGGCATTCCACAGGGCAGGCACCACTACCGAGAAAGTCCTCTGCCTGCTTCCCTGTAACTTGGCTTCTCGCAGTGAGGGAACCACCAGAAGGCCCTTAGAGCTGGACCTCAGTGTCTGGGCTGAACGATGGAGGTGGAGACGCTCCTTCAGATATACTGGACCGAGGCCATTTAGGGCTTTAAAGGTCAGCACCAACACTTTGAATGGTGCTCGGAAACATACTGGTAGCCAATGTAGATCTTTGCCTCAGTGAAATGAAGCATTGCCTCAGTGTTGGAGATGCAACAGGAACAGTCAGGGAACTTTTATTGGATTACAACCCAGTGGAAGGCAGGCGATTCCTTACAAGGCAGCCCTGTATCAGGAAGCTTTTAATCTCTGATGTATCGTGTGTGTTTTATATTCTCTTGGAAGCCACCCAGAGTGACTGGAGCAGCTTATTCAGTTGGAAGAGGTGGTGGTATCATATCAAGGGGGCAGGGGCAGAGAAGGAAATTTGCACATTATCCCCAGGGAGAGCTCAATGATGAGAATGGTCTGAGTCCTCCTATACTAGGAGCCTGGAACAGGTGAATCTATCTGCAGGAAAGATGAGCTTTTGGTTCTCTAGGAGCATTCAGAAGTTGGTTGCTCTCAAATGTATAATGAATATGGCTTAAACTGATTGGTAGTACACCCAAACCCTTGGAAGACAGACAGATTTTTCTCCCAGCCAGAGCATCCTAGGCATGGGGGCCTGTTTTACAACAGCCTTCCCTGTTTTAGTCAAAGCCTTCCGCTCAGTTGTTAACTAAAGGGTCATAAAACCCAATTTACAAAGCGCCAAATCCTGAAGACTTCATTATGTTAATGCACAATGTTCAGTATTTCCTTGCTTTGTTATTCCGTGGCTCCTTGAGGAGAAACTGCCATGGCAGTGACAGGCTTTGGGCTTTCATATTTCAGCGGTGTCATGTGCGATAACAAAATTCAGCTCCCACTTGCCTCTCACCACAGAGCCAGTGTGGTGTAGTGGTTAAGAGCGGTAGTCTTGTAATCTGGGGAACCGGGTTCGCGTCTCCGCTCCTCCACATGCAGCTGCTGGGTGACCTTGGGCCTGTCACACTTCTTTGAAGTCTCTCAGCCCCACTCACCTCACAGGGTGTTTGTTGTGGGGGAGGAAGGGAAAGGAGAATGTCAGCCGCTTTGAGACTCCTGAAGGGGAGTGAAAGGCGGGATATCAAATCCAAATTCTTTTTCTTCTTCTTCTTCTTCTTCACCTCTAAATCATTGTTGCAGCACCCCTTGTGGTGCCTTCTCAGCTTGGTGCCCAGTGTGGGCAAACCAGCTGCGCTCCTCTAAATTTGCATCTGCCAAAGGTTATTTATGTATGTAACAACTGCACCCCATGTTTTGTTAACCCAAAAATGAACAAGGTCCCAACCAAAGAAGATTGGCAACTTAAATTGACATAATATGCACGACTTGCAGACTTAATATATAGAATAAGAGAACAAGAAGAGCATATGTTTAAAGAAGATTGGAAAACATTTATTGAGTATATGGAAAATAACTCTGTACAGCTGAAATTGCTGGCAGCATTAAGATAAATTCAACAGTGTAAATAATCTTTGAAGGATGTAATAACGGAAAACCGATTGGTATAGTTTTTGTAAAATATGCAGTGATGTAAGATATGCAAAATGAACCATGGAAAGAGAAGAAGGGAAATCATTGATATTTTAAGTATGTGAAATGTTTATCTGAAATTGTAATACAGAAAATTTAATAAAAAGTATATTAAAAAATAAATAAATTTGCATCTGCCATGAACCACAATACCAAAAGCTGCAAATTTTATATTGACTGCAACGTTTAAAGTAATCCATGCCACTGAAACCTTGAACTCTGAATAAATTTCATGGTTAATATCAACAACTTATTTTCCTCTTTTCTTTCCTTGATGAATAGTTCCTGTCATCACGTGCATCGCAAATAGATCACTCATGCACAGAGCTTACCTGTCAGTGTATCACAAAAACCTACAAATAGGTGGACATTCAACCTTCCAGGAGGCACAGAACTATCATCAGAGTATTTTGCTTCAGTAGTCTGCTCTTGCTGCTCAACTTGAGATCCAAGTCAAGTTTCAACAATGAGTTTGCACTGGCTGTTCATGGTTGCCCTTCTGTTTTCTGAGATGCTTCTGTCTTCTGCAGGTAAGACATGCATTGAAGTTAAAAACATCCAGACAGAAATGACAGAAGAATGAAATGGGGTTGGAAGTCATCCAGTGCCATCATGCCCATGTCATGTTCTGTGACTTTGCCCCCCCCCCTGCAGCCTGACAAATTATTAATGGAAAGGGTATTGAGTGTGATGGAGATGAAGGAGATGCTGGCTTTGTTTACAAGCCAAAGAGAAAGAGGAGGAAGGAAGGAATGGAGGGAAAAGGAAAGAGAGAAGCAGAAAGATATCTCTAGGGAAGAGGGTAAGAATGGGGACTGTCCCAGATTCTGCCCTATGATGAACAGGGGTCCTTAGGTCTAAAAGTTGGGACAATGAGTAGCTCTAAGCCCTGTCCTCTGCTGCAAGGGGAATCTGAGAATGCTCTGAGTGTTGTAATCACTGTGCCCCATAGGTTGCTTTCTACTCACGCAATCCCATGTCCTCCATCCAGGCCCATAAATTTATGAGCAAGAACAGCCAAGGAGGCTTATAGGGAAGAATCCCAAGGACCTGACAGCGACGCTCAGTGGACTATACTGTCAGTTTGCATTTCTTAGTGCAGGAAGTATTGATCTGATGTGAACAGATCTTTCCTATTCTACTTAATTCAAGAGGGTTCTGGAAACTTCTGGAAGCTTCTCTGTGCGAAAGAAACAAGCAGAAGGTTCATGTTGTTTGGGTTATTCCTTCAGAGAAGCTGAGTACAGCTGGCTTGAACTGGTTCTCTTATCTCTTCTGCAGAGGTCATGCTGGCTATAAAAGTAAGGCCAGAAGGAGCCTGAATTTCACTCTTTCTATCTCTTTTCCTTCTGGTGTGGTGTTCTATACATAGTGTGCTTCGCGTTAAGGTTTAGACTTATTATAAGTTATTGTAAGTTTAAGTTACGTATGCTGCAACTGGATTTCTTATGGACGGTGCCAATCCTGAATGTATTGGATTTGTGACCATTATGCTCATTTGCTTTCAGTAGCAGTAAAGCTCTGCTGGATGAAATAGAATTGCCTCTGGTCTGTTTTTGGGGAATCCTGCAACGTGTTTAAGTTGTTACTCTGCTAACTATACATTGGAATCTATTCTGGCTCAATACGGAGTAAATTTCAGTGACATATACTTGAATCCTGGGCCTAAGTTTCGCCACCCCTGCATTAATAAAAAAACCCTCTCCTTTCATCGAACTAGATGAAGCCAATCAGAAACTTCTCCACTTCCTACCATTGTCCACCAGTCCCTTGTTAATATGTTTCCCCATCACCTCTTATGAAATCCATTGCTAAGAGCAGTGCTTGGGGGGGGATGCAGGGGTACGCATACCCCTAAACATTTTGTGAATCTTTGTACTTTTGTCCATTTACTGTATTTATTTCCCCCGATTTGAACTATAAAAGGGTGATTTTCTTGAGTCAAAATGAGAGTGCCCCCAAACATTTTATACACACACACACACACACACACACACACACACACACAGTGGTGCCCCGCAAGACGAATGCCTCGCAAGATGAAAAACCCACTAGACGGAAGGGTTTTCCGTTTTTCGATGCACTTCGCAAGACGAATTTCCCTATGGGCTTGCTTCGCAAAACGAAAAAGTCTTGCGAGTCTTGCGGTTTTTTTCGCTCCCCCCCCCTTTTCCTAAGCCACTAAGCCGCTAATAGCCTTTTAGCCACTAAGCTGCTAAGCCTTTAATAGCCGCTAAACCGCTAAACCGCTAATCCGCTAAACCGCTAATAGCGCTAATCCGCTAATCCGCTAATAGGGTTGCTTCGCAAGATGAAAAAACCGCTAGACGAAGAGACTCGCGGAATGGATTAATTTCGTCTTGCAAGGCACCACTGTATATATATATAGCACAGGCTAATAGTATTTCCATTTCGGAGGGAGTTATGGAGGGAGTCATACAGCGACTTATATTTATTTCCTTCACCTCTCATGCAATTCTTCTTCTTTTGTATAGGAAAGGATTATATAATTAAAGGTAAAGAAGCATGTATCAAGGAAGGAGGTCATTGCGCTGGAGAATTCTGTCCTTCAGGTCACACGGAATTAAAGTTATGCTACGACAATGTACCTTGCTGCATACCCTCTTAAGAGCAAGTCAGGATGGAATGGAAATAAAAAGTCCAGTTTAATGTCTTCCTAATTGTGCTGGCTGTGAATGAATGTGTCATGGGAATATATACTGAGTCAGACCATTGGCCCCTCCAGCTCAGCCTTGTCTCCATTGTCATTCTTCTCTACCTCCTTTTGTTCTACTTCCTCACTCTCATTTTTAATAATTAGTATTTAACAATATTAATTTTTTTTAAAAATTTACCCAAGAATCACACCGAATAACAAACTATATACACTTTTTAAGTACCCATAACATTAACATTTACTGTATTCATACACAGTGGGCAAACCAGTTGTGCTCCTCTAAATTTGCATCTGCCAAAGGTTATTTATGTATGTAACAACTGTGCCCCGTGTTTTGTTAACCCAAAAATGAACAAGGTCCCAACCAAAGAAGACTGGCAACTTAAGTTGACAGAATATGCACAGCTTGCAAACTTAACATATAGAATAAGAGAACAAGAAGAGCATACGTTTAAAGAAGATTGGAAAACGTTTATTGAGTATATGGAAAATAACTGTGTACAGCTGAAATTACTGGCAGCATTAAGATAAATTCAACAGTGTAAATAATCTTTGATGGATGTAATAATGGAAAACCGATTGGTATAGTTTTTCTAAAACATGCAGTGATGTAAGATATGCAAAATGAACCATGGAAAGAGAAGAAGGGAAATCATTGATATTTTAAGTATGTGAAATGTTTATCTGAAATTGTAATACAGAAAATTTAATAAAAATTATATTAAAAATATAATATAATTATATTAAAAATATAATATACACTTTTTAAGTACCCATAACATTAACATTTACTGTATTCATATACAGTGGTACCTCTGGTTGCAAATGGGATCCGTTCCGGAGCCCCGTTCACAACCTGAAAGGAATGCAACCCATGTCTGCATGTCTGTGCATGGGCGGGTTGTGATTCACCGCTTCTGTGCATGCGCGTGACGTCATTTTGCGCATCTGTGCATGCACGAGCGGCAAAACCCAGAAGTAACCCTTTCCAATACTTACGGGTCACCGCGGGGCGCAACCTGAAAAGATGTAACCTGAAGCTAACGTAACAAGAGGTATGACTGTAATTAGGTGGGCATCCTATCTTGTTGAGCTGTGTAGTGAGTCAGCTGACAAGGTCAAAGACCTCTGTCAGGTCTATGAAGACAGTGTACACAGGGCGTCCTTGTTCTCAACATTTCTCCCACAGCTAACGCAGTGAGAAAATTATGTCGGCTGTTGACCTCTTTGGTTCGGGGCTTCCATCTTGTTTCACCCTGTGGCAGGTAGGAGTCCTGTCACGACAGTCTTCAATAAAGACCAAGCCTACTGACTGCTGTTTTGCTCCGGTATTCCTAGCTGGTGTCCTTGGGTTTTGTCCAAGGGAGCCCTCAGATTCCTCCATTAACAGTCCACAGACAGCTTTCCAGGTCATGTGGCCAGCAGGACTAAACCACTACTGGTGCAACGGGACACTGTGCACAGCCAGAGCACACGGAAACACCATTTACCTTCCTGCCACAGCAGTACCTATTTATCTATTTGCACTGGCATGCTTTCGAACTGCTAGGTTGGCAGGAGCTGGGACAGAGCAACGGGAGCCCACTCCATTATGGGGATTCGAACCTCTGACCTTCTGATTGGCATCCCAAGGCTCAATGGTTCAAACCGCAGTGCCACCCGCGTCCAACTACCTTTTAGCAAGTGACTGTAATCTGTTGAGAACTACACGGACGAAGGTTTTCCCCAGAGTACTCAGCAGGGAGATCCCACAGTAGTTGTTACAGTCCAGCGGTCACCTTTGTTCTTGTAGAGGATCACAATCCTGGAGTTGTGCATGTCTTGTGGCACAGATCCTTGTTCCCAACACTGCAAGAGGAGGCCATGGCGGTGTGTAAGGAGGGAGGAACCGAAACTGATGAACTGCATTGTGTAGTAAATAAAACACACAGAGTGATGTAAAAGAGAAACTTTTACTAAATGCAAATACTTTGTTACAAAAAAATATTCAGAGAAAAAGAACTTCAGACATGCAAGGTACAAATGAAAGTAAGAGAGAGACAGAGAAAGAATGACCAGCTTGCTTTATTAGCGTGACCTTGAGGTAGTCAAAACAATACACAAGATCTACCCACTCTGGAAGAATGGCAGATGAAGGTGATAGACTATATGGGACTGGCTGAAATGACTGGCAGAATCCGTGACCAGGGGAAAGAGACGGCGGATGAAGACTGGAAGAAATTTAAAATTTATCTTAAGAAACATTGTAAAAATAATGAATGCTAAAATGTTGAGGTTTTAGAAATATGGGGATTATGGCTGTAGAAGATTAAGCAAAAGAAAAAAACAAGGTGAAAATTAGATAAATATAAGGGTGAGGATTTGCTGAACAAATTTGGAAACTGGGATGCAGGAAGGGAAGGTATGGGGAAGTCGCTGAAGTAAGGTTTAAGAAAAAAGGATCTGAAATTATACATGTTTGTTTATGTGTTTGTTTGTTTGTTTGTATTGTTTTGTGTTTATATAAATTGTGAAAAACCAATAAAAAAAAAATCAAAAAAAGAGATAGTCAAAACAATATTTCCGAAAGAAATGAACCTTCTAGAATCTTCCAGCTTTTTCCAGTATCTGACCTCAAAGATTTTAGCCATGACAGAAACCACCTCTCAGCATTTCAGTTGGGAATTTTCAAGAAACACGAGTAAAGTTCATGATGTTATTCATGCAGAGTTCTGGATTGAATAACGTTTCTTGTTTCTGTTGGTTATTTGTCATTGGTTTGTTTTGCTTTTGTTTTATTATGTATTTTGTGTTTTCATTTTGCATTTTAATGTTGTGAACCACCCTGTTATCTTCAGATAAAATGGTGGTACATAAATTTAATAAATATATTAACAAAATTATATCAGTGATGTGGTCCATGACTACTACGACTCAAGGAGCCACAGTATACCGTACCAAATCAAGGAAGTGCTGATCAGTGCATTAGCATGATGAAATATTCAATAAGTGCTATAGGACCACTGAGCTATGAGTGCACATCATGCTTAACGACATGAATTTTACCTTCTGATCTTTGAATATCATGGCTTTCTGAAGAATAATGTGCAACATATAGGGAATTAACTTTTTTTGGTTCCTCTTGGTGAATAGATTTTGTCATCATGTCTTTCATGCCAGTTCATCCATGAAGAGTGCTTACATGTCATTATATCACGAATCCCTATAAATAGTTGAGCATTCAGAAGACACAGAACTCCCACCAGAGCATTCTGTCTCAAGATTCTGCTCTTGCTGCTCAACTTCAGATTATATAAGTGATATGGTCCATGTCTACTACTGCTCAAGGAGACACAGTATACAGTACCAAATCAAGGAACTGCTGATCAGTGCATTAACATTCAGCATTCTGTGGGCTGTAAATTCAATTTCAGACCCTTTGCTTGGTAACTGAGTGGAATAATTAGGGAGGCTGCTGTCATATACAGGTCCACATGCCCGGGTGCAGAAGTTCACTACTGAGGCAGAATACTTTGATTAGTGTTCTGTGTCTTCTGGAAGGCTGAATGCTGATCTATTGACGGGGTTTTGTAACGTACTGACATCTAAGCCCTATGAATGGATGATTCAGATGTACTGCTCGTGATGACATAAACTTGATCAAGGAGACAAAAAAAGAGTTAATTGCCATATATTCTGTATTTTATTCATTGGGAAGCCATAATGTTCAAGGAGCAGACAGTAAACTCCATGGCATTCTCCATTATATTTATTCAGGGTTCTGGGGTTCAATAGCATCTATTGTTTAAAATGTTTCTGCCTATATGTTATTTTCTGCAGTCCATGCCTAGTACCCCTCAAGGAGACACAGTGTACCAAAGCAAAGAAATAATGATTTGACTAAATGCAATGTAGTTTCTTCTTGTTATGAAATCTCCCCCAGTTGCATTCAACCATATTGTGGATGCTCTCAGAGCACCAAAACAACATCTTTCCTACAGTCTCCTATGCAAACTGAGCACTTTTGCATTCAAGTTCTGTGAAATCAGCCCTGAGTGCTCACTGGAAGGACAGATCCTGAAGCTGAGACTCCAATACTTTGGCCGCCTCATGAGAAGAGAAGATTCCCTGGAAAAGACCCTGATGTTGGGAAAGATGGAGGGCACAAGGAGAAGGGGACGACAGAGGACGATATGGTTGGACGGTGTTCTCGAAGCTACAAACATGAGTCTGACCAAACTGCAGGAGGCAGTGGAAGACAGGAGTGCCTGGTGTGCTCTGGTCCATGGGGTCACGAAGAGTCGGACACGACTAAACGACTGAACAACAACAACAATCACAACAGTTTTCTCAGATAATAATAATAATAATAATAATAATAATAATAATAATAATAATTCTATCATGTATATCTTGCTCATCTGGTTCTAGTTCCCCAGCCACTCTGGGTGGCCGCCAGCAGAATAGCAATAGTGCTCTTAGTGTTCCACTCAGCTGTCAACCAAAGGGTTATTAAATCAAATTTACAATGCACCGAATCCCAAAAACTTCCTTAAGTTAATGCACACTGTTCAGTATTTCCTTGCTTCGGTACTCCGTGTTTCCTTGAGGAGCAACAACCATGGACCACAATACTGAAAGCAGGAAACAGCAACTGTTAAAACAATAGATGCCATTGAATCCTTGAACTCTTAAAATATTTCACGGTTAATGTCATGAATTTCACTTTATGTTCCTCTTTTGTATCCTTGATGAATAGTTCCTGTCATCACATGCATCACATCCGGATTACCAATGCACAGAGCTTACATGTCAGTATATCACAAAACCCTACAAATAGTGGCTATTAAGCGGTCCAGGAGGCACAGAACGATCACCAGAGTATTCTGCCTCAGTAGTCTGCTCTTGCTGCTCAACTTGAGATCTGAGTAAAACTTCAGCAATGCGTTTGCGCTGGCTTTTCGTGGTTGCCCTTCTGTTTTCTGAGATGCTTCTGTTTTCTGCAGGTAAGACATGCATTGAAATTAAAAAACAAAAACGAAGACATTGGGACTTCTGGTCTGCTGCGCAGGGCAATGGCGGTGTGCTGAGTGTCGTCTGCAACACAGAGCTGGCAGAGAGGCTTGGAGGGCAGCGCTAGAGCTCAGCACCCCCCCAAAAAAACCCCCACAGGAGAGTGGGGACCTGAGTTGTCCAGCAGAGTGAGAAATCTCGCCCCCTATCGCCTCCTGGCTGCTGCTGTGTGCATGGGAGGGAAGGGGAAGAGGCTTGAGATCACTCTTGGCAACAATGCAGCCTGCTGCCGAAGCTACGATCCATCACCAGAAGCAGCAGATCTTCCTAATTAGAGGTAAAAGCCAATAAAACATTTTAAACTTAGAATTAGACTCTAAAATTGCAATTTGGCAGAACGGAAGCAAAACAGGAAGTCAGATTCCGATCTTTGCCGACAGGCTCTGCAAAGGGAACTTTTTTGTGAATTGGACTCACTCTGCTTATAGCAAAGGAGAATTGCAACAGTTAACTTTGACTGGATGGATGGTTACATTCTAATGGCTTGCAATCTTAACTGTATCCAGTTACCTAGTGAGTTACAAGTGAAAGTTTACTGACATCTGGAGGTTTGAGCAACTTTATATAAAAAAATTGGAGCTTGTGTCTGTGGCTTTGCCTCCCTGCAGCCTGACAAATTATTAATGGACAGGATATTGAGTTTGATGGAGGGGATGCTGGCTATGTTTCCTTCCCATCCCAAACCATCTGTTTGGAAGAACAGAGGTGTAGCCTCGGGTATGGTTATTTCTGCTTTTCAAGCCTCAGACAAAGGAGGAGAGAGGTGGATGGAGGACAGAGGAAACAGAGAAGCAGAAAGACATCTCTTTGGAAGTGGTTGGGAATAGTTAATGTGTTTGTAGGAGGGAGGGAGAAGAAGGAGGCTATCCTAAATCCTATGTTGAACAAGGATTCTGAAGTCTAAGAGCTGGGACCATAAGCGGTTTTAAGCCCTGTCCTCTGCTGCAAGAGGAGTCTGGGGATATTTTGAGGGCTGTGGTCTGTGTGCACCAGACACCCCTCCGCCATGTCCTCCATCACACAAGTTTATGAACACATTCCAGCCACACAAAAGTGCCCAAGGCAGGTGCTATGTACTCAGTTGAATAGGATCCCAAATGCAGCAGTCTGATTGGTCCTAGAACGTCTCCACCCCCATCGTTCAGCCCGGAGACTGAGATCCAGCGCCGAGGGCCTTCTGGCGGTTCCCTCATTGCGAGAAGTGAGGCTACAGGGAACCAGACAGAGGGCCTTCTCGGTAGTGGCGCCCGCCTGTGGAACGCCCTCCCATCAGATGTCAAAGAGATAAATAATTACCTGACATTCAGAAGACATTTTAAGGCAGCCCTGTTCAGGGAAGTTTTTAATATGTAACGCTGTATTGTTTTTAACACTGACTGGGAGCCGCCCAGAGTGGCTGGGGAAACTCAGCCAGATGGGCGGGGTATAAATAATAAATTATTATTATTATTATTATTATTATTATTATTATTATTATTATTATTCAGAATGCAGCAGTCTGATTGGTCCACAGAAACCACCCAATCCAGCTCCAGGTGGAAGTGAATCCACAACCTGATTGGCCTACAGGAGAATCCCAGAATTAGCCAATCACGTGGGGCCCATTGTGTAAATAATGTATATAAAGCAGACATTCTGGGGGAACTTCCATTCCTCCTCACCACTATGAGCTGAATAAAGAGCATGAAATCCACTCTTGACTCTGAGTATATTTCAGCAGGGTTGGCAAGGATGTGTATAGAGTCCCAAAGACCAGACAGAGAGGCCAGGTGGGCTGTACATGGCTCTTGGGTCTGAACTTTCTCCACCCCTGTATTAAAGGAATACCTCCCTCATCACTGAACTCCAGGAAGGCAGTCAGAAATCTCTCTGCTTTCTACCATTGTTCACCAATAATAATAATAATTTTAACAATATTTTTATTATTTATACCCCATCCATTTGGCAGGGTTTCCCCAGGCACTCTGGGTGGCTGGCATTATATAATGTTGGACAATTTCAACAAATAAGAATTGTTTTCCCCACCCCTTTTGAAATCCATTGCTAATAGTGTTTCCTTTGGTGGGGGGGGGGGGAGAGATATAGCCTAGGTCATACAATCATGTACCGTATATTTCACTCTATAGGACGCACCCGACCATAAGACACACCTAGTTTTAGAGGGGGAGAACAAGAAAAAAAATGCTCTCCCTCTCTGCGCAGTGCCCCTTCAGCGAAGTGACAGGAGAAACGGAGCCCCTTCCATTTCTCCTTCCGCTTTGCTGAAGGGGCGCTGTGCAGAGAGGGAAAACTGTGCAGCGCCTCTCCAGTGAAGCGAAGCCAGGAGAGCAAGAGTGATCGGTGTGCACCAACCCCTCTTGCTCGCCTGGCTTCAGGGATAGCTGCCCGAAGCCTGAATTCACTCCATAAGACGCACACACATTTCCCCTTAATTTTTGGAGGGGGAAAAGTGCATCTTAGAGAGCGAAAAATACGCTATATTTATTACCTTCACAATTGTTCTTCTTTTGTGCAGGATAATATAACAAAAAGGAAGGTGAAGCTAAATGTGAAAATATAGGAGGCTTCTGCGATGAAGAATACTGTCCTTTGGACCACAGGCAAAAGATGCTCTGCTATGAAAAGGCACCTTGCTGCGTACCATTAAAATAATGGAAATAAAAAGCCCAGTTTCATGCCTTCAAAATTATGCTGGCTATGAATAAATGTTTCATGGGAACAGATACAGAGTCAGATCATTGGTACATCCAACTTAGCCTTGTCTGCCTTGTCAGCAGTTGTCCATTTAGGTCAGACTCTCCAGGCTTTCTGGCCGTTTTCTCTCACAATCCCAAGTGAAGGTGCCAGAGACCTTCTGCAAGCAAAGAAGATGTTCTGCCACTGAGTTATGGCCCTTCCCTATAAAGTGTGCTTAGTTGAGGGGTTCTGGGTTGTTTGTGTTATTTTGTCCTTTTGACAAAGCTCCATCCTGGAGATGATTCATTATTATTCTCCACCTCCTCTTCACCACCTCCTTTTTCTCATTATTGTTGTTGTTGTTTAATTGTTTAGTCATGTCTGACTCTTCGTGACCCCATGGACCAGAGCACGCCAGGCACTCCTGTCTTCCACTGCCTCCTGCAGTTTGGTCAAACTCATGCTGGCAGCTTCGAGAGCACTGTCCAACCATCTCATCCTCTGTCGTCCCCTTCTCCTTGTGCCCTCCATCTTTCCCAACACCAGGGTCTTTTCCAGGGAGTCTTCTCTTCTCATGAGGTGGTCAAAGTATTGGAGCCTCAGCTTCAGGATCTGTCCTTCCAGTGAGCACTCAGGGCTGATTTCCTTAAGAATGGAGAGGTTTGATCTTCTTGCTGTCCATTGGACTCTCAAGAGACTCACATTATTACTAACGTATTGAACTTTATTAAATTTCAAAACACAATATACAGTTATCACACCAAATAGCTAAATATACACTTTTAAAGCACCCATAATATACAGAATATTAACAGTCACCATATTCCTATAATATCAAAATAAATATCTGTTTTTTTCTTCCTTGTCTCCCATCTCTCACTTACTTAATGAATCAATCAATCTCCTTTGTTGGCATCGTAAGAGTACCATCATATACATAGATTGGAGCCCAGCACAGATAACAAAACATAGAAGGAGGCAGTTTAGGATACAATTGTCCAGACATCGTGAGATACAAAAGTGGCTCTTAGGACATATGGTGATGCAATTTCATGGCGTCACTCAAAAATCTTTACACATTCTCCACAGCATCATTCCTACAATTAGTCAACAGACGCGGGTGGCGCTGTGGTCTGAACCACAGCGCCTAGGGCTTTCTGATCGGAAGGTCGGCAGTTCAAATCCGTGTGATGGGGTGAGCTTCCGTTGCTCAGTCCCAGCTCCGTTGCTCAGTCCCAGCAGTTCGAAAGCATGCCAGTGCAAGTAGATAAATAGGTACCACTCCACCGGGAAGGTAAACGGCATTTCCTTGTGCTGCTCTGGTTTGCCAGAAGCAACTTAGTCATGCTGACCACATGACCCAGAAGCTGTCTGCGGACAAACACCAGCCTATGGAGCAAGATGAGCTCGCAACCCCAAAGTCGTCTGCAACTGGACCTAAGGGTCAGGCGTACCTTTACCTTTACCTTAGGTCACCCTGAGAGAGTTGGTGCCATAGACCCCCTCCTTCAATAAGGGGGGCAAATACTTTTATTTCATTGCCCATTTTATGCAAAAATATATGTGTGTGATGGATTGGACCTGCTTTGTGCCACGAAGGCAGTGCCATTTAGAATATGGGATTCTCAAGAACCTACCTTGCAAGACTGCAGACGGCAAAACATTAAATCTTGCTAGGGAAAGAGCTCTGCATAGATGGGGATAATAAAGGAGATGTAAAAATGGAGCATCCTGGCCAAATGAGGATGGAATTCCCAACCCCAATGGGGAACAGGTTTTATTGGCTGTGCTGCTAAGGGTTTGGAATAAAATCTCTATTATTCTGTGCTTGATTGTCTGGAATGCTTCTAATTGTGGGAGCATAAGCAGCGACTCAAAGGATAAACCACAGGTTCTGATTTTCTGCTCTTAATGCCAGCCAACCATTTGGAGTGGTGGGATTCCGCCAGCATATGGAAAGTTAAAGAAGACGCATCAGACTTAAAATGTAAGTGGAGCCAGAATTTTATAGTGGTGAACCACGCTTTGGTTTCCAGAAGCCCTTGGCCTGTTTCCAGACACATGGCTGCATACAGCACACAATTTGGCAGTCCCAGGATTTTGCACAGAAATTTTGATTGGATGCGTTCCAATGATTGGTTAATTGCACCAGTCTATAATGGGATGCCATACAGAAGTTTTGAGCCTACTTTGCATTAAAGCATTAAAGACCTTTAGTGCAGCTGGGACGTTTTGATTCCCTCTGTTGAAGAAGAAACAAGTACCGTATTTTTCACTCCATAGGACGCACTTTTTCTTTTCCTTTTTTCCTTGTTTTCCTGCTCTAAAAACTTGGTGCGTCTTTTGGTCAGGAGCAAAAGTATCCACTCCATTAAGTGCGAGTTTACAGGAGGAGTCATATTGGAAGTGAATGCCTAGGTTCCCACAGGTTACCACTGCTATCTCTCACTCTAAGCAAATGTGTTTCATATACACCCTTAATATTCAAATGTCTATAGTTTTCCATCATACATACTATAAATCCTACTGTGTATGGAGTCATATACCAGAGCTGTTTATAGTGATTTTCTTTAACTTTAATGCAAATATATTGCACTGGCTCTTGAATAATATTTTTCTTTTTTTCTTTATTCTAACCTATTTTCCTTTGCACCTAGCTGAGGTTTCAAAGCTTTCTCCAATCCCCATAAAATTGAGATAAAACTCCTCCCTTTAAATTATAAGATCCAAGCTGAGGAATGGATTTAGCAGTTTGCTAACTTCCCTACATCTTTTGAAAAGAGTCTTGAAAAGAGTTTAGATCATTATGAGAATTTTGGGTTGTTAAGGGTGCATTATTTTCACTTCTTTTGACAATGTGGACAAAAAAGAAAAAGAAAGAAATTGTGGAATCGTGCATTTGAGAGAACATGAGAAAGTGCCGGCTACCTGAGATAAGAGGCAGAGGTACCTGCTCAGGCACTCGGAGCGGTGCAGGGGCAGAGCTAGCCAGCCTGCGAGGGTAGTGCTAGCCACCCACATGACAAGCATACCTAGCTGCTCGCCGCCCTTGTGGTGAGCGTTGGGGGGCACTGCTAGCCACCTACGCAGCGAGCATCCCTAGCCACCCACTGCCTGTTTTGGTTTTCCCAGTAGTGATGTATGGAAGTGAGAGCTGGACTATAAAGAAGGCTGATCGCCGAAGAATTGATGCTTTTGAATTCTAGTGTTGGAGGAGACTCTTGAGAGTCCCATGGACTGCAAGAAGATCAGACTGATCCATTCTGAAGGAAATCAGCCCTGAGTGCTCCCTGGAAGGACAGATCGTGAAGCTGAGGCTCCAATACTTTGGCCACCTCATGAGAAGAGAAGACTCCCTGGAAAAGACCCTGATGTTGGGAAAGATGGAGGGCACAAGGAGAAGGGGATGGCAGAGGACGAGATGGCTGGACAGTGCTCTCGAAGCTACCATCATGAGTTTGACCAAACTGTGGGACGCAGTGGAAGACAGGAGTGCCTGGCGTGCTCTGGTCCATGGAGTCACAAAGAGTCAGACATAAACGACTAAACAACAACAATAAGGCCACTCAGAGTGGCTGGGGAAACCCAGACAGATGGGTGGGGTATAATTAATAAAATTATTATTGCTGTTGTTTAAGTGTAGTTTTTTATTGCTGTTTTATTGTTGCATAAATTGTTTTGATGGGGTGCAGATGGGGCCTAAATCTATTTTAAATACATGGATGAAAAGGAGGTCAAATTCTTAATGGATTATGCCAGAATGGTGAGGATGAACTCTACAGCAATTCTAACTTGAATTACTCACAGCTCTGTCCAAAGGGCTACTGGCTTTCTTGCTCTCTTCATCAGGGAACAAGACCTCCATTGTATGCTTATCATCTTCCATCATAGCAGAGGCTCTCGGTGACATGCACATACCACATACACCATGCCCTGGAGCTATCTATGGCTAGTTATTTTTCTTCCTACCCCTTGGGGATTTACCAGGACTCAGTATCCTGTAAAAAGAAGAAGAACAGGAATATCAAGTCACACAATACAATCTTTTTTAAATGGTGCCCTGCATGATGATGAGGTAATGAAACTTTTGAGAAGGAACTAAAACCTCCTAGATTACAGGTGAATGTGTGTGTGTGGGGGGGTAATCCCCTAACTACAGAACAGAAGGTCAAAGGTTTGAGGCCACATTTAATACACTGGGAATTCCTTCTGACTAAATGTGTTGTATGGCAAACATAGCTTTGGCAGGTCTATTGCAAACATGACAGAGGAGTGGACTTTGCTATTTTAAAAGTCCTACCTTATATTGTTCCTCTAATTAATTTAGAGATAATATTATATGGGTTTGATCACTGCAGAGGGTGACAGCAGTCAAAATTAAAAGACGCCTGCTTCTTGGGAGAAAAGCAATGACAAACCTAGACAGCATCTTAAAAAGCAGAGACATCACCTTGCCAACAAAGGTCCATATAGTAAACGCTATGGTTTTCCCAGTAGTGATGTATGGAAGTGAGAGCTGGAAGTGAGAAGGCTGATCACCGAAGAATTGATGCTTTTGAATTATGGTGCTGGAGGAGACTCTTGAGAGTCCCATGGACTGCAAGAAGATCAGACTGATCCATTCTGAAGGAAATCAGCCCTGAGTGCTTACTAGAAGGACAGATCCTGAAGCTGAGGCTCTAATACTTTGGCCACCTCATGAGAAGAGAAGACTCCCTGGATAAGACCCTGATGTTGGGAAAGATGGAGGGCACAAGGGGAAGGGGACGACAGAGGATGAGATGGTTGGATAATGTTCTTGAAGCTACCAGCATGAGTTTGACCAAACTGCGGGAGGCAGTGGAATGGGGTCACAAAGAATCGGACACGACTAAGTGACTAAACAACAACAACATTATATGGGTTAGCTTAGCACACGGACAGTGAGATTCGACTGCTCTGATTTGTTATTCCTAAAAAAAGATGAACGAACAGGCTGTCTAGAAGGTAATTTGTTGGTTTTTTGGGAGTCCAATAAATAATCTGGGCTGAGACATGTTTGATGACAACAGTAGGTGCCTGCCAGACTCTTTTGCAAAGACTGTAGGAGTATAAGAAGAGCCATTAGCCCTTCTAGTCCAGCATCCTGTTCCAACAGGCTGCAGATGTTGTTGCACAACACAGTTTTGCTCTAGCCAGTTGGTGCATACCAGTTCTTTGGAAGTTGCATTGAAAATCCCCAGCAGCAGCTCTAGGCCATAGAAATAGAGGTTGAGGGCATTCCTGGAGGTCATTGAGTGAGAATTTGCATAATAAAAAGGGCAAAAAAGTTTTGAGATAACCCAATTTTTCAGCTGGTTTCCTGTTAGGTCCCTTTGCTGTGACCTTTGCTGTTCTGTTTTTACTGATTCCATGAAGAAACCAAGCACCTTATGGAAAAGGGGGGTGGGGTGGCAGTGATGGTGGCTAGGAATTTTATGAATAAAATAAGAACACAAGAAGAGTCCTGCCAAAGCCCCATCTAGACCAGGACCTTGTTCTCACAATGACCAGCTGAATGCCCATGGGAAGCCTGCAAGGAGGACCTGAGAGCAACGGCACTCTTGCCACTTGCAATTCCCAACAATAGGTATTCAGAGGCAAACTGTATCTGAAAATGGAGGGAGTACATGGTCCTTAGGGTCAGTAGACATTATCCTCCATCATTTGAAAGACCTACATTGGCTCCCAGTATGTTTCCAAGCACAATTCAAAGTGTTGGTGCTGACCTTTAAAGCTCTAAATGGTCTTGGTCCAGTATACCTGAAGGAGCGTATCCACCCCCATCATTCTGCCCGGACACTGAGGTCCAGCTCTGAGGGCCTTCTGGCAGTTCCCTCACTGCGAGAAGCCAGGTTACAGAGAATCAGGCAGAGGGCCTTCTCGGTAGTGGCTCCACCCTGTGGAACGCCCTCCCACCAGATGTCAAAGAAAACAACAACTACCAGACTTTTAGAAGACATCTGAAGGCAGCCCTGTTTAGGGAAGCTTTTAATTTTTGATGCATTACTGTATTTTAATATTTTGTTGGAAGAGTGGCTGGGGAGGCCTGGCCAGATGTGCGGGGTAGAAATAATAAGTTGTTGTTGTTACTACTACTATTATTATTATTATTATTACTATTATTATTCTGAAGCCATCCAAGTTGGGGGCCATCTCTACATCTTTGTAGTGTTGAGATTTTGTTGGAAGTCTTTGGGACTGGTTAAACTTCTACAGAATACTTAGTCTGATGACATGCCCTACATCTCTTTCAAAAATGATCAAGATGGGTTGTAAAATATCAAGATGGGAATGCTAAGGGAGATCTCCACCTTGTAGTCCTCTAATGCGAACCAGTAGTTCATTGGAGATGCCCCTAACATGGTGAAATGCTGGGTCTGTGAAATGGCCTCAGGTTGTTGACATGAAGAGCTTGCAAAACCAAGTCTGGATTTCCCCTTTTTGCAACAACCTGGTATGTCACCATCTCTAGAAGCCTTTAAATATCCGCATCACATCCCCTCTCCATCTCAGGTTGCCAGTGGTGGTAGATTGCAGTTGAACCTTCAGCCATGAGGCTCCTTCACCTTGTTTTTGGGCTTCTCTGCATGATGATGCTGGTGGTTCCAGGTAATGCCATTTTTTTTTTAAAAAAACCCCTTGTCTCTGTATAAACTCTGTGAAAATCAAGTGTGATTTGATGGGACTTACTCCCATGTGGACGAGAAGCAGGTAAGAACTTTTGGTAGAGGACAGGACAAAGATGAGACTGTATGAGGATATTCACAAATTCTGGAGGCATCAGGAGCGGCTCCCAGGTGTTCCTCCTGAGCCCCATAGCCATTCTCCTCTGTTGCCGCCTAGTTTATCCTGATGCCTGAGGTGCAGTTGGGGACACTATCTTGCTACCAATGTTGAAGTAAGATTAAGTTGTTAGCCCAGAAGCTTCTGATTGTGGAATGGGAAGGGGCTCCTGTCTTAGGAACATAGGAAGCTGCCTTCTACTGACTATTGGTCCATCTAGCTCCTGTTGTCTACACTGAGTGGTAGTGGCTCTCCAGGATTTCTGGAAGGAGTCTTCCCTAGCCCTACCTGGAGATGCTGGAGATTGAACCCAGGACCTTCTGTTTGCAAGGCAAATCCTTGACCATTAAGCCATGGTTCAGTCTTGGACTAGTCCTTGCAAACATATGCAGTGAGTCTAGCTTGCAGAAATTTAGGAAGCTTTTCCTGGTGTGAAAATTAAATGGTGAGGGAAGCTTCACTTGTTACATTTTTCTGTCATTTAGCAGGGAGTCTGTGGTCCTCCAGCTGTTGCTGCACTCCACCTCCCATATGCCATGACCATTGGACAACTGTCTGCAGCTGCTGGGAGTTGTAGTCTAGCAACACCATCTTGCTGTCTGTTGTAGCAAATTTCCATAATTACATAAATTAGGTATGTTATGTTGCCATTGTGCTATTCTAGCCCATTTTTTTTTCAATGCAAAGAATCTCAGTGCAAATGGGATGGGTGGGATGAGATCAGTTACCTAATGGGGGCAGACTGAAAGCAACAACAGTAAATAACATGCATGAGAGTGCTTGGACTAAAATTGTCAACCAAAAGCTTTGCTTTTCTGGTTTATCACCACAGCAGCTACTAACATGGGGTTTCAGTAAAGTAAATAATTTAATCAGACAGCGCCTATATGATATCGAGCGACAGAATAACCTGGCCACAATAAGGAAATTTCGTCCATGGTATGCTTATTTCCCACCTAGTCATTTTGACACTTTGGCACCCTATTTGCAAAATACAGACGTGCTTTCACTTTCGCAAGATTGAATATACTGCCTTCGGCTGCACTTGAGGGTCGATTTCAAAAAATTCCACTGGAAAAACATTTAGGTCCTTGTGGAGATGGAAGTACAGTGGTACCCCGGGTTACATACTCTTCAGGTTACAGACGCTGCAGGTTACAGACTCCGCTAACCCAGAAATAGTACCTCAGGTTAAGAACTTTGCTTCAGGATGAGAACAGAAATCGTGTGGCAGCAGCAGGAGGTCCCCATTAGCTAAAGTGGTGTTTCCGGTTAAGAACAGTTTCAGGTTAAGAACGGACCTCCAGAACGAATTAAGTACTTAACCCGAGGTACCACTGTATTGAGTCAGTGGTTCATGTGCTTCTGGCTTGCACTCATTATAAGGATTTGAGGAGTGAGGTTATTAGTCCTCTATTATTGTCCAAGCCGGGTCACTCAACCATTGCTACTGTGTCCTTTCTTTTAGCAGACCAAGATGATCAGGTGACAGCAAAAACTGCAAGCAGGGGCAATGAGAATAAGATTTATTATTTGAATATTGATGTAAACCCCCAAAATGTATTTTTTATTGTTAGGTTTTTACCTCTATCTTCAGTACATTTTATTTTATTTTATTGCTATGGCTAGTGGCCGGTGCAAATAGATATTCTATCTATCTATCATATTGGTTGGAATAGGGCTGCCATATGTCTGGGATTTCCCAGACATATGCGGGACTCGTCCGTCGGAAATGGTGCCTGTGTGGACTTTCCAAAAATCAGTAAAAATATCTAGGGAAACCTGGGTGTCTGTCCACCCATGTCAGAAGTGTTTATTGTTTTGGCAAATTTCCTTAAAAATAGCTCAAAAACAACTTTTGTGTCCAGATTTTCACTTTTTGAAATATGGCAACCCTAAGTTGGAATGGTTTCCATTCTAGAATGGGGTGAATAAATGAACATTGGCAATTTCTGCTTCTGTTTCTGTTTTCACCAGACTTCTCCAGCATCCCTACTTTTGCCATAGGTAAAGGGTAAAGGGACCCCTGACCATTAGGTCCAGTTGTGGCCGACTCTGGTGTTGGTGCGCTTATCTCGCTTTATTGGCCGAGGGAGCTGGCATACAGCTTCCGGGTCATGTGGCCAGCATGACTAAGCCACTTCTGGCGAACCAGAGCAGCGCACGGAAACGCCGTTTACATTCCCGCTGGAGCGGTACCTATTGATCTACTTGCACTTTGACGTGCTTTCGAACTGCTTGGTTGGCAGGAGCGGGGACCAAGCAACGGGAGCTCACCCCTTCACAGGGATTTGAACCGCCAACCTTCTGATCGGCAAGTCCTAGGCTCTGTGGTTTAACCCACAGCACCACCTGCGTCCCAGTTTTACCATACAAGCTAAATAAATAAAATTGACTATGTCGTACTTGGCAATGCTAAAATAATAGGAAATGCTGGTCTGTTTATGCCGAAGCCTCAAACTGCAAAGAGCTCAGTTCTGCTCCAACTTGATTTTGTGTCTCTTTGTGTCTGCAGGATTTTCTAAAATCGGTAATGCCAAGCAGTGTCGTGAAGCCCATGGAAAATGTGTGAGGCGCAGATGTCCTGGTGACTACAAGCGCATCGGGAATTGTGCTAGAAAGATTGCCTGCTGCAGGTGAGAGCAAAGATCTCTGGCTGAAAGAGAACAAGGCACATTTTTGCCAACGTAGGAGCCAGGGTCAAGATCCCTTCAGTGCCCATCAATATTCAAGTTGGCACCCCTGTTTGCCAGTGAAAAGCAGACTGCCTTCAAGTGAATTTATGTAAGACAGCATTCATGAATTTGAGTCAACTCTCTCATTGCCCATTAGCTAATATCCAACTTACAAAACTTTGGAAAGCCTAGAGCAATAGTTTCTGAACTGTGATCCTCTGAAGCTTTTCAGGGATTCCCCAGAGAGTTCAGTAATGGTGTAGTGGTTGCCGTGGAAGACAATTTACCTGTTGCTAGAACCACTTGGGGTTACCTTCCTGTGTCTGTGGGAAAAGCAAAAAAATAAAAATAAAAATAAAAATGTAATGTGAACAGCCACAAAATAGTTTTGGATGTGTTCTCTGTTGTGCTTCTCATGGGACAGACACGAGTCCCACAGCTGTGTCCCCCACAGAATCTGAATGCACACCATAAATAATATGGTATAAATAAATAAATTATTATTATTATTATTATTATTATTATTATTATTATGACAGGGTGGGCAGATTTTAAGTTTTGGCAGTACTTTTTTTTTTTACTAGAACACCATAATCTACCAATGAGAGCTGGGAGGAAAAATCATACGCTTAGAATTAAAGAATCTTGAGCTCAGAAGGTGTTTTGAGCACCAGAACTGAACTGAGCTCATAGTCCTCCTCCTCCTCCTCCTATTATTATTATTATTATTATTATTATTATTATTATTATTATTATTAGCTATCTCCCACCATTTTCCATGGCAGGGATTCATGGTGGCTTACAAATGAAATAGAAACAGCTAAAAACATTGAGAAGGGATTATTAAGAAGCAATTAAACTGTAATAGAATTACAATACAGTTGTACCTCGGTTTTCAAACGTCTCTATTGACAAACGTTTTGGTTTTCGAACGCCGTAAACCTGGAAGTAAATGCTTCAGTCATCAAACACTTTTCAGAAGTCGAAAGTGCCACGTAGCTTCCGTACCAAGTTTTCCACAAGTAAATGCTTTGGTTTTTTTAACATTTCAGGACTTAAATGGTCTTCCAGTACAGATTGTGTTCGAAAACCGAGGTATCACTGAATATAGAATATATAAACATAGAGATAATTACAGTAAAAACATCATAGTAGTAGTCCTTTCATGAAAACAATGAACCCCCCAAAGCCTGTTGGAATAAGAAAATTTTCAACTGCTGGTGGAAGGACAAAAAGAATGCACTTCTGGTTAGATTTATTTATTTCAGCAGCCTAATTTGGTGGAAATAGTTTTCTCTTTACTATCATTAAACAATAGCAAATCAAGACCCCTTGCTGATTTAATGCAGGTTATATACATATGTATCTATGATTATGATTATTGATTTTTATGGTAAAAAATGAAGGGATGTACTTTTTTTAAAAAATAACAATAATAATACAGTTTATAAAGAAAAATACAAAGATTATTCTCATTTATTTTAAAAAAATCCAAATTAAAACATTAACCCAGAGGCAAAAGAGAGAGAGACAGAAACAAACAAACAAAGAGGAAGAGATAAAGTAAAAGGAAGAAAGGGAATTAAAAGAGAGAAATTGAAAAATAAAGAAAGAGAAGAGAGAGAGTAAATAGAGAAAGAGAAAGGAAGAAAAGTTTAAGAAGCTAAAGAACCTCCAGTGTGATAGTATTCTTGATAAAAGTGCACTAAATAAAGATCATTTTCCTTAGTAATCCATTTAATAGTCACTTTATAAAAAAGAAATAAATCACAGATTATCAGTCCCACCCCCGCAACACTCTGCTCTGCAGTGGAACTCCATTGCAGATATCTGGAGCAATTTCCCCGAAGGTCTAAAGACTGTGAACCAAACCAATGGCTAAAAGCATCCTTAGGAAATCTCCAGTACATGTCATCCCTTGCCAGACATATACCAAGGTATGATATAACACATGAGATTTTAGACATCTGAAGATGCAACTTGGACCAGGAACATATTACCTGTTGGCTATTTGGCACAGTGGGCTGAATCTAGTGCTCTTCCGCTCATCTTACTTGAACAATGGGTACCGTATCGTGGCTACTAGTCATGGTGGCTATGCTCTGCCTACATGGTCGGAGGCAGTAAGCTTCTGAATACCAAGAGGGGACGATGTTGCTCTGCTCAGGTCCTGCTTGTGGTTTTCCCATAGGCATTTGGTTGGCCACTGTGAGAACAGGATGCTAGACTAGATGGATCGTTTGTCAGATCCAAGCAGGCTTTCCATATGCTCTTAACAGCTGGGGATTTGCTGAATGAGCCTCTTCATATTTCTGTAGTTGGTCAGGGAATGACTGTACGTTTCATATGAACCAAATTTACTTTCTTGAGTCGAATTTTTCCAGAATAAAATATGTCTCTCTTTGTCCTCCTTATCTGTGCAGGCGTTAACTGGCGACCGCCTGGCCACATCACTTGGAATTCACTGCCTCCTGCCGCTGTGAAACTTCTATGGACCACACACTTGGGATTTTACTACACAGAGAGATGTGATTGCCTCACACCTAAATAAAAACAACTTGTAATGCAACTTCGTGACTGAAATGAATCTGTTCATGTTTGGGAATGGGAAGATTATGGCTTGGTTCTTTTGATTCCTTTTTTCATTCCTCCCCCTGTACAACCACATGCCAGTGGCGTAGCGTGGGGGGTGCAGGGGGGGGGGGCGGCCGCACCGGGCGCAACATCTGGGGGTTAGGGTTAGGGGGCGCAAATCCACGGGTTAGGGGGCGCAAATCCACAGGTTAGGGGGCGCAAATTACTTGCCTTGCCCCGGGTGCTGACAACCCACGCTACGCCACTGCCACATGCCAATGGACCTAAAGCACACAGATGAGATAGTGACACTTTTGTGACTCTGCAAGTTGGCTCTGAATAAGAGCAGCCCAAATTCTAATGTTTTACCATTTATACTTTACTGAACTCAGCTGCCAAATCTCCCACCTTGTTTACATGAGCTAGATTGCACCAAATGGCCAAATCTGATGGAATAGTTCCTGTTGCAGCAGAATTATATTCACATTGTATGCACCTTGCATCTGCTGATCTGAAGGGAAGATGGTCCTTCTTGGGGTGTGTGTCCCCCCTCCCCCATCATTTCAGCAGCTGTCTGGCTTCAGGGAATTGGCTTCCTTCCCATCTTGGCAGTAGATAAGTAGAACAAAGGAAAAGGAGTCTTTTTACCAGTTAGAAATTTTAATGATCACAGCGAGAGAACAAAGAATCCATTTCCTAGGAATGGCGGTGCTTCCAATTAAGAGTTCCACTCCTAACCTCAATAATAATAATAATAATAATAATAATAATAATAATAATAATAATAATAATAATTTATTATTTATACCCCGCCCATCTGGCTGGGCCTCCCCAGCCACTCTGGGCGGCTTCCATAAAAACCAAAAATACAATAAAATATCACACGTTAAAAACTTCCCTGAACAGGGCTGCCTTAAGATGTCTCCTGAATGTCAGTTAGTTGTTTATCACTTTGACATCTGCTGGAAGGGCGTTCCACAGGGCGGGCGCCACTACCGAGAAGGCCCTCTGCCTGGTTCCCTGTAGCTTTGCTTCTCGCAATGAGGGAACCGCCAGAAGGCCCTCGGCGCTGGACCTCAGCGTCCGGGCAGAATGATGGGGGTGGAGACGCTCCTTCAGGTATACTGGACCGAGGCTGTTTAGGGCTTTAAAGGTCAGCACCAACACTTTGAATTGTGCTCGGAAACGTACTGGGAGCCAATGCAGGTCTTTCAAGACCGGTGTTATATGGTCTCGGCGGCCGCTCCCAGTCACCAGTCTAGCTGCCGCATTCTGGATTAGTTGTAGTTTCCGAGTCACCTTCAAAGGTAGCCCCACGTAGAGTGCATTGCAGTAGTCCAATAATAATAAATTTTATTTATATCCCGCCCTCCCCAGCCGAAGCTAGGCTCAGGGCGGCTAACAACAATCAAATAATCCAACATTCTAAAAACATTTCATTATAAGAATTAATTAAAATCAAATTGATGGCAACCATTAAGCAAAAATTCTGTGCAGATTGCCAGAGGAGGGAGTCAGGCTGCGCCTTGACCAAAGGCCTGGTGGAACAGCTCTGTCTTGCAGGCCTTGCGGAAAGATGTCAGGTCCTGCAGGGCCCTAGTCTCTTGTGACAGAGCGAGCCACACACGTCACTACCGCGTCTTGCCAACTGGTCTTGCAACCACTGTGCTTTCTGTGCTGCCACCTTATCTGTTCTCCTTCACCTTGGGCTGAGTGGATGAACACTTTCCAATGACATTGAGTCTGTTAACTCTCTCTCTCTCTCTCTCTCTCTCTCTCTCTCTCTCTCTCCCAGTTCTCCTACTCCTAGCTGTTCCCCACCCATTTCTTCTCAGCTTCTGCCTTCTGAACTATGCCTCTCTGCAAACCACTGCTCAAAATCTATACTGTCTTCCTGCTCCTGGGAAGATTCAGGATCCTGATCAGAAGCAGGGCGAGGCTCCTTCAATTCCTCCTCTGTGCAGCCCTCCTCAGCACGGTCCCTGACAGCAGCTGGTTCACACAATGTAAAGCCACTTCTGGATGTGTTTTTTCCATTGTGTGGATGATATGATGTCGATTGGCCAAATGGGGGAAATGTGTGATATGTGGATTGAAGGAGTTGGCAAAATGGCAGGGGTTCTTTAAAAGTCCATTCATGAATGGGATAATTGGCCCAGGAACCAGCTAGTCATATTTGACTTTGTTTCAGCGGTGCCTGTTTTTGCATCGCTCCTCCCAGCTCTTTCCAGGGCTTGAAAGGGCAGAAGCTTTGAACACAACCCAGACTGCCAGTGATGTGGTGAGTCCTTTCTATTCCATCCTCCTGGTCATGCCCTCCAGCTCCCATCAGATCCAGCCAGTATGACCAATAATCAGGAATGATGGGAGTTCCAGCCCAACAACATCTGGGGGCATGATGTTGGCTAACCCTGGGTTAGAGGGACTTGGAGTTCATTTGCCAGGGTGCAATCCAGACGCTGTGGACCACTCTCTGAGGTTCAGTTCCCATGAGGGTAAATCACAAGGTTCTAAACTGTGCTACAGACAATGAAACAACATTGCCCCTCCTTCAAAAACAGAAGGAATCACGGTTAACCAGTTGCTCAGTGACAATGCTTTTATTGAAGAGAACAGCTTTAAAGCAAACAAAGTCAAGATGTTTCTGTGGGGTTCGTGAAAAACTCACAAGGAAGAGTCTTCCAGGCTGCCATGGTAGCTGGAGGTGATGGTTTTCCAAGCAAAGCTGCATGGGACATCTTCCTTCAGTTCCTTCATTGACTCTTAAAAGCAAGAGAATGTGGGACTGCTGATTAATCACCAGAAAGGAAATCGTTACAGATCCAGTCCTGATTTCAAACCTCTAATCTGCACTGGTGGCGCTGTGGGTTGAACCACAGAGCCTAGGACTTGCCAATCGGAAGATCGGCGGTTCAAATCCCCGCGACGGGGTGAGCTCCCGTTGCTCGGTCCCTGCTCCTGCCAACCTAGCAGTTCGAAAGCACGTTAAAGTGCAAGTAGATAAGTAGGTACCACTCCGGCGGGAAGGTAAACAGCCTTTCCGTGCGCTGCTCTGGTTCGCTAGAAGCAGCTTAGTCATGCTGGCCACATGACCCGGAAGCTGTACGCCGGCTCCCTCAGCCAGTAAAGTGAGATGAGCGCCACAACCCCAGAGTCGGCCACGACTGGACCTAACAGTCAGGAGTCCCCTTACCTTTTACCTTAATCTGCATAGCCCTGATTAAACATACATAGAATAATAGAATGGCAGAGTTGAAAGGGACCCCAGTCCAACCCGCTGCAATGCAACATCTCAACCCTTTCCGCTCTTTTCTAAAAATACTAATTGAGACATTTATATAATGACTTAAACATCCACATTTCTAATCACTGTTTTTATACACATTACCTCTCTTCTGATGCATAAAGTCTAGCTCTCATCTCTACTGCCCTTTCATACTAAAACAACTTCTCCATCTCCATTTGTCCAGTCCAGTTGCTTCCCTGTCCTAACTGAATATGAGGATTTAGTCCTACACGTTGCCTGCATGTAGAGCAGTCACATATTTAATTTGAATCAGGGCCACCCTTTTTATGCCCCCTATCCCAATTTACACCATGCCCCCTTTCTCCAATGGCTGCATGTCACTGGAGAAATGCCTGCAGAGGGATCCTAACACTCAAGCAGTTTAAGCTCCCTGAGGTGAACTCCTTCAGCCAAGCCTTCTCAGAAACACCCAAAGGGCCTTCTCATACACAGAAGTCGTTTGACTGCTTTACCCCCTCCGATGGTCATAGCTCAGACTACAGCCACATTCACCTCTATGACGAAGCCATATGATACACTTCAAACAGTCACAACTTTCCCCAAAGAATTCTGGGCACTGTAGATTATTAAGGGTGCTGAGAGTTGTTAGGAGAGCCCTATTCCCCTTCCAGAGCTGTAACCCTAGGTACCACTGTACTGCCTTAGCAATAATTGTAAAAGACCACTAATATTGGCCAGTACTGAATTTATTTCTCCTGCGTTGTTGGAGAGAGGGTGGTGGCGGAGAAAACCTGTCTCCATCATGTGCTGAATGAATTGTAGCTCCTTACAAACTCATTGGGAAATGTGATAAGAACACCCTTTGCTGCAAGAAGAAAGATACATATATGGCAAGTACAGTGGTGCCCCGCAAGACGAATGCCTCACAAGACGGAAAACTCGCTAGACGAAAGAGTTTTCCGTTTTGGAGGTGCATCACAAAACGAATCTCCTATGGGCTTGCTAAGCTGATAAGCCACTAAAAGCCGCTAATAGCGCTAATAGCGCTAATCCTCTAATCTGTCAATGGGCTTGCTTCACAAGACGAAAAAACCGCTAGACGAAGAGAATCACGGAACGGATTCTTTTCGTCTTGCGAGGCACCACTGTATACATTTCCTTCTAAATAATAATAATAATAATAATAGTAGTAATAATAATAATTTATTATTATTTATACCCCGCCCATCTGGCTGGGCTTCCCCAGCCACTCTGGGTGCCTTCCAACAAAATATTAAAATACAGTAATCCATTAAACATTAAAAGCTTCCCTAAACAAGGCTGCCTTCAGATGTCTTCTAAAAGTCTCCCACTTCGGTGGGAGATGATGGCTGGCAACTATCAACAGATAAAAGCTTGTCTCCACCATGGACTGTGTGTGAGATCCCTCTGCTAAACCCCAGTCCTGTGCCTCAGAGGACTCAAGTGGGCTCTGTTGACATGGAGGAACATAAGGAGAGCCTGCTGAGTCAGGCCAATGGCCCATCTAGACTACCATCCTGTTCTCATAGTTGCCAGCCTGGTCCTGAAAGCAGGACCTTAGTGCAACAGCACTCTCTCTTCCCATGGTTTCCTGCAATGCCAAGCAGAGCTAGTAGCCACTGATAACTTTCTCTGAGAATTTGTGCAATCCTCTTCTAAAGTCATCTAGGTTGATTGCTATCACTGCCTCCATAGTTTGACTATGTGCTGTGTGAAGAAATGTTGAAGGCATGCTGTCCATTGGGACAGCATGTTTTCTCTGTATTGTTATCAATCTTGATTGTGATTTTTCTTCAAGGAACCACTCTGAGGGTTCTAAAACAACTGATGTTAAGAGAAGATTTTTTTCAAGTGTAATTGTTATCTGATATGGGGTGGTGGTGGATCTTTGCGGACACTGCAGCTAGGGAAGATAGGGTTAATACCCCTCCACAGCTGCAAAAATCCTCCCCCAGTAAGATCTTTCTCTCTCACACACACAAATGAAATCTGATGAAATCCCTATGGGAGATAGGGCATGTTTAGCCTGGAGAAGAGGAGGTTAAGGGGTGATATGATAGCCATGTTCAAATATATAAAAGGATGTCACATAGAGGAGGGAGAAAGGTTGTTTTCTGCTGCTCCAGAGAAGCAGACACGAAGCAATGGATCCAAACTACAAGAAAGAAGATGCCACCTAAACATTAGGAAGAACTTCCTGACAGTAAGAGCTGTTCGACAGTGGAATTTGCTGCCAAGGAGTGTGGTGGAGTCTCCTACTTTGGAGGTCTTTAAGCAGAGGCTTGACAACCATATGTCAGGAGTGCTCTGATGGTGTTTCCTGCTTGGCAGGGGGTTGGACTCGATGGCCCTTGTGGTCTATTCCAACTCTATGATTCTATGATTCTATGATTTTATGCATACCAACTGATATATCACAAAATGGAGCAAATCCAGTTGCTCCACTGCATGCCTCGGGTAAGTTCTCTGAAAAGTGGTTTGTTGAAAAACCTTGCTCCAATAAAATGAATTTTCTGGGACATTCCCACATCTCATGGGCAGCTGTTGGTTGTCATGCAACTTACCTGGTGTAATGAGGAGAACCAAAAGGGAAAACATGAAGAGAGTGGAAGAAGTCTTCATGGTTTTAAGTCGTCTTGTGTCTTAAAATCATGTAGAGATAATAAAACAGCATAGCCTGAGAACAAGTCCTGTATTTATAGGTGGTTGTGAGATTGTGGAATGGTAGATTGTGCAATAGCATACATGGAGGGCGTATATGTGTTGGTCAGAGATTTGACAAAGCTGCACCAGATTAGCTGAGTGAAGCTATTTTTGCAGGGCGTTGAGTGATTTCATGAAAATGTTAACCCACAGACCTGTTTTTCCTTTCCATAAATAGCTAACATATTCCATATCATTCTAAAGATAATTTCCATAGTTTCATTATCTGGCCGCAGTTTTTCAAAATGACATCTATGTGTGTGTAAATCAATCAGAACTGTGACATTCAAGATGACTCAGAATTCCTCTCTCTTTCCCCCCTCTAAAGTTCAGTTAAAGACCTCTCCAAGAAAACAGACAACAGGTTCATAGCCCATGATTGTATTGATAGTTTTGCTTTCTCATTTGCTAAAATGACAAACAATTTAGCGTTAGGAGCAAAACCAGAGTATTTAGGAGAATAAAATTTTGGCTGGTTGAACATGTTGCAATAGTTACCAAAAAAAATATCACCCCTCAACAAATGAAAATAAATATTTTAATATATATTAACGTTATTCTTGTCTTTGAAGTTCTGAAGTTCTTTGGATTGGTTGGCATCCATCTGTCTCTTGGGAGACAATGGAGGAGTGCGCCTTTGTGCGTGAAGTCAACTCTGCCTCCGGTTCCTCTCAAAGTCCTCACAATGTTAGCCCTCCCAAAAAAAATTCCCTCGCAAGCCGGTGCCTCTATTCATGGCCAACACATATACAGTATGAAGGCTTTGACACTGCAGGTTCATTCTCCAAGCTGTACTGGCCTCACCATATATGTGTAGAGCCCTAATGGCTCACAAGGTTAAAACCCACACAGCTGTGCCAGATGCTTGTTCTCAAATGCAGTGAAGCCAACCTGTGATTGTGATTCAGTTTCTGAAGTTGTCCATGAATGGTGAGAAAATGAGAAATATCACCTTTTTGGGGGGTGGGTTGGGGGGAGAGTTCACAGTGAGTTGGATTTCAGATGCCTATTTCTGCTTCCTCAAAGCATTGATGGTGGATTTCCCCACAGCCTATGAAAGTGCCCAGCTAAACCGCAATGTGTTAACATAGCTAGATTACATACTGATTCTATCGCTTATCTAAACTAAACAAAGGTTTATGGTGCCCTGTCAAACTTCCACTAACTTGGCGTATGCTTCCATGTGCAGCAAAGGAATTGACCAAACAATCAGAGCAACATAGTTGAAATGTATTGCCTCCTGCAGCTTTGCTTTTCAGATGGGCCATAGATTTGGTTTCGTGGCCAGATATTTGCCCAATAGATGCAAGTTCTTCTGCGACTTTGGTTTTTTTTTGTTTTTAGGTTTAAAATATTTAAGTTATAGATGTGTGTGTGTGTGTGTGTGTGTGTGTGTGTGTGCGATATCAGAAGGCTGGGGGTTTGAATCTGCACAACGGGGTGAGCTCATGTTGCTCTGCCCCAGCCCCTGCCTACCTAGCAGTTTGAAAGCACGCCAGTGCAAGTAGATAAATAGGTACCGCTGTGGCGGGAAGGTAAATGGAATTTCTGTGCACTCTGGTTTCCATCCCAGTGTCCTGTTGCACCAGAAGTGGTTTAGTCCTGCTGGCCACACGGCCCGGAAAGCTGTCTGTGGACCAACGCCAGCTCCCTCGGCCTGAGAGTGAGATGAGTGCCGCAAGCCCACAGTTGCCTTTGACTGGACTTAACTGTCCAGGAGTCCTTTACCTTTTACCTTACAGGTTTAAAAGTCTAAACCAATACTTTGAATTGACCCTGGAAACAGCTTGGTAACCACTGGAGTTCTGCAGTGACTGATGGGATACAATCAGTTGTAAAAACTGATGTACCTGGTAACAACATTCTATGCTAATTGAAGTTTCCAAACACCTTTCCGAGGTTGGCCCATCTATAGCATTTTGGAGCGGCCTAACCTGGGCCGAGATCAAGAATTCAGAAGCCATGATGGTTATTCTCTCTTTTTTTTTTGATATTTATTAAAAGTTTAATGGTTACAGAAAAAAGAAGAAAAAACAATAAAAGTTAAACAAAACAAAACAATACCTTACAATACATCAAAAACAAAAACAAAAACAAAATACAATACAGTAAAACAACAAAAAAGAAACAAAGACATTCAAAAACACATCCAATATTTCCGTATCTTTACCTTTCATTTACTTGTTTCATCGACCTCCTCACACCTCCCTTTTTTGTATTCTAGTTCACTTATCTATTTCAGCAAATCCTTTCCATCTTTCTCAATTTTTGTTCTATAATTTATCTTAACAATCTGACCTTAAATTTCCACTTTGACCCATTAACAATCTATTTTTACTTAATTCTTTATAACATTTCTGCTAAAGCCATATAACTTCATTCCAGCATCCTTCTAACATTCATTGATTTGGCAATATTTCTGTAAATATACTTTAAATTTTTTCCAATCTTCTTCCACCGACTCTTCTCCCTGGTCTCAGATTCTGCCAGTCATTTCCGCCAATTCCGTGTAGTCCATCAGCTTCATCTGCCACTCTTCCCGGGTGGGTAGATCTTGTGTCTTCCAATGCTTTGCGATAATTATTCTTGCTGCTGTTGTGGCATACATAAAGAAAGTTCTATCCTTCTTTGGCACCAATTGGCCGACCATGCCCAGGAGAAAGGCCTCTGGTTTCTTCAGGAAGGTATACTTAAATACCTTTTTCATTTCATTATAAATCATCTCCCAGAAGTTCTTAATCCTTGGGCATGTCCACCAAAGGTGGAAGAATGTACCTTCAGTCTCATTACATTTCCAGCATTTATTATCGGGCAAATGGTAGATTTTTTGCAAGCTTGGCTGGTGTTATGTACCACCTGTAAATCATTTTCATTAAATTCTCTTTTAAGGCATTACATGCCGTAAACTTCATACCTGTGGTCCATAACTGTTCCCAGTCAGCCATCATAATGTTATGTCCAACATCTTGTGCCCATCTAATCATGGCAGATTTCATCGTTTCATCCTGAGTATTCCATTTCAACAGCAAGTTATACATTCTTGACAAATTCTTAACTTTGGGGTCTAACAATTCTGTTTCCAATTTTGATTTTTCCACCTGGAAGCCTAGTTTTTTGTCCAAATTATATGCCTCCATTATTTGATAATAATGAAGCCAGCCTCGCACTCTGTTTTTTAGTTTTTCAAAACTCTGCAGTTTTAATCTGTCTCCCTCTTGTTCCAGAATTTCCCAATACTTCGGCCATTTGGCCTCCATATGCCATGATGGTTATTCTCTGCCTCCATGGTTGAAGGAAGTAATGCTTCTGCTACCACAGAAGGGGAGAGTGATCTTGTTCATGAATCCTATTTGTGGGTTTCCCTTTGAAGCATTTGCCACTGAGAGAACAGGATGCTGGAGTATATGGGCCTTTGGCCAGACCCAGCAGGGGTGGCCAAAGGGGTGCAGCTGGCAAGCTATCATTGAAGCAGGACCCTAGAGGATTATTATCCTTAGCTTTTTCATATAATCAGTTATTCATATAATCAGTTATCAGTAATCAATATATTCATATATGCTCACACATAATCAGGGCTTTCAGTGATTTTATAATCCATTTGAATAATAAAAAAGCTTTTTGCCTAGTCTGACAGCAAGCAGCTCAACCTTTTCCACAGTGCATTTTACACCCTAGAGAAAGGGGAAGCCATAAATCTGAAGAAGGCTGGTACATCTCCCCCTCAGTTCATAGACTAATTCTGGACACGAAACAGGAAGGGCTAACCACAATACTCCCTACATGAGCAGATGCACAGGGGAGTTAGCTCCAGGAGATCCCCTCCTCTGAAGTTTCAATTCCCTGTTCCATCAACTAGAGAAAAGGCCAGACTGAACTTTGACTGTACAGACAAAGAAAGCAGAAGTTGGGAAGTTATACTCTGTGCACGGTCAGGAGCCACAGAATGCACTTATTTATGATTCGTTGCTGGCGTTCGTGATTGTCTCATGATAGTCTCATGATCTGTGATGCGCACAGGTATTTAACCTCAGAACTTGAATGCTTTGGGGTCCCAGTCTTTTGGAAAGGATTCCAACTGGGTCCATTATTGCTCAGCAATAAACCTCACCTTCTTTTTCTCCAATTTGCTGTGTCTGTCAATCCTTTGTTTCATTTTAAGTGGGTACCATTTAAAATTTACTTGCAACATCATCAGGAGGTATTTTGATCTATGGTCATCTCATGTACGCAATTGAACTGCAGGGGTTGATCTTACAGCACAATCTGAGTCAAGATTGATTGAAGAACAACTCTCCAATGGATGTTATCACCTCCAAATGACACTTCTGCCCTGCCTCGATTGAGCTTCAGAATATTACCCCCCCACCCCAATCCAATATAATGCATAAGAATGTAAACTGGGTTATTGATTTCATGCACCTGTTCACAGTTCCCCATTCTCTCACCTCAATCAAATGAAAAGGAGAAGCAGAATTTGTTGTCATGTGTTGATAGCCTCATTATAGTCAATTGGGTCATATGAAGCCTTCGATTTTCTACAACGATGGTTCATTTTTTTATTTTTTTAAGCAATTTTTTTATCATGACAATAGACACATTTACTTGTCTTCTGACAATGGTTCATTTCTGAGCCAAACTGTGTCATGCCCAAGGCGATCTGAGCTGAAGTGACTCACTTTCCAAGGTGACATGGGTTCAGAATCGAATCTTATTTTAGGTGGACCCCCTTAGGGCATATATCTCAGGACCTAACGTTCCAGAGGGACATCCCACAAGTCATACAGGGACCTCACCACTCATGTATTGTGGCTTCATAAGAACAGCCCTGCTGGATCAGGGAAAACACCTGCTTCCTGCAATGGCCAAACAAGGTGTACTGGGAAGCAGAACATAAGCACAACAGAAATCTCCTACTCATGAGCCCCACTTAGAGACCTACTGGAAGTAATATAGCCACATGATTAAAGGTAAAGGTAAAGGGACCCCTGACCATTAGGTCCAGTTGTGACCGACTCTGGGGTTGCGGCGCTCATCTCGCTTTATTGGCCGAGGGAGCCGGCGTACAGCTTCCGGGTCATGTGGCCAGCATGACCAAGCCACTTCTGGTGAGCCAGAGCAGAGCACGGAAATGCCATTTACCTTCCTGCCGGAGCGGTACCCATTTATCTACTTGCACTTTGACGTGCTTTCGAACTGCTAGGTTGGCAGGAGCAGGGACCGAGCAACAGGAGCTCACCCCGTCGCAGGGATTCGAACCGCCGACCTTCTTATTGGCAAGTCCTAGGCTCTGTGGTTTAACCTACAGCGCCACCCGCATCTCCTAGCCACATGATTAGAAGCCATTAAAAACCTTACTCTTCAAGAATGTGTGTGTGTGTGTGTGTGTGTGTGTATGCGTGGTTTTGTGTTAGAAAAATCTCTGTTAGTACAAGAGTGAAGTGTGTCTTCAGTGGGAATCCCAGAAACAATCATAATCACTTCTAACCAGCTTTTTGGGGAGAATGAAGGGGAAACTTTGGCGTAGGTATAGTTGTGATCATGTCTCCTTCGATGAAGGTGCCATGGTCTGATCACTACGCTCTGAAAGCCAGGATTGACTTTCCACCCCCACCCTGTTTAGGTGGCGAGCTGATTTGGGCTCGCCCGCAGAGGCTGATGGACCCTGATAGATTCCTCCAAGCCTTGCGGAACCTTGCTCCCCCTGGCGACTCATTGACTGAGCTTGTTGAGGGCTGGAATCTTCCATTCCTGGGTAAGGTGATTGAGAGAGCGGTTGCTGAACAGCTTGGTGGGTTTCTGGATGAAACATCGTCTCTGGATCCATTCCAGTCCGGCTTACGCGCTGGTCATGGGACTAAGAACGGCTCTGGTTGCCCTAACAGATGATCTTTGTAGACAGCTGGATCGAGGCGGGTCGGGGCTGCTGATTCTTCTAGATCTGTCAGCAGCTTTCGTCATGGTCGATCACGAACTTCTGGACCACTGCCTTGCCAACGTGGGGATCCAGGGCACAGTCCTTCAATGGCTGTGCTCGTTTCTCTCTGGTCGGGGACAGAGGGTGGCGCTTGGGGGGGAATTGTCATTGCGCCACTCCTTGGTGTGTGGAGTACCTCAGGGTGTGATACTCTCCCCTATGCTTTTCAACATCTTTATGCGCCCCCTCACCCAGCTTGTCCAGAGTTTTGGGCTGGGTTGCCATCAGTATGCTGATGACACCCAACTCTATCTGTTGATGGATGGCCATCCTGACTCAGCTCCAGACACACTGACCAGATGTTTGGAAGCTGTGGCTGGATGGTTATGTGGGAGCCGGTTGAAGCTAAATCCTTCGAAGACAGAGGTCCTGTGGCTGGGACAGGACGATATGGGATTGGGGGGGGGGCAACTCCCATCTCTTGCGGGGGTGCAATTAGTGCCAGCATCGTCCGTTAAGAGTTTGGGTGTAATCTTCGACACCTCCCTTTCCATGGAGGCGCAGATTGCAGCTATAACAAAGGCAGCATTTTTCCATCTCCGCCAAGCTAAGCAGTTGGCTCCTTACCTCTCTCGCCCTGACCTAGCCACTGTGATCCACGCGACGGTCACCTCCAGACTGGATTATTGTAACTCACTCTACGTGGGGCTGCCCATGAGACTGACCCAGAAACTCCAGCAGGTGCAGAATGCTGCAGCGAGACTCCTTACGGGGTCTTCGCTGCGAGATCACATTCACCCGGTGCTATACCAGCTGCACTGGCTCCCGGTGGAGTACAGGATCAGGTTTAAGGTGCTGGCTTTAACCTTTAAAGCCCTATATGGCCTAGGACCCTCGTACCTATGGGACCGCCTCTCCTGGTATGCCCAAAAGAGAAACTTACGGTCTTCAAATAAAAACATCTTGAAGTTCCCAGGCCACAGAGAAGTTAGGCTGGCCTCAACTAGAGCCAGGGCTTTTTCGGCTGTGGCTCCGATCTGGTGGAACACTCTGTCACAAGAGACTAGGGCCCTGCGGGACTTGACATCTTTCCGCAGGGCCTGCAAGACAGAGCTGTTCCACCAGGCGTTTGGCCAGGGCGCAGCCTGACTCCCTCCCTCGGCAATATTTGCGGAGCTCTGGCCCAATGGTTGCCAGTGGCTTGATTTGAATTAATTTTATAATGAATGATTTTAGAGTGTTGTTTGTGCTGTACTTTTGTACTGTGTTATTGTTGTTGGCCGCCCTGAGCTCAGCTCCGGCTGGGGAGGGCGGGATATAAATAAAATTTATTATTATTATTATTATTATTATTATTATTATTATTATTATTATTGGTTTACTAGAGTGAAAAGATGTTGAAAAGGATGGGAAATCAAAACTACGTTCTAAATTTATGATCTGAAGACTTACATTTTTCTGTTTGAATTTTATTTTGATAACTTTGATATATAGATAGTGATATGTCTTGGATGTATGGATGCAATTACGGATAATAAAGTGTTGGGGGGGAGAGAGATTTTTAACCTTTTACAGCTTAAAAAAATTAAATGAATGAAACTCTTTCCCCCTCTTTACGATGCATATCTGTTTCCAGCAGTAGAAGAATTAGAACTGTTTATTGCATTCCTTATTTGTGCAAGCAAAGAACTGGCCCATAACAGCAAGGGACCACCCAGGCAGCATATTTGAAATTTATGGCCTCCTGCTTATCTGCTTTGCAGATGGACCAGAGATTTGGGCCATGAGTGACCTGCTCATCTTTTTGCCTAATAAAAGAAAGTTGTCTTGCAACTTGGTTTCTGAAAGTATGATGATATGGAGGCGATGGTCCATAACACGTTGGCCACAATGCAAAAATCCCACATTCTATTATTCATTCATTTATTGCATTTATTTCCCATCTCTTTTTCAAAGTACCTCCAAGTGATGTAGATGATTCTTCCGCTCCTCAATTAATCCCCACAAGAACCCTGTGAGGTAGGTTAGATTGAGAGGCAGTGATAGGCCCAAGGTCACCCAGTGAGCTCCATGGCTGCATGGTGATTGGAAGGTTGGGTTGCCTGGATAAATTGACACTGTCAAAGAGAAAGTTAGCCATAATGATATGTCTAGGCTGTGTCAACAGACGTATAATGTCTAGATCAGGGGCCAGCAAGCTTTTTCAGCAGGGACCGGTCCACTGTCCCTCATGCCTTGTGGGGGGCCGGACTATATTTTGGGGAAGAAAAAAATAGAGAATGAATTCCTATGTCCCACAAATAAGTTCCATGCAATTCTGGTGCTCAGAAGTCTTTGCTCCTTTTCTACACCTGTCTCAGTACTCATCTGGCCAAGCTCATGGAGTTCCTCTCTGTATTTGGCTGAACCCTCTCAGACCAGATCAAGGGTTCTCTTTGATCCAGCTGTGTCACTGGGGATATAAATGTTACCAGGTGCTTGGGGACAATCTTTCAGCCATGGTCTTGTCTGGATCACTGGCCATGATCATTCGCACTCTCTTAGTCTCCAAATGGACTAGAGTAGTGTGTTTCTCAGAGTTGCCTTTGAAAACTATTTTGCTAAGACAGCTAATCCAAAATGCAGTTGGGAGCCTCTTGAACACAACAATAGTCACCTGGATTTTGAGAAAGTTCAAACCTGAACAGGAAACATCAGGAACATTCTATAATGTAATTGGGATGGAATCGTATCTTGCAGCACAAATTTTAAAAATAACTTTCACACCTGCATTTTTTTACATGTTTTTATTGAGTGGAATACACTGCTTTAGCTGTGTTGAGCTGAAATAAGCTGTCTTGGCTTCCCTGACCGAAGATCCATTTCTTCTTTTCAGGTAGTCAAGGTTAAGAAACATGCACTGGCCTGGAGTTGCACATCATTCTGTCCGGCAGCACACTTTACCACGGGGACAGTCGCCTCCACTGTAGCCACATAACCTTCCCTTATCTGTAAGAGGGGGAAATGGAAAGAAATTTAGACAGATAAATAAGGAGAATGAGATTCTGACTTACAAGGCAGTCTGATCAAAGAAAGAGAGAAGGGGTGACTGAAAGAGAGAATATGAACAGAGTGAGATAACATAGAGAGATTTATTGCTGTAATTGTTTTCCTTATTTAATAATAATAATAATAATAATAATAATAATAATAATAATAATAATAATAATAATAAAAATCATTTTATTTATATCCCGCCCTTCCCAGCCGAAGCCGGGCTCAGAGCGGTTAAAATCAAATGTATAACACATTAACATAAAATCAGACAATCAGTTAAAATACATCCTCAAATCAGATCAGGATCAGAATAAAATCCAATCAGATGGCAACCCGCAGATTTGGGGACCTTAAATGCTCACCAGGCCCAACTGTTTGTGCTGAACTTATATGGGCCTGTGAGAAAAATTGGGAGGCCACTTTCATGCAAGTTCTTATGAAAGGGGAGAGGGAGTCAGACTGAACCCCGACCAAAGGCCTGGCAGAACAGCTCCGTCTTGCAGGCCTTGCGGCAAAGATGTCAAGTCCCGCAGGGCCCTAGTCTCTTGTGACAGAGCATTCCACCAGACTGGAGCCACAGCCGCAAAAGCCCTGGCTCTAGTTGAGACCAGCCTAACCTCTCTGTGGCCTGGGACCTTCAGGATGTTTTTGTTTGAAGACGGACTGGAATGGATCCAGGGCTGATGTTTCATCCAGAAATCCACCAAGCTGTTCAGCAACCGCTCTCTCAATCACGTTACCCAGGAATCGAAGATTCGAAACCGGGCGGTAATTGGATAGATCTAAAGGATCTAATGTTGTTTTCTTTTAGAGTGGGTGCACCACTGCCTCCTTCAGTCCCCCTGGGAATGTCCCGGTACCAAGGGACAAATTGATGATATTCCCTAGGGGGACCCGCACCTCGTCTGGACACGCTCTAATCAGCCAAGACGGGCACAGGTCAAGAGGACAGGTGGTGGGCTTTCCAGCTCAGAGGAGTCTGTCCACATCGGCTGGGGATATCTGGTCAAAGTGGTCCAATACTGGACCCGAGGACAGTCGAGGGGCCTCCAGTTCCTTTATTGTATCCAAATTGGCAGGGAGGTCATGGTGGAGCAACAGGACCTTCTCCGCAAAAAAGCTCGCAAATGCCTCACAGCTGTGTGTCAAATTATTATTTAAATTTGGCTGTCCCTCAAGGGACGTTAAAGACCTAATTAGACTAAATAATTGCGCCGGGCGAGAACTAGCGGATGCAATGGAGGCCAAGAAGTAAGACTTCTTAGCAGCATTCACTGCCATCTCGTAGGTTTTCATAAAAATCCTATAAGATGTTCTTGAGGCTCCGTCACGGGCACCCCGCCATACTCGCTCTAGCCGCCTGAGGTTCCGCTTCATTTTTCGGAGCTCCTTGGTAAACCAGGGAGCCCGGTTTCTGCGGGGTGGCAGAGGGCGCTTAAGTGTGATCTCATCGATGGCTGCCAGGAGCTGGATATTCCAGCCCTCAACAAGCTCAGGGGGAGCAAGGTCCCGCAAGGCTTGACGGAATCTATCAGGGTCCATCAGCCTCTGCGAATCCAAATCGGCTCGCCACCTAAGCAGGGTGGGGGTGGAAAGTCAATCCTGGCTTTCAGAGAGTAGTGATCAGTGAAGAAGACATGATCACATCTATACCTACGCCAAAGATCAAATCCAGCATGTGGGCTGCTTGATGTGTGGGGCCCGAAACAAACTGGGAGAGCCCTAGTGGAAGACACCAGGTCCAGAGCCTGTGAGGAGGGAGTGGCATCAGCATGGATGTTGAAGTCCCCCAATACCAATAGGTTAGGGAACTCCAAGGCCCAGCCGGCCACCGCCTCCAATAGGCCTGACAGGGTGGCTGCTGGTGCGCTAGGTGGCCGGTACACCAGCCAGACAGCCAAGCTCTCCTCGGAGCCCCACACTAGGCCAACACATTCAATGCCGGGGATCGATGGCGATGGTAGAGCCCTGAAAGGATAATCTTCCCGGATTAATAATGCCACCCCTCCCCCACAGGCCCATAGTCCACGACTGGTGGAGGACAGAGAAACCCGGGGGTGCCATCTCTCATAAGGTAACTGTTTCCCCTTTGCGCACCCAGGTCTCCATCACACAAGCCAGGTCGACCCCCTGCAAGGTAAAGAAATCTTGCAGGGTGGCGGTTTTGTTGCCTATAGACCTGGCATTGCACAGCACCAGTGACGGAGTAATCCTTGCTCACCCTACCCTCGTCCCTCGGGATGGGGCGCAGATTGGAAGGGGTACGAGCATATCCGTATCTCAATCCCCTTCGCCTATGACATCTGCCCCCACCGCCATACCTCCCTCGCCCCTCCACGGTAGCAATCCCAAGCCTCATACTAGCCTCCATTTACAAATAGAAAGCAACAAACCAAAAACAATTATACCAAAACAAAACCAATCCCCACCCCATTCAACATCCATCCCACCCAAGACCAAAACAAAACAAAACAAAATAAAAATACATGAATAAACAACACCGTTCACAGTGGCACAACAAAGTAAAAAGTAAAAACACTTTTAAAACACTTTAAAATATATAAAAACATTTTTGACATTTGCTGCAGCAGAATCAGTGTCCTTAAAGCTGTGGGGTGGTGAGTGTGGGTCCTGCCCCCTGGGCCTGGTGGAATTGGCCTGAGGAGGGAGCGGCCTTCCCCAGCACTCATGGTGGCAGCAGCAGCATTTATTTCAAATAGGTACTTTTCAGGCAGTCAAGGTTAAGAAACATGCACTGGCCGGGAGCTGCACATAATTTTTACATGCAGCACACTTGACCACTGGGACAGTCGCTTTTGATGATGTGTTTTTCTTTGGGGCAATTTCCATTCTTAGAAATGCAACTGCCTCCATAGTGTTCACAAAACCTTCCATTAATTCCTGTAAGAGGGGCAAATGGAACGAAATTTAGACAGATAAATAAGGAGAATGCGATTCAGATTTGCAAGGCAGTCTGATCAAAGAAAGAGAGAAGGGGTGACTGGAAGAGAGAATATGAACAGAGTGAGATAGCATAGAGGGATTTATTGCTGTAATTGTTTTCCTTATTTTCCACATTTATTTTAAATTGGCCGTCACCAAATTGGACCCGGCTGCCTGGTGCATTGGTGTCGCCTATTCTTAGTTGACTAAAGTATTTTCCTTATTTTTCATATTTACTTTAATTAGGATTTTCACCCAATTGAAGAAATATAATTCACTGAATTGAAGAATTGATTGAATTTCAATAAATTTGCTTGTAAGCAAATTCAGAGTCAGCATGCACCCACTAACTGTATATGTTGTACTTATGTACCGTATTTTTCGCTCTATAAGACACACCATACCACAAGACGCGCCTAGTTTTTGGAGGAGGAAAACAAGAAAAAAAATATTCTGAATCTCAGAAGCCAGAACAGCAAGAGGGATCACTACGCAGTGAAAGCAGCAATCCCTCTTGGTGTTCTGGCTTCTGGGATAGCTGCGCAGCCTGCATTCGCTCCATAGGATGCACACACATTTCCCCTTACTTTTTGGGATGGAAAAAGTGAGTTTTATAGAACAAAAAATACAATATATCGTCTTAGAGGAAACATCCTCAAGGGTGAAAACGTGGTTCTTCCTATCCACAGTTTTTAATGGGACATTCTACCAAATTAAAAAATGCTGCCTATTTAATTATTCTTATATGATTAAAAATATTTAACTGATTCAATTAGGCTAGGGATGGTCAGTGCTATTTTTCCAGGAAAAGAGTTGCTAAAACTCACCACAAATGCCTCCCTTGTTCTCTTATAAGTTATAACAGTAATGGTGCCCACCTGAGAGGTTCTGGTGGGTTCAAGCTGAAAAAGGCTCTGGAGATGGGAAAATATGGGGCCTAGCTCCAGATGTTGTTGTCACCCACAGTCAGCAAAGCTCATGAAGCCCATATTTCAGAAACATCTCAAGGTCCACAGGTTTCCCAACCCCTTGTCTATGGACATTACAGACCATATTTTATATTTTATATTTATGAATACCCAACTATTTATAGGGATTCGTGATATACTGACACGTAAGCCCTCTGCATGGATGAACTGGCATGATACACGGGATGACAAAATCTATTCACCAAGAGGAACCCAGAAAAGTTAATTACCGTATATGTTGCACATTATTCTTCAGAAAGCCATAATATTCAACGATCAGAAAGTAAAATTCATGTCGTTAAGCATAATGTGCACTCATAGCTCAGTGGTTCTGTAGCACTTATTGTTTTAAAAGTTTCTGTCTATATATTATTTCCTGCTTTGGGTATTGTGGTCCATGACTGCAACCACTCAAGAAGACACATTGTACCAAAGCAAGGAAATACCGAACAGTGCATTAACCTGATGAAATCTTTGGGATTCAGTGGGCTGTATGGAGGAGGTCAACGGCTTTGGAGGAGCCAGCCACTGAGGTTGAGCCATGTGGTATGGTCATTAAGGTTTGAACTTGAGAAAAGACTTCATTCGGTGCAAAAGACGGTGTGGGGGGAGGGGAGCCTATGGCTTCGTTATATAAAGTTTTCTTCTCTACATTTATGATTTGCCAACCCTCCCTTTGAATATTACTTCAGAATTATATTTCTACAGGTGAGGAGGGAAGAATTTGGATTACTGATATGCAATATGACATTAAACAGAACTGTGTGTGTAAAAAACAGAAAAAGGGAGGGAAGCTCTATATTGCCAAAGGTTTACGGTAGAAACTGAGAGCTGACTCTTCTCCATCCTTTATATTATTCATGGAGTGAACGGAATAATGCTGAAAGGACTTTGAATTTCATTTAATTGGAAGTATAATACAGTGGTACCTCGGGACACGAACGGGATCCGTTCTGGAGCCCTGTTCACATCCTGAACATAACTTAAGATGTGACAGAGCATCTGCCCGTGCTCGGGTTGCATTTTGCCGCTTCTGCGCATGCACGTTTTGCCGCTTCTGCGCGTCCGCATTTCGCCACTTCCGCACGTGCGCGGGTGATGTCATTCTGACCATCTGCTCATGCGCGAGCGCGAAACCTGGAGGTTTGGGATGCTTTATCCACTTTTGTATGGTTTAAGGTATCCAAATGTTTCTTGTACCTATGTAGAAAATATAATCCACTCAACAGAAGTTGCATCCACAACTAGTAAAGCCCCCTCCCCCCCCGCGTTTAAGTCCAGTGAGAGGCGACTATGGGGTTTTGGCGCTCAGCTTGCTTTCAGGCTAAGGGAGCCTTTGTTTGTCCACATGGAGCTTTCTGGGTCATGTGGCCAGCATGAGTAAACTGTTTCTGGCGCAACAGGACACCGTGAAGAGTGCCAGAGTGCACAGAAATGCCAATTACCTGCCCGCCACAGTGGTACCTATTTATCTATTTGCACTGGTGTGCTTTTAAACTGCAGAAGCTGGCACAGAGCAATGGGAGCTAACCCCATGGCACGGATTCAGACTGCCGACCTTCCGACTGGCAAATCCAAGAAACTTGGTGGTTTAGACCACAGCGCTACCCGCTCCCTTGCTGAATGGGGGCCTAAATAGCTGGATTAGATGCAAAGTCCCCCTGCGATTAATCCAATCTTCATTCTCATGCATGAATGTGGATATGCATAGCTGTATTGTGCCTTTGAAATGGGGGCACCTGCCATTATAAAGTTTGGTTATAAATTGGTTATAAATTGTGTCATGAAGAATTATGCATTCTCCTCCCACCTCCTTTTAACCCAAAGAGAAACACGATCAATTATTTAAATGACTGCAATGCTTTTATTGAGGAAAGAGTACTAAAGCAGACAGAGTCCAATTATCTTCTCATTCTTTTGCTGGCAAGAAGTTCAGCAGGTTAGGAGACGATTCTTTTAGCAGAACTGAGGCATTAGATCCGCTCCAATCAGTTATTTCCTGGTGAGAGAAGGAATATGATAATCTGGGTTAGTGTCCACAAACACAATTTGGCAATTCAATTGTCCTGTCATTGTTCCAAAGCTCTGTACACTTGATGTTGAGCACAAGAACAATCTGCCTCCAAGTGTCATGGTGTCATGTTGTGACAGAGGCCTTGGACCCTCGAAGAAGAAGAAGAGTTTGGGGGCACTGTTATACAGTGGTTTCGCTCCTTCCTCCTGGGCCGTGTTCAGAAAGTGGTGGTGGGGGATGAGTGTTCAGACCCCTGGGCTCTCACTTGTGGGGTGCCTCAGGGTTCTGTCCTCTCCCCCATACTTTTCAACATCTACATGCAGCCACTGGGAGAGATCATCAGGGGGTTTGGGCTGGGTGTTCATCAGTATGCGGATGATACCCAGCTCTACCTCTCTTTTAAATCAGAACCAGTGAAGGCACTGAAGGTCCTGTGTGAGTGTCTGGAGGCAATTGGAGGATGGATGGTGGCTAACAGATTGAGGTTGAATCCTGACAAGACAGAAGTACTGTTTTTGGGGGACAGGAGGCGGGCAGGTGTGGAGGATTCCCTGGTCCTGAATGGGGTAACTGTGCCCTGAAGGACCAGGTGCGCAGCCTGGGTGTCATTTTGGACTCACAGCTGGCCATGGAGGCACAGGTCAAATCCGTGTCCAGGGCAGCTGTTTACCAGCTCCATCTGGTACATAGGCTGAGACCCTATCTGCCTGCAGACTGCCTCACAAGAGTGGTGCATGCTCTGGTTATCTCCCGCTTGGACTATTGCAATGCGCTCTACGTGGGGCTACCTTTGAAGGTGACCCAGAAACTACAACTAATCCAGAATGCGGCAGTTAGACTGGTGACTGGGAGTGGCCGCCGAGACCATATAACACCGGTCTTGAAAGACCTACATTTGCTCCCAGTACTTTTCCGAGCACAATTCAAAGTGTTGGTGCTGGCCTTTAAAGCGCTAAACGGCCTCAGTCCAGTATATCTGAAGGAGCGTCTCCACCCCCATCATTCTACCCGGACACTGTGGTCCAGCACCGAGGGCCTTCTGGCGGTTCCCTCACTGCGACAAGCCAAGTTTCAGGGAACCAGGGAGAGGGCCTTCTCGGTAGTGGCGCCCTCCCTGTGGAACGCCCTCCCACCAGATGTCAAAGAGAACAACAACTACAAGACTTTTAGAAGACATCTGAAGGCAGCCCTGTTTGGGGAAGCTTTTAATGTTTGATGTATTACAGTATTTTAATATTTTTTTGGAAGCTGCCCAGAGTGTCTAGGGAAGCCCAGCCAGATGGGCGGGGTATAAATAAATTATAATTATAATTATAATTATAATTATAATTATAATTATAATTATAATTATAATTATAATTATAATTATAATTATTATTTTGATATATAGATAGTGATATGTCTTGGATGTATGGATGCAATTATGGATAATAAAGTGTTGAAGGGGAAGAGATTTTTAACCTTTTACAGCTTAAAAAAATTAAATGAATGAAACTCTTTCTCCCTCTTTACGATGCATATCTGTTTCCAGCAGTAGAAGAATTAGAACTGTTTATTGCATTCCTTATTTGTGCAAACAAAGAACTGGCCCATAACAGCAAGGGACTACCCAGGCAGCATATTTGAAATCCATGGCCTCCTGCTTATCTGCTTTGCAGATGGACCAGAGATTTGGGCCATGAGTGACCTGCTCATCTTTTTGCCTAATAAAAGAAAGTTGTCTTGCAACTTGGTTTCTGAAAGTATGATGATATGGAGGCGATGGTCCATAACACGTTGGCCACAATGCAAAAATCCCACATTCTATTATTCATTCGTTTATTGCATTTATTTCCCATCCCTTTTTCCAAGTACCTCAAAATGATGTAGATGATTCTTCCCCTCCTCAATTAATCCCCACAAGAACCCTGTGAGGTAGGTTAGACTGAGAGGCAGTGATAGGCTCAAGGTCACCCAGTGAGCTCCATGGCTGCATGGTGATTGGAAGGTTGGGTTGCCTGGGTAAATTGACACTGTCAAAGAGAAAGTTAGCCATAATGATATGTCTAGGCTGTGTCAACAGACCTATAATGTCTAGATCAGGGGCCAGCAAGCTTTTTCAGCAGGGGCCGGTCCACTGTCCCTCATGCCTTGTGGGGGGCCGGACTATATTTTGGGGAAGAAAAAAAATAGAGAATGAATTCCTATGTCCCACAAATAAGTTCCATGAAATTCTGGTGCTCAGAAGCAGACACTGAGCAATGGATCGAAACTACAAGAAAGAAGATTCCACCTAAACATTAGGAAGAACTTCCTGACAGTACGAGCTGTTTGACAGTGGAATTTGCTGCCAAGGAGTGTGGTGGAGTCTCCTTCTTTGGAGGTCTTTAAGCAGAGGCTTGACAACCATATGTCAGGAGTGCTCTGATGGTGTTTCCTGCTTGGCAGGGGGTTGGACTCGATGGCCCTTGTGGTCTCTTCCAACTCTATGATTCTATGATTCTATGAAGTCTTTGCTCCTTTTCTACACCTGTCTCAGTACTCATCTGGCCAAGCTCATGGAGTTCATCTCTGGATATGGCTGAACCCTCTCAGACCAAATCAAGGGTTCTCTTTGATCCAGCTGTGTCACTGGGGATATATGGTAAATGACATCAGGTGGTTGGGGACAATCTTTCAGCCATGGTCTTGTCTGGATCACTGGTCATGATAATTCACATTCTCTTAGTCTCCAAATGGACTAGGGTCGTATGTTTCTCAGAGTTGCCTTTGAAAACTATTTTGCTAAGACAGCTAAGCCAAAATGCAGTTGGGAGTCACCTGGATTTTGAGAAAGTTCAAACCTGAACAGGAAACATCAGGAACATTCTATAATGTAATTGGGATGGAGTCGTATCTTGCAACACAAATTTTAAAAATAACTTTCACACCTGCATTTTTTTACATGTTTTTATTGAGTGGAATACACTGCTTTATCTGTGTTGAGCTGAAATAAACTTTCTTGGCTTCCCCGACCGAAGATCCATTTCTTCTTTTCAGGTAGTCAAGGTTAAGAAACATGCACTGGCCGGGAGCTGCACATAATTTTTACGTGCAGCACACTTTACCACTGGGACAGTCGCTTTTGATGATGTGTTTTTCTTTGGGGCAATTTCCATTCTTATAAATGCAACTGCCTCCATAGCGTTCACAAAACCTTCCATTAATTCCTGTAAGAGGGGTATATGGAACGAAATTTAGACAGATAAATAAGGAGAATGCAATTCAGATTTGCAAGGCAGTCTGATCAAAGAAAGAGAGAAGGGGTGACTGGAAGAGAGAAAATGAACAGAGTGAGATAGCATAGAGGGATTTATTGCTGTAATTGTTTTCCTTATTTTCCACATTTATTTTAAATTGGCCGTCACCAAATTGGACCCTGCTGCCTGGTGCATTGGTGTCGCCTATTCTTAGTTGACTAAAGTATTTTGCTTATTTTTCCATATTTACTTTAATTAGGATTGTCACCCAATTGAAGAAATATAATTCACTGAATTGAAGAATTGATTGAATTTCAATAAATTTGCTTGTAAGCAAATTCAGAATGCATCCACTAACTGTATATGATGTACTTATGTATATAGTCTTAGAGGAAACATCCTCAAGGGTGAAAACGTGGTTCTTCCCATCCACAGTTTTTAATGAAACATTATACCAAATTAAAAAATGTTGCCTGTTTAATTATTATTATAATATTAAAAATATTTAACTGATTCAATTAGGGTAGGGATGGTCAGTGCTATTTTTCCAGGAAAAGAGTTGCTAGAACTCACCACAAATGCCTCCCTTGTTCTCTTATAAGTTATAACAGTAATGGTGCCCACCTGAGAGGTTCTGGTGGGTTCAAGCTGAAAAAGGCTCTGGAGATGGGAAAATATGGGGCCTAGCTTCAGATGTTGTTGTCACCCACAGCCAGCAAAGCCCATAAAGGGAGTTATATTCCAGAAACATCTCAAGGTCCACAGGTTTCCCATCCCCTGATCTATGCACATTACAGACCATATTTTATATTTTGTATTTATGACTAAATATCCAGGGAGAGCAATTAAGAATTGATTGACAAGATAGAAAGGTTAATTATCAAGTACTTAGGAATTAACAAAATATTACTGAACTGTCAAAAAAATATACATACATTTTATAGATAAAAAAAAAAGCTAATGGAAAATAGCTGGAAGGAGACATAAAATTCCTCAATGTAGTAGAGTATAATTTTAGGCCCAACATTTGTAAGGTTCAGAAAAACAATTCATCAACTTTCTTAAGAACTGAGATCAGGCAAAAGGGCAAAAAGAAGAACGACCCAGAGCCTGTAAGTATTTTTCATTCTCCCATTGTTGATGGATCTCGTGATCCACACTGTTTACATTCCATACTTGTGGAAGTGAGAGAACGGAAGCTTAGACACTGAACTTCCTGTTAGGATATTCCGTTCCACCTTAAGAACAGTTGTGTGGATTGTTGTATGTCACATGTCTCTTTACACTCCAGCACAGCTTGCTGGGAACTTCCGTTTTGTGTATAGCAATTGCTTATGCCGCTTGCTTGGACATGAAGGGGAGAAGACATGTTTTTTCTTTTGCCATGATGTATGCTGGGATGCAGGTGGCGCTGTGGGTTAAACCACAGAGCCTAGGACTTGCCGATCAGAAGGTCGGCGGTTTGAATCCCCGCAACGGGGTGAGCTCCCATTGCTTGGTCCAGGCTCCTGCCAAACTAGCAGTTCGAAAGCACGTCAAAGTGCAAGTAGATAAATTGGTACCGCTCCGGCGGGAAGGTAAACGGCGTTTCCGTGCACTGCTCTGGTTCGCCAGAAGCGGCTTAGTCATGCTGGCCACATGACCCGGAAGCTGTACGCTGGCTCCCTCGGCCAATAAAGTGAGATGAGCGCTGCAACCCCAGAGTCGGTCACGACTAGACGCAATGGTCATGGGCCCCTTTACTGTATGCTGAATAAACTGCTTGTAAATATGCTCATCACAGCCTCTCTCTGCCACTTCTGTTGCGTAGCATTTACTCTGCTGATTAGAGCGTGCTCCAGCTTCTAAAGCTGGGGTCACTGACACTGAACCAAGGACTGGAGATTGCCTGGCACATCGGCCGGTGGGCTGGTGCCAGCTGGGGGCTTGCAAATTGCCCCCGTTTCCTTGGCTGCATCCCAACACTTCCATACTATGTGCTTTTGGTTTTGGGCTCTTTGTTCTGTCTCCTGGACAGACAGGATGTTTGTGTGAGCTTCTGCTCACAATGTTGTTATTTTCTTTACTATGGTTTGATTTGATGTACAGCAATAAAATTAATGATACTACATACTTCCGCAGCCAAGCTTTTGTTTACTCTGTTGTTTGCGTGCGCATATGAGCAGATATGAGTCGTTGAGAGAAGGACTGTTGCCAAACTCTTCTGTTACTGGAGGGAGAGGCTCCAATAGAGCCCCTCAGTTTACCACACATAATAAGGGCCATAGCTCAGTGCCAGAGCATTGGGGTGTGGATTTCTAATGAACAAACTTCTCTCTTTGAGGTTCAACGTCCCAGGTTCAATATAACCATTGCATAATGGCAGCCCAAGATATTCGGAATAACTTTTAAACTGATGTTACAGGTATTTATAATACAGTGGTACCTCGGGTTAAGTACTTAATTTATTCTGGAGGTCCGTTCTTAACCTGAAGCACCACGTTAGCTAATGGGGTCTCCCACTGCCACTGCGCGATTTCTGTTCTCATCCTGAAGCAAAGTTCTTAACCCACAGTACTATTTCTGGGCTAGCTGAGTCTGTAACTTGAATCGTCTGCAACCTGAAGTGTATTTAACCTGAGGTACCACTGTCTATGTCTATGTACTGGGGCGGCCCATACTGTTTTACCACCTGAGGCGAAAAGGGAAGATGGCTTCCCATTCTGACCATCCCCACCAAAGCCTAGCTAACCTGGGTTGTGCAGTTGTGGCTTCCATAAGCCAGTGAGATCTCAAGGGGCTCCCATGGAAACCAGAAGCCTCCTCAGCCATTTGTGCTCGCTTCTCCATTGGCACAGGAGGCAACTGTGGAGGTGCCCACAGAGGGGCCCCTTGAATTAGGCCACCTGAGGCACCTACCTCAGCCTGCCTCATGGAGGGCACCAGGAGTAGTACATGCTTCCAGCCCTATTTTTTTTTCTTTTGTCATTTATGTCCAAATGCTTTTAATTTCAATAAATGTTTTACCTGCGGAAAATGTGATCATCCCAGAAAACAGAAGGGCAACCATGAAGAGCCAGCGCAATTGCATTGTTGAAGCTTGACTTGGATCTCAAGTTGAGCAGCAAGAGCAGAATCTTGAGGCAGAATGTTCTGGTGAGAGTTCTGTGTCTTCTGAATGCCCAACTATTTTTAGGGATTCGTGATATACTGACACGTAAGCCCTCTGCATGGATGAACTGGCATGATACACGGGATGACAAAATCTATTCATCAAGAGGAACCCAGAAAAGTTAATTACCGTATATGTTGCACATTATTATTCAGGAAGCCATAATATTCAACGATCAGAAAGTAAAATTCATGTCATTAAGCATGATGTTCACTCATAGCTCAGTGGTCTTCTGTCGTCCCCTTCTCCTTGTGCCCTCAATCTTCCCCAACATCAGGGTTTTTTTTTCCAGGGAGTCTTCTCTTCTCATAAGGTGGCCAAAGTATTGGAGTCTCAGCTTCAGGATCTGTCCTTCCAGTGAGCACTCAGGGCTGATTTCACAGAACCAAATGCCTTGAGTGCAAAAGTGCTCAGTTTGCATAGGAGACTGTAGGAAAGATGTTGTTTTGGTGCTCTGAGAGCATCCACAATATGGTTGAATGCAACTGGGGGAGATTTCATAACAAGAAGAAACTACATTGCATTTAGTCAAATCATTATTTCCTTGCTTTGGTACACTGTGTCTCCTTGAGAGGTACTAGGCATGGACTGCAGGAAATAACATATAGGCAGAAACTTTTTAAACAATAGATGCTATTGAACCCCAGAACCCTGAATAAATATAATGGATAATGCCATGGACTTTACTGTCTGCTCCTTGAACATTATGGCTTCCCAATGAATAAAATACAGAATATATGGCGATTAACTCTTTTTTTGTCTCCTTGATTAAGTTTATGTCATCACGAGCAGTACATTTGAATCATCCATTCATAGGGCTTAGATGCCAGTACGTTAGAAAACCCCGTCAATAGATCAGCATTCAGCCTTCCAGAAGACACAGAACATTAATCAAAGTATTCTGCCTCAGTAGTGAACTTCTGCACCCAGGGCATGTGGACCTGTATATGACAGCAGCCTCCCTAATTATTCCACTCAGTTGCCAAGCAAAGGGTCTGAAATTGAATTTACAGCCCACAGAATGCTGAATGTTAATGCACTGATCAGCACTTCCTTGATTTGGTACTGTATACTGTGTCTCCTTGAGCAGTAGTAAAAATGGACCACATCACTTATATAATCTGAAGTTGAGCAGCAAGAGCAGATTAGTGAAACAGAATGCTCTGGTGGGAGTTCTGTGTCTTCTGAATGCCCAACTGTTTATAGGGATTCGTGATATACTGACACGTAAGCCCTCTGCATGGATGAACTGGCATGAAAGACATGATGACAAAATCTATTCACCAAGAGGAACCCAAAAAAGTTAATTACCACATATGTTGCACATTATTCTTCAGAAAGCCATAATATTCAAAGATCAGAAAGTAAAATTCAAGTCGTTAAGCATGATGTGACTAAACGGCTTCTGGCGCAACAGGACACCGTGAAGAGTGCCAGAGTGCACAGACCGGCCATTTACCTTCCCGCCGCAGTGACACCTATTTATCTATTTGCATTGGTGTGTTTTTAAACTGCAGAAGCTGGGACAGAGCAACGGGAGTTCACCCCATTGCACGGATTCAAACTGCCGACCTTCCGATTGGCAAGTCCAAGAAACTCGGTGGTTTAGACCACAGCGCTACCCGCTCCCTTGCTGAATGGGGGCCTAAATAGCTGGCTTAGATGCAAAGTCCCCTTGCGATTAATCCAATCTTCATTCTCATGCATGAATGTGGATATGCATAGCTGTATTGTGCCTTTGAAATGGGGGCACCTGCCATTATAAAGTTTGGTTATAAATTGTGTCTTGAAGAATAATGCATTCTCCTCCCACCTCCTTTTAACCCAAAGAGAAACACGATCAATTATTTAAATGACTGCAATACTTTTATTGAGCAAAGAGTACTAAAGCAGACAGAGTCCAATTATCTTCTCATTCTTTTGCTGGCAAGAAGTTCAGCAGGTTAGGAGACGATTCTTTTAGCAGAACTGAGGCATCGATTAGATCCGCTCCAGTTATTTCCTGGTGAGAGAAGGAATATGATAATCTGGGTTAGTGTCCACAAACACAATTTGACAATTCAATTGCCCTGCCATTGTTCCTAAGCTCTATACACTTGATGATAGACATATCATCCCAGTTGATCTCCACACATCTATTAACAAAATCTTTTACATTTTCGGTCTAAAAAGGAAGCATTTTGCTCCAGTGATGTAAACATGGTATCATACAGCCATGGGGTGGGGGCTTATTTGAGTTACACAGTTGGGAACATAATGCTCCTTCTGTATGGGCACTTGGAATAGAAACTTTGCAGAGATAATGGCAATACAGTAGACATTCATTTCCATGAGCATCACATACTTATGGGTGATCAAACAGGTTTTGTGGGGGGCTTCTGGAGCACCACAAAAGCCTGTTGCACCTAAGAGGAGCTCTACTGGATGAGGCCGATGGCCCATCAAGTCCAGCATCCTGTTCTCACAGTGGCCAACCAGATGCTTGGGGGAAGTTCACACGCAAGATTTGAGCACAATAACAATCTCCCCCCCCCCCTGTGGATTTAAGCAACTGCTATTCAGAAGCATTGCTGCCTCCAAGTGTCATGGTGTCACGTCGTGGCATGTGCACACTGTTTACTCTCCCTCTACCATCACCACTCTTTGGCACCACAGAGGCCTTGGACCCGTCCAAGGCTGAACTTCAAGGCTTCCACCAATGCCCAGCGCGGACACAGGCGTACCCTGGAAGCATGTCTGTGGCCAGAGTGTGCTCCAACATAGGCCCCGTGGCAGAAGCCCAGTCACCACTGTGGTGCTGGATAGCCAGAGGGAAGGCAGTGGATGGGAGCAGCAGCTGGCAGCTGGGAACCCACAGGGAAGATTTGGTGGGTGCTTGGGCCCTCAAGGGCCCCTGGAAATGGCTCCAGTGTTCCAACTTGTACATTGCTTTCTGGGTTCCGTCCTCTCCCCCATGCTTTTTAACATCTACATGCAGTCACTGGGAGAGATTAGCAGGGGGTTTGGGCTGGGTGTCCATCAATATGCAGATGATACCCAGCTCTACTTCTCTTTCAGATCAGAACCAGTGAAGGCGGTGAAGGTCCTGTGTGAGTGTCTGGAGGTGGTTGGAGGATGGATGGTGGCTAACAGATTGAGATTGAATCCTGACAAGACAGAAGTAGTGCTTTTGGGGGACAGGCGGTGGGCAGGTGTGGAGGATTCCCTGGTCCTGAATGGGGTAACTGTGCCCCTGAAGGACAAAGTGTGCAGCCTGGAAGTCATTTTGGACTCACAGCTGTCCATGGAGGCACAGGTCAAATCCGTGTCCAGGGCAGCTGTTTACCAGCTCCATCTGGTACACAGGCTGAGACCCTATCTGTCTACGGACTGCCTCACCTCTCTTTCAAATCAGAACCAGTGAAGGTCCTGTGTGAGTGTCTGGAGGTGGTTGGAGGATGGATGGTGGCTAACGGATTGAACCCTGACAAGACAGAAGTATAGTTTTTGAGGGACAGGAGGCAGGTGGGTGGGTGTGGAGGACTCCCTGATCCTGAATGGGGAAACTGTGCCCCTGAAGAACCAGGTGCGCAGCCTGGGACTCACAGATCAATTCTGCGTCCAGGGCAGCTGCTTACCAGCTTCATCTGGTATGCAGGCTGAGACCCTATCTGCCTGCGGACTGTCTCGCCAGACTGGTGCATGCTCTAGTTATCCCTCGCTTGGATTACTACAATGCGCTCTACGTGGGGCTACCTTTGAAGGTGACCTGGAAACTACAACTAATCCAGAATGCGGCAGCTAGACTGGTGACTGGGAGCAGCCGCCAAGACCACATAACACAGGTTCTTGAAAGATCTACATCGGCTCCCAGTACGTTTCCGAGCACAAATCAAAGTGTTGGTGCTGACCTTTAAAGCCCTAAACGGCCTCGGTCCAGTATACCTGAAGGAGCGTCTCCACCCCCTTCGTTCTGCCCGGACACTGAGGTCCAGCGCCGAGGGCCTTCCCTCACTGCAAGAAGCCAAGTTACAGGGAACCAGGCAGAGGGCCTTCTCGGCAGTGGCACTTGCCCTGTGGAACGCCCTCCCACCAGATGTCAAAGAGAAGAACAACTACCAGAGTTTTAGAAGACATCTGAAGGCAGCCCTCTTTAGGGAAGCTTTTAATGTTTAACAGACCACTGTATTTTAATACTTTGTTGGAGGCCGCCCAGAGTGGCTGGGGAAACCCAGCCTGATGGGCGGGGTATAAATAATGAATTATTATTATTATTATTATTATTATTATTATTATTATTATTATTATTATTATTATTATTATTATTATTATTATTTAGAAGGAAATGTATACTTGCCATTTAAGCAGTTTACTTTTTGCAACAATGGGTGTTGTTATCACATTTCCCAATGGGTTTGTAAGGTGATAGACATTGTTTAAAACGCATGCAGGTCCCCTTTTGTTTTGAACACTGCCAACCGTTTTCTATTTTTTGAGAGGATGCTGCATACAGACAAAACAAAAGGAAAAAGAACTGGTCAGATAACAGTGTTGTCAACATTGCCATTAACCAACATATCTAATTCCTTTAGAGTTAGCTAAGTGTAATGTACTTCATAAAATTTATATTCCACATGATTGTAAAAACAAACAAACCCTCAAAGCGGTTTACAAAAACCCCCCAGTAAAACTAAGAAAAAATTAAGACATACGGAAGTTAAAGCGCTAACACAAATTAAAATTACTTCAACTTTCTAAGCATTTGTGCAGGCTAGTCAAAACAATAATGTTTTTAGCAGGCGCTGAAAGAGGGACTGCTTGGTTTCAATAGGAAGCGGGTTTCAAAATGAAGGTTCTGCCCCACTAAACAATTGATGTGGAGCAAGGCAATCTCGCAAGTAAAGTGGCCCCAAGCTGTTAAGGGCTTTATATGCTAAGCAGAGCAATATTGTCCCTCATACCAGGCCTTTGACTCACCTGGAGAAATGAAGAGTAGAAGGAGGGAAAGCAGGAAGAGGCTGCAGAAGGCCTTCATGGTTTCCACAAAGTGTCTTGTGTGCCTTAAGATCTTCCCAAAGGAGATGACAGGAGGTGAGACTGGAGAGATCTGCAGTCACTCTGTATTTATTGGAGAGTTTGTCAATAGCAGACGATGTGACGTTTCAGATGCTTGAGAAACCTGTCAGTAAAATATTTCATGAAGCTGATTGCAGCAAGGGACTGCTGGTTTTTCCCCCCAAATAAAAAAATCTTCATACTTTGCATAGTGTGAGCTATATTCACCAAGGCTTTAAGATAGGCCAAGTACTTATTTTATTTTACAAGAAGAAAACTGAGGGTTGGAGAAAAGCAATGTGCCAAAAGAAACCCCCACCAACAATGCAATATTTATTAAAACTAGTATTATTTAGGCTATTTACCTCACTTGAGCCTCCTAGGTATTCAAAGGAGCTCAGCACGGGACAATCTTTTTCACTCCTCACCATCAATCTAATCTTCCTTGGTGGGTATTATGAGGTGAACGATGTGAAAAATCATAAAGAAATGGGAGCCCTGAAAGTGCTGTAGAAATTGTGACAAGTCACATTTCTTAGGCACACAAAATTCAGATACACTGGTACCCCTAGTTGCGGACACGATCCGTTCCAGGGTGTCATTAGCACCCCAAAAAGTCCACAACTAGAGTGGCACTTCTGCGCAAGCGTGGAGTGCAATAGAGCGCTTCTGCGCATGTGTGAAGCGTGCAGAACACCTGCGCATGTGAATGTGGTGAACCCCGGAAGTAAACACTTCAGGGTTTGCAGCGTTCGCAAGCCGAAAAGACGCAACATGAACCTAACACAACACAAGGTATGACTGTACAGGTTTTCCTTCTCCGCCTCCCAAGGTAGTGGGCTTTTCTGTAGCTAGATTGACAACTCTAAGGATGCTTTGTGGTGCGGTCGTAAATGGAACCATTGTCAAATGCTACTCCACACCACTTAATTTTCCCCAATATAATTTTAGCGGAACCACCTGCTACATTGGGGCCCAGTACGGGCCAGATGTTCTCCTGCAATGATTTTGCAAAGTTTTTTGCAGATAAAGTCACTCAGATTCAGCCGGGAAGGGCTGAGCGATGGGCTTCGTGGGGTGGTGAATGCTTTCCTCCGTGAGGGAGCCTTCCCAGACCCACTGAAAGAGGCGGTTATTAAACCGCTTCTTAAAAAACAATCTTTATACCCGGCCAATTTCGCCAACTATCGCCCAGTCTTGAATCTTCCATTCCTGGGCAAGGTGATTGAGCGAGTGGTTGCTGAACAACTCCAGGCACGCCTGGAAAAAGCGGACCATTTGGATCCCTTCCAGTCGGGATTCAGGCCTCATCATGGGACTGAAACTGCCTTGGTCGCACTGGTCGATGATCTCTGGTGGGCTAGGGACAAAGGTGAGAGCTGCTTCCTAGTTCTGCTGGATCTCTCAGCAGCGTTTGATACCATTGACCATAACATCCTTCTGGACCATCTTGAGGGGCTGGGAGCTGGGGGCACTGTCATACAGTGGTTCCGCTCCTTCCTCCTGGGCCGTGTTCAGAAAGTGGTGGTGGGGGGATGAGTGTTCAGACCCCTGGGCTCTCACTTGTGGGGTGCCTAAGGGTTCTGTCAGAACCAGTGAAGGCAGTGAAGGTCCTGTGTGAGTGCCTGGAGGCGGTTGGAGGATGGATGGCAGCTAACAGATTGAGGTTGAATCCTGACAAGACAGAAGTACTGTTTTTGGGGGACAGGTGGCGGGCAGGTGTGGAGGATTCCCTGGTCCTGAATGGGGTAACTGTGCCCCTGAAGGACCAAGTGTGCAGCCTGGAAGTCATTTTGGACTCACAGCTGTCCATGGAGGCACAGGTCAAATCTGTGTCCAGGGCAGCTGTTTACCAGCTCCATCTGGTACACAGGCTGAGACCCTATCTGTCTACGGACCGCCTCACCAGAGCGCTGCATGCTCTGTTTATTTCCCGCTTGGACTACTGCAATGTACTCTACGTGGGGCTACCTTTGAAGGTGACCCAGAAACTACAACTAATCCAGAATGCGGCAGCTAGACTGGTGACTGGGAGCGACCGCCGAGACCATATAACACTGGTCTTGAAAGACCTACATTGGCTCCCAGCACGTTTCTGAGCACAATTCAAAGTGTTGGTGCTGACCTTTAAAGCCCTAAATGGCCTCGGTCCAGTATATCTGAAAGAGCGTCTCCACCCCCCTCGTTCTGCCCGGACACTGAGATCCAGCACCAAGGGCCTTCTGGCGGTTCCCTCACTGCGATAAGCCAAGTTACAGGGAACCAGGCAGAGGGCCTTCTCGGTTGTGGCGCCCTCCCTGTGGAATGCCCTTCCACCAGATGTCAAAGAGAACAACTACCGGACTTTTAGAGGACATCTGAAGGCAGCCCTGTTTAGGGAAGCTTTTAACGTTTGATGTATTACAGTATTTTCATATTTTTTGGGAAGCCGCCCAGAGTGGCTGGGGAAGCTCAGCCAGATGGGCGGGGTATAAATAATAAATTATTATATTATTAGACTAGATGACCCTTGGGTCCCTTCCAACTCTACAATTTTATGATGGAAATTGAAGACCGTGGTATCATAATGCATAAATCTATGGTGTGAATGTGGTCCAGGCCTGCTGTTACCTGCCTTGAGGTTGCTATGACTTTGTTGAATTGTATTAATCATGTTGATGAATGATTTCTGATCCTTTCTGATCCTTTGAATGACTATGATTTTACTGAATCGCATTCATCATTTTGCTGAATTTATTTTTTGCCTCATTTATGTGCCGTTGTGTTTGATCGTGTTGTGATTGCAATGTTTGTTGCTTTTTAATGGTACTGTGAATGTTGTGAGCTGCTTTGAGCTTGGCATTTGTCGCTGGAAAAGCGGGACACAAATATTAAATCAAATCAAATATCCCGAGGCCCAAAATGTGAATTAAAATGAAGAAATGCACCCTTCTTCCACTGCGAAGTTGGGGAAGTGTTATTTGAAACACACACGGACTCAGTGAGGCCCTGTAGACTTTGCCCACACAAAACAAGTGTTCGGCCCAGAAATAGGAAGCTAGACGAGGCCTGATTTCTCAAAATATAGTGCTGTGCCTCTCTTTCTCAACAAAAACAAATATCGCAGTGCATTTTTCAGTGAAAGAAATAAATTGACCCATGACTCTCATCCACCTAAGCAGCATATTTGAAATCCATTACCCCCTGCTTCTTTGCTCTTCAGGTTTGGGTTGTAAATTTAAAGTCACCAGTCAGCTTTGAGGTCTATAAAACCAATTTCTCGTGCAGCTTTGGTTTTGAAATATAGGTGTGCACAGGGCAATGAGAAGATTCCGGTTCTACAGGTTCACCCGTATTTTAGATAAATATTAGTTCTCAGTTGGATGTGGGATGCAGAGTGCATCGTGTATATAGGACATTTTTTAAAAAAAGGTTTAGCTTTTTATAATTTTATAATAGGCAAAAATAAAGATGGATAAATCTTAATCTCAGGGTTGTGGGTTTGAGCCCCATGTTGGGCAAAAGATTCCTGTGTTGCAGGGGGTGGACTAGATGACCCTTGTGGTCCTTTTTAACTCTATGATTCTATGATTATTTGGGCTTATTTCTAACTTTACAATTCTGATTGTTTGGGTTTCCTCTCTGCACACGAATTATTCGGCCAGCAAATGTCAACATAAAACATGCTCAAACTATTGCAATTGTCTGTGCTGCTTATCAATCTGGCATAACTGTTGAATTTGCTGAAAGATAAATATTCTTGGGGCCGTCCAATGCAGGATTCAGAACAGACAAAAGAAAAGCATCTCAGCACATACATAAAAGATGGGAATCGCTAATAGCCAACTTGAAAGGGTTTCAAAGAGTATAAAGACAGAACAAAAACTATGTACAGTGGTGCCCCACAAGATGAATGCCTCGCAAGACGGAAAACCTGCTAGACGATAGGGTTTTCCATTTTTGAGCTGCTTCGCAAGACGATTTTCCCTATGGACTTGCTTTGCAAGACGAAAACGTCTTGCGAGTGTTCCAATTTTTTTTCACTCCCCCCTTTTTCTAAGCTGCTAAGCCGCTAATAGCCTTTTAGCCACTAATCCGCTAATCCTTTAATAGCCGCTAAGCCTTTAATAGCCGCTAAACCGCTAATAGCGCTAATCCGCTAATCCGCTAATAGGGTTGCTTCGCAAGACGAAAAATACCGCTAGACGAAGAGACTCGCGGAACGGATTAATTTCATCTTGCGAGGCACCACTGTAAATCCTAGTCTCCAAAAACAGATTTAGAGGCAGAATTGGGTAGGACTACAATGCAAAGTGCTGCTAAGATATCTACAAGAACAGAATGAATCTACAGAACACTTTGAATTGTGCTCAGAAACGTAATGGGAGCTAATGTAGGTCTTTCAGGACCAGTGTTATATGGTCTCGGTGGCCACTCCCAATCACCAGTCTAGCTGCTGCATTCTGGATTAGTTGCAGTTTCCAGGTCACCTTCAAAGGTAGCCCCACGTAGAGTGTGTTGCAGTAGTCCAAGTTGGAGATAACCAGAGTATGCACCACTCTGGCGAGACAGTCGGCGGGCAGGTAGGGTCTCAGCCTGTGTACCAGATGGAGCTGATAGACAGGTGCCCTGGACATCAAATTGACCTGCACCTCCATTGACAGCTGCAAGTCCAAAATGTCTCCCAGGCTGCGCACCTGCTCCTTCAGGGGCACAGTGACCCCATTCAGGACCAGGGAGTCATCCACACCCACCCTGCCCCATTCCCACAAAAACACTACTTCTGTCTTGTCAGGATTCAACCTCAAACTGTTAGCCGGCATCCATCCTCCAACCGCCTCCAGACACACAGGACCTTCACCGCCTTCATTGGTTCCGATTTTAAAGACAGATAGAGCTGGGTATGATCCGCATACTGATGAACACCCAGCCCAAACCTGCTGATGATCTCTCCCAGCGGCTTCATATAGATGTTAAAAAGCATGGGGAGAGGATGGAACCCTGAGGTACCCCACAAGTGAGAGCACTCCACTGTTGGAGACAATATGGCTCTGAATGCTTGTCCGAAATCGCAAATGGAGAGAGTGCTGTCACACTTGTGAACTTCCCAGAGGTTGACCATTGCAAGAACAGGGTCTGCAGTAGATGAGCCTTGTCCAACATGACTTTTCTTATGTTCAAATCCCCCCCTCTATTTTTATGTCCCCAAGAACTCTGCATTTTATCTGAGTACTTGATTTACACCTGCCAATGTAGCATTTCAATTAACCCGCCATTTACATTGTGGTTTTTATTTCTGCATTGGTTATGAACAATAGCCTCAATTTGTTTCAGAAACGAAGTTGCTTTCCTTTCGGGGGGGGGGGGGCAAAAAGATGAGGTCACTCACAGAGCAAATCTCTGATCCATCTGCAAAGCAACTAAGCAGGAGGCAATGAATGTAAAACATTCTGCTCACGTGGGGTTTTCCTTGGTGAGTTAATTTCTTCCATATATAAGGAATGCAATGAAATCTTTATCTTCGGCTGAAGATGATAACAGACCATCGTAAAGGGAGAAAATACTTCTCTTAAGCTAACATTTTAAAAGTTGCAAAACACTGGTTAAAATGTAAGTGTTATAAATCAGCCCAGTTCAGCTGGAAGAGCAAACTGGATATGTGTGTTTAGGCCTCATCAGAAGATGCACCACCTTAGAGCAGGAAGAAAAAGGAAATTACCTCTCTATCCAGGCTCCTCTGAACTTTCCCAAAATGACATTGTGACATTGACAGTTTTTTTTTTCCATTCCTTCCAAATGATATCTAGCATGGAATTTTCCTTTTTCACAGCTGCTGCACACCGGGTTGACATCCCCAAGCTCTCATTCCTGAGCAATCACTGCCAGTTCAGACTCCATGAGTGTATATGCGAAATTAATTGGGTTTTTTTTAGGCCAGCGTACACTTGTTCCCCTTGAATTGCATTTGCCATTTTACTCCCCATTCGCACAGTCCTTTTGCAGCTCTTCACAATCCCTTTTAGCATTATACATAGAGCTGCCTCTGAAGACGGTTTGGAAACTTCAGCTGGTGCAGAATTCAGCAGCCAGGTTGCTCACTGGAACAAGACGGTCTGAGCCTATTACAACTATCCTGGTCCAACTGCACTGGCTACCAGCGAGTTTCCGGGCCCAATTCAAAGTGCTGGTTTTGACCTATAAACCTTAATCGGCTCAGGATCACAATACCTCAAGGCCCGCCTCTTTCCATATGAACCAACCCAGACCCTGAGATCACCTTCTGAGGCCCTCCTTTGTGTCCCTCCTCCTTGAGAGGTCCAAAGGGTGGCAACATGAGAACAGGGCCTTCTCTGCAGTGGCTCCCCATCTGTGGCATGTTCTCCCCAGGGAAGTTCGTCTGGCACATTCATCACACACCTTTAGGCACCAGGCAAAAACGTTCCTTTTTAACCAGGCCTTTGGTTGATGTGTTTGACATCCTGTACCCGTTTAAAATATGGTTGTTTTCTGGAGGGGTGTTATTGGGTTGTTGTTTATATTCTAATTATATATGTTGTGATCTTTTCTGTGAACTGCCCTGAAACTCTGGGTATAGGGTGGTAAATAAACTCAGTAAATAACAACAACAACAACAACAACAACAACAACAACAACAACAACAACAATTTATTACCAACAATCTTGGCCACCTTACTGTTCACTCCTAACTCAAGATCATTTATGAACAAGTTTAAAAGCACAGGCCCCAATACTGATCCTTTAAGGACTCCATTTTCTACACCTGTCTATTGATAGAACTATCTATTTGTTCCTAGTCTATGCTTCCTGCTGCCGAACCAGTTTATGATGCACAGAAGGCCCTCTCCTCTTATTCCATGACTGCTAACCTTACTCAGAGTCTGTGATGAGATACCTTGCTGAAAGTTTTTTGGAAGTCCAAGTACACTATGTCAACCAGATCATCTCAATATATATACTTGTCAATCTATATTTTCATGTAGGGCTGGGAATGTTCCCTGCCTGAAACCCAGGAGAGCTGCTGCCAGCCAGTGTAGACAATACTGAACCAGATGGGCCAATGGTCTCTCTCCTTATGAAGCTCTTTCCTGTCCTTCTGAAAGTCATATTCCCACAGTGATTCAGCATGGTCCATTGTTCTAATCTTGCAATCCATGAAATAATGTTTATTTGGTTTTACAAATACAGTGGTGCCGTGCAAGACGAATGCCTCGCAAGACGGAAAACTCACTAGACAAAAGAGTTTTCCGTTTTGGAGGTGCTTCGCAAAACAAATTTCCTATGGGCTTGCTTCGCAAGATGACAATGTCTTGCGAGTTCCTGCTGGTTTTTCCCCCTCCCCCTTTTTCTAAGCCGCTTATCAGCTGATCCGACCAGCAGATAAGCCGCTAAAAGCCGCTAAAAGCCGCTAAAAGCCGCTAATAGTGCTAATAGCGCTAATCCGCTAATCCTTCAATGGGCTTGCTTCGCAAGACGAAAAAACCACTAGACGAAGAGAATCACAGAACGGATTCTTTTCGTCTTACGAGGCACCACTGTATAGAATTATAACAATACAAAATACATAACCATATTTGGAGGTTTTTCTGAATCACTTCCCACCTTCCCCTCTATGGATCCTATTGTCAACCTTTTCAACTGCGTATTATTTCATAATCCATATTTTAGGTCTCTCCATTTTGTGCATAATACTTGCTACATTGCAAGTGTTATTGCAACCCTGCTAATGTTTTCATCTACTTACAGCGGTCTTCCAAATAAATTGTAATTTTTTTCCTATTTTTATTGAAGTTTTGGTGTTCTCGGTTCCTGAGCTTTCCGGTCAATTTTGCCATTTTGGCATAATCCAACAGCTTAGTGTCTTCTTTCCATCTCTGGGCTAGTAACATCCGTGCGGCTGTTGTCGCCTACATAAAAAGTATTTTCTGCTCCTTTTGAATATTGGTGCCTACAATTCCTGGATGCGGGTGGCGCTGTGGGTAAAACCACAGTGCCTAGGACTTGCTGATCGTAAGGTCGGCGGTTCGAATCCCCGCGACGGGGTGAGCTCCCGTTGCTCGGTCCCAGCTCCTGCCAACCTAGCAGTTCGAAAGCACCCCAAAGTGCAAGTAGATAAATAGGGACCGCTCTCCAGCAGGAAGGTAAACGGCGTTTCCGTGTGCTGCGCTGGTTCACCAGAAGCGGCTTAGTCATGCTGGCCACGTGACCCGGAAGCTGTCTGCGGACAAGCGCTGGCTCCCAGCCTCTTGAGCGAGATGAGCGCGCAACCCTAGAGTTGGTCACGACTGGACCTGTTGGTCAGGGGTACCTTTACCTTTACCTTTATCTTTACCTACAATTCCTATTAAAAAAGCTTCTGGTTTTTTTTGTTTTACATTATTTTAAACATCCCCCCCCCCCAATTCATTATATATCATTTTCCAGAACACTTTTATCACCTTACACATCCACCACATATAGTAGAAGGTGCCTTCTTTTTCTTTACATTTCCAGCAGATATTTGTACTTGTTTTATACATTTTTGCTAACTTAATAGGAGTCAAATACCAATGGAACATCATTTTCATATAATTTTCTTTCAGCATACAACATGCTGAGAATTTCAAATCAGTTTTCCACAACCCTTCCCAATTTGAAAGTTGTATATTATGTATATGATATTAATCAGTTTGGGCTCAAGTGCTGGTCTGATATAGAATACAATTCCTCTCTTTTTTGTATCATTGGATAAGATAAATTCTAAACCTAATTTCTTATTTTTAGGAACTCTTTGGGTTTTTTTTGCTATATGGGTTTCTTGAAGACAAATTATATCTAAATTTTGTTTTTCAATCACATGCTGTACTCTGTTCCTCTTGGTTTTTTAGTTTAATCCGTTCACATTCCAGCTCAAGATCTTTAAATTAGCCATTAGTGTCATCTAGTAGGATAGGTGAGCCCACTGCAGCTTTTTCAAATTCCTCCTTTAGTTTCTCCGTTGCCAACTTTTGCTGCCCCAGTGGGCTATTCCCATACCTATCTGAGTGACCTCTCTGTAAGTCTTTGCCCTCTTTCTCTAAGAATTTGTATGCTTGGGCGTCTGTCACAATTTTGAATCTTCTCGCCAAAAACGTGAAGAAGAGGCCTTCAGGGTACTCCCATTTGCTTTTATCAGTGTTGTTATTAGAGCTCTATATCTCTGTCTCTGAATTCTAATTTTATAAGGAATCTCCCTGAAGACCTTGTCCCTACCACCAAGCCATCATTAAACCATTTCTGTACAACAATATCTTTTACTCTTTTGGTAAGAAAGGTCTCCTGGGCAAGACTTCTCCCTTCCTTTTTTGTTCTTCACATGAAAACAACTCTATATTACATAATTTACCCATCTAATCATCATCATCAAACCTTTATTGGCATCACTTACAAACATTCAGAATAAATAAGCCAGTGCGATCTCATCACCATTTCAACAGTACAGTCATTTGCCAAAGGGAAGAAGAGGCAAGCAATCTATTTCATCTGTGTGGGTCTCCAGCAAGGGCAGGATCCTGTAGCGTACTTTGGCGACAAAAAAATCACACAGAGGAACTTAGCTACTATCTAATCCAGAATGTGGCAGCTAGACTGGTGACTGGGAGCGGCCGCCGAGACCACATAACACCCGCCTTGAAAGATCTGAATTGGCTCCCAGTACGTTTCTGAGCACAATTCAAACTGTTGGTGCTGACCTTTAAAGCCCTAAATGGCCTCGGTCCAGTATATCTGAAGGAGCGTCTCCACCCCATCATTCTGCCAAGACACTGAGGTCCAGCGCCTGGGACGTTCTGGCAGTTCCTTCACTGTGAGAAGCCAAGTTACAGGGAACCAGGCAGAGGGCCTTCTCGGTAGTGGCGCCTGCCCTGTGGAATGCCCTCCCACCAGTTGTCAAAGAGAAGAACAACTACCAGACTTTTAGAAGACTTCTGAAGGCAGCCCTGTTTAGGGAAGCTTTTCATGTTTAACAGACCACTGTATTTTAATAATTTGTTGGAAGCCGCACAGAGTGGCTGGGGAAACCCAGCCAGATGGGCGGGGTATAAATAATAAATTATTGTTATTATTATCTTTCATCTTCCCCTAAGCATTCTGCCAATATTTTTATATATATATATAAATTTTTTATTAACAGGCCAATCAAATCACATTAATTCCAAATCACATTAGTTCCAAATTATACAGCCAATTTTTAATTTTTTTTTATTGGGGGTACCCATACTTCTTGCTCCGAAAGGGAACCAAACATTGCTCTTGCTACTGCTTTAATTTCACAGTTCTATCCAGTTCTGTCCAGATAGTCTCCTTATTATTTTCCTCATCTTCTTGTTGTAATCATATATTCCTTTCTTTGAGATCTCTGATAATCTTCACAAGGGTTGAAAACAAACATGTCCTGTGTGGATTTTACACTCTCCAGGAACCATATCACGTAAAGGACAGCCGCCATTTCCACACTTCCATAAACAACATTCTTACAGTCTGTCCGTGATTTCCACCGGCCTGCGAAACTGTATCTCAGGGCCTGCGAAACTGTATCTCACATTCCATACATTCCATACATTCATATTCCGAGGACAACGGTCCTCCTCCCCCTTTCCTCCTGTAGGCAGGCCGTCTTGACGAGTCTATTTGAAACTGCGTCACAAAACTTTCCTTCCGTTCCCGATCTTTCCACCAGCCTTTCTTTGTTCTTTGTTCAATAATATTTCCACACAGCTTTTAATCTCCAGCTCGTGATTATTAAATTTCAACGATTTTTTTCTCTCTGGAAGGGAGGATTCTTGGGTACTCACATAAGACAAAAAAAGAAAAGTTTTTCCCCTTCCCCCCTTTCCATTTCAGTCTGACATACCAGTCTCTTAATGATGAGTCTTCCTTTGATTTATTATCCAGCCCGTTGCTCCGAACACAGAGGTCCCATTAATCAGCAGCCTTTACACCCGATCTTCGCTTGAAGTATGTGCAATTGCTTCTTTATCCAATTATATATTTTGAAGTAATGCAAACCAGTGCGCGATCAGAGATAGCGTCCGGGAGAGCGGCCTCACACGAGAGCTGTGTGCCAAGTGCCCAGTCACCCCCTTCTTTCGAATCTGGGGGTGAATTATGGGCACAGCTGGCAAGGCAGTCCCCCCCCATCCCCTTGGGGGAGCAAGGGAGGCTACTTACTCCCATAGCAGCCTCTTAATTACCTTGTGCGGGTCGGAGAGATGTTATTGTCGGCCATCTTCCAATGCCCCCCCCCTGGTGGCCCCTGCATTCTGCCAATATTTGTGATATGTATTTTTCAAGGTTAATATTTTGCTCCTGCTCCTGCTCCTGCTCCGGTATGTTCCTAAATCTCACCGTCCTCTCTGATTTTTTTAGTTGCATCATCAAAACAGCATCACTCAAACTGTTCACTGTATCCAAAACCCACCCCACTGCTCCCTTAGATTCCCCATGCTCCTGTTTCAACTTTGTCACCTCTTCGGATAGCTTTTCAAAAGAATTTGTTTATGATTCTAGCTCTCTTATTTTGGTGTCCAAGTTGGTGATTTGCCAAGACAGGGTATCTTTACTGTCTGAGATTTTATCAAACTGATTCTTATATATTTCTTCATCTGATAACCCAGTTCTTTTCGCTGTTGAGCAAATTGTATAATCAAAAATTCAGTTATATCAGGCTTCCCTCCCTCCCTCTGGGCCTTCCACTTTCTCCAAATCATCTTGTTTCGAATCCCTTCTTGCTTCTGTCTTCCCTATTTTTTTCCTTTGTGCCTGTATCAGTCATTCTCAAAACAAAGTTTTACAAAGTTTCACACTCAAGGTTACGGTACTTCACCAAATACAACATGCAGCTGTTACTAGAGTTTTTCTCTTTTCCCTCTCCCCCTCCCTCTTTCCCACAGATATTCTAAATAATGTAACAAAAAGAAAAGACAATTTAATTGGTATGTGGGAAGAGAGTAGAAGATAGGGGAAAAAAGTCTAAGATATAGATTCAAGATATTACAAGATTTGGTAGGTCTTTATGCTGCAATGTAATCCAGTATGTCCCAGGTCTTTCCAAACTAGATTTAAATTCAAATATAGAGGCAAATATTGTATCCAAATTGTAATCCAAAACTTCCAATAAATCCAATTGTTGTATTCTGTAAATACAGAACTAAATTTCAACTCTGTCTCTTTTCACGTCGGATGCTATGATGGGACTATGCTGAGAATCCTGGCTCCAATCACAGAAGGGCTTGGACATTTTGTTCTAAGGAGGAGTCGGTGTTTTGTTCTAATTGTCCATGGGCTGAACATACTGAAACAGTCTTCTAGTCTTCTTGTTCATCCAGTCCAAATGCAACTTGGACCGAGAACAAAGGCGGTCAATGGAAACAGCGTTCCACAAAGGTAAAAATGTTCCTCATAGTTTCAACTTGTCTGGTATTGGAAAAATCTTACAAGCAGAGGGGACAGCAAAACTACCGGTAACTTTACCAGGAGAGGCTCATAAATAATCAGGTTATGGCGATTGCAACATACCCTGGTCATTGCAGGAATGTTTTGGGATGCATTGATTTCCTAACAGCCATTGCAATTCGTTTTTCTAGTGAAGGGAATTGAAATATACTCAGAGTTGAGAGTGGATTTCATGCTCTTTATTCAGCTCATAGTGGTGAGGAGGAATGGAAGTTCCCCCAGAATGTCTGCTTTATATACATTATTTACACAATGGGCTCCATGTGATTGGCTAATTCCGGGATACTCCAGTAGGCCAATCAGGTTGTGGATTCACTTCCACCTGGAGTGGATTGGGTGGCTCCTGTGGACCAATCATACTGCTGCATTCTGGGTTCTGTTGTTCTAGGACCAATCAGACTGCTGCATTTTGGATCCTATTCAACTCAGTACATAACAGCAATAATGGTTATTGAAACAACCCTGTAAGATGGGCCACTTTATTCACTTTTTTAAATGAATGGAGCTTAAAGGTGAGGTTGCAGTCATGGGCCATCGGGGTGGCCAATTTAGTGCTGCTAACACAGTGGTGGTTGGAATTAACCCCCAGAGGCACACTCCATTGTCTTTCAAGACAGATGGATGCCAGCCACAATGTCACTGCGCGATTTAATTTGCATGCCCGTCCTTTTTAAATAACTGCTAGGGCTGTGTGCCGCACCATCACAGGGCCGGATCCACGCCTCCATAGCATGCCATTCTGCCACAGACCACCCAAAGGACCACCAGAATGGGACAGGAGGACCCACAAAATGTAGGGTTTTTTGGGGGGGAGCTACATTTGGAAGTGATTTAATACACACAGGGCCATCTAAAGTGGGAAGGTGTATTAAAGCCATTAAGCTCAGTGAAAGTTTGTTTTATTGCACAAGAGTGTAAAAAAGGAGACTTTGTTCCACTTGTTCTCTTTTGTCTCCCCCACTTCTCTTCTAAGGGTGTTGAGAAACAATATAAGTTTCAGCTATGAGGCCTTTCTTCTGCACCCTCATTTTTTTTGTACTCCTGACTATTACAGGTATGCTGGTCCCATTCCCACCCCACCCCCAGTTTTTATCTTTACAGCATATCTGAAGGAGCGTCTCCACCCCCATCATTCTACCCGGACACTGAGGTCCAGCACTGAGGGCCTTCTGACGGTTCCCTCACTGCGAGAAGCCAAGTTACAGGGAACCAAGCAGAGGGCCTTCTTGGTAGTGGCGCCTTCCCTGTGGAACACCCTCCCACCAGATGTTAAAGAGAATAACAACTACCAGGCTTTCAGAAGACATCTGAAGGCAGCCCTGTTTAGGGAAGCTTTTAATGTTTGATATATTATAGTATTTTAATATTCTTTTGGAAGCCGCCCAGAGTGGCTGGGGAAGCCAAGCCAGATGGGCGGGGTATAAATAAATAAATAAATAAATAAATAAATAAATAAATAATAATAATAATAATAATAATAATAATAATAATCATTATTATTACTACTACAGAAATGTGCTGTTACTTCTCTTTGTGGGAGGCAGTCCAACCCATGGATTGTTAAGTCACTCTTGGAATTTCCCGGTAGGGCTAGGAAAGGCCTCTGTCTGAAACACTGGGTTCGTTAATAGAGATGGAGGAGAAATTCAGTTTGGTCCACATTGCAATGTGGAGCTCCTTAATTCTCACTTTCCGAATCAATGCTTGAACTAAAACACATCTCTCTTTTGAAATTTGAAGATTTCCAAGCAAATAATATGCATAGAAATATATTAGCAAAAATATCTTAAGATATTGCAATGCTAATGCAAAACTGCATAACAGCAAGGGAAATAACTTGCAAAATATGTATATTATATACTACTGGTAGTACTAATACATTTAGGGACGCGGGTGGCGCTGTGGTCTAAACCACTGAGCCTCTTGGGCTTGCTGATCGGGAGGTTGGCGCTTCGAATCCCCACCACGGAGTGAGCTCTTGTTGCTCTGTCCCAACTCCTGCCAACTTACTAATACATTTATTTTTACCCCTCCTTTCTCCCAGACAGGGACTCAAGGCTGCTCATAGATAAAATAAGAACAGTTAAAAGCATAAGGGGAAGACCAAATCATTACAAAAACAATTAAACATTAATATAATTAATACTGGGCTGAGAAAGGTCCCCCAACCCTGACAGAAGACTTTAAAGCTGGGCTGAAAACCCTCTGACATTATCTTTCTTCTTTGCTTGCACAGGATTGTGTACTGACATTCGGAAGGCGAAGGATTGCAAAAAGGCCCACGGTAAATGCAGGCATGCCATGTGTTTGCACGACCCCTGGCAGAGGATTGGGAAGTGCGACTTCAAACGTTTTTGCTGTGTCAAGTAAGCTCGAAAGCCGAAGAGACAACAGGAGCATATTGGCAGTCAATGCATTTAAAAATGCGGGATTGGGGTGGGGGGAGGGGTGTGTGCTTATTTGTGATCTGAACTGACCCTTCCCTGCAAAATTTAGAGGTTTTGCATTTTGTGCGAGCTGCATTCCTGCACAACCGCAGGAAGGGAGAGTGCAATTGTATTTGAATCCCGCTTGCGGGTTTCCCACAGGCATCTGTTTGGCTGCTGTAAGAGTCTAGATGGGTCACTGGCCTGATTCAGCAGGATCTTCTTATGATCTTAGTTCCCCACCCCCCAAAATCTGGCGATTTGTGTGTGACTGAGGATAGTCTTGGCTGCCACCTATGAAACATTTATGATGGAGTGCTTAAAACCAACTGAAAGTATTGGGAAGAAGAAGAAGAGGAGGAGGAGGAGTTTGGATTTGATATCCCGCTTTATCACTACCCAAAGATTAAGGACTACTACAAACTTGTTGAATTTTAGAATGTCAAGGTTTTGAGTAAGAAAGGGTTACAGTGATACAAGATTAGATTGAAGGAAAGATTGAGAGGACAGAGGATTGACAGATGTATTTAGAGTTGCTAAAAACTTTTGGACATTGGGATGCAGAAAGGGGAGGTATGGGGAAGTCTGAGAAACACGGTTTATGAAAAAAAGGTTATGAAATTATACGTGTTTGTATGTCTTTTTTATATGTTTGTATTGTCTTAAAAAAATTGTAAAACCAATAAAATTTTATATATATATATATAAAAAATATCACTACCCAAAGGAGTCTCAAAGCGGCTAACATTCTCCTTTTCCCTTCCTCCCCCACAACAAACACTCTGTGAGGTGAGTGGGGCTGAGAGACTTCAAAGAAGTGTGACTGGCCCAAGGTCACCCAGCAGCTGCATGTGGAGGAGCGGAGACACGAACCCGGTTCACCTGATTTCGAGTCTACCGCTCTTAACCACTACACCACACTGGCTCACACTGGAAGAACACCTCTTCATTTCTGATCTGAGCAATATTTCGCAGTAGGGGCGGCCAAATCATTTTTGGTCCCCTTAATATTTTGGGGGTAGGGGCTGCCCCCCCAATGTCCCATGAGTGTGGAGGTGAAGCTCAAAGCCCAGTGTGGTGTGGCCCCATGGCCGGCTCCTTCTCTCCTCCTCCTCCTGCCCTGGAGGGGCAGGAGAGTCAAAGCAGCCTCCTAATGATGGCAGCACCAGGAGGACGTGGAGGAGGAGCCACGGGTCATTGAAGCTGCACTGCTGCTGGATATGTCTCTGCCCCTTGCTCCTCCCAACATCCTGACATCATGCCCTGGACATCAGGATGTCATTTGATGTCATGTGTGTGACGTTGTTCCAATCGCCCTCGCAAGCTGGCACCTCTAGTTTGCAGATATTGGTGGGAGACAGGGAGGGAAGGAAATTGACTAGTCAGGAGAAATGACACTAAGGATTTTAAATTAAGTACTACCAGCTTCATTGAGTAGGTGGTTGAGATCTTCCTGGCAGCAGCGGACATGTTGAGCAATTTCAGGTCCCCCCTGCCTGTTGGCTTTTCAGAAATGCTGAGCAGAACAACACACTGTTTGGATGCCAAATAAGAGGTCCAATAATGGAGCAGCAGTTCTGACTTCTGGATCCATGTATTGATGGGAGTTACCACATCTGCAAGGCCACTATGATTTTATAGGGTTGAAGCCAATGCTACCCAATGCTCAGATTGGACCCCTTGAAAATAGAAGATGTTGCTCTTTTCTTTTGGCTGTTCTGAACCTTCCAACATTCAATTTCATTGGATGGACCTGAGTTCCAGTATTAGGAGGAAGTAGATGCTTCTCCATCTACTTTTATTCCAAACCCCTTAGTTGTATTTTCTTTAAACTAAAAAGCCCCTAATGTTGGAACCTTTCCTTATAGCGGAGGTGCACTATTGTCTTGAAAATTTGGGTTGACCTTTTCATGCTGTATGCATGAACACTTTTATAAGGGGGTAGGAATAAACAAATGATGAAGATATGTTACGCTGTAGTAATCTCTCCATGCCCAAACTGTTTAATCCTAGAGGAATTGTGTACTAGTCATAACCTGGACAAGTAATTTCAGTGGAAAGACAGTACTTATAAACATTTGATTATCTCCTAGAATCCATGCTCTTAATATCCTCTCAGTCACCTTCCATGTGGGGATGCCTTGGCACAGTAAGCCTTGGGTAACAGAATTGTTTTCCCGAAACAGTGAACTCTCACAGTCTCTCTTGTCTTTGTAGGAAAACAACCAAGTAGCCTCCTGAATGATAACTTGCCGTGGATCATATCTCTTGCTTGAAATGTTTAAGATCCGCTTAAGCACTCTGGCCTCTGAGCAAATGTTGGCGGTGAGAGAAGATGGAGAAATCAATGCTCAAGGAATGCATTCTCTAAATATCCTCTAAAATAAAGCTGCTGTGCAATTTGTGTGTGTCTAAATGGTGTTCGTGCTTTAATGTCCCAAGTCTGGGTGAAGGAAGCTTGTCTTAGTCCCTCTTGCATCTTTATTGGAATCGTTTTATTTTTACTTGGGTTGTAAATTGCTTCTGGACTTAGGAAGCTACCTTAGACTCTCATTCTCCCTGACAGTAAGAGCTGTTCGACAGTGGAATTTGCTGCCAAGGTGTGTGGTGGAGTCTCCTTCTTTGGAGGTCTTTAAGCAGAGGCTTGATAACCATATGTCAGGAGTGCTCTGATGGTGTTTCCTGCTTGGCAGGGGGTTGGACTCGATGGCCCTTGTGGTCTCTTCCAACTCTATGATTCTATGATTCTATGGTCACAGGGGAGCAGTCATGCAGTGAAAATTGCAGTGGGTTAAGAGCAGTTACGTTTTACCCAATATCTCCAATATATGTTGTCTGCAGAGCACTGAAGAGGTCTGGGTTTCATTCCACATGATTTTTTTTTAAAAAAACTTAACAACTTAATTTAAGTTTCTAGAAAAATTCTACAAGGCACTGCTTTAGCATGAACTCAGGGCTCCTCAGAGCTCCTTGGATAGCAGTTTAGACAGCCTCATGTCATTTAGCCTATTAGAAGTCTACCTCAGAGGACACAAATAAACACATGTTGTGGGAATACACAAGTTAACTATTCTAAATTTTACTGTGAACCTGACGTGTACTAATATATTTTCACCAAAAACTGGCTGCAAAAGGGGGGGGGGAGTTTATGTCTAATGTGATACATTGCTGTACAGTGGTACCTCAGGTTACATACGCTTCAGATTACATACGCTTCAGGTTACAGACTCTGCTAACCCAGAAATAGTACCTCGGGTTAAGAACTTTGCTTCAGGATGAGAACAGAAATCATGTTCTGGTGGCGCGGCGGCAGCAGGAGGCCCCATTAGCTAAAGTGGTGTTTCAGGTTAAGAACAGTTTCAGGTTAAGAATGGACCTCCAGAACGAATTACCGTATATTTTGCCGTATAAGACACACTTTTCCCCTCCTAAAAAGTAAGGGGAAATGTGTGTGCGTCTTATGGAGCGAATGCAGGCTGTGCGGCAGAAAAGCAAGAGGCTATCCCAGAAGCCAGATCCCTCTTGCTGTTCTGGCTTCTGGGATTCAGAATATATTTTCCTCCTCCAACAACTAGGCGCATCTTATCGCCTGGTGCGTCTTATAGAGCAAAAAATACGGTAAGTACTTAACCCAAGGTACCACTGTAATTCTTTTAGTAAAATTGCTCACTAGCTTTTGTTGACCCATCCAGTTGGGATGTACTTAAGGTAGGGCAAGCAGAAATTCTAACAAGGGTCAAACCAAGGATTGCAACTGGTCACATTTGCATTTTGGCAATAAATACTCTTGAAAAGTGTCTGGTCTAAAGTATAAATAATGGAAGAATAGAAGTTTTCAGTTTTATTAATTGTTGTTTTTGTGTGTGCAGCTCTGATTTCACCCCCCCCAAAAAAAGATTAAGAACTTCTCAGGTGATCACCCCCAAATAACTCAACAACTTTTTACCTCTTGAAATATGGCAACCCTTTGGTGCCAAAGAAGGACAGAATTTTTTTTATGTACGCCATCACAGCAGCAAGAGTACTTATCGCGAAGCATTGGAAGACTCAAGATCTACCCACTCTGGAAGAATGGCAGATGAAGGTGATAGACTATATGGGACTGGCTGAAATGACCGGCAGAATCCGTGATCAGGGGAAAGAGACGGCGGAAGAAGATTGGAAGAAATTCAAAATTTATCTTAAGAAACATTGCAAAATTAATGAATGTTAAAATGTCGAGGTTTTAGGGAAAAATGGGGGTTACAGCTGTAAAAGATTAAGTAAAAGAAAAGAATAAGGGAAAAATTTGATAAAATTAAATTTTGTTAGGATTTGCTGAAATAATTTTGGAAATTGGGATGTAGAAAGGGGAGGTATGGGGAAGTCGATGAATTAAGGCTTAAGAAAAAAAAGGATATGAAATTATACATGTTTGTTTGTGTGTTTGTTTGTTTGTTTGTGTTTATAAATACTTTGTAAAACCAATAAAAATTTCATTAAAAAAAAAAAGAAATATGGCAACCCTAATGATGATGATGGGAGACCCAATTTGTGAAACCCTGCCCTAGAGAATGCACTGCTTGCTGTTATGCTTCACCTTGTCCCAAATGGTTTCCTGGGAATTAACTTTCTTATGTGGATACTAGGGTACTAGGGATTTGTGTGGAAGTCATTGCCATGTGCACTTTTTAGTACATTGTATTTGTGTTTTTACTTGGATAGAGGATAAATCTTGCTCTGGAGGGCTGGGGAGATCACTAAAAATTGTTTCCTTTTTTTGGTGCCAGGAGCCTTTTCAGCAGATGAATATTGCTATGGTAATAGCGGTGGGTGAATCTGTCGCTTCTGGTTAGTCTCAGTTTCTCATTTTTCCATACTTAAGTTTGGTTCTCCATATTTCCACATCATTCTGAAATTTTTTTATTTAATAATTATTCATGTTTCCCCCCCATAATGTACACATTTTCCCAGACAGTTTGCACTGTCCTGCTCAAAGTGAACCCCACTAATATAATGCATTTTTTAGTTATTTAACAACAACAACAACAATATTTATACACGGCCCATCTGGCTGGGTTTCCCCAGCCACTCTGGGTGGTTTCCAACAAAATATTAAAAATACATTAAAACATCAGTCATTAAAAACCTCCCTAAACAGGGCTGCCTTCAGATTTCTTCTAAAAGTCAGATAGTTGTTTACTTCCTTGACATCTGATGGGAGGGTGTTCCACAGGGTGGGTGCCACTACTGAGAAGCCCCTCTGCCTTGTTCTCTGTGTACATTTTTATGCACACTTTACCCAAACACATGCATTTTTTTTTGCACACATAACTTAGTTGGAAAACTGCATTTCAAAATTCAGAGGAGTTAAAATTGTGAATGCTAGCTGTGTTTTGGTTGGCCCAAATAGTGTTTCAGAATCTTCAGATTAGAAAGGTTCACCATTAAATGCAAATGGAATCAAATTTCTCCCTCATCCCTTGAATAGAATCAAGGGATTAAGAAATGTTCCAGGGCATTCAAGCCAATAATTACTTTAGTAATGAGACTGAGTTTTCATTTTGTACACTGTGAACTCAGTAGATCTTTGAATGATAGCAAGTGCACTGTACTCTGTGTGATCAGGGATAAAATATACAGTAATCATTCTTCTTATCTTCTTCCATCATAACTTTCATCTAAGAAGCTGAAGGCGGTACACTCACTTCTCTCCCTCCTTATTTTTGCTCACAAGAACCCTGTGAGGTAAGTTTTGCTGAGAGATGGCAACTGACCCAAGATAACCCTGTTGCATAACATAGGCACCCCTTTTCACATTTCCTGCAGGGACAGAGGCTGCACAGCAATATTGGTGGTGGAGTCAGAAGCGCATTGCCTGTGTCTTCCATGAAGGGATCTTCAGAGATGGTTCAAGACCTTGATTAGATAGACTTTCTCTACTTCTGAATTTTATAAGGATCAAGCCAAAATATAAACATCATCATTTTTGCAAAAAAATTCCCCCATGTTTGTTGTTGCTTAGTTGTTTAGTCGTGTCCGACTCTTTGTGACCCCATGGACCAGAGCACGCCAGGCACTCCTGTCTTCCCCTGCCTCCAGCAGTTTAGTCAAACTCATGCTGGTAGCTTCGAGAACACTGTCCAACCATCTCGTCCTCTGTCGTCCCCTTCTCCTTGTGCCCTCCATCTTTCCCAACATCAGGGTCTTTTCCAAGGAGTCTTCTCTTCTCATGAGGTGCCCAAAGTATTGGAGCCTCAGATTCAGGATCTGTCCTTCCAGTGAGCACTCAGGGCTGATTTCCTTCAGAATGGATAGGTTTGATCTTCTTGCAGTCCATGGGACTCTCAAGAGTCTCCTCCAGCACCATAATTCAAAAGCATCAATTCTCCAGCGATCAGCCTTCTTTATGGTCCCCATGTTTAGGTAGGCCTAACCAAGCTGGTGCATTTAGAAATAGGGTCAACACTGGGTAACGACTTAGCTAGTGTTCCCCGCCTTTCTAAAACAAGGAAAGTTGCAAAAGCCTTACCTTAGGAATGCCCCATGACCATTCATAAAAGATCTTGGAGGGCCCCGTTCTTATTTTGTTCTGATCCCTCCCTTCCTCTTGTTGGGAGGGATATAACCAGGGCTTTTTTCTAGTCCAAACTCGCTGGAACTCAAGCACCTCTCACGTGGGCGCCATTGCCATTATAAGAGAACAAGGGAGGCAATCATGGTGAGTTCCAGCACCCCTTTTTCTAGAAAAATAGCACTCAGTCAAAAAAAATCTGCTTTGTATGCATGTAGGACACCACAACTTCTATTGATAGCATCTCCAGGTAGGAGGAACCCTGGAGAGTCGCTTCCAGCTGGTTACACAATACTGAGCTAGATGGATGAATGGTATGATAAGGCAGCTTCTTACATCACTAACACTCTTCTCTAATGATTGTATTATTCCTTTTCTTTCATTGGTTTCTTTGGGGGAAAGGTTGGCTTGGAATTGAGTAGTACTTTGGGAAGCAAAACAATGAAACCTCAAATGAGATGCATGGAAACAATAAATGGTTTTTGGCATGAGCTGGTGGAAGCTCATTAACCAAAACCAGAAAGACAGGTAATAATAATAATAATAATAAATTTTATTTATATCCCGCCCTCCCCAGCCGAAGCCGGGCTCAGGGCGGCTAACAACACTAAAATAGTGCAACATTATAAAAACATCATAAGAATTAATTAAAATCAAAATTGATGGCAACCATAAACTGAAGTATTGTAAAGATTGCCAAAGGAGGGAGTCAGGCTGCGCCCTGACCAAAGGCCTGGTGGAACAGCTCTGTCTTGCAGGCCCTGCGGAAAGATGTCAAGTCCTGCAGGGCCCTTGTCTCTTGTGACAGAGCGTTCCACCAGGTTGGAGCCGCAGCTGAAAAAGCCCTGGCTCTAGTTGAGGCCAGCCTAACCTCTCTGTGGCCTGGGACCTTCAAGATGTTTTTATTTGAGGACCGTGAGTTCCTCTGTGGGGCATACCAGGAGAGGCGGTCCCGTAGATACGAGGGTCTTAGGCCGTATAGGGCTTTGAAGGTTAAAACCACCACCTTAAACCTGATCCTGTACTCCACCGGGAGCCAGTGCAGCTGGTATAGCACCGGATGAATGCGATCCCGAAGCGAAGATCCCGTAAGGAGTCTCGCTGCGGCATTCTGCACCCGCTGGAGTTTCTGGGTCAGTCTCAGGGGCAGCCCCACGTAGAGCGAGTTACAATAATCCAGTCTGGAGGTGACCGTCGCGTGGATCACAGTGGCTAGGTCAGGGCGAGAGAGGTAAGGAGCCAACTGCTTAGCTTGGCGGAGATGAAAAAATGCCGCCTTTGTTATAGCTGCAATCTGCGCCTCCATGGAGAGGGTGGTATCGAAGGTAAGAAGTAAAGACAGTCACATGTCGAAGAAAAGACAGAGACACAGCTTTCTGGGGTTTTAGGAAAGAGCCATTCCCAGTCACACCTGGAAACGCCTGGGATTGAACCTGGTCTGATGCTCTGTAATGGCAGAGCAGTTTCCATAACGGCTTTCCCAGTTTGGGGGAAACAAGGCTTCACCAGTCATAGTTTATGAAAGGGAGGGAGACTGGCTGAGCCTTGCTCATGCATTTCCATTTGCAGAGCAACTCACAACAGTATTTTCCAAGCACAATGTGTGTGAGGGGGTGGGGGAAGAGGGAAGAGGAAGGAATGTTAATCACTCCCATAGTCGGTAATATTTAAATCAGCTGATCTACCTGCTTCATTAGAACTGGAAGTGCATATTGGCATTCATATCTTAGAATCTCTCTTTCTCTTTTTCTATCAGCATTGAGGTGCCATGAGGAACTCTTACCTTGCTTCGATACTTCTTTTTGGGGGTCTCTTTCTTGCTGCAGGTAAGACATACACAGACATACAGTGGTATCTTGGCTTAAGAACTTAATTCGTTCTGGAGGTCGATTCTGAACCTGAAACTGTTCTTAACCTGAGGTACCACTTTAGCTAATGCTGCCAACGCGCTGCCAGAGCATGATTTCTGTTCTCATCTTGAAGCAAAGTTCTTAACCTGAGGTAGTATTTCTGGGTTAGCAGAGTCTGTAACCTGAAGCGTCTGTAACCTGAGATACCACTATACAAGCTTCTTAAACAATAAGTATGATAGGGATAAAGAACTGGAGACTAGTGGTGCTGGCGAGGCTAATCTGACCTCTCAAGGCTTCCCTTCTCAATCCCATCATAGAACCGAACCCCTCTCCCCTGCTATGCACCTCTTATTTTGTTCTCCTGTGCTTTATGAAAGCAAAGACACAGTCCCCGGTTCAAGACTCATTGTCTGTTGGGAGGGCTATACGAAAGTATGGCTGCTCACCCTATGGAAAAGAAGGTAAGAGAAGTCTTTTTGTCTGGGACTTGGTTCAGGAGTGAGCCTGTGGGTGCGGTAAGTTGTATTCCTTCTTCATGGAGACAAAATTCTGCTTAAAATTAGCTGCAGACCAGGAGTTTAGGACGCTGTGGAGAAATTTTCCAGCACAACAGATTCAGCATCACCCAGGAGCAAGAGTTCCACCTTGCTTTACTTCTCTTCCCATGTCAGCAATTGCTTGTAGGATGCTGGTGATGTTCAATATCATTTATTTTGCACTGGGGGTGGTGGTATTGTTTAATCATAAGGCGTAGGCTTTAGGTACGGACACATATTTAAAACAGGAGATTCTGTGAACTGAATTAGCAGCTTTTTACTCATGCAAGCCATAGACAATTTTTACCATTGAAATTACCGTATTTTTTGCTCTATAAGACTCACTTTTTCCCTCCTAAAAAGTAAGGGGAAATGTGTGTGCGTCTTATGGAGCGAATGCAGGCTGCGCGGCTATCCCAGAAGCCAGAACAGCAAGAGGGATTGCTGCTTTCACTGTGCAGCGATCCCTCTTGCTGTTCTGGCTTCTGAGATACAGAATATATTTTTTTCTTGTTTTCCTCCTCCAAAAACCAGGTGCGTCTTGTGGTCTGGTGCGTCTTATAGAGCGAAAAATACGGTATATGAAGCAACATGAAGGTGTGATTCACCTTGTTTGTTCTGCATTGTCCTTTTTGCACACACTAATACCATCATTCCCATTGTCTGCCAAAGATTGTGTGCATGTGTGAACCAGCCCCAAGTGGAATATTTGAGTCGGCACTACTGAACTTATTTACAAGTGAAAATCAGGACTTTACTGACAAACCTTTAACTGGATTTCTTCTCGTGGTAGCATATATGATCATCAAGAGCTTCTGCAAAGTTCTTAAAAGGGCAACTTTATTTTATTTTGTATTGATGAGTATGGCATACAGCCCTCACGGAAAAGCTCACACACATTATGATTGGCAAGATGAATAAAACACAAGGACACTTTTGCTGAAGGGTAGTGAAAGTCTACTGTCTTTATAAATATGCCACCAAGTGGAAGACATGTGGATTTCATGATAACCAAATAACAGTAGTAGTTTTATATTTCCTATTTATAGAAATCTTTGCCATTATTCCGTGGGAACTACTATTATCGCAAGGGTGAAGTTATCTCCAGAGTATGGAGTTGTAGTTTTTTTGTTTGTTGATAACAAGTTGGATTTTTTTTTTAATATATATTTATTAAGGTTTTTCAATACAAAAAGGCATATTCAGTAAAACAACATTAGTTATTTAACCTCTTTTCATCATAACTTTGGACTCCCCCACACCTCCCCCACACACTTGCATCGTTATAAAGTTATTTCCAAGCAAATTATCATTTTGTAGGTAAATCTTTAGGTTCAGTCATTAAAATATGGTTAAACTTAAATCTAGTTTAGTGATAGACAATTATTTCTATTCTGGCATCCCTATCAACATTCCGCCAAATTACAATGTTTTTGTAAATAAATCTTAAATTTCTTCCAGTCTTCTTCAACTCTCTCTTCTCCCAGATCTCGGATTCTGCCGGTCATCTCTGCTAGCTGCATATAGTCCATCAGCTGCATCTGCCATTCTTCCAGGGTGGGTAGTTCTTGAGTCTTCCAATTCTTAGCGATCAATATCCTTGCTGCCGTTGTTGCATACATAAAAAATGTTCTATCCTTCTTTAACACATTCTGGCCGACAATGCCCAAGAGGAAGGCCTCTGGTTTCTTGGTAAAGGTATACTTAAACACCTTTTTCAGCTCATTATATATCATCTCCCAGAAGGCCTTCACTTTAGGGCAAGTCCACCAGAGGTGAAAGAATGTTCCTTCATTTTCCTTACATTTCCAACATTTATTATCAGACGAATGGTATATCTTAGCCAATTTAACTGGGGTCATGTACCATCTGTATATCATTTTCATTACATTTTCCTTCAAAGCATTACATGCAGTGAAGTTCAGCCCAGTGGTCCACAACCTTTCCCAATCTTCAAACATAATATTGTGCCCAATATCCTGTGCCCACTTTATCATTGCCGATTTAACCATTTCGTCTTGTGTGTTCCATTTCACCAGCAAATTATACATTTTTGAAAGTACTTTAGTCTTAGGTTCTAACAGTTCTGTTTCCAACTTCGATTTCTCCACCTGGAATCCTAACTTTTTATCATTCTTGAATACTTCTTTAATCTGAGCATAGTGTAGCCAGTCTCGCACTTTATCTTTTATTTTCTCTAAACTCTGCAATTTCCAATTTTCTCCATCTCTTTCTAATATCTCCCAATATTTTGGCCAATTGGCCTCCATATTGGCTCTTTTTAGGGCCTTAGCCTCCATGGGTGACAGCCACCTCGGAGTTTTATTCTCCAGTAAGTCTTTGTATCTTATCCAGACATTGAATACTGCTTTCCTGACAATATGGTTCTTAAAGGCCTTATTGATCTTAACCTTATCATACCATAAATATGCATGCCATCCAAATGCATTGTTAAAACCTTCCAGATCCAGTACATCCGTGTCCTCAAGAAGTAGCCAGTCTTTTAGCCAGCAGAACGCTGCGGCTTCGTAGTACAATTTTAAGTCTGGCAGGGCAAAGCCCCCTCTTTCTTTCGCATCCGTTAGTATCTTGAACTTAATTCTGGGCTTTTTGCCCTGCCAGACAAATTTAGAAATATCTTTCTGCCACTTCCGGAAGCACTCCGTTTTGTCTACAATCTGCAAAGTCTGAAACAAACATTTTTGGCAATACATTCGTCTTGATGGCAGCTATTCGGCCTAACAATGAAAGTTTTAATTTTGACCAACTGTCCAAGTCTCTCTTAATTTCCAACCAACATTTCTCATAATTATCTTTAAATAGACTCAAATTTTTTGCTGTTATGTTTACCCCTAGGTATTTCACTTTCTTAACCACAGTTAATTCTGTCTCTCTCTGAAACCGTCCCGACTCAGTATCTGTCAGGTTTTCCCCCAAGACCTTAGTTTTTTGTTTATTTAGTTTAAATCCCGCCAGTCGACCAAAATCCTGAATCAGTTGTAGTACTCTTTTCGTGCTAGATTCTGGCTCCTGTAGTGTCAAAACTAGGTCATCTGCAAACGCTTTAAGTTTATATTGTTTCCCTCCAACCCGGATCCCTTCCACCAGCCCGTCCCCTCTAATCATATTCAGGAGCACTTCCAGAACCGAGATAAATAGTAGCGGGGAAATCGGGCAGCCTTGTCGTGTACCTTTTTCAATTTTAAACTCTTCTGTAACCACATTGTTAACTATCAATTTGGCCTTTTGTTCCGAATATATTGCATCAATCCCATTCTCGAACCCCGAACCCACTCCCATTTCCTTTAAATTCCCCTTCATAAACTTCCAGGATATGTTGTCAAAGGCCTTCTCCGCATCTATAAAAATTAAAACTGCTTTAGTATTTATGTCTGTTTGCAAAAGTTCCAATATATCTATAATGTTCCTTGTGTTAGCGGACATATGTCTGCCTGGGAGAAAGCCTGCCTGGTCTTTGTGAATTACTTCGCTTAAAACCTTCTTGAATCTACTTGCCAAAACATCTGCAAATATTTTGTAATCCACATTTAAAAGGGAGATGGGACGGTAGTTCTTAAGTTGTGTCTTTTCAATTTCCGACTTTGGTATCAGCGTAATAAAAGCTTCCTTCCACGATTCCGGCGCCTTCTTCCCCTCCATAATTTCGTTGCTGACCTCCAACAATGGTTGTATCAGGTAGTCTTTCAGTATCTTGTAGTACTTGGAGGTCAGCCCATCTGGCCCTGGCGATTTGCCCTGTTTCATGTTCTGGATGGCCTGCTCAATCTCTTGTCGTGTTATTTTGCCATTCAGGATTGTTCTGTTTTCTTCTGACAACTTTGTTAGTCCATTTTTCTCCAAAAATCGTTTCATCTCTGTTTCGTCTTGTGGCCCTTGAGTATATAATTTTTTGAAATATCTCTGGAAACTCTTTCTGATCTCTCCGGGGTTCTGAATACTTCTTCCTTCAATCTCTAAACTTGTTATTGTATTTAATTTTTGTCTCCTCTTCAACTGCCAAGCTAGCAGTTTTCCACATTTGTTAGCCGATTCAAAAGTTTTTTGTTTCATTATTTTGATCTTCCATTCTATTTCCTGGTTTAGAGTATTGCGCTTGATGAAGTTTAATTTCTCGCAGAGTCGGCTAGGACTTCGGATTAGATCTTAACTTCTTCTCTAACTCTTTAATTCTTTCCAGGATTTTGTCCTTCCTTTCATTTTGTTTCCTTTTCTTTATAGTATTCTGTTGTATCAAGAACCCCCTCATCACGGCCTTACTTGCGTCCCAGATAGTTCTTTTTTCCACCGTAGTGTTCATGTTAATCTCAAAATAGTCCTTTAAAGTTTTTTGGGCCTTCTTTACAATCTCTTGATCTCTAAACAGGCCATCATTCATCTTCCATCTGAAGGAACCGGTTGGGATCAATGTCATGTCCATTCTCAGTGCGTTATGGTCGGAGCATGTCTTTGGGCAGATTTCCACCTTTCTAATCTTGGGTGCCAGACCTCTAGTTATCCATATTTGGTCGATTCTTGTCCAGATCAGTTGGGCTTCAGAGAAGAATGTTCCTTCCCTTCCCAAAGGGTTTCTCACCCTCCAAATATCAATCCAGTCCATATTGTCTGTCATTTCAAAAAAGGTCTTTGGTAGTCTTCCGTCTTTAGTAACCTTTTGATTCTGTGACTTATCCATGTTAGTTGATACAACCCCATTCATATCTCCCATCATAATGATGTTGTTGTAGTCCAAATAATCCAGCATAGTCTCATGCAACTTCTTATAAAATTCCGATTTCCCTTCATTTGGAGCATAAATTCCTAATATCAAAATTTTTTCTCCTTGATATTGTATTTCTATTGCCAAAATTCTTCCATGTTCGTCTTTAAACAGAAATTTAGGTGAAAGGCTCTCTTTTGCGTAAATCACCACACCTCTCTTTTTTACTTTGTCCGACGATATAAATTCCTGACCAAGTCTTTTATTTATTAACACTTTTCTATGGAGCCTAATCACATGTGTTTCTTGTAAGCAGATAATGTCCAATTGTTCCTTTTTTAATATATGAAAGATTTTTCTCCTTTTTTCCGGACTGTTACAGCCATTTATGTTCCAACTCAAAAGTTGCAGAGACATCCTGAATAAGTCTGGTTATTCTTGCTGGGGTGGTACCTTGTTCTCCGGTTCTTGAGGGTCCGAGGGTGCCGGCTCCCCCGGAGATTCGGGCCCTGGGAGTACTCCAAGTCCTTTGTGAAGATCTTCTCCGTGTGCCGCCAAAAACTTGTCTCTATCCTCCAGTGTTCTAATTTTATTCTTTCTCCCTCTGAAAGTAAAAGATAGTCCTTGGGGGAACTCCCACCTGAAGATAATTGAGTTACTCCTCAGCAGTCTTGCTAGTTCCGAATAGTCAGATCTAAGGTCCAACAATTGTTTAGGAATGTCCTTGTAAATTTCAATTCTTTTATCCAAAATGTCCAGTGACTTTCCGTAGTGTAGGCCCAAAATCTTATCCCTTTCCTCCTTAGATCTCAGTATTATCAGACAGTCTCTGGGCTTCTCTTTCCTTCTAAGCCTTCCAAGCCTGAAAGCAGATACTATTTTAAAGTCTTTTTCCTCTAAATTCCAGAACTTGGAAAATTCTTTAGTCAAGAACTCAGTTAGGTTGTCTTCTTCCACTTCTGGTATTGACCGTATCCTCAAGTTGGCCTCCCTGTTCCGCAATTCTGTCATAGAAAAGTAGATCTGATGTTCTCCAACTTGTTTGCTGAGTGGTCTTACTTCTTTTTCAAGCTCTCCCAGTCTTTGGCTAGTATCCTCAACCAGTTTCCGATTTTCACCTACAGCCTCCTTCAATTCTCCAATAGATTGAACATTTTGTGCAACTTGTCCAGTTAATTTATTCAAACTTTCTGTATTTTGGTCAATTTTAGCTGTTTGCAAGTCAACCTTTCTATCCAAGGCCTCCAATTTTTCAAAATTTTTTTCTAAAACAGAACCACTTGCTCCTGAGGCCATATCTTCCAATTGTAATTCCTCTGTTTCTCCCTCCCCTGCCTGTGACAGGGAGGCCGCCTCTACCTCAGGAAGCAAAGTGGAAGGCAACGCAGGCACAGATGATCTACGCTGTGAGGCTGCAGATAAGGTTAAAGTTGTTTGTCTGGTTCTTCCCCTTTTTCTTGTTCCACTCATTCCAAAGTTATCAAAAAACCAAGGTCAACTGAGTTGTTCCCATGAGAAAGCAGCGGCCCAGGTGCAACAGTCAAGCAGGAGGCCGAGAAAGGAAAATGAAACAAAAGTCACTGCTGTAGTTCCAAAATCCTCTAGAGGGAGCTGGAAATGTCTTTAGAGAGAAATCAAATCCAATTCAAATTTATATATCTAATATAACTGATTCAACGTCCAAAAACCTCCACAAAGATAAGTTTTGGCAGAGTTAATTCTTTAAACAAAACAATGTTTCTAAAAGTGCTTAAACAACAGTTGTTTCAAAGTAGCAAGTTCGAGCTCAGAATGTCTCAAAGTCTAAATTCAAAGTATCCAGGTTTGCAGACTGATGCTCAGTTACTCAGGCAGCTCCAGCACCTGGGGTTCTTATTTAATTTGTAATCCACTGGTTCAGCAGAAGAAGGGTATCCTTGTCTCCATATAAGTCAGAAAAACAGCCACTTAAAATCTTTTATCCACACAGAAAAAAGTAATTCAAAAGGGTGCCAGATCAATTGGTTAAAGCATCTGTCTTAATCTCCACTCCTCCTGCTCTTTGCTTTCAAGTTCAGTGTTAGCGGAAGACGGACTTCCTGTTTATCGTCACTCCGCTTTCAGCCAAATTCCAAGTTTGAAAGTCTTTAAAGTCTTAAAATTGTAAAGTCCAAATTACTCACGGGTTGTAACTTTCCGAATTTGGAGGATTCAGGAATTAAGGTCAGCGCTGACCGGCAACAGCAACGCGGCTTCGCTCCGTTGACTGCGAAACGACCCACAGCGCCGCTACCCCCTCCGCGATCCGGAGCCCCGTTACGGGGTCCCTTCAACGTTTTGGGGGCTGCTTCTGGCGCCCGCTGGGTCTCGAGACCACAGGCTTCCGCCACCTGTGGTTTTCCTGAGTGGGTCTCCGCTTCGCCATAGCGGACGACCCGTTTTCAGCGGAGCTTCCCTCTCCTTACAAGGAGCAGGCAGCCATTACCGAACGCGCCGCCTCCGGAAGTCCGATAACAAGTTGGATTATGTAGCACAACTGCGGAATGACAATAAAAGGTTAGCCCCCCCCAAAAGGAGAGTGAAATTGTTGGGTTCTACTTATTAACGTATGCTTGAAGTAGCCCTGATTAGTTACGCAAAAAGGCTTAATTTTAACTTGTTTTCTCTTTTCTTTTGCTGTTCCGCAGGACTCATAATTGATAGGAACCTCATGAAGAAGGAATGCATTTGGACAATGCATTATGTTGGAAGCAATCTAAGAGGTTTATATTGCTGCTATGAAACAGGTAATTATTACTGAACTGGCTTTTTTGTTACATTGCAAGTGTGGTTAAAATCCTGCTAATGTTTTCATCTGCTTATAATGGTCTCCTAAAGTTATTATAAATTTTCCTCATTCTTTTCTGAAGTTCTTGTCCTCTTTGTTTCTGAGCTTCCATTTAATTTTGCCATTTCAGCCTAGTCCATCAACTTTGCCATTCTTCCTTGGTTGGAATTGTTTCTCTCTTCTATCTCTGAGCTAGCAACATCTGTGCGGCTGTTGTCACGTACATAAAAATTATTTGCTGGTCCCTTGGAATCTTGGTACCTGTTGTTGTTCAGTCGTTTAGTCATGCCCGACTCTTCGTGACCCCATGGACCAGAGCATGCCAGGCACTCCTGTCTTCCACTGACTCCCGCAGTTTGGTCAAACTCATGTTAGTAGCTTCGAGAACACTATCCAACCATCTCATCCTCTGTCATCCCCTTCTCCTTGTGCCCTCAATCTTTCCCAACATCAGGGTCTTTTCCAGGGAGTCTTCTCTTCTCATGAGGTGACCAAAGTATTGGAGCCTCAGTTTCAGGATTTGTCCTTCCAGTGAGCACTCAGGGCTCATTTCCTTCAGAATGGATAGGTTTGAGCTTCTTACAGTCCATGGGACTCTCAAGACTCTCCTCCAGCACCATAATTCAAAATTATCAATTCTTTGGCGATCAGCCTTCCTTATGGTCCAGCTCTCACTTCCATACATCACTACTGGGAAAACCATAGGTTTAACTATACGGACCTTTGTTGGCAAGGTGATGTCTCTGCTTTTTAAGATGCTGTCTAGGTTTGTCATCGCTTTCCTCCCAAGAATTAGGCGTCTTTTAATTTTGTGACTGCTGTCACCATCTGCAGTAATCATGGAGCCCAAGAAAGTAAAATCTCTCACTGCCTTCCCCTTTTATTTGCCAGGAGGTGATGGGACTAGTGGCCATTATCTTAGTTTTTTTGATGTTAAGCTTCAGACCATATTTTGCGCTCTCCTCTTTCACCCTCATTAAAAGGTTCTTTAATTCCTCCTCACTTTCAGCCATTAAAGTTGTGTCATCTGCATATCTGAGGCTGTTGATATTTGGTACCTATAATTCATAATAAAAAAGCTTCTGGTTTTTAAAGAAAGGTTATTTTAAACATCTTTTTTCATTTCATTATATATCATTTTCCAAAAGGTTTTGATTACCTTACACTCCCACCACATTACCAAACTTACTTATAAATCAAAATCAGGACCTTTAATTGGATTTCTTCGGGTAGTAGCATATACAGTTGTCAAGAACTTCTGGAAAGTTCTTAAAAGGGCTACTTTAAAATCTTGGTATAGATTAGTATGGTATACAGGCCTCACTGAAAAGCTAACACACATGTTGCAACTGGCAGGAAGAATAAAGCACATGAAGGGCAGTGGGGTTTTATTGTCCTTACAAATATACCAGAAAGTTGAAGACATGGATTTCATAGTATCATAGAATTGGGAGGGACCCAAGGGTCATCTAGTCCAATCCCCTGCAATGCAGGAATCTCAGCTAAAGACAAATGGCCACCCCAACCTTTGCTTAAAAACCTCCAAGGAAGGAGAGTCCACAACCTCCCGAGGGAGTTTGTTCCACTGCTGAACACTTACTTTCAGAAAGATTTTCCTGCTGTGTATTCAAAACTCCTTTCTTGTAACTTGAAGCCTTTGGTTCAATTCCTACCCTCCAGAGCAGGAGAAAACAAGCTTTCCCCCTCTACCGTGTGACAGCCCTTGAGTCATTTGAAGATGGTTAACATATCTCCTCTAGGTCTTCTCTTCTCCAAGCTAAACATACCCAGCTCCCTTGATCATTTTGGTTGCCCTCCTCCACACGTTTCAGATGATACTCAAATAATATTAATAATTTTGTATTTCCTCTTTATAGAAATGTTCACCATTTTTGTGTGGGAAGTGTTATTATCACAAGCGTGAAGTTATCTCCAGAGTGGAGAGTTGTAATTTTTTTGCTTGTTGAATATGATTTTGCTTATGTAACACAACTGCAAAATGGGTATAAAAACTTAGGGGGGGAGAGAGAGAGACAGAGAGAGAGAGAGAGAGAGAGAGAGAGAGAGAGAGAGAGAGAGAGAAGAGATTTGGGTTTTACTTATAATGTATGCTTTTAGTAGACCTAATCAGGTATACAAAATGGCTTTAAAATAAATAAATTCATTTTGCTGTTCCACAGGACCCAAATCTCTGACCAACTCTGTATGCAATAATTATGGTTGCAGCTCCATAAAGATGGTGTGTTTTTGGACAAGGGAGTTTGTCCGAAGCAATTTGAAAGGTGTATATTGCTGCAGAAAAGTGTAAGTCCAAATATTGTGGAAAACTCCGTAAGAACAGAAGCCTAACAATGCAGTCCATGATGATGATGCTTCTACCTGTATTCTACTGACCATAATTTGAAGCTCTGTTCAGGACTCCAAACTAAATGCATGCAAGTTTTCTATGCAGACAGTGATCTAGGTTGCAGGAATTGAATGTGTGACCTCACTATTCTTTTCACACATTTGCTTCAAAGGCCTGAAGAAGACTAAATAATTTTGGAGAGGCTATCATTTCCTCTTTTTGGTTGATTTAATTATTAGCAAATCTTTGGGGTTAGAGCCAATAGTTTCTTTCTTTCTTTCTTTCTTTCTTTCTTTCTTTCTTTCTTTCTTTCCATCCATCATCTATATCATCTCTCTCTCTCTCTCTCTCTCTCTCTCATCTCTCATCTATCTATCTAATAATAATAATAATCCAGAGTTATATGTTACACCTAAGGTCTGTTTCTCAGGTGTCAAAGGTCAGGATAAAAGAGGTGCATCTTTAGCTTGGGTCACATGTTTATTTTCCATTTCAGAATGGAAATAGTATAACCTCCTCATCCAATGTCTCCTTGGTCAATATGTCCTCAGCTGGAACCTCCTCGGCCAAAACTTCCCCAGCCAATACCTCCTCCCATAGTAGACTCTCATCCTGTGAAAACAATAACAGAGTTACCATGGCCATATTACGAGTTTTTGTTAACTCCGCTTTCAAGTTTTAAAACATTAAACCAATTTGCATGTTTTCATGTGGGAGTGGGTAAATGTTCAAGGATGCAGAAGCAAGCCCATTTGCCAGGGCCCCAATTCCACATGCACTAAGCTGACTTTGCAACATTAAAGGAAAAGTTCATAAAGGGGCTTCTAAGCATGTTCAGAAGAGTGCACTTAGAAACTTCCACATCATCCGGAACCCTGGTAATGCTGGGTTCCTGACTACATGGAGGTTTCTAGCTGTATATAATCTGAAGCGCCATTCAAGCTTTTACACTATGAAAGTCTGCTTTGTGGGCTGGGATACTATGGTCGGGCTTTTATGTGCAAACCCTCTGCTCTCTTCATACATTCTCTCTGAAAGCCAAAAACTCTTGACATTCAGACGAACAATTTTGCAATTGCGTGGTCTTCTGTTGTTCCGCATGATATTTTACAGGAAATATCTTGGGTTCCACCTTTAATAGTTCTACAGATATCAGTAGTGCCTCTTGCAATGTTCTGGTATTATTATTTTACTTACTTAGAATTTCAAAAGAAATTTAAAGTTCACTCCACATTGTTACTCACAGGCCCTCCAAGTGTCCTTATTTTCCTGGGATGTCCCTGATTTAGAGAAGCTACACCGGTTTCTTTTTGATTATATATATATATATATATAAAATTTATTTTCCATTTAATATTATGCATTCACATCCCCATTATCCACTTTACTGCCCTCAACTTCCTTCCCTCCTGCCTCATGACTTTTGAAATTAACCTTTATATCATTGCAATTTATACGTTTTCCAATTCTAATTACACTCATTACAGAATACCTCAAAATTCAAATAAACAGAAGCAGAATCGGAAGCAGCCGTAGCCGCAGAAGAAGAAGAAGAAGAAGAAGAAGAAGAAGAAGAAGAAGAAGATGCACAGTCCTAAGACTATATAATAAAACTGTAATTAGAAACAGAAATGGCTATGAAATTATGGACATTGAATGTTAATGGAATAAATAATAAAGTTAAAAGAAATAAAAATTGAACAAATTTTATTGAAGAGAAAATTGAACATTATTTGTTTACAAGAAACGTGGCAAGGAAGCACAGAAAAAAATTAATTAACAAAAAATAGGAAATGAATTTATATCTTGAGATAAAAGTAAAAAAAGAGGTGTGGTTTTGTGTATTAGAGATAGATATGAAGCATGGCAGATCTTCAAGGATGAGGAGGGAAGGCAAAAAATTAATAATAGTTGGAATTTACGCAGCAAATGGCTCAAAGCCTGAATTTAATAAATCATTGAACAAGAAACTTTTAGATTATATGGATAAAAAATATCATAATGGCGGACTTAAATGGGGTGGTTTCATTGGAAATGGACAGATCAAAAAGAAAAACAGAATCCAAGGAGGAGAAACTACCTAAGACTTTCTTCTCTTTGGTAGAAAGCTGCAATCTAATAGACATTTGGAGATTAAGACACCCATTGGACAAGCAATTCCTGTTCTTCTCAGAGCCTAATCAATCAGCTGGAAGGACAGACTACTTTTGGATATCCAGCGAATTAGCAATAAGGATTACAAAAGTAGAAATTCAACCAAAAACTTTATTGGAGCATAATTCATTTTTTTTAATTAAGAGGAATAGATAAATCAACTTTTTGATGGAGATTGAATGGTAGATTGAATGGTAGATCAGGAAATAAATGAAAAGGCACAAAAAACCTTAAAAGACTATTTCAAAATTAATCTGAATGAAGAGACAAAAATTAGTACTATATGGGATGCAAGCAAAGGTGTAATGAGAGGTTTTTCCATACAACAAAATAGCTTTAAGAAAAAATAAGAGAAAAGAAGAAATCAGAATTATTAAATCATATTATGGAAAATGAAAAGACATTAATCAGTAAACCTAGTGTTACAAAAGGTAAACAAAATATTAAGATGTTACAAACACAATTCTCAATGATTATAAATCAGGAGACTGAATGGAAAATAAAGAGGATGAGACAGAAAAAAATTGAATTAGAGAATAAACCAGGAAAATTGTTAGCATGGCAATTAAAGAAAAGACAGTGCCAAAACACAATTAATAAGATTAAAATCAAAGACAAGTTAGTTGAAAATCTGAAAGAGATTAGAAAGAATTTTAAAAATTTCTATAGACAATTATATAAAGCTGGAAAAGAAAACGTAGTTGGAATCGAAAAATAATTTAAAAAAGAATTTTAAAAATTTCTATAGACAATTATATAAAGCTGGAAAAGAAAACGTAGTTGGAATCGAAAAATAATTTAAAAAAGAAAATGTGCGAAAAAATTCTGAAAGAGAAAAAAGACTGACTGAATGAACCAATAACACTAGAAGAAATACAAACAGGAATTAAAGACTTAAAAATTGAAAAGGCCCCAGGACCTGATGGATTTACTGCAAAATGTTATTAAAAATTAAGCCAAATTATGCTGTGACCGTTGAAAGAGGTCATGGATAACATTTTAGAAAAGGGAGATATCCCAGGGACATGGAAAGAGGCATTTATTAACATTGATCCCAAAACAGGATGTAGATTTACTTCAGGACAAAAATTACAGGCGAATCTCGCTATTAAATGATTACAAAATGTTTGCAAGTATACTAGCAAAGAGACTAAAAAGAGTGTTAAAGGATATGATACATGAGGCCCAAGCTGGCTTTCTTCCTGGTCGACAGATGAAAGATAATGTAACAAATATACTGGATATAATAGAATATCTGACTAGCAGGAATGACAAGCAAGCAGCATTAATAGTTATAGATGCTGAGAAGCTCTTTGACAATATTTATTGGGAATTTATTATAGAAAACCTGGAATTAATGGAAATGGGACAGTTTTTTATAAAAAGGGATCAAAGCAATCTATTCAGATCAAAAAGCTAGATTTATTGTAAACGGTGTGTTAACTGATAATTTTGAAATTATGAAGGGCACCAGACAAGGTTGTCTGTTATCACCATTATTGTTCATTACAGTCCTGGAAGTCCTTCTAAGAGATATGAGAAAAACTGATAATATTAAAGGAATTTGTGTCAGTCGAAAAATATATAAATTGAAAGCCTTTGCGGATGATTTAGTTATAACAGTAGAGGACCCATTAACTGGTGCAATGGAAGCACTAGAAAGAATAGAAGAATTTGGACAGGTGACAGATTTTAAATTAAATAAAAAGAAAAAGAAAATTCTAGTTAAAAATATGGACCAACATTTAAAGGACGAACTGCAACAAAAAATAGGTATTGAAGTGGTAAAAAAGTTAAATATTTAGGAGTCTAGTTAACACCAAAAATATATGTATTTGTTTAAAGATAACTACACACCTATATGGAATGGTATCAAAAGAGACTTAGAAGTGTGGGGAAGAATGAAGCTATCCCTATGGGGTAGGATTTCAGTGATCAAAATGAATGTGTTACCCAAAATGCTATTTTTATTTCGAACAAGCCCAATTATAAATGGTGTAGCTAATTTCAAAGGGTGGCAAAAAGTAATTACAAAATTTATCTGGCAAGGGAAAAAACCAAGAATAAAATTTAAATTACTTACAGCTGTTAAAGAAAGAGGAGGTTTCTCCCTGCCAGATTTGAAATTGTACTATGAAGCTTCTTGCCTATGCTGGTTAAGGGAGTGAATATTGTTAAAAAATACAGATCTAGTAGATCTGGAAGGATTTGACAATAGGTTTGGGTGGCATGCATATTTATGGTATGAGAAGGTAAAAATCCATAAAGATTTTCTGAACGACATAATTCGAAAATCAGTCTATGGGGTGTGGAATAGATATAAGAATTTATTAGAACATAAACACCATGGTAGCTGTCACCGTTAGAGGCAACAACAATTTTATCCCTAATTCATTCTCAATTGCATAATTCACTTCCTCTTCCTGCGGGTTTAACCATCCTGCTAATTCCACAATCAATCTGGTCTTAATGAACTCTCCTGCAACTTCCAGTACTGCTCTAAATCTCAAATTACGTTCTTTTTGCCTCACTTCCATCATCGCTAAAGAATCTCAGGTCTCCTTTTGTAATTTGGCCAATTCTGCAACTTCTGCTTTAACCTTCTCACCATCTTTTCTCATCTCTTTCACTTCTTTTTGTGTTTTTCTAATGGCATCATCCAGAGCTTGCATTTTTATCTTAACATCTTGTACAGTTTCCCCTAATTCCAATGATTTAGTTGACAGTTCTCTAATTTGTCCCATCAAATCTGCCACTGATTGGTCAATTTTCTTTTTCATAGCTGTTAGTTTACTCTCTATATTTTTTCCACTATCTTTTATGTCCCTTTTTATCTCAGCAAACATTTCCAAAATTTTACTAGATTCTGGGTCTTGCCTTGAAGCTCTCCTTTCCAGCCCCTCCCTTTTTTGTTGCCATTTTGCTATTTTTTATAAACTTATATTTTTTTCAAGTCTTAGACACTTTTAAAATCCTAATTTCTGAATTGCAGTTTTTGAAACTGCCAATAGATGTCGCCCACTCTATAAAAGCAGAGAGGGACATGAAAAACAACAACCCACAAACTAAAGAGAACTGCAATTTCCCTCTTAGCCACTAGATGGTATCAGTGGTCAAATTACTTCTTCACCTTCCCTTGTTTTGTATGCAACCGCTTGCTTATTTGCCAACCAAGTAAGTTCTCAAAACAAAAGCCGTTACTATTTTTAACTTTTCACTCTCCACTTTTGGTTTCTTTGTTAGGCAGCCTTCAGGATGTAGGATGAAAATAAAGAAAAAAACCAATAAGTTTTTTTTTCAAATAGTCAAAATGAAGTCTCTTTGGCTGCTTCTATATGTGCCTAATGCACAAGAAAGAAAGAAAGAAAGAAAGAAAGAAAGAAAGAAAGGGGGGAGGGAAGCAAAACTTTCCACTGATTTAAAAAACAAACATTGAGGGGACAATTCACACACAATACGAAATCTACTTTCAATTTCTTTGTTAAACTGACTTCAGGGCATAGAAAAACAAAAGCTCCAGCTCAATACAAAATCTCTTTGGCCGCTTCTTTATTTGCCTAATGCACCGGAAAAAAGAAGGGGGGGGCAGAAACACCCACCAATATAAAGGGCAAACAAAGGGGGGGGGGAGGTGGTAGGAAAAATTGAATATATCCAAGATAGCCCAGACAAAGTCACAGTCTACCAATTACTTCAACCTAATCCGATTGATCAAAGGACTTTAAGATGCAAATTGGAAAAAGCTCTGTGTGTCACCCCACTCTCTAATCTCGGTGCAGCCTCCCCAAGGATGGAAGAGAAGCTGCCCCAGTTTCTGATTTGATTCCAGAATGTCCCACTTTTCCTTAGGATGTCCCTATTTTTATCGGAGAAATGTTGGAGGGTATTGAGTTATTGTGATCCAGCAGCAAGCAGCTATGACTCTCTGCAGCTTGTTTCTTTCCTTCTCCCTGCTTGCATCACACCAAACTAGCTACACAAAGCTTCTACCTACAATATCTTCCAACTCTGTATTCAAATCCCCTGGCTTTTATCTGCAGAGCGAGATAGGGCCCCACTCAATTGCCTCTACACATTTAGTCTTTTGATCCTGTGTTGTCTTAATCATTATCCCCAGGCTATCACCCTTAGAAGGAAACCAGCTTTAACATTCAACCCTTAATTGAATCCTAACATTTGCTTGATCTGGAATCTAGGGTGCCTTGCACCCACAGACTCATAACGGCTGCCAGAGCCTGTATTTCCCAGCTCAATCACTGAGAGCATTGAGAGCAGTGCTCTTAGTTGTCCTCCATGTTACCGAGGTCTGACTGGCTTCAAATAAAAGTATTTAGTGTCACCAGTCCTGTTCTGTGGAACACTTCCGAGGGTAGATTTCGCAGGCATCCTTGCTATTGACTTTCAGGCATCTCCTGAGAAGCTTTTTATGTCAACAAGCCTTTGCAACTCTTTAAATTTTCTTAATTGGCCATAGTCACCTTCAATGATCATGTCACATTGTTATTAATTGTCTTTTGTTTCATTGTGCACATATTTTATGAGATGGTGACATATAAATACTTCTATAAATAAATGCATTTCCAAGAAACTCCACAAAATTCTGCAATAAACTGTCAGAACATTTCAATCCCCCTGCAAGTGCCTACAACAATTAATCGTTTGATCTAAATTGCTGAGACCATAAAGTCCAAACACAAGGGGAGGGGAGAAACCTGAATGTAATTGAGCTTCTCCTTGATTTAAAATGTCTGAGACCATAAAATCCTAAAATGAAAAATGAGACAGAAATGTAATTTCAGATCATTTCTAATTTAAGTGTTGCCTGTAGCTACTCACCCAATCCAGGCAGACCCTGTTACTCTCCAGTTCAGATCCCCTTCTTATATCCTTCCATCATAATAAAGCTGTATGACCTTTTTCTGTGACATGGTTTATGATAATGTGACAAACTTACTGGCTTTTCTGTACGGTTCCTGGATGTGCTTCTCTAACGCAGCAGCCAATGATACCCACATCCAATTTGAGGCCATGGCGTCCCTGTGGGAGTTGTTATCATTCATGGTTCTGAAACAATCCTCCAACTCAGTTACTCTATGCTTTCCTTGATGAGATAAAAGAAACTTTTCCTACCCCCTTAAAAAGGGGAGTTAAAAGTAGATCAATAACAAGCTCTATTCATATAATCCAATGGAATAAAATGGCCACATAACCCACACGTTAAACCAAGGGTGGTGAAACTTTTTCAGTCCAAGGACAACATTTCCTCGGAAACCAACTTTCTGTTGGAAACCAACTTTTCAGGGGACACCTGCTAGTAGTGTTTGAGAACAGAAGCAAAAATGGGTGTAGCAGGGGATGTTGATTTAGTACAGCGGTGCCTCGCAAGACGAAAAGAATCCATTCTGTGATTCTCTTCGTCTAGCGGTTTTTTTCGTCTTGCGAAGCAAGCCCATTGAAGGATTAGCGGATTAGCGCTATTAGCGGCTTTTAGAGGCTTTTAGCGGCTTATCTGCTTAGAAAAAGGGGGGGGAGGGGGAAAAAAGCAGGAACTCGCAAGACATTGTCGTCTTGTGAAGCAAGCCCATAGGAGATTCGTTTTGCGAAGCACCTCCAAAACGGAATAACAACAACAACAACAACAACAACAACAACAACAACAACAACAACAACAACAAATAATTTATTATTTATACCCCGCCCATCTGGCTGGGCCTCCCCAGCCACTCTGGGCGGCTTCCATAAAAACCAAAAATACAGTAAAATATCACACGTTAAAAACTTCCCTGAACAGGGCTGCCTTAAGATGTCTTCTGAAAACTCTTTCGTCTAGCAAGTTTTCCGTCTTGCGAGGCATTCGTCTTGCGGGGCACCACTGTATCATATTATTTATTCCCCATCTAGATAAGCTAAAAGCATTATCATAATTCTAGAACACGTTTTAGCCAGGCAAAAGCACTACGGTAAAGGTAAAGGACCCCTGGATGGTAAAGTCCAGTCAAAGGCGACTACGGGATTGTGGTGCTCATCTTGCTTTCAGGCTGGGGGATCCAGAATTTGTCCACAGAAAGCTTTCTGGGTCATGTGGCCAGCATGACTAAACCACTTCTGGCACAATGGGATACTGTGATGGAAACCAGAGCACACGGAAGCACTGTTTACCTTCCCGTCGCAGCGGTACCTATTTATCTACTTGCACTGGTGTGCTTTCGAACTGCTAGGTGTCTAAACAACTCATTCATCAGTCACAAGGCTGCGGCTATGGAAGAAACCTCCATCAGGTTATATATGTGTGTAAATAAACCATAAATCATAAAGACACCACAGTCTCTGCTATGCCTCATTTCCCAGAAGGAAACATGGGTAGTGTGCCTGGAACTCCCTGGAAAACTGAACTGCTCTGAGATCAGAGGTGGTGTGTAAAATTATCCTGGATATAAGTTGTCCAGGGCTTTGTATAGCAACACACAAGCCTAGTAGCATATAGACAGGCAGTGCAGGTTGTCACATGCTGTTGGCTGTCTGCCCCCACCAGCAGTCCAGCTGCTACATTCTGTAATTAAGCATCTCACGATGCTGTTCTATTGAGTTCTGTGGTACTCAGCCTCCAATGTTTTGGCAGCTTGCTTGTGAATCAGTCCCACTCAATGCAAAGGTATTTGCTTCGGAATATATGTATAGGGCTGTGTTATTAGGCAGCAATTCTAGAAACACTTACTTGGGAGAAGGTATTCGGGAGTTCCACATACCCCTACATGATCTCCATGCATGTTTATTATTCATTCATTTAGCAAGATATATAAACTGCTCAAAGAGCTTTAAGTGGTGTCCATAAGGGAATTATTATTGACTGAAGGTGAAAAATAAGAGTGTGTGTCTCACTTTAGCTTCTTGTTATGGCCGCCAAGAGGGCCAACATGGAGTCCTGCATGCTTTCGCTGTGCACCTCTGCTCCCTCCAATCACGAAAACATCCTCTCTGCCCTCTTTGGCTGGCTTAGCAAAGCGAATACAGCGGACAGAAGCGATGCAGAGTGTGGGTAATAAATCAGGCTTAACGCAGACGGCCTTTCTTATCTCCAAGTCTTTATTCGTGTAGCATAACAATCATAAATCTCCCGGTGAGAGAGCACACATCTTCTCTCTCGCCTTGCGTACGAGACACACACAGACTGAAACACTCAGAGTAAAACCACTCCCGAATGTGTCTGTAACCACGCCTCAAGAATGTGAGACGTCATTCAGAACGTCACTCAGAACTCTTTAACCTTGTAAGTTCTGAAACCCTTAACACCCCCTCTCGTCTTGCATCTTGAGGGAAACTGTGAACACCTATTTACAGACCTCTTTGAGTTCAACTCACCTCCCATTGCCTTTTGCCTTCCTCTGGCATCTGTCCCAGGCAACTGTTGAACCCCTTCAACACTCCCAGAATCGCACTGTGCGAAACCAACCCACGCACTGGTGACCTGAAACCTCTCAGGTGGAATCCCCTTTGTGGTGCGAATTGACCACCGGAGCACAACCTCAGGTGCTCCTCCTGACCCACTGGGATCAGCAAGCGTGTCTCCTACCTCAGAAGACTCCCCTTCTGACTTGCTGCGTCTTCGGGCCTTCTGCACTTTGCTAACAGGAGATGAAGGCTCACTCTTGGGTTCTCTCTTAACCTGTGGAGAAACCCACCCCTGTGCTTGACCCTCATCAGAGACCTGGTCCTCAGCAACAGGCTCAGCCTCTGCCTCTCCTTCCTCCTCAGAATCAGATAGACATTCTGAGAGAACGTCAGGACCATCATTAAGTCTTGACCAACCATTCTGCTCACAGAACTCAGCATGCTTACTGACCAGCAGCTTGGTCTGATCACCCCCTGGGTATGCAAACTTCCACCCATTTGTCGCGGGATCATACCCACAGAAGATCATTTCCTGGTACCTTGGACCACCTTCCTTCCGTTGAGCTGTTGGTATAGGCACTGAAGCCCTGGAACCAAACACATGGAAGAAATGCACCTGTGGCTTTTTCTGGTGCAACAGAAAAAACGGTGTGTCACCTACAACGTGGTTGTAGGATCTGTTAAAGACAAAGCTGGCAGATTTCCAAGCTTCACTCCAAAAGCTCTGAGGCAGCCCAGAGTCACACAGTAAAACCCTGACAGCTTCAGCCAGTGTTTCACTCCTGTGCTCTGACACGCCTCTCTCTTGAGGAGACTTAGCACCCGTCACCTGGTGACAAATTCCCTTTTGCTTGAAAAACTCCTTCAGAGCAGACCCAGTAAATTGTGACCCACGGTCGCTCTTGAACCTTTGCACCTTGGTGGAGAACCTTAGTTCCACCTCCGCAACCCAATCCTTGGTCAGTTGCGCCGCTTCCCCTTGCGTTCTCAGTGAGAAAGACCACCCATTCTGAGTAAAATCATCTGTCAGCGTCAGCACAAACCTGGCCCCACCCAGACTCTGACACTCCATGGGTCCTGCAAGGTCTGTGTGTACAAGCTCAAAAGGCTTTGTGGTTACCCTCTCCACCCTGGGATAACTGCACTTTTGTACCTTTACCTTTCTGCATGCCCTGCACTCTAGGGATCTCCCACGCGGTTTGAGTCTGCAACCCTTAGTGCAGCTGGGCAGCCTTTGAACATCTTCCAAACAGGTGTGAAACGTTCTCCTGTGCCATAGATGAACATATGAATCATGGCTGGGAACACTAGCACACTGCGCCTGTGCTCTTCCGGCATTCCCCCCACCCTCCAGAGGTGTCTCCAGAACAAAGAGATTGTTCTTGCATTCCACGTTGACAAGCTGTTTCCCCCGTCTGAAAATGGAACAGACATCATTTTCAAAGCAAACTTTGTACCCTTCCTTTACAAGAGCAGGTACAGATAACAGGCAACAATGCATCTCTGGCACAACGTAGACCTCTAGCTCCGCCTGCAAAAAGGAAACATAAACATTTGCAACGTTAGACACTGGCATTTGTGACCCATTAGCAAACATAACAGTTTTCCCAGCTGAAACAGCCCTGCAGTTCCGCAGCTCCCCAGCAGGTGGCGCTCCAATCAGGTGATGACTCGCTCCTGAATCAATTATCCAGCGCAACACCCTGTCCTTGCTGGAGTTGTCCTTTAGCGTTGCCATGGCAACAAACGTCCCGCTGCCCCTGTCCTTGGCAGCTTCCGTAACCGCAACTTTTTCAGTTGTCCTGAAGACTGGACTTATCTCAGCGTTTCCAGACAGCTCTGCAGCACTTATCTCCCTCTGCAGCAGGTGGCTGACCTTGAAGCCTTCAGCTCTATCCGGCTTCCCAGGCTTCGGCTCACGACGCAAACAACTCTTGGCAGCCTTTGGAAAAAGAGGCTTCTCTGAGCTTTTACTGCTCACTGCCCCCCCACTTCTCACAGGGCTCCCAGGCCCCTTCCCTTCACCCCCTCTGATGGGTAAAGGGCTCCCAGCAGCTTGCCTCTTTCCAGGCCCATCACGCAGACACGTTGCAGCACCCACGCAGCTTTCAGACTCTGCAAACGTAGCAGCAACAGCGCCTTCGCCCCCCTCAGGGGCCCCACAGCTTTTCCCAGCTGTGCACCGGCTTTCACGAAGGTAGCCAGCGCCATCTTGCCTCTCCTGTTCTGATGCAGCCATCTCCCGGCCCTTGCTTCCGCCTCCAGCTTCACAAGCTTCCTGGAGCGCTAGCCAAGCGGCCTCTGGCTTCCTTGCCCCCAGAACAATAGGCTTCAGATCAGCACTCACGTTCTCAGCCAAAAATGCAAGCACACGCTTCTCAGCTTCACGTTGCTCTGCAACCGTCCCAGCTGCCTTAGACACCGGCTGGACCATTTCCCACAGCCTGGCTCCGACTAAAGACAACTCTACTTGAAAGCTCCACTCCAGCCACGTTTGGCTAGTCAGCTTCTCACATGGCAGCTTAAGCTCAAAGCCATGTTCCTGGGACTGAGCCATCTCCTCCCCCAGGGCTAAGCGTACTCACGAACAATGGCAGTAGCTTCCTCCGGCTCCCGGCAGATCGGCTTCTCCTCCCAGCGAGCTCCTTTCAGCATCAAAGAAAGCGAAGCTCTGGCTGGCCCCAGCGTCTTCACAGCTGGCTTCCCCCACACATGGGACGTTCCTTCTGCAACAGCTTCAAAGCTCTGGCTAATGACCCATAACCTATGGCCGCCAAGAGGGCCAACATGGAGTCCTGCATGCTTTCGCTGTGCACCTCTGCTCCCTCCAATCACGGAAACGTCCTCTCTGCCCTCTTTGGCTGGCTTAGCAAAGCGAATACAGCGGACAGAAGCGATGCAGAGTGTGGGTAATAAATCAGGCTTAACGCAGACGGCCTTTCTTATCTCCAAGTCTTTATTCGTGTAGCATAACAATCATAAATCTCCCGGTGAGAGAGCACACATCTTCTCTCTCGCCTTGCGTACGAGACACACACAGACTGAAACACTCAGAGTAAAACCACTCCCGAATGTGTCTGTAACCACGCCTCAAGAATGTGAGACGTCATTCAGAACGTCACTCAGAACTCTTTAACCCTGTAAGTTCTGAAACCCTTAACACTTGTTCCCTCCTCTCTTTTAAGATACAACATCCTGCCATGAAGATCTTGTCTATTCTTTCTGTGGTTTTCATCCTGTCATTTCTGGTTGCTCCAGGTAAGTTGTATTTAAACTTGCAAAGGGATTCTTTTGTGACAAGGCAGGTGACTCCACAATGAACTGAAGAGATTTGAGGTTCCTACTGTTCTTCCCACCTGGAAACTATTTTTAAACTGACCTCTAACATCTCTGAAAAATCAGGAAAATTGTGCATGGATCCATAACCTTTTGCACCTTGCCCTGGTGAAAATTCCAAATATTATGTAGATTAAATTGCTTGTGAGATGACAGCATAGTTAAATTTAGCAGTTAACAAATAGAGTATTTTTCTCTCTGTCTGTCTGTTTTTTTAAGTAGTCAGAGTGAGAGTGAGAATGAGAGTGAGAGAAGGAGAGACCCAGTAGTCCAGAACTCCAAGATCTGGGGTGAAATTTGCAAGTATCCCTAATTCTGACCAACTCTTTCTTTCTATACAGGATTCACACACACCAGTCGCGAACAATGTGAATATTTTCAAGGCAAATGCCTTCTATTCCAATGTGAAGAAAACTGGAGAAAAGTTGGGAAATGTGCTGCAGATGTGTATTGTTGCAGTCAAGAGTAAGTGCAAAAAAATCAAGATTCCCAGTTATTAATGCAGCTTTGTTTACTCCACTAGCAACTTGGGGGCCATAGACTCCCCATTTCTGGCTCACACTAAAAGATGTTTGATCTTGAGATATAAATAGATGCTGCATGTGCCCAGTGACTGACTCTGCCAGGAATGGAGAGAATGGTGTTTGCCTTTGTCTTAAGCAGCTATTCCGTAGACCAGAGGGAACTTCGCCTCCCAGCATTACTGACCTCACTCATTTTGGTCCCCATGTTCTTCTTCCCACAGCCCTAGTATTCCAGAAATGAAAGAAGAAAGCTAGATTTGCCAGCAAGATACGCCAGTGAATGAATGCACTGTTGTTGCCCTTGCGGCTGCTAAGCCCATCACTTCCACAGAATATGACCCAAACACTTCAGCAGTTCAGCTTTCCTTCTTTTCTTCTCCATGTGTTGCATGAATTTTAGTAATAAAAATGGATGCAACAGCTTCCTGGATTTTATATTTTCAAACACAAGGGACATGTCATTCTGTGTTTCCCAGCATTGCTCTCACACACCTGGAAGAAAGAGTTGGGACAGAATTACTTGGATAATTAACACTATAATTCAGTGCTCCCCCCCAAAAAAAAAGTTTAGGGGTGTTGGCAGCCTCTCTATGGGTTGGCTGATAGCAGCACCTCCTTTGACCCTCAGAAGACTCCTCCGGTAATGGGAACACCAAACGCAGCATTCCTGAGGAGCAGGTCCTGGTGCTATGGACTCACAGCTGCTCATGAGAGCACACAAACTCAGCAGAGTAAAACAGAAGTGGAACTGTGGAGGTTTTGTGGCATACCTACTTTATTTCTACTAATTAGCCAAATTAAAGAACGTAACAAACATGTACGAGAGGAGCAGCTCTCATACAGACAACCTGTCTCTTCGCAAGACAGAACAAAGAGTAGTACAAAAGAAACAGTAATGGAAGTCTCCCAGACTGGCTTCCGTCTCTTCCTTTCCCACGAAACAGAAAGTAAACAATAGGATCACGTGATCCTTGCAATGGGAAGAATGAAAATACTGACAAAGGGTACTCTCATTTTCCTACTCATATTGAAATACTGCCCCTCAATGAGGCCAAACTTTGATTCACGAAATGTTTAGGGGTATGCGTACCCCTGTGTACCCCCAGGGGGAATAAAAGCACTGCTATAACTGTAATCCTCTTTTAAAGCAATCCAAGTTGGTCGCCATGACTGCCTCTTATGGCAGCTAACGTCGGAGTTTAATTATGAGTTGTGCAGGGGTGACAACTTGAATAAAATATTCTGGGGGCCCCACATAATCAACCACATGATTCAGTGCCCACATACCATTTGAATGGGAATGCCCATCAACTTTGGGGGGCCCAGCCCCCTCAAATATTTTATTGTGGGGGCCGCAGCCCTCACAGCCCCTAGAAGTTGACTCCTATGGAGCTGTGTGAGGAAGTACTTTGTTGTGTATGTCCTGAATCTTCCATTGTTCAGCTTCATTGGACATCCTTGAGTTCTGGTATTATGAGGGAGAAAAACTCTTTTCCACAACTTGAACTATTTTATAAACCTCTGTCATCAAGACCTCTCTAATTCCTCTTTTCTCTAAACAAAAAAGCCTCAGATGTTGCAACATTTCCTCATGAGGGACTTGCTCCTATTGCATATATTAATATTGTGCAGCTTGAAGCAGTTGGATGCATAAAAACTGACTGCTTTTGGAATAAAACATTGTCCAGACCCATACGTTTAATTCAAAGCTTTAGTTGCAGAAGTTTTTTCAGAACAGAACAAAAAACACTAATTGATACATCCAAACAGTTCTATAAGACATAGTGCATGTCCAGCACTGGCTCAACATTGTATAAGAAATTACTGTTCTTCTTCCAGAAATCAAAACTCTTTCTTTTTCCTATTCCAGCCCGCACTAGCCCACATCCTGCCTAGGGCTATGTAAGTTCCCTGGAAAGCTTCATTATCACATCTTACTGGCTTGGAACAAAAGACCCATATGATGATTTGCAAATGAATACCTTAATCACCTGATCTAAGATTAAACCCCACATGTTAGCAGGCAGAGAACAATAACAGTTAATTTATCAACACATCTAGGTGCTCAGAAAACTCTTCTTGATCTTCTTTAGCTTCAAAGGAATCTTCCAGTTAAACCCTTTCAGCAATACATGCCAGCATTCTCTATGGCGCTGTGGGTTAATCCACAGAGCCTAGGATTTGCTGATCAGGAGGTCGGCGGTTCGAATCCCCGCGACGGGGTGAGCTCCAATTGCTCGGTCTCTGCTCCTGCCAACCTAGCAGTTCGAAAGCATGTCAAAGTGCAAGTAGATAAATAGGTACCAGTGGCGTAGCATGGGGGGTGCAGGGGGGGGCGGCCGCACCGGGCGCAACATCTGGGGGTTAGGGTTAGGGGGCGCAAATCCACGGGTTAGGGGGTGCAAATCCACGGGTTAGGGGGCGCAAATTACTTGCCTTGCCCCGGGTGCTGACAACCCACGCTACGCCACTGATAGGTACCGCTCCAGCGGGAAGATAAACGGTGTTTCTGTGCGCTGCTCTGGTTCGCCAGAAGTGGCTTAGTCATGCTGGCCACATGACCCGGAAGCTGTCTGTGGACAAATGCCGGCTCCCTCGGCCCATAGAGCGAGATGAGCACCGCAACCCCAGAGTCGGTCACGACTGGACCTAATGGTCAGGGGTACCTTTACCTTTACCTTTAATACTAAATTATATGTAACAGCTCCACCTCTTGATCATTCTGGTTGCCATTTTCCAAACATTTCCCACCTCTACAATACCCTTTTTGAGGTGAAGAGCTCTTCACTGTATTCCAATTGTGGTCTCACTATAGATTTGTATGCCAGCATTATGATACTGGTGGCTTTCTTTTCAGACCGTTTCCTAATGATCCCTGGCATGGAAATCTCTCTCTGCCCAGCTTCCATACATCTTCACTGAGCTACAAACTGGGTAACCAACTTCCCACTTCCTCCCACAATTTCCATTAAATGGGCAAGCCTACCTTTCAAGTATTAAATCCCAGCTTTGCACCTGCAACTGCCCCCCCCCCATATATACATTGGGAGAATTAAAGTATCCCCATGTGGGAGAATCCCTACACCTATTGTTGGCAGGTTTCGTCCCCTCAGAAACCATTTTTGGCAGAAAATTAGAGACTTTGCCTTCTCCTCCTTGGTTAATCTCCACAACTACCCTGTGAGGTCAGTTAGGATGAGAGACAGTGACAGGCCCAAGATCACCCAGTGAGTTTGATGGCCAAGAGAGGCCATCAATCCTTGTCACCCAGGTCCCAGTCCAATTAGCAAACCACTACATGAAACTGGCTCATATTTATTTATTCGTTTACATCTTTAGTAACAGGATGGTGGAAAATGCTGCAGCAATGGAGGAAACTAACAGTGACCACAAGGGAGAGGAGGACTCTGTAAGGGCTTAGTGATGAGTCTCATTCTTATTCTTGTCTCAGAAGAAAGTGTCCAGAGCTTCAGGAAATCATAGTGGTCCTTTTATCTGTAACTGACAGATGGAAACAGACATTAGAGAGCTCAACAAAACCCAGGGAACTATGGTAGGAATGGTCTCGAGGTGGAGATGACTGTGTTCCGTTAACATTTCCTTCCTTGTCTGAGTCCAAGGTAATGACTACTGTGAAAGGAGTTCCGCTCTCTCTTTGTACCTGAAGCAATGACTGTGGTGAGAATACACCTGTCAGGAGGCTGTCTGTGGCTTCTGGCTGGTTGCCCAGGAAATTATGAAGACAAGGAAAAGTTTCTTACTGTCCTTTTTTATTTCAATCTTTACAGAGAGGCTATAGAACCCAGTCTCTTGCATAATGCCATTGTCCCAAGTGAATCTCCACCCCGTCTCTCCCACTTCCTCATTCATCATTCTCATCATCTCTCCTATGGGTGCTGCTACATGCCCTCTGCCTTTGAGCTTTTTGCTCTCCTGCTTTTAAGGCTTGCCATGTTCTGGGAAATGGAGGGTCTGGAATGCTTTCTAGTGACAACGTGTCAGCCAGGTGTTGCTCTGGCTCTCCCATGATTTCCCAACTTTTCCCCTCACCTTCCTCTGAGCTGTGACCTCCCTCAAACCCCTGTTGTAAATCTATACTATCTTCCTCTTCCTCCTCCCTGGAAGGGTCAGGCTGGGGAGGCACTCTCCACCATTCCTCCTCTGCCCAGTCCCTGACAATACTATAGGGTAGAAGAAGAAGAAGAGTTTGGATTTGATCTCCTGCTTTATCACTACCCTAAAGAGTCTCAAAGCAGCTAACCATCTCCTTTCCCTTCCTCCCCCACAACAAACACTCTGTGAGGTGAGTGAGGCTGAGAGACTTCAGAGAAGTGTGACTAGCCAAAGGTCACCCAGCAGCTGCATGTGGAGGAGCAGGGACGTGAACCCGGTTCACCAGATTACAAGTTCACTGCTCTTAACCACTACACCACACTGGCTCCCGTGTGAACATATATGACCACCACTGTTGGCTTATAAAGATTCTGATTGCCAATGTTTTTGTGTGGCTGCAGCATGTCCTCAAAGTGTCTTGCTTGTTGGGATGGGGAACAGAGAGGGGGTGGTGTGAGCGTGTGTAGGAAGTGAGAGAAGGTAAAAAATGCGTTCATTGTTCCGCCCACTTTTGCCTTTTGCCAATACTGGTTTGTCTCCCTAAGATGGTTGCCCTGAAGGGAATGTTGGTTTTGGACTGAGGAAGCTTCCCCAGCCCTGACCTAATGGTCAGGCCAGCCCTAGATGATCACCCCCACCCCCCACAGATACATCATTTTGGAGAAACGAGGGAGCGAAAGATCACTTCCCTGCAAAAAAAGAAAGGGCTAACATTTGCATGGTGCTCTCTGCCTCCGGAGATTAAAGGCAGCTAGAGGGAAATATCTTTGTGCAAACTTCACTACATAGGTAGTGAAGGGTCTGGGGATTATTCTGATCAAACGGGTTGTTTTTTCCCCCAAGGGCGATATTTTCACTCTCTACATGGTAAACAGAAAAGGGATGGTAAAGGTAAAGGGACCCCTGACCATTAGGTCCAGTCATGGCCGACTCTGGGGTTGCGGCGCTCATCTCACTTTATTGGCCAAGGGAGCTGGCGTACAGCTTCGGGGTCATGTGGCCAGCATAACTAAGCCGCTTCTGGCAAACCAGAGCAGCGCATGGAAATGCCATTTACCTTCCCACCGGAGCGGTACCTATTTATCTACTTTCACTTTGACGTGCTTTTGAACTGCTAGGTTGGCAGGAGCAGGGACCAAACAACGCGAGCTCACCCCATCGCGGGGATTTGAACCACCGACCTTCTGATTGGCAAGCCCTAGGCTCTGTGGTCTAACCCACAGCGCCTCCCACGTCCCTGAAAAGGGATGAAGCAGGGGCAAATAATAGGGTGGGTGTGCATTTGATCCCAAGAATTCCCTACCCTTGTTTCAAGCGAAAAACATCATTGCTGAATCTAGTTTAAGTGTTTCAGAGCCATCTTCTTTCTGCTTCACCAGTTTGCAAGCAGCCTTAGCAAAGCATTCAAGTCAAGGGACAAACTTCCTTATTTCATTACATACTCTTTGCAGCAGTAAGTGTCCAGTAAACAGTGGCCGATCTTTTTGCCATAGGGCTGACAAGGCAAATGTCTGCATATCCCCCGAGCGACCATACACTCTGTGTCACCATGAAGATACCTGGTGAATCCTGCACAACCAGAAGAGGACAATAACTGATCAGTCTGAAAAAGAAAGAGGCACTTCAAACAGGAACTAGTTATAGAATCATAGAATTGTAGAGGTGGAAAGGATCCCAACGGTCATCTAGTCCAACCCCCTACAATGCAGGAAACTCAGCTGAAGCATCCCTGACAGATAGCCATCCATCCTCTGCTTAGAAACCTCCAAGGAAGGAGAGTCCACATCCTCCCGAGGGGGTCTGTTGAACTGTTGAACAGTTCTTCACAATGTTTAGTGGGAAGCTCCTTTCTTGTAACTTGAAGCTGCTGGTTCAAGTCCTACCCTCCAGAGCAAGAAAAAAGCTTGTTTCCCCTTCCATCATTTCCCTAGTCCATCATTTCTCTAGCAAACTTGCAGAGGATTTCATTCTCTTCTCCCCTAGCCTGACTGGGGAATAAAGGTTGGAAAAGTAAATGTTGTCCTCTCTGTGGCGTAGCGTGGGTTGTCAGCACCCGGGGCAAGGCAAGTAATTTGCGCCCCCTAACCTGTGGATTTGTACCCCCTAACCCTAACCCCCAGATGTTGCGCCCGGTGCGGCCCGCCCCCCCTGCACCCCCATGCTACGCCACTGCTTACGTGTCAGTATATCACGAATCCCTATAAATAGTTGGGCATTCAGAAGACACAGAACTCCCACCAGAGCATTCTGTTTCACTAATCTGCTCTTGCTGCTCAACTTCGGATTATATAAGTGATGTGGTCCATGTCTACTACTGCTCAAGGAGACACAGTATACAGTACCAAATCAAGGAACTGCTGATCAGTGCATTAACATTCAGCATTCTGTGGGCTGTAAATTCAATTTCAGACCCTTTGCTTGGCAACTGAGTGGAATAATTAGGGGGGCTGCTGTCATATACAGGCCCACATACCCTGGGTGCAGAAGTTCACTACTGAGGCAGAATACTTTGATTAATGTTCTGTGTCTTCTGGAAGGCTGAATGCTGATCTATTGACGGGGTTTTGTAACGTACTGACATCTAAGCCCTATGAATGGATGATTCAAATGTACTGCTCGTGATGACATAAACTTAATCAAGGAGACAAAAAAAGAGTTAATCGCCATATATTCTGTATTTTATTCATTGGGAAGCCATAATGTTCAAGGAGCAGACAGTAAAGTCCATGGCATTATCCATTATATTTATTCAGGGTTCTGGAGTTCAATAGCATCTATTGTTTTAGAAGTTTCTGCCTATATGTTATTTCCTGCAGTCCATGCCTAGTACCCCTCAAGGAGACACAGTGTACCAAAGCAAGGAAATAATGATTTGACTAAATGCAATGTAGTTTCTTCTTGTTATGAAATCTCCCCCAGTTGCATTCAACCATATTGTGGATGCTCTCAGAGCACCAAAACAACATATTTCCTACAGTCTCCTATGCAAACTGAGCACTTTTGCATTCAAGGCATTTGGTTCTGTGAAATCAGCCCTGAGTGCTCACTGGAAGGACAGATCCTGAAGCCGAGACTCCAATACTTTGGCCGCCTCATGAGAAGAGAAGATTCCCTGGAAAAGACCCTGATATTGGGAAAGATTGAGGGCACAAGGAGAAGGGGACGACAGAGGACGATATGGTTGGACGGTGTTCTCGAAGCTACAAACATGAGTCTGACCAAACTGTGGGAGGCAGTGGAAGACAGGAGTGCCTGGCGTGCTCTGGTCCATGGGGTCACGAAGAGTCGGACACGACTAAACAACTAAACAACAACAACAATCACAACAGTTTTCTCAGATAATAATAATAATAATAATAATAATAATAATAATAATAATAATAATAATAATTTTATCCTATATATCTTGCTCTTCTGGCTCTAGTTCCCCAGCCACTCTGGGTGGCCGCCAGCAGAGTAGCAATAGTGCTCTCAGCTGTCATCCAAAGGGTTATAAAATCAAATTTACAATGCACCGACTCCAGAAAACTTCCTTAAGTTAATGCACACTGTTCAGTATTTCCTTGCTTTGGTACTCCATGTTTCCTTGAGGATCAACAACCATGGACCACAATACTGAAAGCAGGAAACAGCAACTGTTAAAACAATAGATGCCATTGAATCCTTGAACTCTTAAAATATTTCACGGTTAATGTCATGAATTTCACTTTATGTTCCTCTTTTGTATCCTTGATGAATAGTTCCTGTCATCACGTGCATCACATCCGGATTACCAATGCACAGAGCTTACGTGTCAGTATATCACAAAACCCTACAAATAGGTGGCTATTAAGCGGTCCAGGAGGCACAGAACGATCACCAGAGTATTCTGCCTCAGTAGTCTGCTCTTGCTGCTCAACTTGAGATCTGAGTAAAACTTCAGCAATGCGTTTGCGATGGCTTTTCGTGGTTGCCCTTCTGTTTTCTGAGATGCTTCTGTTTTCTGCAGGTAAGACACGCATTGAAATTAAAAGCATTTGGACATAAATGACAAAAGAAAAAAAAATGGGGCTGGAAGCATGTACTACTCCTGGTCCCCTCCAGTGTGGTGTAGTGGTTAAGAGCGGTAGTCTCATAATCTGGGGAACCGGGTTCGCATCTCCGCCCCTCCACATGCAGCTGCTGGGTGACCTTGGGCTAGCCACACTTCTTTGAAGTCTCTCAGGCCCACTCACCTCACACAGTGTTTGTTGTGGGGGAGGAAGGGAAAGGAGAATGTTAGCCACTTTGAGACTCCTTAAAGGGAGTGAAAGGCGGGATATCAAATCCAAACTCTTCTTCTTCTCTTCTTCTCCATGAGGCAGGCTGATGTAGGTGCCTCAGGTGGCATAATTCAAGGGGCCCCTCTGTGGGACCTCCACAGTTGCCTCCTGTGCCAATGGAGAAGCGAGCACAAATGGCTGAGGAGGCTTCTGGTTTCCATAGAGATCTCATGGGAGCCCCTTGAGATCTCACTGGCTTATGGAAGCCACAACTGCACAACCCAGGTTAGCTAGGCTTTGGTGGGGGCGTACAGCACGGGATGCCATCTTCCCTTTTTGCCTCAGGTGGTGAAACAGTATGGGCCGCCCCTGTACATAGACATAGACAGTGGTACCTCAGGTTAAATACACTTCAGGTTACAGATGATTCAGGTTACAGACTCCGCTAGCCCAGAAATAGTACTGTGGGTTAAGAACTTTACTTCAGGATGAGAACAGAAATCGCGCAGTGGCAGCGAGAGGCTCCATTAGCTATGGTGCTTCAGGTTAAGAATAGTTTCAGGTTAAGAACGGACCTCCAGAACGAATTGAATATTTAACCCAAGGTACCACTGTATTATAAATTCCTGTAACATCAGTTTAAAAGTTATTCCGAATATCTTGGGCTGCCATTATGCAATGGTTATATTGAACCTGGGACATTGAACCTTAAAGAGAGAAGTTTGTTCATTATAAATCCACACCCCAATGCTCTGGCACTGAGCTATGGCCCTTCCTTATTATTTGGGGTAAACTGAGGGACTCTATTGGAGCCTCTCCCTCCGGTAACGGAAGAGTTCGGCAACAGTCCTTCTCTCAACGACTCATATCTGCTCATATGCGCACGCGAACAGCAGAGTAAACGAAAGCTTGGCTGTGGAAGTATGTAGTATCACTAATTTTATTGCTTTACATCAAATCAAACCAAATTAATGCAAACCATAGTAAAGAAAATAACAACATTGTGAGGAGAAGCTCACACAAACATCCTGTCTGTCCAGGAGACAGAACAAAGAGCCCCAAACCAAAAGCACATAGTATGGAAGTGTTGGGATGCAGCCAAGGAAACGGGGGCAATTTGCAAGCCCCCAAGCTGGCGCCAGCTCACCGGCCGATGTGCCAGGCAATCTCCAGTCCTTGGTTCAGTGTCAGTGACCCCAGCTTTAGAAGCTGGAGCACGTTCTAATCAGCAGAGTAAACTCTACGCAACAGAAGTGGCAGGGAGAGGCTGTGATGAGCATATTTACAAGCAGTTTATTCAGCATAAAGTAAAGGGACCCCTGACCATTAGGTCCAGTCGTGACCGACTCTGGGGTTGCAGCGCTCATCTCGCTTTATTGGCCGAGGGAGCCGGCGTACAGCTTCCGGGTCATGTGGCCAGCATGACTAAGCCGCTTCTGGAGAACCAGAGCAGCGCATGGAAACGCCGTTTACCTTCCTGCCGGAGCAGCACCTATTTATTTACTTGCACTTTGATGTGCTTTCGAACTGCTAGGTTGGCAGGAGCAGGGACCGAACAATGGGAGCTCACCCCGTTGCGGGGATTCGAACCGCCGACCGTCTGATCGGCAAGTCCTAGGCTCTGTGGTTTAACCCACAGCGCCACCTACATCCCATGACATCTTTACTCTCCCACAAACATTATTTTAATTTGTTTCCATTAAGTTTCCACATGGCCTACCTGGAGCAACCATGAGTGCTATAAACAGCATCAAGGAGAAGGCACAAAAAATCTTCATGGCAAAGTGCTGACTCTGGTATCACTATGAGAAAAGAGACAGCAATGACATGAAGGGGTTAATACAACCTGGCATGCTGGGCTTTGAGCTAAGTTATAGACCAGGATAGCAAGCCTGTGGCTGGATTGCAACTCCTATCAGCCCTGACCATTGTAGTGGATATAGATAATAAGTATTTTCCAGGAATACCTGCAGTTGCTTCACAACCTTAAATCAATAAATCCATACATAAATGTATCTTAATCCCTGGCAGATGTTCATATATAGTTAACTTCCATCAGAATTTTAGAATTACACCATTAAAGGACTCTTATCCCTACAACATTGATGGAGTTGTTAAGAACATCTATCAGTTCCAAACTAACAAGGACATGGAGAAAAAGATGGTTAAAGATAAAATATGATTCTACAGGTACTTACCAAGATGTTTGAACACTATGTCACCTTCCAGCCCAGATGGCTTGCTTATATTCTTTGTCCTCACTTATATTCACATGTCCAATTAGACACATCCTACCCTTTCAGGACAGATTGATCAACTTAGGTTAATAAATTGGGGATTTAACTTTGTGGAGGGATGGAGAGGTAATGTTTATCCATGTTCCTGGACCAGCTTGTACCCATGTCCTTCCTGCTCTTCTGCTCGATGTTCAGTTTATTCAAATAAAGGAACACCCCTGATTTTGTCCTGTGTACACAAGGTACCAAGAGTGAGAGGGGAAATGAAACAATTGCTACCACTTGCGTGCCAAGCCCCCATGCCCTGTTGATTAAAAAGCACACAGACATGAGTATTTAGGATTATGGGCTAAAACAGGCCACAGCTTTATTGGTTACAGATGTGAGTAATTTGGCTTAGGCATTGGGTGAAACCAGGCTATATATTGACTCCCGCCTGTCTGCAGGGAGGCAAACTAAGGGTAAAATACCAGAAGGGGAAGCCCTGTGACTTACATCAAATAGGGGCACCCTGAGAGGTCCCCATTGGGGTCATGGTATGGCCCTAGCTTAGAAACAGTACAGCCCAATGGCACAGGGAAATAAAAAGGGAAGAAGCAACAGGCATCAGAGAGCAGAGTAACTGATTATATAGGACAAAGAAAACCCAGACCAGGCAGCCACAAGCGGCAAGTAAGGATCAGTGGATCACCCAAGCCAGATCACTGCGAAAGGTGAATGGTCTTGTCCCCACCTACACATGTCAGGCACTATAAAGCTTCTACAGAAGGTTTATATGTGTCCTTAATACTTGTTTCCTGCCTTATTGTGAATCCCCCTTACTAGAAAATACTAGTCCAACATCCTGTTTTCACAGTGGACAACGAGATGCCCATGGGAAGCCCACAACTCAGACTTTAGCACAGCAGCACTATCCCCCCTTGTGGTTTCCAGGCGTATACTGAATCTGATCATGGAGGCAGAGTATAGCCATCATGATTAGTAGCTACTGACATCCATATACCTTTATGAGATTGTCTAATTCAATATGAGCTGAAGAAATTAACAGATTGAAGAATGGGGCTCCAGCTAACAAAATGATTTACAATAGAGAGGTTCTCCACTTAGGCAGGAAGAACCATTGTACATTGAAACCATAGTGTCATTCTTGTGGCTCTTACGATCAGACAGTTGCAACCCCTCTCTTATACAGTGGTACCTCGGGTTACATACGCTTCAGGTTACAGACTCCACTAACCCAGATATAGTACCTAGGGTTAAGAACTTTGCTCCAGGATGAGAACAGAAATCATGCTCCAGCGGCACAGCAGCAGCAGCAGGCCTCATTACTAAAGTGGTACCTCAGGTTAAGAACACTTTCACATTAAGAACAGACCTCCGGAACGAATTAAGTTCTTAACCCGAGGTACCACTGTATATTTAAACAATTTTTATAGCACTTAACTACAATCTTCTTAGCTGTTTAGTCTGTCCCACTCAACAGCCTTTTTGCACCAGCAATGCTTTGCACCAAGTGGAGATCTGTGATAGATAGCATGCTTGGCATGGATTTTCGGTTGTCAGTTTAATGTACTGTACAGAATTTCCTCTCTTTTGCCCACTGTGTCTTATTAAGCAGCAACACACCAACAGTTCTGGTTGTCATGCTAACTGCACCAGGATTGTTAGAATGCAGGGCTTACGTGTCCTTGTATCACCAAGCAGGGAAAGAGCAGTGCAGTCTTTCATAACACAGAGTACCTTCACAGTGCTCTGCCTCAGTTTTGTCCAGCTGCTGTCCAGCTTGATCTCCTGGTCAGGCTTCAGCCATGAAGAAGGCCTGCCTTTTAGCTGTTGTTATTTCACGGGTGCTTTTGTGTTCTGCGGATAAGGCATGCATCGGAAATTGAAAAATTCATTTTAAAATGATATAACTATAGCATGCTAAGAAGAAGTTGGAGGCCATTTAGAAGAGAGATGTCAATTTGTCATCTATGTACAGGATGCATCCTCTAAATTGATGTCACCTAGCTTTTTGCAGTCATGCAAAATATAACAACAACAACAACATCATCATCATCAGCAACACGTGATAAAACATTAAACATTAAAAGCTTCCCTAAACGGGGCTGCCTTCAGGTATCTTCTAAAAGTCAGATAGTTGTTTATTTCCTTGACATCTGATGGAGGGGCGTTCCATAGGGCGGGCGCCACTACCAAGAAGGCTCTCTGCCTGGTTCCCTGTAGCTTCACTTCTCACAGTGAAGGAACCGCCAGAAGGCTGGGGAAACCCAGCCAGATCACTCATGGCCGAGTAAGATTGTCTTCCATAAACACAGTTTTAACAATGAGTCCGTAAATGACTGTGGAGGCCAATTCTGGATCCACACGTCCTTCCACAGTAGGGACATTGGTTTCCAGGTGGGAATTGATCATGGTGTGGATCTGCCAAGCATGCCTTCCTCTTAGCATGCTTCTCCCTTGTGTCCTGAGTTCGAGTGTCTTCAAAGCCCATGACACCTTTGGTAAAGGTTGTTCTCCAACTGAAGCACTCGCAGGCCAGTGTTTCCCAATTGTTGGTGTTTATTCTACATTTTTAAAGATTTGCCTTGAGAGAGTCTTTGATTCTCTTTTGTTGACCACCAGCATTACGCTTTCCATTTTTAAGTTCGGAAGAGAGTAGTTGGTTTGGAAGACAATAGCCAGGCATTCAAACAACATGACCAGTCCAATGAAGTTGACGTTGAAGAATAATTGCTTCAACACTGGTGATTTTTGCTACTTCTAGTACCCTGGTATTAGTTCGCCTGTCTTCCCAAGTGATGTGTAGAAATTTTTGGAGACACCGTTGATGGAATCTTTCGATGAGTCGGAGATGGCTTTTATAAGTGGTCCATGTTTCACATGCATACCATAAGGTTAGTAGTACGATAGCTCTGTAAACAAGCATTTTGGTTTCCCTGCGAATATTGACCCATTGATCCCAGCCTTTCATAGGATGAATCAATCCTTAATTTACAGAGCTATATTAAGGCTCTCCAGAAGTCAGAGGCAGAACCAAGTGTTCCAGGAAATATTGCAAATTGGTACAATCATATCTGTGTTCAAAGGAGCATAACCAAATGAATAATAAAAAAAGCCAACATAAGAAGTTATTCCAGATTCAAAGGTGAGATTTCACTGCTTCTTTGTAAGGAGGTAAGTTAAATCAAGTCTCTTCAGGGTTTGTCAGCAGCTTGGACTTTTGATGGTATATTCGGAACTTGTATTGTAAAGAATTACAGATCAGAATACAAATGATCTGTATGAGGACCTGTACGTAAATGCATTGTAACAGGCACAGTTGTGTGGGTGGTATTCAATGCTAGTCCTACTCAGGAGTAGACCCATTGTAGTCAATGGGCATGACTAACTTAGGTTTGTTAACATAAACGAGTCTACTTTGAGTAGGATTTAGCTGAATACAACCCTCAATATTTTATGACAAAAATATGTGTAGATTTATCTCAATGCACACATTTCTAAACAGATGTTATCATAAAATATGCATTTTGCTTCATTAATTGAGCAAAATACAAATCATGTATGCATGTATGTAACCAACATAGTTTGTACATCACTTAATCATAAAACCCCCTCTAAGTAGTTAAAATTATTGAAACTAGAGTTAAAACAAGCTAAGCTTTCTCTCTATGTAAAATAAGCTGTTAAATAAATGTACATATTGAAATAAATGTCAATGTGATACATATTAGGCTGGAGTATATTAATTTGGACAGTTCATTTAAAAATATGGATCAAAACAAATTAATGTCCCTTTCCAAGAAACAATGAGCAACTGCTATTGCTGTTTTTCCTTTTGTTCCCCCTGTGAACAATACCATGACCTTTAGCTAGTGCAATAAAGTTTATGAATGAATGAACAATATATATATATATATAATAGAGTTTAGAAAATTGTTTGAGATTGCAATCCTCTTCCGATTTATTTGGGTGTAAGGTTCACTGCACACATTGGAAATTTTATCCAGTGTAGATAATGAGAGAATTGCTCTAAGTCAACACTGGTCTGCCTACATTGGCAAACTTCTAAAAAGAAATTTCCATTGTTTTGATGGAAAGGTTGTGCCTCTTCAGATCTAACTTTAATATACTAAACACCCCCCCAAACATCATATGCATGCATACAAACATGCAATTTCCATGGAGTTCAACGGAACTTGCTCTCAAGTGTTTGGCATGACAGGTGTGAATTGTTTGGATCTGTACTAGTTTGTGATTTACATGTCTTGGAGCCATATTCAATTAACTCAACACGCTAGCAGAAGCCAAATTCCTGCTAGAGCTATGGGTCTTCCCCACCACTCCTCACCCCTTCTTGGGAGGGTTGGGATAACCTCCAGAACAGCACATGGAGCTACGAGAAGGGAGATTATTCAGTTGGGGAAGCAGAAAAACGATGTGTTGAATACAACTCTTGGTACCCTTTCTCTCTTTCAGTGACTTCGAGATATCGGGCAACTTTTGCCATGGAAAAAGCTCAAGGCTTTCTTTTTGCTCTTCTCTGCTTGGGAACCCTGAGAGAGTCAAGTAAGATCTGTTTAAAGATGATGACAGAATGATGTGGGAGAAAACTCCTTTGGGAAGTTTAGTATGGAGGCTCAAACAAATTCCCAGTTAGTCAGACTGCTAATTCAGTCATCCATTCAAAGACAGATTCCAAGAGAGTCTATGAGATGAAAGGATATCCATTATGACACACACTATTGGGGGGGGGGGATGTCATCTGGACCATTTTATCATATAGCCAAGCATTTCTGCTACTTTCTGTCACCCTAGCAGCTCACTGTCTCTTCCTCCAAGCAAAGACCTTAGAAACAGCTATTCAACACATGCTTTCTTTTGCTGTGCACAGAGGCCTCCTTGCATCTTATATGGAGCTATTCTTCTTTCCAGCACACAGTGTTGGGCTCCTCTTAAAACTTGTTCTTACTAGTTTTGTTGTCTTGTGGTGGCCTTAGGATTTTGAGACTATCTACCTGCACCTTAGCTGTTTGTTTTTCCTTCATGCTCCACCTGTTGCCTTAATAAGACAGTGGTACCTCGGGTTACAGACGCTTCAGGTTACAGACGCTTCAGGTTACAGACTCCACTAATGCAGAAATACGACCTCGAGTTAAGAACTTTACTTCAGGATGAGAACAGAAATCGTGCGCTGGTGGTGCGGCGGCAGCAGGACACCCCATTAGCTAAAGTGGTACCTCAGGTTAAGAACAGTTTCAGGTTAAGAACGGACCTCCGGAATGAATTAAATTCGTAACCAGAGGTACCACTGTAATAATAAAAAAAATTTATTTGTATTCCACCCTCCCCGGTCGAGTGGCTAACATCATAAAAACAACACAATATACATAAAAACAGACACCAATTAATTAAAATACATCTTAAAATTAATTCAGACAAGTTAAAATCTGGGCAGGTGGCAATTATCAGGTTGGAACTGAGAGTGGTTAATACTTGCCGGGAGCAATTGTTTCCACTGATCATACAAGGACCTGTGAGTGGGTTGGGGGTCTCCTTCGGGCTTCTTTTATACAATGGAAAGTAAGTCAAAATGCATCCTGCCCAAAGGCCTGGGGGAACAGCTCCAACTTGCAGGCCCTGCAGAAAGATGTCATATCCCACAGGGTCCTGGTCTCTTGTGGGAGAGTGTTCCACCAGGCTGGGGCCACGGCCCAAAAGGCCCTGGCTCTAGTCGAGGCCAGTCTAATTTCCCTGGGGATCTTCAAGGTGTTGTTGTTAGCAGAACATAAGGTCCTCTGTGGGGCTTACCAGAAGAGGTGGTCCCACAGGTACGAGGGTCCTAGGCCATATAGGGCTTTAAAGGTTAAAACCAGCACCTTAAACCTGATTCTGTACTCCACCAGGAGCCAGTGCAGCTGGTATAGCACTGGATGAATGTGGTCCTGTGGTGGGGATCCCGTAAGGAGTCTCGCTGCAGCATTCTGCAGCTGCTGGAGTTTCTGGGTCAGTTTCAAGGGCAGCCCCACGTAGAGTGAGCCTTGCAACAATCAACTATCTGCCATGGCTGAAAACAGAATGCTGAACCAGACTTCGTCTGATCCAGGCTCTTATGAACTACCATTCACATATTTAAAGAGCCTGCCACATGACACCTGCCTCCCCTGAAAAAAAAAAGCATGCAAGCTAGGTCTCATTCACAGCATATATTGAAAGAAACATGATACTGCTTTAAAATCATGACCTCCCCCAAAGAATTCTGGGAGCTGCATTACGTCAAATGAGTGGAGAGTTGCTAGGAGATCCGCTATTCCCCTCACAGAGCTACCATTGCAGTACAGCCTTAGCGAAGCCCCAAGAAACTGCAACTGATGAAAAAGTTTATTTTTATTCAAATATGACAACACAGAGGATTTGCAAACAACCAATATTGACATAATTAGCAAAATCAAAATATAGCCTATGCAGAGAAGTTCTTTAAGGTGAGATTGGGTCCCTCCCTACTTCTTTGCACGTTTACAGGTTCCACTTGTGGTCCTGCAAGAAAAGATCCAAACAAGTTCTTCCTCATTGGTATGGGAACTTCGAGTATGTGAAACTGATGAGCACACTGTGGCCACACTAGGTTGGCATTCACCCCAGTGTGCTTGCCAAGTCTATAGGAGTACATAGGAGTACAAAAAAGAAAAAGAAAAGAAAAAAGAAATTGATTTCAGGATTATTTTTTCTTGGGAGGTGTCATCTTCTGTACATCATGCTGGATACCCCACACCTTGAAAGGGTCCCACAAAATCCACTTAGGACCTAAAACCCAGACAGTGTTGGATGACAAAGAGTGCCCTAAATCCAGTAATGCCACAGGTATATATACTAGAAGGGACGTGGGTGGCACTGTGGTCTAAACCTAGGCCTAGGGCTTGCCGATCAGAAGGTCAGCGGTTCGAATCCCTGTGACGGGGTGAGCTCCCATTGCTCGGTCCCTGCTCCTGTCCATCTAGCAGTTCGAAAGCACGTCAAAGTGCAAGTAGATAAATAGGTACCGCTCTGGTGGGAAGGTAAATGGCGTTTCCGTGCGCTGCTCTGGTTTCACCAGATGCGACTTAGTCATGCTGACCACATGACCTGGAAAAACTGTCAGTGGACAAACGTCGGCTCCCTCAGCCAGTAATGTGAGATGAGCGTGCAACCCCAGAGTCGTCTGCGACTGGACCTAACGGTGAGGGGTACCTTTACCTTTATATATACTAGAGCGGTTCTTAAAAAACATTTTTTTTGGGAAAATGCCTTCTCCAAAGGTCTTATCTTACCACACTAGGGATTATATAGCTATATCTGAAATTTCATGCATATCAGTTAATATCTTGACCCTCCTCCATGAAAATGGCTGTTTATTTGGCCGTTTTCCTATGTCGTGAAGGCTGAAATTTCAATTCAGTGGAACAGGGTCAAGATATTAACTGATAATGCATGAAATTTCAGATATAGCTATATAATCCCTAGTTTAATAAGGTAAGACCTTTGGAGCAGGCATTTTCAAAACGTTTTTAATGAACTGCCCTAATATACACCCCACTTGACTTTCCTGCCAATACTGAAAGCCAAACAAACAAATAAAAAACACCACTTCAAAAATTGGACTCCCAGCAGTAGGGAGTAGGGGAAAAAGAGGAGGGGCTTCCTAGGGCTCCCCCCCAAAACCCTACTCATCCCCCAAACAGGAAAGTAGCAAAGTCCATGCCACAAAGGGAGGGAAGGAATCACAAAGAGAAGAGTAAAGTGTTTGGGGCGGAGCCATCTTATAAAGCCTGGCTTCTTCCCCATCCTGATTGGCCTGTCATCTCACCTGACCCTTCCCCAACTCCTCCGCAGGGCTAAACCATTTTGAGTCTTCTTCCTAGGGGAGTTGAGATGTGGCAAATCCACTTGTGCTCAAGGGTGGGAGTGGCACCCCCAGAACGGCTTAACAGTCAGTTCCTCTTTCCAAGAAACTCTGGTAATGGTAGCTCGGGGGGGGGGGTAGGTGTGTAGGTGGCCCACAATTGAAATCCTCCCCCCCAACTAATTTTTATTGATTCTCAAAAAAAATTACAAATCAATGCCCAGTTAATTTGAATTTAACATAAAATCCTGTTGTTGTTTAGTTGTTTAGTCGTGCCCGACTCTTCGTGACCCCATGGACCAGAGCACGCCAAGCACTCCTGTCTTCCACTGCGTCCCACAGTTTGGTCAAACTTATGCTGGTAGCTTCGAGAACACTGTCCCACCATCTCGTCCTCTGCCGTCCCCTTCTCCTTGTGCCCCCAATCTTTCCCAACATCAGAGTCTTTTCCAGGGAGTTTTCTCTTCTCATGAGGTGGCCAAAGTATTGGAGCCTCAGCTTCACGTTCTGTCCTTCCAGTGAGCACTCAGGGCTGATTTCCTTAAGAATGGAGCGGTTTGATCTTCTTGCAGTCCATGGGACTCTCAAGAGTCTCCTCCAGCACCATAATTCAAAATCATCAATTCTTCAGCGAACAGCCTTCTTTATGGTCCAGCTCTCACTTCCATACATCACTACTGGGAAAACCATGGCTTTAACTATACGGACCTTTGGTGGCAAGGTGATGTCTCTGCTTTTTAATATGCTGTCTAGGTTTGTCATTGCTTTTCTCCCAAGAAGCAGGAGTCTTTTAATTTCGTGACTGCTGTCACCATCTGCAGTGAATAAAATCCTATGCAGGTGTCTTCAACAATAAGCCCCTCCATGTTCTCTTATAAAGGGATGGGAATCTGACATTGCTCTAAACACTGGCAGAGGAATAGGGCTGCAGAGGGAGTGGACCACCCCCGGCACCACTATTCAGGTAGGGTGCCATCGCGGTGGCCCCTCCAGACACGCGCCATGCACACGTACACACGCTGGGTGCCACGCCCCCACAGGCGGCGCACCACACCCCCAGAACACACTCCATGCCCCCCAGGGTGCATGCCATTCCCCCACCTGCTCTCCGCCCCCAGTAGCGGAGCATGCAGCTTCGCCACTGGCTCTACAAAAGAAAAGAAGAAAGGTGCTCAGTTCCCTCACCTCCCTCAACCCTGGTAAGCAGGCAGAATTTTAATAGGCAACTTTCAATCCGCCCTAAATAAAAACAAGGAGTAGCTAAACTATAAGCCTTATGTTTATATTTAATGCAGACCTCCAGTTCAGAAACAAGTCTTAGAAAATTCACTAGCTTTTTTGAGGTATTATTTGCTCCTCTCAGATTTCCTCAAACGTCCAACCTGTTTGGGAAACTCAGCATTTGTTTGGAAGCTTTGCTTTTAAAAAGGTAAAAAATAAAAAAATAAAATAAACAGTAGCCGTTGTAGGAGATTCAAGAGGAATTGAATGAGAAAGTGTCCAGTTATTTGATTCTGGTATATTATGTTTCTTGAACAGGTTTCGTGTACAGTTATGTAAAGCCTACAAAAATCGATCACCAAGAATGTTTAAAAAAGGGTGGCCGATGCTTCGGAAGAACTAGCTGTGAAAAACAGTTTGTTTTCTATGGACACTGTCACAAGGGAAGCAGAGGCATATGCTGTAAAAGGTAAATCCATAATATTGCAGGTTACGTGCAAGAGTGGAGAGTATTATGGAGGTGAAATCAAAAAATTGTTGTTGTTTAGTCATTTAGTCATGTCTGACTCTTCATGACCCCATGGACCAGAGCACGCCAGGCACTCCTGTCTTCCACTGCCTCCCGCAGTTTGGTCAAACTCATGCTGGTAGCTCCGAGAACACTGTTCCACCATCTCATCCTCTGCCGTCCCCTTCTCCTTGTGTCCTCAATCTTTCCCAACATCAGGGTCTTTTCCAGGGAGTCTTCTCTTCTCATGAGGTGGCCAAAGTATTGGAGCCTCAGCTTCAGGATCTGTCCTTCCAGTGAGCACTCAGGGCTGATTTCCTTCAGAATGGAGAGGTTTGATCTTCTTGTAGTCCATGGGACTCTCAAGAGTCTCCTCCAGCACCATAATTCAAAAGCATCAATTCTTCAGTGATCAGCCTTCTTTATGGTCCAGCTTCACTTCCATACATCACTACTGGGAAAACCATGGCTTTAACTATACGGACCTTTGTCGGCAAGGTGATGTCTCTGCTTTTTAAGATGTTGTCTAGGTTTGCCATCGCTTTTCTCCCAAGAAGCAGGCGTCTTTTAATTTTGTGACTGCTGTCACCATCTGCAGTGATCATGGAGCCCAAGAAAGTAAAATCTCTCCCTGCCTCCATTTCTTCCCTTCTATTTGCCAGGAGGTGATGGGTCCAGTGGCCATGATCTTCGGTATATCTATATCTATATCTATATCTATATCTATATCTATATCTATATCTATATCTATATCTTCTATATCATCTATATCTATATCTATATCTATATCTATATCTATATCTATATATCTATATATCTATATCTATATCTATATCTATATCTATATCTATATCTATATCTATATCTATATCTATATCTATATCTATATCTATATCTATATATGTTGAGTTTCAGACCATATTTTGCGCTCTCCTCTTTCACCCTCATTAAAAGGTTCTTTAATTCCTCCTCACTTTCTGCCATCAAGGTTGTGTCATCTGCATATCTGAGGTTGTTGATATTTCTTCCGGCAATCTTAATTCCGGTTTGGGATTCATCCAGCCCAGCATTTTGCATGATGAATTCTGCATATAAGTTAAATAAGCAGGGAGACAATATACAGCCCTGTCGTACTCCTTTCCCAATTTTGAACCAATCAGTTGTTCCATATCCAGTTCTAACTGTAGCTTCTTGTCCCACATAGAGATTTCTCAGGAGACAGATGAGATGATCAGGCACTCCCATTTCTTTAAGAACTTGTCATAGTATGCTGTGGTTGACACAGTCCAATTAAAATCAAATGTGTATTAACGTGTGCTGGCAGGATCGTAGGAGAAGACCTGTCAATGAAGGAAAGGAGCGTGAATAATGTATCCCTGCATCATGGTGACATGCTTGGGCTGGCTTTCCTGAATTCAAAAATCACTTAAGAAACACGTGGATTTACAGAAGTTCAGGATATTACAAAGGTGCTGGTTCTGTGGTGATTTTAAAGGGAATGAAAAGGGAGTGGGGAGCTTTGATCAGGAAGATCCAAGTGTGTTGGGATAGAGAAATTTCTAAGACCTAGCAACTCAACAAATTCCTGAGCCCAGTGCTCCCCAGCCCGATGCGTTTCAGATGCTTGGGACTACAAGTTCTATGAGCTCCAGACAGCATGGCCGATAGCCAGAGATGGTGGGAATTGTAGTTCAAAACATCTGGAGCAAACTGGGTCAGGAAAGGCTGCTTTAAACTTTCAGAAGAGGGAACCCAAGATGGGCTTCTATATCATTGTCATGCCTTGTGCTGAGGTGAGGCAAGGCAAGGGAAGGTAGAAGCTAAGCTGGGTGCAGAGGGTGGTACCAGGCAGGTTGAGGGACTAAGCACATAAAGGTCGTCAAAGCAGGGGCACAGAGGTTTCTTCGGTAGGGAACATGTTGAGCCACAGTGCTATGTGCAATAGTGAGGCCCACTCAAAGTGAAAGGTCTTAACTTTGCATACAGCCTTCTCCATTAGTCTCTCACTGCAATGGAGAGGGGAGAATGTCTGGTTGGACTGATTCCCCCATGGAATGTCATATCTTCTGACTGAAGGGCCAATCGTCCTTCAGGTTAATAGAGTGGCAATGTTTCTGAGATGTGCCCTTTCCTTTCTGTTTTTGTACTCCTTCATCCCCCTAGACCTGAGTTTTGCTATAAAGCGGATTCATAAGTAGTAGTGGTAGTAGCAGCAGCAGCAGTAATAATAATAATAATAATAATAATAATAATAATAATAATAATAAATAATAATAATAATTTATTTATACCCCACCCGCGGCTGGGCTTCCCCAGCCACTCTGGGAAACTCCCATCAGAATTAAAAGCACAATAGAGCATCAAACATTAAAAACATTCCCTAAACAGGGCTGCCTTCAGATGTCTTCTAAAAGTAAGATAGTTGTTTATTTCCTTGACATCTGATGGGAGGGTGTTCCACTACTGAGAAGGCCCTCTGCCTGGTTCCCTGTAATTTGGCTTCTCACAGCGAGGGAGCCGCCAGAAGGCCCTCGGAGCTGGACCTCAGTGTCCGGGCTGAATGATGGGGGTGGAGTATACCTTCAGGTATACTGGGCCGAGGCCATTTAGGGATTTAAAGGTCAGCACCAGCACTTTGAATTGTGCTTGGAAAAGTACTGGGAGCCAATGTAGGTTTTTCAGGACTGGTGTTATATGGTCTCAGCAGCCACTCCCAGTCACCAGTCTAGCTGCCGCATTCTGGATTAGCTGTAGTTTCTGGGTCACCTTCAAAGGTAGCCCCATATGGAGCGCATTGCAGTAGTCCAAGCAGGAGATAACTAGAGCATGCACCACTCTAGTGAGACAGTTTGCGGTCAGGTAGGGTCTCAGCCTGCGTACCAGATAGAGCTGATAGACAGGTGCCCTGGAGACAGAATTGACCTGCATCTCCATGGACAGCTGTGAGTCAGGGGTACAGTTGCCCCATTCAGGACCAGGGAGTCCTCTACACCTGCCCACCCACTGTCCCCCCCAAACAATACTTCTGTCTTGCCAGGATTCAACCTCAATCTGTTAGCCGCCATCAATCCTCCAACTGCCTCCAGACACTCACACAGGACTTTCACCACCTTCACTGGTTCTTATTTAAAAGAGAGGTAGAGCTGGGTTTCCTCAGCATACTACCAGCCAACATACAACCAGCCAAAACCCCCTGATGATCTCTCCCAGCGGTTTCATATAGATGTTAAAAAGCATGGGGGAGAGGACGGAACCCTGAGGCACCCCACAAGTGAGAGCCCAGGGGTCTGAACACTTATCCTCCCACCACTTTCTGGACTCCTTCAGGAGGAAGGAGTGGAACTATTGTATAACAGTGCTCCCAGCTCCTCTAAATGGTCCAGAAGGATGTCATGGTCGATGGTATCAAAGGCCGCTGAGAGATCCAGCAGAACTAGGAAATAGATTTCACCTTTGTCCCTATCCTGCTGGAGATCATTGACCAGGGTGACCAAGGCAGTTTCAGTTCCATGTTGAGGCCTGAATCTTAATTGGAAGGGATCCAAATGGTCCGCATCCTCCAGGCATGCCCGGAGTTGTTCAGCAGCCACCTGCTCAACCACCTGACCCAAGAATGGAAGATTTGAGACTGGGCGATAGTTGGCGAAATTGGCCGGGTATAAAGATGGTTTTTTTTTAAGAAGCGGTTTAATGACCGCCTCTTTCAGCGGGTCTGGGAAGGCTCCCTCACAGAGGGAAGCATTCACCACCCTGCCGAGCCCATCGCCCAGCCCTTCTTGGTTCACTTTTATGAGCCAGGATGGGCAAGGATCAAGGAGACAGGTGGTCAGTTTCATTCATCCAAGCAGCCTGTCCATATCCTCGGAGGTTAACAGATTGGAATTGATTCATAGAATCATAGAATCATAGAATCATAGAATCCTAGAGTTGGAAGAGACCACAAGGGCCATCGAGTCCAACCCCCTGCCAAGCAGGAAACACCACCTAGAATCATAGAATCATAGAATCATAGAAGATTCCACGCACCTTGACTAGACAGGGCTCTTGCACTCTCCTGCCCTGCCCCTGCTCCCATGGTGGAGCCTACCTCTTTCTGAATCTGAGTGACTTTATCTGCAAAAAAGACTTTGCAAAATTGTTGCAAGAGATCCTGGGGCCCTTGCCAGGCCCCAATAGCATTGGTGGTTCTGTTAAATTGTGAACCACCTGAAAGAGTCTCCTGCTGCTGTTTTCTGCAGATGGAATAGAGGCGGTGAAGAAGGTCCTCTTCGCTATTGCTACCACCACTTGGTAGGCTCGACATTGAGCATTAACTCATGTCCAGTCAGATTCAGAATGAGTTTTTCACCACTGGCACTCTAGCCATCTCAGTGTTTCATTGCCCTCAGCTCCGGGGGAAACCACAGTGCTATCTGGGCTCCAAGGAATGAAAGAGGGCACATCGGAGCCAGATGGTCAATAGCCCTGGTTAACTCTGGAGTCTGGAGACCAAAGCTTATTGAGAGAGTTCAGTATGTTTAGGCTGGAGAAGAGGAGAATGAGAGTAGATAGCCATCTTCAAATATCTTAGGGGCTTTTACATGGAAGATGGAGCAAGCTTGCTTTTTCCTGCTCCAGAGGGTAGGACCTGATCCAATGGATTAAACTTACAAGAAAGGAGATTCCAACTCAACATCTGGAAGAACCTTATGATGATAAGAGCTGTTCAACAGTGGAATGGACTCCCTCAGAAGGTGGTGGACTCTCCTTCACTGGAGGTCTTTTGAAGCAGAGGTTGGATGGCCATCTCCCTTCATTGCAGGGGGTTGGGCTAGATGACCTTTGAAGTACCTTCTAACTCAACAATTCTATGATTCTGTGACTAGCTGTGAGATCATATACAGTGGATGCTTGGGTTGTGAATGTGATCAGTGCGGGATGCATGTTCACAACCCACAGCGTTCGCAACCCGTGTCTGCACACGCGCGGCTTGCAATTTGACGCACATGCACGAAGCGTGATTTAGCGCTTCTGCACATGGGCGACTGCCGAAACCCGGAAATAACCCATTCCGGTACTTGCAGGTTTTGGTGGTCCGCAACCCGAAAAAACACAACCTGAAGCGGCTGTAACCCAAGGTATGACTGTATATCTGGCCTGTACCTGTATATTGGGATGTACCTGGTCGATCTTGGTTGATTGCGGCATCCTCCCCCCTCCCCCCAAAAGCTCCACAACTTTGGCTCATCCTCCCCTCAAAAAAAGCTCCACAACTTTGATGAAGCTTTCCCCCCCAAAAAGCACAGCAACTCTGGTCAGTCCAATGGGTAGATCACGGCCAGTTTTTTTTTTTAATAATGGGTGTAGATTGCAGTCTCTTGGAAGTTGGTCGTACCTGATATATATGTTTTAAATAGGTTATGGATATATTCAATCATTTTTCTTGTGTTGTGTCTGTAGCCCTGGGTCCCTCTGAGCGGAAGAACTATCAATAATTTATCAAATAAATAAATAAATAAATACTACCACCTTTTCACTTAATGTTTTTTTTTTCTTCCTCTGCAGAGACCCAGAAGAGTACTGCAAATGGCGGGGAGGTGAATGCACTAAAAATAAATGTCCTCCAGATAGTGCTTCCCTTCACGAGTGCGCTAAAAGGGTTTTCTGCTGCAGAAAGTGAGTTGCAAAGCTTGACAGACAAAATGCAAAAAGGAAAGAAGAAAAAAATCGTCCAGATGACTGCATATCTTTAGTGGGGCATCCTTAGCAAAGGGTAAATTGCATAGCAGGAGGGGTTTGTAGGAGATACACTGTAAATGGTTGGCTGAGGAAATAGGTTCAGCTGCAATCTCTTAAACCAATATCGTTGAAATGCTGTTGACCTGGTCTCAATGGTTGGGTTACCTCTTTATTTGCATGAGCAGCGAGTCATAAGAAGAACCTGCAGGATGAGGCCAATGGTTCTCCTGGCCCAGCATCCTGTTCCCACAGTGGCCAGGCAGATACCTATGGCGCAGAACATCAGCGCAACAGCACTCTGAACATTTGCTATTCCCAGCAGCTGGCATTCAGAGGCATACTGCCTATGAGGTGGAAGCAGAACATAACCATTATGGCTAGTAGCCTTTTATCGCTTTATCCTCCATTCATTTTCTAAGCCTCATTTAAAGCTATTCAAGCTGGTGGTCATCACTGCCTCTTGTGTAAATCAGACCATTGCTGGGATTGAATGCCACAGAGGACCATCAGAGCTCAATTGCCAGACCAGTGAGATTCAGCTAAAAGACGGGAGCAGATGTATGGAGACCACCAAGCCCTTTATCAAGGGCTATATTAAAGCCAGGGGGCGCTTTCCCCCCAGCTGTGTGTGAGGCCAGAGGTAAAATTTCACAGAGGAATGGATGCAATTTTTACTTAATCACAGTGTTACATTTCACATCCAATAAACACACAAGACGTAACCAGATGTACGTTTGAAAAAATAATGTATGCTATTCATTGGATTGGACGCGGGTGGAGCTGTGGGTTAAACCACAGAGCCTAGGACTTGCTGATCAGAAGGTCGGTGGTTTGAATCCCTGCAATGGGGTGAGCTCCATTGTTCGGTCCCAGCTCCTGCCAACCTAGCAGTTCGAAAGCACATCAAAGTGCAAGTAGATAAATAGGTACCGCTCCGGCGGGAAGGTAAATGCTGTTTGCGTGCACTGCTCTGGTTCACCAGAAGCAGCTTAGTCATGCTGGCCACATGACCTGGAAGCTATACGCCGGCTCCCTTGGCCAATAAAGCGAGATGAGCGCTGCAACCCCAGAGTCGGCCACTAATGGTCAGGGGTCCCTTTACCTTTACCTTTTCATTGTATTGAATTGTAGATTTCATTCATTGTATTGAATTGTAGATTTCAACAGCTCATAAAGTTCAACGAAAAACGTAGAAGACCCGGTGGATCAGTTCATTCTCTAATCAGTTTATGCATAAGGTCCATATATGTGAAAGTGTCTATTCCACCTGTCTGTTCATAGAGTTTAGCAATCCACATGAAAGGTTGTTGCAGTTCCACAGAGTCCTTTCACAGAGTCTAAGACAAGCATTTCTGGAATATTAGCCTTGTTTCGCCGTCCTGGGCTTCATCAGTAGTACAAACTCATATATGATATCACAGGACAGTGGATCTTATAGCATAGTAGTTGAACGTTATGAGCTACTTCTGTTGAAATCTACAATTCAATACAATGAATAGTATACATTATTTTTCAAATGTACAGCCAGTTACCTCTTGTGTGTTTATTGAATATGTTTCACGTAACCAGAGGTTTGTTGTTGTTTTGCACATTTTACATCCATGCAAAGGCTTGAGGTTGCCGCAAATCTCCTTTCCCACCCATTTGTCTGAAATTTGATGGACTAGCCCCTCGCAAAAAAGGGCTACTGCGTTTGGGCACATTTCATCAAATTTCATCAAATTCATCCAAACAACTTTAAAAAACAACAACCACAAACCCACCAATGAGTATTTATTAATTATTCCATTATGGTCAATAGGAGAGACATCTGAGGCTTCAGAAGTTTAGGCAAGACAAGCTCTACTTCATATTTAAGGTGTGAAGCCTGATGTTAGCCCAGGTAACTGAATCAAGGAGATCTGCTGTCTGAATGAAGGGACCCCTCCCCCCCCCAACATGTGCTTAGTTTTTCTATGTATAATCGTGACAATATACAGTAAATTGGTATGGTCTGATGATACATGGCTAATGAGCCATGTCTGATTAGGTGGCAGCTTTTTCAGAGCCAGGTCAAAGTTACCAGTTATTTGAGAGCAGTAGGTTTATAAGGTTTTCCTCAGTGTTTTCTAGAGTCACAAATTTCCCTGTTTACTCTTTCAGGCGTCCGAAATAAAAACCAAAGCATTACTAATAGTAACACTGGTCGTGTTCCAGCAAACATCCTTGAGAACTGCAGAAGCAAGCAAATCAACAACTGTGTCTTCAAAGGGTCCACAAAACCATCAAATATGTCGCTGTGGAATAAATACAAGAAACATTTAGCCATCTGTTTGCCTTATCTCTATCCTCGCCTTTCTACACTGTTTGATATGAACGTTGATATGAACGTTTAGACGATTTCTCTTGGGTCTCCAAGCTGTCATCACGGCAGATGTCTTGTAATAATGATTGCAAGCGTTTAGTACTTCACAATCCATTGAAAACTATGTTTCTTATTGAATTTCTGCAATCTGCTTTGTAGGAGCCAATTTTTTTTATTACTATTATTATTATTATTATTACTAAGTCTTGCTGCACCATTCAGACATCAATTTCAGCCTTTGACAGTCTTGCCTTTCGACAGGAGTGGCCCTGCCATTTATTTATTTTTGGCCAATTATTTTTATTGATTTTCCTAATTATTACAAATCTTGCCAAATTAGATTAATTAATGCAATTTCCCAAAACTGGCTTTCCACTCTCCTTATAAGGTATGTCCAAGATGAACCCGTGTTTCTGCTCATATTCTCAATTAATCTCTAGATAACCCCCCCCCCCAGTATTTACCAATATTATTATCCATCAGCTGCCACTCTACATCCCTGCGTACAGCAAAAAATCAAGTAATCCCCCCTTCCTCTCTTTCTCTCTCTCTAATCAATAATAGCAAGTGTAGCTTGTTTTTCAAATTCAGATTTCCCCCCCAATTTTAGCTGTAACTCTTGCTCACGCTGCCCAAGATCACCCTTTTGCATGAAGTTCCTTTTTTAAAAAATAATATTTATTAAAAGTTTAAGAATTAAAGAAAAAAGTAAAAAAGAAAAATAAAAATAAACAATTACAATACATATAAAAAAGCAAAAGACACAATACATCAAAACAAAAAGAAAAACAGTTAAAAACACGTCCAATATTTCCATATCTTTATGTTTCATTAACTTGTTTCATCGACCTCCTCACACCTCCCTTTTTGTGTTCTAGTTATTAATTATTTCAGCAAATCCTTTCCATCTTTCACTGTTTTCTGTCATTTAATTATCTTGATTTATTTTAACCTTATCTTACCATTAAAACCCTAAAACTTATTTATACTTAACTCCTTATAACATTTCTACTAAAGCCATATAATTTCATTCCAACATTTTTCTAACACTCAATAATTTTGCAACATTTCTCTAAATAATTTTTTTTAAAAACTTTTTTTCCAATCTTCCACTGTCTCTTCTCCCTGGTCTCGGATTCTGTCAGTCCTTTCTATCAATACCATATGGTCCATCAACCTGGTGACCTTCTGTCCGAGGCTCTTAACTCTCTTCCATGTCCCTTCTGCAGATCTTCTTCATATTTATACATGCACTTTACTTCTGCTGATCTTGTTCTTAATTTCCTTCCTTTTGCATGAAGTTCCTACCAGGAATTTTCAGAGTTGTCAGATGATAATCCATGGGACAATGCACTGTATTTATAGAAGAAACCTACTAATTGTCAGCTTGTAAGGCCCTGAATAGCTCAGGAGCAGACTACCAGCTCATTCATGGACACCATCAGAGGAGGACCGCTGGTTGCATGCCTCCCACCCCTTCACCATCCTCTGTCATCCTGTGTCTATTCTCCCCAATGCCAACCTCTCCTTTCTCACCCCCCGGTTTGCCCCAGTGGGTCCCAGTCCCAGCTGCACCCCTTGCTGGGATCCTCTTCCCCATTGTCCTGCCATGACGTCCTTCCAGTCAGGCTTCAGGCCTTGTCATGGCACTGAAACTGCCTTGGCCCCCTTAGTAAATGACCTTTATCCTGGGAGAGATAAAGATGGGCATAGTGACCTTGCTCTTCCTCTTTGTTCTCTCAGTGGCTTTCCATACTGTTGGACACAGTATCCTTCTGGAGTGTCTCAGGAGGTGGCTTCTAATTTTAAGGCAGGGATTTGCTGACTTATTTCAGCTCCACCATCTGTATAAAGTGCTATGATACCACGTTTAATGGTCACTCATGGCTTCTCCCTTACAAATTATGGGAACTCTTAGTAAGTGACACAGGTTGAAATCAAAAGTGATACATATCCTGCCTCGTGAATCTCACAGCCATGTTTGAAAGTCTCTGCAATCACTGTTCACCTGAAAAGTGCCTCTGGGTACTCACCATTTGTGTCTACCTAATGATAAAAAATACCGGGATGCAGGTGGCGCTGTGGTCTAAACCACTGAGCCTAGGGCTTGCCAATCGGAAGGTTGGTGGTTCGAATCCCCATGACGGGGTGAGCTCCAGTTGCTCGGTCCCAGCTCCTGCCAATCTAGCAGTCCGAAAGCACATCAAAGTGCAAGTAGATAAATAGGTACTGCTCCGGTGGGAAGGTAGACCGTGTTTCCATGCACTGCTTTGATTTCGCCAGAAGCAGCTTAGTCATGCTGGCCACATGACCCGGAAAAACTGTCTGCTGACAAACGTTGGCTCCCTCGGCCAGTAAAGCGAGATGAGCGCTGCAACCCCAAAGTCGTTCGCGACTGGACTTAACTGTCAGGGGTCCTTTACCTTTAGCTTTAATGAAAAAAAATGTAGGGAGGGGCATCTGGAAACAAAGCAATGATAATCACATTTATTCACAAAAAAACTACTTTGAATAGCCTATTTACATGATATACTCTTGCTGATACAGGTTTCCAGGCCCTCCCAGTATGCCTATTTTCCAGGGACATCCCTGGAAGCTTTAGAGAAGCTGTCCCAGTTTCTGATTTGATCCTGGGAATGTCCCATTTTTCATTTGGATGTCCCTATTTTCAATGGATAAATGCTGGAAGGTATATTAGGATGTCTCTATTCTTACTGGAGGGTATCCGACCCCCGAGCTGTCTGAAGGCAAGCCTGTATAGGGAAGTTTTTTTTTTTAAAAAAAATGTTTCATGTTTTTGTCAGGGAACTGACATCGGAGCCAGAGGCGGAGTGAAGGCTCTCAAGTGATGCTGGAGAGGGACCCAGCAGGGAGAGAGGAAGGAAATCAGCGCAACACTAGGGATAAAGGTGGGCAGATGGGGGAATCGGCGAGAGGGCTCCAGGACTCTTCGCTGGACACCAGCGGGGAGAGCACGAGTCCTCCGCTACCCACACCCTCCCTGCGCAGAAGACTTCTGCGCAGGGAAAGTAGGAGGAGACTTGGCGTCAAACAGCTTTTATGCTGGAAAAGGTTTAAGAAACGCCCACTGATGGATTCTGCTAGCGACTGAGGCAGCCACGAAGTGAAGGGCTGTCCAGACAGAAAAGGTTTAACAAGGCAACATAGCCAGGAGTGGCGGCAACTTACGCACGAGCAACCCCTATATTCATTACAGTTTTATTATGTTTTTAGGCTTGTTGGAAGCTGCCCAGAGTGGCTGGGGCACCCAGTAAGATGTGTGGGGTAAAAATAGTAAAATTATGATTATGGAATTGGATGTCCCTATTTTCATCAGAGAAATATTGGAGGGTTTGGGTTCCAAAGAAGGTGACATGGGTGATAATGGCCATTACCATTTTAAAGAATTAGCAGGCATGTTTTGGAAGACCTTTCAAATGCCTTTTGGGCTTCTGACCTTTAACCTTGGAAGGACTGAGTGATGAAACTTATCCCTTTGGTGTCTGACACCCAAAGCACTTTTATTTTTTCATCTCTCCTTCCATAACTTAGATAGAATTGTGACCTTTGGGAAATGGGAACAAGTAGAACTATAGAAACTCAAATAACTAATGGCCCTTAAGAGGCCGGGATATAAAATGAATACTTGGTAACTTCCTGCATAATTTTGCATTTCATATGCCAATGATCTGATTACAGGTGACTCATACATTAACCTATTTTGAACATGTAATATATCCTTTGGGGAAAGTGAAGTGTAGGTGGGTTCCCACAAGGCAAGACACAGTGATAACAACAAGAACTTTTATTGAACTAACAGAACTGGACAACAGGGACAAAGCAACTGCTTATATACATTTCTGAAGGCCTGGGCCAATCCCACTCCCAATGTGATTGGCTGTCTAAACTTCCAAGCTGCGAATCATGACTGAGAGTTTAAGGGCCAATGGCAGAAGTCCAAATCCTGAAATGTTCTGTGATTGGATATTATCTATCTAATCAGAACACAGGAGCTCAGAATCCTTTGTCCAGACTCAAGCTCAGGCAAACACTATCATCTATCTATCAATATCTATCTATCTATCATCTATCATCTACACCTATCACCTATCATTTTCTATTAAAAACAAGAAAAACATCATAGCCCCAGCTCTTTACTTAAAAACATTTCCTATAGGCCTTCTGGAATAAAAAGGTCCTTGCTTGTCAGGAGAAGGACAAGGAGGGAGCCAGTCTAACTTCTCAAGGAAGAAATGTCCCTGAATATTATTATTATTATTATTATTATTATTATTATTATTATTATTATTATTATTACCCCATCCATTTGGCTGGGTTTCCCCAGCCACTTTGGGTAGCTCCCAAAAGAATATTAAAAACATGATAAAACACCATCATCTGATGGGAGGGCATTCTGCAGGGCGGGCACCACTACTGAGAAGGCCCTCTGCCTGGTTCCCTGTGACTTTGCTTCTTGCAGTGAGGGAACTGCTAGAAGGCCCTCGGTGCTGGACCTCAGTGTCTGGGCTGGACGATGGGGGTGGAGACACTCCTTCAGGTATACTGGGCCGAGGCCATTTAGGGATTTAAAGGTCAGCACCAACACTTTGAATTGTGCTTGGAAACATCCTGGGAGCCAATGTAGGTCTTTCAGGACCAGTGTTATATGGTCCTGGGGGCCACTTCCAGTCACCAGTCTAGCTGCCACATTCTGGATTAGTTGTAGTTTCCGGGTCACCTTCAAAGGTAGCCCCAAGTAGAGCACAGTGCAGTAGTCCAAGCGGGAGATACGGTAACTAGAGCATGCACCACTCTGGTGAGACAGTCTGCGGTCAGGTAGGGTCTCAGCCTATGTACCAGATGGAGCTGATAGACAGCTGCCCTTGGCACAGAATTGACCTGCGCCTCCATGGACAACTGTGAGTCCAAAATGACTTCCAGGCTGAGCACCTGGCCCTGAAGTAATTATAGCTGTGTCCAGTTAAAAGAAAATTGGTGGGTGGGTGGTGGAACAGAACAATCAAATGAACAATGAAGTATATAAAAAGAAAACCTGAGTGGATGCAACAGAAGCTACGAGGTACCATTTTGGTAAACAGCTGCAGACACGTATCTTGACCATCCGAAGCATCCTTTTTCATTTTGGGATTGTGAGTATGCTCTCTCAAGTTTCACCACAGATGAAACAATTGTACTGGTATTCAGGTTCTTTCTAGGCTTACCACTGAAACCCTGCATGGCTTCGTGCCTCATCTGAATAAGCAACTGCCCTGTCTGTAAGTTCTCTCTGCAGGCCATTCTTCAAGAGCCTCCACCATTTCAGATGAGGTAGGTGTTAACTAGGGTGCAGATCTTCTCAGAGCTTCCCCTCCCAGCATTTATGGAATGGCTTCCTTTGGACACTTGTCTGTCACTTCTTTTTGGCGCTAAACAAATACCTTTTTATTTTCCATAACTTCTAATTAAATTGTGGCATTTATTCTGCTGTTTAATTACAGTGGCTCTATTTCCTTCTGTGTAGTTTGTGTAAGGTGTCCTTGAAGAGGAACTGCAGATTCTGAAAGACCATGTGTCTCCTACCTGGCTGCGGTCTCCACATCACCACTTTTGTGTTCCTCCTTGTGATGTTGCCTGTTGTTGATGCCTCTGCAGAAACGTCTACTGTCATAAGCTTGGCTGCTTCCCTCAAACAAAAGGCTACAGAATGGGACCAAGAGCTGTGTGCTCCGGAAGGTGCCTGTAAACCTCGGAGAGATTTTCAGCCTGAATTTAATATCCACCTTCCAAAGATCACTAAAGAAGACAAATGCTCTCCCGACGATGGATTTGAAAAGGAAACCTGCCTGAGAGGGCTTTCAAGTGGACTTTATCAATTTCGGGTGTTTTTGGAATATCTACAAGAATCACTAAGTATCAGTGAGACACCACCAGATAAATATATTTGGCCAACAACAGAGAACCTGGCAAGTAGTTTGATGTCAATGATGCAGAATTCTAAGACTGTGACCCCTCACGATCCAGATATCGCAGACTTTTACTCTAAAAAGCTAGCAAGCTATAGTAACTGGGTAAAAATACTTATTCAGCATGTCATACTTCAAAAGTATATTTCATTTATGGAGAAAATTGAAGGTGCATTTAGATACATGTAGTTCTCGTATCTAAACAATGTAAATAAAGTTCACCATTTGCCACTTAAAATTAGGGCTGCAAACAAGGGGTTACAAGGGGTACAAACAAATCAGTCCCTAAGCTAGAAGGGGCACTTACCTATAAATTTATTTTAAAAGAAAGCCAATTAGTGAAGGAAGGTATGAACTGTTTTAAATGAATAAATACATAAAACAAATGCCTTAAAAATGGGATCTCTTGCTTTTTATATGTCCTCTGATGTCTATACACATTCCCAAACCACAGAGTTGCCATATTTCAAAAAGTGAAAATCCATACACAAGTTGAGCTTTTTTTGTTTTTTTGACAAATTTGTTTTTTTGTTTGTTTGTTTTGCAAAACCTCAAAACAACAAGAGGAGTTTCTGAAGAATTAGATTTAACTGTCGTCAGAGTCAGCGAGGACTTTTTTGAATTTAAAAATACTTGCTTTGTCATGGAGTGATGCCATAGAAGCAGATGGTGGACACAAAACAAAGATAACTATGCGTTTCATTTCACTGACATCATCAGGAGATTGTAGTGAAAAAAGGCATGATATAACGACCACAGGGAAGCATATTTACAAGATCTCGGCTTTCGATCTATATTCAGAACAGAAATTCCTAGCCTGTCCTCCAAAAGTGCAGCTTTCAAAACTTTATGCCTGATTTAAACAGAGGACATGCCTGAAGGAAAGTGGGGAGCTTGCAATCAAATGTTGGTGTAGGCGATAAGGTAATTAAGCGGGTTCTGAAAGGGCCTCCAAGGTGTAGGCTGTAAGGAATGTAAGAAGGAACATTGCTCCTGGTGTCCTTAACTTAGCTCTGCCAAAAACAGAAACAGTCACAAAATGGCCAGTGTAGGGACATGGCGATTTAGGGAATCATTGCTGTGGGAAGCATAGGCATTCACAAAATGGCTGCCCTTGGTGATGTGTTCAGTAACAAAAATTGCTGCTGCGACAAGGCACCCACTTCACTAAAGGCAAACTGAAGAGGCAGTGACCCCTTACCTATGTCTGGTGTTTCCTTAAAAGTTGCTCACAGAAGGGGATATTTAAAGAAACCGTTTTTAACCACTCCAAAAGTGAAGTCAGTCCTTGCAGAAATATGCGTCTGATGTTTGGCGGGATTCTTCTCTTCCAAAGAGGTTGTACAAAATTGGAAGCTCTATACACCAAACTCACACCAATGACCAGGCTTCAAGAGCCTTACCCCTTTCAAATTATTGTTGAACTCTGCCAAAAAGATGGAACAAGGTGTAGCGTCTGGACCAGCCTTTCTCAACCTTGGGACCCCTGATGTTGGCCATCATCCCTGGCTAGCAGGACCAGGGATGATGGGAGCTTTAGTCAAACAACATCTGTGGACTCAAGGAAGGTTGAGAAAGGCTGGTCTATATTAATAGATATGGGTAGAGCTGACAGTCTAAAGCAGACGTGAGAAGTCAATTGAGAGATTACTATCAATGAATCTCCTATTTACCCAACTGTTCTTGTCATTCATTTGTGGGGAAATGACTTTGTTCAGTGGACAAGACCAGATTTGTTCTCAGAGTGATCATCCCCATCATCAACATTTTTAATTTGTATACCGTCTTTCTATCTTACAATACTCAAGGTGGTTTACAAGCTGAAGAAACAAAAAATGTACACCTTATAACAATCTAATGCAAAATCTTAAATCTGCTAAACATTACAAGTTAAGAGCATTTGCAGATGATTTAGTATTGACTTTGCAAGAGCCAAGCACTAGTACGAAAAAGGTGTTAGAAATAATCCAGCAGTTTGGCCAGGTAGCTGGATTTAAGTTGAATAAACAAAAAACTAAAGTTTTAGGAAAAAACTTAACAGATATGGAAAAGGAGAAATTCCAAGAGGAGACAGGGTTGACGGTGGTCAAGAAGGTGAAATACCTAGGGGTTTATTTGACATCTAAAAATGTGAATTTGTATAAGGATAATTATGAAAAATGTTGGTCAGAAATCAAAAAAGATCTAGAAATATGGTCAAATTTGAAACTGTCAATGTTAGGCCGAATCGCAGTGATTAAAATGAATGTATTGCCTAGGATGTTATTCTTGTTTCAGACCTTGCAGATTCTTGATAAGATGGAATGTTTCAAGAGGTGGCAGAAAGATATCTTGAAATTTGTCTGGCAGGGCAAAAAGCCCAGAATTAAATTTAAAATATTGACAGATGCAAAAGAAAGAGGGGGTTTTGCCCTGCCGGACTTAAAATTATACTATGAGGCAGCAGCGTTTTGCTGGTTAAAAGAGTGGATGCTCCTCGAGAACACAGATATTTTGGATCTGGAAGGTTTCAATAATGCATTTGGTTGGCACGCATATCTATGGTATGATAAAAACAAGCTGCATAGTGTCTTTAAAAATCACATTGTCAGGAAAGCATTGTTTAATGTTTGGATAAGATATAAAGATCTGTTGGAAAACAAAACCCCCAGATGGGTGTCACCAGTGGAGGCTAAGGCAGTGAAGAAACTCAATATGGAGGTCGGATGGCCGAAGTATTGGGAAATCTTGGAACAGGAGGGAGATAAGTGGAAATTACAAAGTTATGAGAAAATGAAACATAAAATACAATATTGGCTTCAATACCATCAAATAATGGAGTGTTTCAAACAGGATAGGAAAATTGGCTTTCAGGTGGAAAAATCGAAACTAGAGACTGAATTGTTAGAACCCAATACTAAGAATTTATCAAGAATGTATAACTTGCTGCTGAAATGGAATACACACGATGAAACAGTTAAATCGGCTATGATTAAGTGGGCACAGGACATTGGTCATAACATTATGTCTGCTGACTGGGAATGGTTATGGAACACCGGTATTAAATTCACGGCATGTAATGCCCTAAAGGAAAACATTATGAAAATGGTTTACAGGTGGTACATGACCCCAGTCAAGCTGGCAAAAATTTATCATTTGCCCGATAACAAGTGTTGGAAATGTAAAGAGACTGAAGGTACCTTCTATCACCTTTGGTGGACATGCCCGAAGATTAAGGCTTTCTGGGAAATGATTTATAATGAAATGAAAAGGGTACTTAAATGTACATTTCCTAAAAAACCAGAGGCCTTTCTCTTGGGCATTGTCGGCCAATTGGTGTCAAAGAGGGATAGAACTTTCTTTATGTACGCTTCAACAGCAGCAAGAATACTCATCGCAAAGTATTGGAAGACACAAGATTTAACTACTCTGGAAGAATGGCAGATGAAAGTGATGGACTATATGACACTGGCCGAGATGACAGGCAGAATCCGTGATCAAGGAAAAGAGACAGCGGAAGAAGAATGGAGAAAATTCAAAAGCTATCTTAAGGACTATTATAAACTTGATGAATGTTAGAGTGTTGTGGTTTTCAGGAATAAAGGGATACAGTGATATAGAGAAGACTAAGATGACAGAGGTTGGAAAGGAATAATTGGGAGTTGCTATAAAATTATGGACATTGGGATGCAGAAAGGGGAGGTATGGGGGAGTCTCGGAAAAGAGGTCTATGAAAAAATGTTATGAAATTATACGTGTTTGTATGTCTTTTTAAGTGTTTGTTTGTTCTTTAAAATTCTGTAAAACCAATAAAAATTTTATTAAAAAAAACAACAATCTAATGCAATACAAAAATGTGATAATAAAACATAACTTTAAGACAAGCAACCTACATCAAAAAAGTAACATTCAACAATCATTAGAGTAGTATAAAATAATATCAGCATATAAAAGTTACAGAAATTCACCCTTAACAGTTATGATAAATAATTTCTAAACTATAATCAATAAAACGGCAAGCCACAGTACATGAAATAATACAATACAAATTGAGAAGCAGAGACTAGAGGGTGGAGCAAGGCAGGTGGAAGGATGGAGTCTCTCCCCTCACAGTTCTTCCTCCAGGCACAGCTACCTTCAAAGATGGGCTCCTAACTTGTTCCTTGGGTGAGTCCATAAAGGTGGAGAGGACAAGGTGTGGTGTGAACACAATGGATAACAAGGTCCTTCTAACAATGTGGTTGACTTACCCCATGGCAGGATCAGGGACATGACTCCCCCCCCCCTTTATTTAGGGCTGATAGATTTCATCATCCTGTTCAGGGATGTGAAATAAGTTTGGAAGATCTGCAGAGAGCCCCAGGTTCCTTTTGGAGAGAAGGCAGGATATAAATTGAGCAAATGAATAAACAAAACATTGAGCAAAACAATGAATAAACAAAACAAAACATTCCCCGCCCCCCGTGGAATGAGGTGAACAAGCTGGAAGTTAGGAATATAAGCATTAGGAACATGAACTGTGGTTAAGGGCATAGTTTAGGAACTAACCATTGCCTTCTGCATGGTGGGTCCTAGAGATGCGCTCCCTTTATTTTATTTTGAAATAATTTTTTATTTGATTTTCAAGAATAAAAACATACAAGAAAACCAATTCTGAATCCAAATAACAAGATTACTCTGAATCTCCAGACTTCCCCCATCCCTTCCATGGGTCCTATTGATCCTATTTCCCACTGCATATCAATAGTTCTCCAATTTTTTTCATCTTTCTAAATTATCCATACATTCTGTTACATTACAAGTGTGTTTAAAATCCTGCCAATGTTTTAACCTGCTTACAATAATATTGCATATAAATTACAAACTTAGGATCACTTAGCAAGGGCTTAGAAATTTTCTCCAAATCCTTAGCTAGCGGGTCACAGACTACAGTTGTTAACATGTCTAGAGGTACTGAGGGGAAGGCTTCCCTACCAGAGTTTGACAAAACAGTCTCCAACCTGTCCTTTCTGAATTTGGTTAATATGGATTGCAGATGTTCTCTTTGGTGTATTGATAAATATAACCCTATTAGCAAGGTTGCTAAATAAGGCAAGATGGTTTCAACATGGCTCCCATTTGTACATCATGATCCGTGATGTTTGGAGGAGGGAACACTTACGAAATATATGAAGTGTGCTAAATCAGGAAGATGTAGGTTTGGGATGTTCCTGAAATAATTAAAGTTGGATTCAGTTAAAAGAAAAATGGTGTGTTTGTGGTGGAACATTACAATCCAATGAATGATGAAGTATATAAAAAGGAAACCCAAGAAGATGCAGCAAAAGCTCCGAGGGACCATTTTGGTAAACATCTGCAGGAACCGCTCTTGACCATCTGAAACATCCTAATCTTTCATTTGGGGATTGTGAGTATGCTCTCTAAAGTTGCACCACATCTAGTCCAACCCCCCGCAGTGCAGGATTCTCAGCTAAAGAATCCATGACAGATTCAGCTTCTGTTAAAAAACCTCCAAGAAAGGAGAGTTCATCATCTCTTGTGGGAGTCTGTTCCACTGCCGAATTGCTCTTACTGTCAGAAAGCTCTTCCTGATATTGAGTCAGAATCTCCTTTCTTGTAACTTGAAGCCATTGGTTTGAGTCCTACCTGTTGCGTTCGCAAAGTAAAGGAAGGATTGAACTCTGATTAATAAGAATACACACGGTTTGAATCCCCATGACGGGGTGAGCTCCCGTTGCTCGGTCCCTGCTCCTGCCAACCTAGCAGTTCAAAAGCATGTCAAAGTGCAAGTAGATAAATAGGTACCGCTCCCGCGGGAAGGTAAACGGCATTTCCGTGCACTGCTCTGGTTCACCAGAAGCGGCTTACTCATGCTGGCCACATGACCTGGAAGCTGTACGCCGGCTCCCTTGGCTAGTAAAGCGAGATGAGCGCCGCAACCGCAGAGTCAGTCACGACTGAACCTAATGGTCAGGGGTCCCTTTACCTTTTACTTTACCTACCCTGAATATTACCCTGAGCTCCCAGCCATTTTGATTTGAGAGCTTCCCACCCACCCCTGGGTTAGAGCCATTTGGGGTCACTGGTTGACAGGGTTAGAAAGGTCCCCCCCCCTTTCAACCTGATTGGCACTTGGTTGGGATTTTCCCCCTCCTTTCCCTCAGTGAAATTCCTTTGTTGGGTGGGAGAACGTTGTTTGTATGAGGGCAGAAATGGCATTGGGCAGGATCTACATAGTATAAGGGGCCTGTGAGGGGAGGATTGACCACGGCAAACCTAAGCGTGGGTTTGGTATCTGCTTGGTTGGAATCTGCCCTCTCGTCCCCCAGTGAGACCTCACTTGTTTGGCTTGCACCACGGCAAGGTTCAACAGTGACCGACTCCCATCGTTCTGGTTCGAAGGGGTCCAAACCCAGTAGATCATTCCATTGTGGAATGATGAACTGATCCTGGAACCCAATGTCATGCCAACCCTTGCCCTGCCTGCTGCTGCCAGGAAACACTTGGCCTGGTTTTATTCCATTACCGTTGTACAGTCTGGTTAATTTTGCTGCTCTCGTGGGTCACATAATTCTCTTGCCTGGGCCAATGGCTTTTTTGGGACACTGGCTTGGCAAAAAAAATTGTGTTGTTTATGGCGCCAAGCAAGGGCCTTTTTTAAATGTCCCTACTATACTTGCAAGGGACGCAGGTGGCACTGTGGGTTAAACCACAGAGCCTAGGACTTGCCGATCAGAAGGTTGGCGGTTCGAATCCACATGACAGGGTGAGCTTCCATTGCTCGGTCCCTGCTCCTCCCAACCTAGCAGTTCGAAAGCACATCAAAGTGCAAGTAGATAAATAGGTACCGCTCCGGCCGGAAGGCAAACGGCGTTTCCGTGCGCTGCTCTGGTTCGCCAGAAGTGGCTTAGTCATGCTGGCCACATGACCCGGAAGCTGTCTGCAGACAAACGCCGGCTCCCTTAGCCCATAGAATGAGATGAGCGCCGCAACCCCAGAGTCGGTCACGACTGGACCTAATAGTCAGGGGTACCTTTACCTTTACTATACTTGCAGGTTTTGTTCTGCTGTTTATTTGCTGCTGTTGTCTCCCATAAGGGAATCCCAGGATTCAGTCTGTCATCCCCACAAGCAACAAAGCAGAGAGAGAAAGAACGAGAGAGGAGGAAATCCCAAACAGAAGACAATGTTCATTGTACATGGACGCGTTCTCCGCACTGCCACCATCCTTATGCTGCTCCTTGCAACTTTGTCTGTTGGTCAGCCTGACAAGCCCCAAGCCATGAATTTGGCTACTTGGCTCAAACATGTGGCTACTGAGTGGGATGAAGAACTGTGTCAGAAATCTGGTGGATGTGAATTCCAGGGAGATGATCATCCTAATTTCCCCTTCAGCATTCCCAAGATCACCGCAGCAGACAGATGCCAGCCTCAACATTCATTTGACAAGGAAACCTGCCTGAGAGCACTTGCAAGTGGGCTTTTTCACATGGAGGTATTTTTGAAATATATAGAACAGACTCTAGTCTCTGAGCGGCCACCTACATATTCGTGGATAACAGCAAAGCACCTAGCAAATACGCTGAAGTCCCTGATGGAAGACCCTAAGACTGTGACCTATCCGGATGAACAGGTGAAGGACTCTTATTCTCAAATGCTAGCAAGCTATACTGACTTCAAAACTGTAGTCATCAAGCACCTCATTCTCCAAGGTTACATTTCGTTGCTGGAGAACGTTCGAAACCTGTATACATACATGGGGGCCTAACAATCTACATGCCACAGATGATGCCCACCAACTAGCACGTATGCTCAGGGTGGCCGGTGGGTGTGCATAGATCAGGCCCCATGGATTTTAGCTATCATTTTATCTTTAAAAGTAAGCCAATCATTGAAATGCAGGTGTGAAATGTTTTAACTCATGGGTAGGCAAACTGAGGCCCGGGGGCCGGATCCAGGCCAATCGCCTTCTAAATCCGGCCTGCGGGCGGTCCAGGAATCAGCGTGATTTCACATGAGTAGAATGTGTCCTTTTATTTAAAATGCATCTCTGGGTTATTTGTGGGGCATAGGAATTCATTCACCCCCCCCTCAAAATATTGCTTGGCCCCCCACAAGGTCTTAAGGACAGCCCTGCTGAAAAAGTTTGCTGACCCCTGTAAAATTTATGTGAATAAACACATGAGAAGAAACAGCTTTTAAATGAATGTGATCTCTTGCTTTTGTGTGTGTGTGTCCTCCAACATCTACCCATAAATATTTCCCAAAAATCACCTTCCCAAATGAATGCGTTCTTTTTATCACTTATACGGCAAGATGGGGGCGGGAGCCTATATTACAAAGAAGAAATGGCAGGCATTAATTAATGGTGAAAGACTGCTATTAACTAATAGGGAAGGTCTGCTGACTGCCCGTGGTGGAATTTCATTTGACTGTCAGAGACAGTAAGGATTTTTATTTATTTTTTTAAAGGAAAATGTGTTTTCTTTTTCACAGAGCAAGGCATCAGAAGCAGATGACAGTGACATAACAAATATTGATGTGGGTTTCATTTCACAAATATAATTAGTAGAGTGTTGTGAGAAAAGGTTATTTACAACATTCCAGCTTTCTGCCTATATTTAGAACAGAAACACCTTCTTCACCACCACCTGCAGAACAGAGGACATGCCATGGAAAGTGGGAGTCGTGGGGTTAAATGTTGGGAACCAGTGTAGCCGATGCAGGTTATGAAGGTTGTGTAAGGGCTTGCAAGGTGCAGGCTGTAAGGAACATAAGAAGGAACACGAATCCTTGCATCCTTAACTTTGCTCTGTCAAAAACAGAAATAGTCACAAAATGGCCACTGCAGGAGCAGGCATACACAAAATGGCTGCCTTTGGTGATGTGTTCAGTTACTTCCATCGCAATGAAACACCCATCTCACTGAAAGGTGAAGTGGGGAGGCTGTGAAGGAAATAAATCAGGTGCTAGAAAATACCTGTCCATGAGCCATAAGCTGAATTTATGGAGAAAGGCATCCCACACACCCCTACTGTTGCTAACAGAGGTAGCACAAACACAGGAGCCATAGAAAGAAATATTTTTAAAGTTAATGATTTAGGGATTTTTTTTTTTATTCATTGAGCCCCAAATCTAACTTCCTCTTGGTCAAGGATAGCATCATTTCTACTTCTATGGGGTCAAAGGATGTGCAGGTGATAAAAAGGAAGGAGCATAGAAGACTGGACAAGTCTAATGGGGGAACAAGTCAGGCTGAGTACCTTTCCCTTTCAGGTGAAGTCATTCTTTGCATCATCATCATCATCATCATCATCATCATCATCATCATCATTTACTTATACACACCTGTCATGGGCTCAGGCACTGAGCCAGAGGGGAAGGAGGAGATGGAGAGCGAAGGGGAACAATCTGAGGGGAGTTCAGGAGGGTATGCCAGTGATCAGAGAGATTCCATGAGTCTCTCCAGCGAATCAGAGGATTCCCAGAAAGGGGCCCCCAAAGGCAGGGCAAGGGGGGCCAGTGGGGAGTCTCCAAGCGGCAGCTGGAAATCAGGGGTAGCTTCCCCACCAGAGCGTAGCGGGGGGGGGGGAGAATCCCAAGGATTAAAACAAGAGCCTCCTGCAGAAGGAGAGAGTGAGGCTGGACTGACCACGCCTCCGTCAGAGAGTGGAGGGGCGGAGGGAAGAGCAGGTCCGGCCAGCCTCCCTGAAGGAGAAAGCAGTGGGGGGAGCAGTGTAGCCGTTAGGAGGAAAGTAGGCGGCTGGGCGCGCGCGCCAAGTTCAAATGTGGAGGCGCGGGGGCCAGCAGAAAACCCGGATTGGGAGCCAGGTCCTAAAGCCCGCCGGAAGGGTGGGGCGGAGTCAGAAGAATCCGCCTCTGAAGAGAGTAGGAAGGAGGTAACCCCAGAGGGCAGGAGGACCCGGAGGAGAAAGGAGCAAAAGGAGGAGAGGGATAGGTGGAGCAAAGCTCGGCTCTTGAACTGGTGTATGAGCGGGGAGGAGTCAGACGGAGCTTCGCCGGTCTAAGGACTCAGACATAGCGCTGAGCGCCACGGATGTCAAACCAACAATGAACCACAATAAAGACTTTTGTTTATAAAGAGCAACTGGCGTTGGTCCTCTGTGAGCTGGGACCTGAGGCAGCGCTGACAGTAAGCTCCGTCTCATCAAAATTTAACCCTAGCAGCGCGAGTTGGCGCAGCGAGGGGGCAAGACTTGGTGTTTTGCGAGCTCACGAAGAGAGACAAAGATGACTTCAGAAGGGAAGATGGAACAGCTGGAAAAAGCAGTCGAGGCGCTTTACGCAGAACTGGCAGTTTCCAGGAAGAGAGAGGAGGAAGCAGCGAAGTTCTGCGAGGATCTGCAGAACAGGTGGGAAAGATTGGGCAAGGAGGGGCTGCCGGGACCCAGAGCAACAGAGGGGATTGCTCTTGCAAAAGGGGGGGGCAGCCTAGTAGCCCATTTTGACGGAGACCTGCAGCAGTATCCTAATTTCCGAGCGGATGTAGTTTACGCGCTCAGGCTGCTTCGGAAGGACTTTAGGGATGAGGAGGAGAAAGTAGCAGGGGTAGCAGGGAAGCAGTTGAAGAAGGAGCAAAAAGGGTTTTCTCTTGTGTGTTTGTGTTTCTTTGTGGCTGATTAGCTGTTCTCCCTGTGCAAAGGTCAGAGGGGGCAGGGTTTCTGTTGAGGAAGGTGATTAGCTGTGGGAGGAGCTTATCAGAGGTAGCAGGGAAGCAGTTGAAGAAGGAGCAAAAAGGGTTTTCTCTTGTGTGTTTGTGTTTCTTTGTGGCTGATTAGCTGTTCTCCCTGTGCAAAGGTCAGAGGGGGCAGGGTTTCTGTTGAGGAAGGTGATTAGCTGTGGGAGGAGCTTATCAGAGGTAGCAGGGAAGCAGTTGAAGAAGGAGCAAAAAGGGTTTTCTCTTGTGTGTTTGTGTTTCTTTGTGGCTGATTAGCTGTTCTCCCTGTGCAAAGGTCAGAGGGGGCAGGGTTTCTGTTGAGGAAGGTGATTAGCTGTGGGAGGAGCTTATCAGAGGTAGCAGGGCAGCGGCGTGCGCCTAGCGGCGCGCGCAGTTTGATCCATCTTTTAGATTTAGGGGGCGCTAGTCTCAAACGTTTCTTGGGGGAGACCTAGGTTTTTTTGTGGGGGGAGTTATTTGTCCTGTCTTCACGCTTTTTATGATGGAGGACCGCTGTAGCCACCCCAACGACGTTCTCAAGATGGAGGGGGAGGGAACAGCTGCTGTCGCCTGCGGTTCCTGCGCAATGTTTGCCATCTTGCCAAAGGTTGCAGGCAGCTTTACCTGCAGCAATTGCATGTTGATTGCCCTCTTAAAAGACAAAGTCCAGCAACTGGAGGAACGTGTAGCTACGCTCCAAAGAATTAGAGACCTGGAGCTCTTCTTGGAAGCAACAGAGCACACCATCTCCACCAAGGCGGAGACAGGGGACTCCCCTGAGAAGGAGGCTAGTTCATCAACACAGGAGCCAGATATATGGAGAAACGTGACTCAAAGAAGTAGGAGGCCCAGGGTTCGTTCTGATTGTTTAGAAATACACAATCGCTTTGAGGTCCTCTCCCCTAGCATGGAAGACGTAGAGCAGACTCCATTTGAAGATCTCTCCCTCATTTCAGTCGATCAGGTATATGAAGACGAGCAGCAAAGTCAGTCCTCAGGGAATGTGCAGGCGACCTTGGAACGGACAGCTCATGGAAGAACCCCGACCAAACCTAAGAGGAGGCGTGTAGTGGTGATAGGGGATTCCCTACTGAGGGGAACAGAAGCAGTGATCTGTGGGCCTGACAAGATGTCTCGGGAAGTGTGCTGTCTCCCTGGGGCTTAGATCCAAGATGTAACTGAACGACTGCAAGGAATCATAAAACCCACTGACAAATACCCCTTCCTCTTGGTTCATGTGGGAACCAATGACACTGCAAGCAATAGCCTCCAGAAGATCAGAAGAGACTACGAGGCTCTGGGCAGGAAATTGAAGCAATTAAATGCGCAAATTGTCATCTCATCTGTCCTCCCAGTTGAACGACGTGGCCCAGGGAGAGAGGGAAAAATAGTGGAAGTGAACAGCTGGCTTCGCAAATGGTGTAAACAGGAACGGTTTGGATTCTTAGATCACGGACTGCAGTTTCTTGAAGATGGACTTCTGGCAAGCGATGGGCTGCACCTCACAACGGTTGGGAGAAATGTTTTTGCCAAAAATCTCAGAAACCTCATCAGGAGGGCTTTAAACTGACTAATGTGGGGGAGGGAGACAGTGCTCCTGAAGGTAGGAGTCTATCAATTGATGAAGATGATCATCCAAATGTCATAGACCAAATGGAGCAAACAGCACGCAGACCTAGTGGTGGGAGGAAAAAATCCTTAAATAAGAGACACGGGGGAATGATTAATGGACTTCAATGTCTGTACACTAATGCGCAAAGCATGGGAAATAAACAAGATGAGCTTGAGCTCTTGGTACAGCAAACTAAATATGACATAATAGGCATCACTGAAACCTGGTGGGATAAGTCCCACGATTGGAATGTAATAATGGGGGGATACAATCTATTTCGGAGAAACAGACCAGACAAGAAAGGAGGAGGAGTGGCGTTATATGTCAGGGATGTGTATACCTGTGAAGAGATTCAAGATTTAGAACCTCAAAGCCAAAGTGAGAGCATTTGGGTCAAAATTAAGGGAGAGAAGAATAACAGAGACCTCATTGTGGGAGTTTACTATAGATCCCCAAGCCAAACGGAGGACATAGATGATGCCTTCCTGGAACAGATGGCCAAGCATGCAAAAGGAAGGGAGATAGTAGTAATGGGGGACTTCAATTACCCGGATATTTGTTGGATGTCAAACTCAGCCAAGAGCATAAGGTCAAACAGATTCCTCACTGGCCTTGCAGACAACTTCATTGTCCAGAAGGTGGGAGAAGCAACAAGAGGAACAGCCATTTTAGATCTGGTCCTAACCAATGTTGATGAGCTGGTTAGTGGGGTAGAAGTGGAAGGATCATTAGGCGCGAGTGATCATGCTCTTCTGAAGTTTACTATACAGCGGAAAGGAGCAGCCAAGCATACTAGGACTCAATTTCTTGACTTTAAGAAAGCCGACTTCATAAAACTTAGGGAAGTGCTGGGTGAGATCCCATGGACAGTAATACTAAAAGGAAAGGGAGTTCATGATGGCTGGGAGTTTGTTAAGGGGGAGATAGTAAAAGCACAACGTCAGGCAATACCAATGAGACGGAAACATGGAAGGTGCCTAAAGAAGCCAGGGTGGCTATCTAAAGAACTTTTAACTGAGTTAAGATTAAAAAAGGATGTGTACAAAAAATGGAAAACGGGGGAACCACCAAAGAGGAATTCAAACAAATAGCCAGCACGTGTAGACACAAAGTCAGAAAAGCTAAAGCACAGAATGAACTCAGGCTTGCTAGAGAGGTTAAAAGCAACAAAAAAGGCTTTTATGGGTATGTTCGTAGCAAAAGGAAGAACAAAGAAACAGTGGGGTCACTCAGAGGAGAAGATGGTGAAATGCAATCAGGGGACACAGAAAGGGCTGAACTCCTCAATGCCTTCTTTGCCTCAGTCTTCTCCGATAAAGAAAACAATGCCCAACCTGAAGAATTTGGAGCAAATGATTCAGCAAAGGAAACACAGCCCAGAATAACTAAGGAGATAGTACAAGAATACTTGGCTAGTTTAGATGTATTCAAGTCTCCAGGGCCAGATGAACTGCATCCAAGAGTATTAAAGGAACTGGCAGATGTGATCTCAGAACCACTGGCAGTCATCTTTGAGAATTCCTGGAGAACAGGCGAAGTCCCGGCAGACTGGAGGAGGGCAAATGTTGTCCCTATTTTCAAAAAGGGGAAAAGAGAGGACCCAAATAATTACCGCCCAGTCAGTCTGACATCAATACCAGGGAAGATTCTGGAGCAGATCATTAAGCAAACAGTCTGTGAGCACCTAGAAAGGAATGCTGTGATCACCAATAGTCAGCATGGATTTCTGAAAAATAAGTCATGTCAGACTAACCTGATCTCGTTTTTTGACAGAATTACAAGCCTGGTAGATGAAGGGAACTCAGTGGATATAGCCTACCTTGATTTCAGCAAGGCATTTGACAAGGTGCCCCATGATATTCTTGTAAAGAAGCTGGTAAAATGTGGTCTTGACTATGCTACCACTCAGTGGATTTGTAACTGGCTGACTGACCGAACCCAAAGGGTGCTCATCAATGGTTCCTCGTCATCCTGGAGAAGAGTGACTAGTGGGGTGCCACAGGGTTCTGTCTTGGGCCCTGTCTTATTCAACATCTTTATCAACGACTTGGATGATGGACTCAAGGGCATCCTGATCAAATTTGCAGATGACACCAAACTGGGAGGGGTGGCTAACACCCCAGAGGACAGGATCACACTTCAAAACGACCTTGACAGATTAGAAAACTGGGCCAAAACAAACAAGATGAATTTTAACAGGGAGAAATGTAAAGTATTGCACTTGGGGGAAAAAAAATGAGAGGCACAAATACAAGATGGGTGACACCTGGCTTGAGAGCAGTACATGTGAAAAGGATCTAGGAGTCTTGGTTGACCACAAACTTGACATGAGCCAACAGTGTGACGCGGCAGCTAAAAAAGCCAATGCAATTCTGGGCTGCATCAATAGGAGTATAGCATCTAGATCAAGGGAAGTAATAGTGCCACTGTATTCTGCTCTGGTCAGACCTCACCTGGAGTACTGTGTCCAGTTCTGGGCACCACAATTCAAGAAGGACACTGACAAACTGGAACGTGTCCAGAGGAGGGCAACCAAAATGGTCAAAGACCTGGAAACAATGCCTTATGAGGAACGGCTAAGGGAGCTGGGCATGTTTAGCCTGGAGAAGAGGAGGTTAAGGGGTGATATGATAGCCATGTTCAAATATATAAAAGGATGTCACATAGAGGAGGGAGAAAGGTTGTTTTCTGCTGCTCCAGAGAAGCGGACACGGAGCAATGGATCCAAACTACAAGAAAGAAGATTCCACCTAAACATTAGGAAGAACTTCCTGACAGTAAGAGCTGTTCGACAGTGGAATTTGCTGCCAAGGAGTGTGGTGGAGTCTCCTACTTTGGAGGTCTTTAAGCAGAGGCTTGACAACCATATGTCAGGAGTGCTCTGATGGTGTTTCCTGCTTGGCAGGGGGTTGGACTCGATGGCCCTTGTGGTCTCTTCCAACTCTATGATTCTATGATTCTATGATTCTAAGTAGGATTTATCATAACACACTTGCATGGAGAAGCAAGATCCTGGCTGCGCAATTTATGGCGTGACAATGATCCAGCCCTCCAGAATGCGGATGCCTTTTTGAAGGCTATGGACGCTTGTTTCCAATCAACCACTGATGTCGACGTGGCTAGAAAGTAGATGCATGGTTTAAGGCAGGGGAAGGCAACAGTAAGACAATACCATGCCAGGATTTTTGCGTTGGTGAATACGCTGCGTTGGGAAAAGGACTCTGTGGTTGTAAGAGATCTCTTCTGGGAGGGACTAAACGCTTCCGTGAAAGATGAGCTGGCCAGGGGCGATAGACCTAGCACCACGGCAGAGGTGGTTCAGAGAGCACTCACAATAGGAGTGAGAATGGAGGAACGCCCATGGAACAGAGATGAGGGTCGTTTAGCACACACACTGACCAAAGCACCTCCTTTCATGCCCAGGGAGAGTGGACGCGCCCACTCCACGCCTCCTTTGGGGGAGGGAGTAGAACCAATGGAGTTGGGTGTTGCTAAGGCTCAGACAGGAGCAGTCAAGCCGAAAAATCCTAGAGGGAACAGGAAGTGTTTCTTGTGCGACAGTGCACAACACATGGTCAAAGAGTGTCCCCAGAGGATCCAGCAGCACACTGCAGCCTCCGCAATTATTAAAGGGGGAATTCAGCAGGAAGGGGAGCAGCAGGGAAACGAACAAGCCTGGTTGGAAGCAGAGGCACTGGGGCCCAGCCAGGCAAGGTTTTGAAGCAGTCCCCAGAGATTCTGAAGCCCAAGGACCCCCTCCCACCCAAACCAGTGGTGCAGCTCACTGCCTCACTTCAACTGCCCAATGGATTCCTCTTAGAGGTTCATATTACCATCGATTCTGGCAGCAATGCAGACTTTGTGGGGGAGGAATTTGTCAAGCAGCACAGCATAGCACTCCTACCTGCCACGCTGCCCCTGAACGTCGTCACAGTCGATGGCAGGAAGCTGCTGGGGGGGCAAGTGGTACAGCAGACACCACCTATGGTGATGCAGATTGGGAATCACCGCGAAGTCATCAGTTTCAATGTCACCCACCTAGCCGAAACGCCCATAGTGTTGGGCATGAGTTGGCTGGATAGGCACAGCCCAGCGCTAGCCTGGTACCAGAGGCAACTGACCTTCTGCTCCTCTTACTGCGCGGAACATTGCATCCAGATCAGTAAGGAAGAGGAGGGAAAGGAGGAAGCACAACAGCTACATTTCGGCATGGTGCAGGCGGTACCCAACAAATACAAGGAGTTTTTGGACGTTTTCTGCGAGAAAGAAGCTGACAAGCTACCTCCTCATCGGCCCTACGACTGCACGATTGACCTCCTACCAGGAGCGAAGCTGCCAATGGGGAAGCTGTATTCCATGTCTGAGGACGAACTGCAAGAACTCAAGGAGTTCATAGACCTCAATTTGAAGCGGGGATTCATCCAAGAATCCAAGGCAGTAGGGGGCAGTCCAGTGTTCTTCGTGAAGAAGAGAGACACGCCCCAACGGAGACTTGTAGTTGATTTCAGGATTTTAAACTCGAGGACAAAGCCGACTGCATTCCCCATGCCCAAGGTAGACAATCTGCTGACGGCGGTGGGGAAGGGGAGAATCTTCACTAAGCTGGATCTGCGAAGCGCATACAATCTGATACGCATGCGAGAGGGCGATGAGTGGAAGACGGCCATGTTTACACCCTTAGGCACCTATGAATACAGAGTCATGCCTTTCGGATTGCAAAATGGCTCTCACACTTTCCAAAAATTTATGCACCACGTGTTGGCGGGGCTCCTCTACAAGAAGTGCGTCTGCTTCCTGGACGACATTCTGATCTTCTCGGAATCGCAGGGAGCTCACGAGAAGGACATCAGGGAGGTCCTGCAGAGACTACGGGAGCACAAGCTCTATGCCAAGCTGGAAAAGTGCCAGTTCGAAGTGACGGAAGTGGATTTCCTGGGATACAAGCTGTCGGACAAGGGGCTCGCCATGGACAGCGCCAAAGTCCGCTCGGTGCTGGACTGGAAGAGCCCACGGAACAGGAAGGAAGTCCAGAAGTTCGTCGGCTTCGCCAATTTCTACCGCAAATTCATCAAGGGATTTGCGAAGGAGACGGCGGCTATCACGGACACCCTCAGCTCCAAGAAGAAGAAGTTCATCTGGACGGAACAGGCGGAGCAGTCTTTTCAGAGGCTCAAGCGTCTTTTCGCGTCCGAGGAACAACTGCTGCACGTCAACCCCGGCAAACCGCTGAGGATTGAGACTGACGCATCAGACAGAGCGGTGGGGGTGGTCCTATTGCAGCAGGATCCGCAAGAGAACTGGAGGCCCTGCGCATTTTACTCCAGGAAGCTCAGCAAGTCAGAGCAGAACTACACGATCTGGGACAGGGAGTTGCTGGCCATTCATGCAGCCTTCAAAGCGTAGCGGCATTTCCTCGTAGGAGCCCGACACACCGTGCAGGTTCGCACAGACCATAAAAACCTGGAGTACTGGCGCACGGCGAGGTTCCTGAACCAGAGACACATCCGATGGGCGGAGTTCTTTGCGGATTTCGACTTCAAGATAGAGTACATCCCGGGAGACAACAACGTCATGGCGGATGCACTTTCCAGGAAACCGCAGTATCTGGAGGAGGTGGCGCCGGCGGCAGCTAAACACATTTTCACACCGGCAGTGTGGACGTGCTCTGCAGCCACCGTCGACCTGGACGCGGTACGTCGAGCGCTACAGACGGATCCATTCTCGCAATCCAAGATGGAGGAGGTACGAAGGGGCACAGCGAAGGACGACGAGTTCCAGATACGTGACGGACTGCTCACCCGCAAAGGGGCGCTCTACGTGCTGGGAGATGGCCTACGCGCGAAAGTCCTGCGGCAGTTGCACGACGTGCCCAGTGCTGGACACTTTGGCAAGGAAAAGACGATGGAATTGGTGGCCAGAGACTTTTGGTGGCCCCAGATGCGAGGGGAGGTCGCAGATTACGTCACCAGGTGTGACACGTGCCAAAGAGCCAAACTTGTGCACAGGAAACCGGCGGGACTGCTGGAACCGCTACAGACGCCATTCGAACCATGGGAGCAGGTGGCCCTGGACTTTGTCACGGATCTGCCCAGCTCGCGAGGCAAGACAGCGGTTCTAGTGGTCGTAGACCTGTTCACCAAGATGGCGCACTTCATCCCATGCGCGAAGGTAGCCACGGCGGAACAAACTGCCAAGCTGTTCATAGACCACGTGTTCAGGGTTCACGGCTTGCCACGGTCCATCCTGTCTGACAGGGGGCGCCAGTTCATCTCGAGTTTCTGGCGGAAGCTCCTGGGCATCCTGAACGTCAAGATCAACTTAGCGTCGGCGCGACACCCACAGACCAACGGGCAGGCGGAGAGGGTCAACGCCATCATGCAGCAGTATCTACGATGCTACGCGAATCAACAGCCCTCGACCTGGGTGGACTACCTGCCGCTGGCCGAGTTTGCCTACAACAACACGAAGCACGGGTCCACAGGGGTGACACCGTTCTTCGCCAACAATGGGCGGCATCCCAGAACCTTCCCGGGGTTTGAGAAGACGGGGGAGGGGGAGCCACGAGGGGGAGCTGAGCACTTGGCAGCAGAGTTACAGGAGGTACATGAGCAGCTCAGGAGGCATTTGGAACTAGCCAAACACGCCTACAAAGTGCAGGCAGACAAGCACAGGAGGGTAGGGGAAGACATCCAGGTGGGGGACTGGGTATGGCTAGCGGCCCAGGCAGTGCCGGCCAAATCGTTAGCCAAACAGAAGCTAGGACACAAGCAGTTGGGGCCTTACCAAGTGGAGGCACAAATCAATCCAGTAGCTTTCAGGTTGGCGCTTCCGGGGTTCCAGGATGCACCCGGTCTTTCATAGGTCGGTGCTTACACCCTACAAGGCACCACACAGGTTTCAGGCACAAGGGTCAGCACCAGCCCCAAGCAGAAAATCACCTGAGCGAGGAGAGTCACAGAGGGTGACACCAATCAACGAGGTCACGGAGATTTTGGACTCCAGATGGGGGGAAGAGGGAGTAGAATATTTCCTAGCCAGGGAGGGTACCCCGGCTAGTGCCAACAGATGGGTACCGGACTATGCCTTGGAAGAGAACTATCTCAAGGACGAGTTTCATGCACTCTTCCCCCCAAAACCCATGCCAGCTGATTTTTTCGACGACTGGCTTTTCACACCCACACTTTCCACCAGCACGTTCCGAGGGTTCTCGTTGGACGAGGAGGCGGAGCAGGGATGGAGCACGCCGAGGGGGTCTTGTTCGGGGGTCGACACTGACCGCTCCTATTGGTGGGACGATCAACCGGAGGAGCAATGGAGGCGGAAATGGTTGAAGGGACCTTGGCACGCAGAGTCACCCGAGGTATCGGAGGGTGGGACTAACATGGACGAGTGGGGTGAGGAACAGGGGTTTGAGCACGAATGCACAGAGATGGAAGAGGAGGAGATAGACGTCGATGAACACAGTAAGGACTGGCTGGAGCCAGCGGGAGGGCTGCACGACAGGGGCAACGAACAGTATCCAGCTCTCGCCCCCGACGCACTGGAGCGCCCGGAACCCACGCCCGGAGAGGGGGAGGGGGAAGGGGGGCTTCGAGGGGGGGATAGATGTCATGGGCTCAGGCACTGAGCCAGAGGGGAAGGAGGAGATGGAGAGCGAAGGGGAACAATCTGAGGGGAGTTCAGGAGGGTATGCCAGTGATCAGAGAGATTCCATGAGTCTCTCCAGCGAATCAGAGGATTCCCAGAAAGGGGCCCCCAAAGGCAGGGCAAGGGGGACCAGTGAGGAGTCTCCAAGCGGCAGCTGGAAATCAGGGGTAGCTTCCCCACCAGAGCGTAGCGGGGGGGGGGAAGAATCCCAAGGGTTAAAACAAGAGCCTCCTGCAGAAGGAGAGAGTGAGGCTGGACTGACCACGCCTCCGTCAGAGAGTGGAGGGGCGGAGGGAAGAGCAGGTCCGGCCAGCCTCCCTGAAGGAGAAAGCAGTGGGGGGGGAGCAGTGTAGCCGTTAGGAGGAAAGTAGGCGGCTGGGCGCGCGCGCCAAGTTCAAATGTGGAGGCGCGGGGGCCAGCAGAAAACCCGGATTGGGAGCCAGGTCCTAAAGCCCGCCGGAAGGGTGGGGCGGAGTCAGAAGAATCCGCCTCCGAAGAAAGTAGGAAGGAGGTAACCCCAGAGGGCAGGAGGACCCGGAGGAGAAAGGAGCAAAAGGAGGAGAGGGATAGGTGGAGCAAAGCTCGGCTCTTGAACTGGTGTATGAGCGGGGAGGAGTCAGACGGAGCTTTGCCGGTCTAAGGACTCAGACGTAGCGCTGAGCGCCACGGATGTCAAACCAACAATGAACCACAATAAAGACTTTTGTTTATAAAGAGCAACTGGCGTTGGTCCTCTGTGAGCTGGGACCTGAGGCAGCGCTGACAACACCCATCTGGCTGGGTTTCCCCAGCCACTCTGTGCGGCTCCCAACAGAATATTAAAAATACAATGAAACATCAAATATTAAAAACTTCACTAAACAGGGCTGCCTTCAGATGCCTTCTAAACATCAGATACTTGTTTCTTTCTTTGACATCGGATGGGAGGGCATTCCACAGGGCAGGTGCCACCACCGAGAAGGCCCTCTTCTGCCTGGTTCCCTCTAACCTCACTTCTCGCAGCGAGGGAACTGCCAGAAGGCCCTCAGAACTGGACCTCAGTGCCCGGGCTGGACGATGGGGGTGGAGACACTCCTTCAGGTATACTGGGCCGAGGCCATTTAGGGATTTAAAGGTCAGCACCAACACTTTGAATTGTGCTTGGAAACATCCTGGGAGCCAATGTAGGTCTTTCAGGACCAGTGTTATATGGTCCTGGGGGCCACTTCCAGTCACCAGTCTAGCTGCCACATTCTGGATTAGTTGTAGTTTCCGGGTCACCTTCAAAGGTAGCCCCAAGTAGAGCACAGTGCAGTAGTCCAAGCGGGAGATACGGTAACTAGAGCATGCACCACTCTGGTGAGACAGTCTGCGGTCAGGTAGGGTCTCAGCCTATGTACCAGATGGAGCTGATAGACAGCTGCCCTTGGCACAGAATTGACCTGCGCCTCCATGGACAACTGTGAGTCCAAAATGACTTCCAGGCTGAGCACCTGGCCCTGAAGTAATTATAGCTGTGTCCAGTTAAAAGAAAATTGGTGGGTGGGTGGTGGAACAGAACAATCAAATGAACAATGAAGTATATAAAAAGAAAACCTGAGTGGATGCAACAGAAGCTACGAGGTACCATTTTGGTAAACAGCTGCAGACACGTATCTTGACCATCCGAAGCATCCTTCTTTTTCATTTTGGGATTGTGAGTATGCTCTCTCAAGTTTCACCACAGATGAAACAATTGTACTGGTATTCAGGTTCTTTCTAGGCTTACCACTGAAACCCTGCATGGCTTCGTGCCTCATCGGAATAAGCAACTGCCCTGTCTGTAAGTTCTCTCTGCAGGCCATTCTTCAAGAGCCTCCACCATTTCAGATGAGGTAGGTGTTAACTAGGGTGCAGATCTTCTCAGAGCTTCCCCTCCCAGCATTTATGGAATGGCTTCCTTTGGACACTTGTCTGTCACTTCTTTTTGGAGCTAAACAAATACCTTTTTATTTTCCATAACTTCTAATTAAATTGTGGCATTTATTCTGCTGTTTAATTACAGTGGCTCTATTTCCTTCTGTGTAGTTTGTGTAAGGTGTCCTTGAAGAGGAACTGCAGATTCTGAAAGACCATGTGTCTCCTACCTGGCTGCGGTCTCCACATCACCACTTTTGTGTTCCTCCTTGTGATGTTGCCTGTTGTTGATGCCTCTGCAGAAACGTCTACTGTCATAAGCTTGGCTGCTTCCCTCAATCAAAAGGCTACAGAATGGGACCAAGAGCTGTGTGCTCCGGAAGGTGCCTGTAAACCTCGCACAGATTTTCAGCCTGAATTTAATATCCACCTTCCAAAGATCACTAAAGAAGACAAATGCTCTCCCGACGATGGATTTGAAAAGGAAACCTGCCTGAGAGGGCTTTCAAGTGGACTTTATCAATTTCGGGTGTTTTTGGAATATCTACAAGAATCACTAAGTATCAGTGAGACACCACCAGATAAATATATTTGGCCAACAACAGAGAACCTGGCAAGTAGTTTGATGTCAATGATGCAGAATTCTAAGACTGTGACCCCTCTCGATCCAGATAACACAGCCTTTAACTCTAAAAAGCTAGCAAGCTATAGCAACTGGCAAAAAATACTTATTCAGCATGTCATACTTCAAAAATATATTTCATTTATGGAGAAAATTGAAGGTGCGTTTAGATACATGTAGTTCTCGTATCTACACAATGTAAATAAAGTTCACCATTTGCCACTTAAAATTAGGGCTGCAAACAAGGGGTTACAAGGGGTACAAACAAATCAGTCCCTAAGCTAGAAGGGGCACTTACCTATAAATTTATTTTAAAAGAAAGCCAATTAGTGAAGGAAGGTATGAACTGTTGTAAATGAATAAATACATAAAACAAATGCCTTAAAAATGGGATCTCTTGCTTTTTATATGTCCTCTGATGTCTATACACATTCCCAAACCACAGAGTTGCCATATTTCAAAAAGTGAAAATCCATACACAAGTTGAGCTTTCTTTTTGTTTTTTTTGGCAAATTTGTTTTTTTTGTTTGTTTGTTTTGCAAAACCTCAAAACAACAAGAGGAGTTTCTGAAGAATCAGATTTAACTGTCGTCAGAGTCAGCGAGGACTTTTTTGAATTTAAAAATACTTGCTTTGTCATGGAGTGATGCCATAGAAGCAGATGGCGGACACAAAACAAAGATAACTATGTGTTTCATTTCACTGACATCATCAGGAGATTGTAGTGAAAAAAGGCATGATATAACGACCACACGAATCAACCCTGGCGATCAATGGGGTGACAGATGTCGCAGCCAGATCGCCCTTACCCACAGGGAAGCATATTCAGAACAGAAATTCCTAGCCTCTCCTCCAAAAGTGAAGCTTTCAAAACTTTATGCCTGATTTAAACAGAGGACATGCCTGAAGGAAAGTGGGGAGCTTGCGATCAAATGTTGGTGTAGGCGATAAGGTAATTAAGCGGGTTCTGAAAGGGCCTCCAAGGTGTGGGCTGTAAGGAATGTAAGAAGGAACATTGCTCCTGGTGTCCTTAACTTAGCTCTGCCAAAAACAGAAACAGTCACAAAATGGCCAGTGTAGGGACATGGCGATTTGGGGAATCATTGCTGTGGGAAGCATAGGCATTCACAAAATGGCTGCCCTTGGTGATGTGTTCAGTAACAAAAATTGCTGCTGCGACAAGGCACCCACTTCACTAAAGGCAAACTGAAGAGGCAGTGACCCCTTACCTATGTCTGGTGTTTCCTTAAAAGTTGCTCACAGAAGGGGATATTTAAAGAAACCGTTTTTAACCACTCCAAAAGTGAAGTTAGTCCTTGCAGAAATATGCGTCTGATGTTTGGCGGGATTCTTCTCTTCCAAAGAGGTTGTACAAAATTGGAAGCTCTATACACCAAACTCACACCAATGACCAGGCTTCAAGAGCCTTACCCCTTTCAAATTATTGTTGAACTCTGCCAAAAAGATGAAACAAGGTGTAGCGTCTGGACCAGCCTTTCTCAACCTTGGGACCCCTGATGTTGGCCATCATCCCTGGCTAGCAGGACCAGGGATGATGGGAGCTCTAGTCCAACAACATCTGTAGACTCAAGGAAGGTTGAGAAAGGTTGGTCTATATTAATAGATATGGGTAGAGCTGACAGTCTAAAGCAGACGTGAGAAGTCAATTGAGAGATTACTATCAATGAATCTCCTATTTACCCAACTGTTCTTGTCATTCATTTGTGGGGAAATGACTTTGTTCAGTGGACAAGACCAGATTTGTTCTCAGAGTGATCATCCCCATCATCAACATTTTTAATTTGTATACCGTCTTTCTATCTTACAATACTCAAGGTGGTTTACAAGCTGAAGAAACAAAAAATGTACACCTTATAACAATCTAATGCAATACAAAAATGTGATAATAAAACATAACTTTAAGACAAGCAACCTACATCAAAAAAGTAACATTCAACAATCATTAGAGTAGTATAAAATAATATCAGCATATAAAAGTTACAGAAATTCACCCTTAACAGTTATGATAAATAATTTCTAAACTATAATCAATAAAACGGCAAGCCACAGTACATGAAATAATACAATACAAATTGAGAAGCAGAGACTAGAGGGTGGAGCAAGGCAGGTGGAAGGATGGAGTCTCTCCCCTCACAGTTCTTCCTCCAGGCACAGCTACCTTCAAAGATGGGCTCCTAACTTGTTCCTTGGGTGAGTCCATAAAGGTGGAGAGGACAAGGTGTGGTGTGAACACAATGGATAACAAGGTCCTTCTAACAATGGGGTGGACTTACATACCCCATGGCAGGATCAGGGACATGACTCCCCCCCCTTTTATTTAGGGCTGATAGATTTCATCATCCTGTTCAGGGATGTGAAATAAGTTTGGAAGATCTGCAGAGAGCCCCAGGTTCCTTTTGGAGAGAAGGCAGGATATAAATTGAGCAAATAAATAAACAAAACATTGAGCAAAACAATGAATAAACAAAACAAAACATTCCCCACCCCCCGTGGAATGAGGTGAACAAGCTGGAAGTTAGGAATATAAGCATTAGGAACATGAACTGTGGTTAAGGGCATAGTTTAGGAACTAACCATTGCCTTCTGCATGGTGGGTCCTAGAGAGGCGCTCCCTTTATTTTATTTTGAAATAATTTTTTATTTGATTTTCAAGAATAAAAACATACAAGAAAACCAATTCTGAATCCAAATAACGAGAGGCAAGATGGTTTCAACATGGCTCCCATTTGTACATCATGATCCGTGATGTTTGGAGGAGGGAACACTTACGAAATATATGAAGTGTGCTAAATCAGGAAGATGTAGGTTTGGGATGTTCCTGAAATAATTAAAGTTGGATTCAGTTAAAAGAAAAATGGTGTGTTTGTGGTGGAACATTACAATCCAATGAATGATGAAGTATATAAAAAGGAAACCCAAGAAGATGCAGCAAAAGCTCCGAGGGACCATTTTGGTAAACATCAGTAGGAACCGCTCTTGACCATCTGAAACATCCTAATCTTTCATTTGGGGATTGTGAGTATGCTCTCTAAAGTTGCACCACATCTAGTCCAACCCCCCGCAGTGCAGGATTCTCAGCTAAAGAATCCATGACAGATTCAGCTTCTGTTAAAAAACCTCCAAGAAAGGAGAGTTCATCATCTCTTGTGGGAGTCTGTTCCACTGCCGAATTGCTCTTACTGTCAGAAAGCTCTTCCTGATATTGAGTCAGAATCTCCTTTCTTGTAACTTGAAGCCATTGGTTTGAGTCCTACCTGTTGCGTTCGCAAAGTAAAGGAAGGATTGAACTCTGATTAATAAGAATACACACGGTTTGAATCCCCATGACGGGGTGAGCTCCCGTTGCTCGGTCCCTGCTCCTGCCAACCTAGCAGTTCAAAAGCACATCAAAGTGCAAGTAGATAAATAGGTACCGCTCCCGCGAGAAGGTAAACGGCATTTCCGTGCACTGCTCTGGTTCACCAGAAGCGGCTTACTCATGCTGGCCACATGATCTGGAAGCTGTACGCCGGCTCCCTTGGCCAGTAAAGCGAGATGAGCGCCGCAACCACAGAGTCAGTCACGACTGAACCTAATGGTCAGGGGTCCCTTTACCTTTTACTTTACCTACCCTGAATATTACCCTGAGCTCCCAGCAATTTTGATTTGAGAGCTTCCCACCCACCCCTGGGTTAGAGCTATTTGGGGTCACTGGTTGACAGGGTTAGAAAGGTCCCCCCCCCCCTTTTCAACCTGATTGGCACTTGGTTGGGATTTTCCCCCTCCTTTCCCTCAGTGAAATTCCTTTGTTGGGTGGGAGAACGTTGTTTGTATGAGGGCAGAAATGGCATTGGGCAGGATCTACATAGTATAAGGGGCCTGTGAGGGGAGGATTGACCACGGCAAACCTAAGCGTGGGTTTGGTATCTGCCTGGTTGGAATCTGCCCTCTCCTCCCCCAGTGAGACCTCACTTGTTTGGCTTGCACCACGGCAAGGTTCAACAGTGACCGACTCCCATCGTTCTGGTTCGAAGGGGTCCAAACCCAGTAGATCATTCCATTGTGGAATGATGAACTGATCCTGGAACCCAATGTCATGCCAACCCTTGCCCTGCCTGCTGCTGCCAGATAACACTTGGCCTGGTTTTATTCCATTACCGTTGTACAGTCTGGTTAATTTTGCTGCTCTCGTGGGTCACATAATTCTCTTGCCTGGGCCAATGGCTTTTTTGGGACACTGGCTTGGCAAAAAAAATTGTGTTGTTTATGGCGCCAAGCAAGGGCCTCTTTTAAATGTCCCTACTATACTTGCAAGGGACGCAGGTGGCGCTATGGGTTAAACCACAGAGCCTAGGACTTGACGATCAGAAGGTTGGCGGTTCGAATCCACATGACAGGGTGAGCTTCCATTGCTCGGTCCCTGCTCCTCCCAACCTAGCAGTTCGAAAGCACATCAAAGTGCAAGTAGATAAATAGGTACCGCTCCGGCCGGAAGGCAAACGGCGTTTCCGTGCGCTGCTCTGGTTCGCCAGAAGTGGCTTAGTCATGCTGGCCACATGACCTGGAAGCTGTCTGCAGACAAACGCCGGCTCCCTCAGCCCATAGAGTGAGATGAGCGCCGCAACCCCAGAGTCGGTCACGACTGGACCTAATGGTCAGGGGTACCTTTACCTTTACTATACTTGCAGGTTTTGTTCTGCTGTTTATTTGCTGCTGTTGTCTCCCATAAGGGAATCCCAGGATTCAGTCTGTCATCCCCACAAGCAACAAAGCAGAGAGAGAAAGAACGAGAGAGGAGGAAATCCCAAACAGAAGACAATGTTCATTGTACATGGACGCGTTCTCCGCACTGCCACCATCCTTATGCTGCTCCTTGCAACTTTGTCTGTTGGTCAGCCTGACAAGCCCCAAGCCATGTATCAGGCTACTTGGCTCAAACATGCGGCTACTGAGTGGGATAAAGAACTGTGTCAGAAATCTGGTGGATGTGAATTCCAGGGAGATGATCATCCTAATTTCCCCTTCAGCATTCCCAAGATCACCGCAGCAGACAGATGCCAGCCTCAACATGCATTTGACAAGGAAACCTGCCTGAGAGCACTTGCAAGTGGGCTTTTTCACATGGAGGTATTTTTGAAATATATAGAACAGACTCTAGTCTCTGAGCGGCCACCTACATATTTGTGGATAACAGCAGAGCACCTAGCAAATACGCTGAAGTACCTGATGGAAGACCCTAAGACTGTGACCTATCCGGATGAACAGGTGAAGGACTCTTATTCTCAAATGCTAGCAAGCTATACTGACTTCAAAACTGTAGTCATCAAGCACCTCATTCTCCAAGGTTACATTTCGTTGCTGGAGAACGTTCGAAACCTGTATACATACATGGAGGCCTAACAATCTACATGCCACAGATGATGCCCACCAACTAGCACGTATGCTCAGGGTGGCCGGTGGGTGTGCATAGATCAGGCCCCATGGATTTTAGCTATCATTTTATCTTTAAAAGTAAGCCAATCATTGAAATGCAGGTGTGAAATGTTTTAGCTCATGGGTAGGCAAACTGAGGCCCGGGGGCCGGATCCAGGCCAATCGCCTTCTAAATCCGGCCTGCGGACGGTCCAGGAATCAGCGTGATTTCACATGAGTAGAATATGTCCTTTTATTTAAAATGCATCTCTGGGTTATTTGTGGGGCATAGGAATTCATTCACCCCCCCCCTCAAAATATAGCTTGGCCCCCCACAAGGTCTTAAGGACAGCCCTGCTGAAAAAGTTTGCTGACCCCTGTAAAATTTATGTGAATATGTGGCATCTGAATATAGACTGCATTTTAATCAAGGCTTATATTGGCTTATATCTTGATCAGGTTCCTAAATTAAATGGGCTTAGATTTTCAAATGTTTCATGCCAGGCAGAAGGCCCGCTGTTTAAAGAACACAGGCAATGTTTTCCTCCTAGACAAGGGGCCCCTTGATTTATAGCAGAAAACAATTCTCAAAGTCGTAAAAGCTGGAATTACAGACTGAGTGAGGACACTGACCCTACATGTTACAGAAGATAAAAAAGGCAGAGATAAATATAATTAATAGTTGGTAAATAGTAAAATAATACCAATGTGCCTCCCAGTAAAATGAGCCAGATCTTCTTTCTAAGGTTAAAGACCAAATGGAGAAGCATTTAGCTGGCAGAAAGAGAGCATTTTTGGGAAGTCCTTTTTAAAAGCTGTTTCTTTCTTAAACTGAGAAAGTTAGAGGGCAATAAATGTTGGGAAGAGCTAATGGGAAAAGCAGCTGGCTGAAGGGGGGGTGTGTGAACTGAAGAGGCTTCTTTTAAAGCGGTTTTTTACTGTGTTCCTTTTTACTGAGTTCCTTTTCTACTTTACAAAGGCCTTATTCTTCTTAAAAGGCTACCTATGTTATGTATTAAATATATTTGCTTAAATGTAATTATGCAAAGGATTTAACAAATGCTAGATTCTTATTTCATATAATTGTAAGAGTTGTATTTATCCTGAAATTAAGTCAGCTACCAGCCTAGCCCCCCTGCCAGACAGGAAGACGCCATCCAAGCAGTCCTGATATATAGCTGTCAGGCATTTGTTTAGAAACCTTCAAATGAAGGAGATCTTTCAATGTTGATGTGAAACTCAAGATCCTTGACATATGTTTAAGATAAAAATTTAAGATTAACCATTTGTTTTAGAAGGCAATAGGGCAAGGAGGGCAAGAGGTGAGCTGGTAATTAAGATTCCTTGTTGAGACACATGTAAGATATATTACTACTTATTTGTCATTTATAGATGTAACAATATATAGCTCTTTGTGTTCCATATAAGGACAGGAGGATATGGGTGTATCTTTTAGGATTGGTTATAGCAATCAGCCAATAGGAAATCCAACCAGGCTGATTGGACAGAGGCAGCCACAGGAGGAGCAAAGGGGGCTGGATTAAGGGAATATAAGTGCTGGCCATAATGGCAGGAGGCCAGGCCAGAGCTTGGTAACCATATACCACTGTGCCTCTCATTTATTTGTCTGACAAATAAATAATTATTTTAATTTCTCTATTGCTGCGTTGAATATTTCATTCCAGCTAAGCGTTAACCACAAGCAGGGTGCTACAAATAAACACATGAGAAGAAACAGCTTTTAAATGAATGTGATCTCTTGCTTTTGTGTGTGTGTGTCCTCCAACATTTACCCATAAATATTTCCCAAAAATCACCTTCCCAAATGAATGCGTTCTTTTTATCACTTATACGGCAAGATGGGGGCGGGAGCCTATATTACAAAGAAGAAATGGCAGGCATTAATTAATGGTGAAAGAATGCTATTAACTAATAGGGAAGGTCTGCTGACTGCCCGTGGTGGAATTTCATTTGACTGTCAGAGACAGTAAGGATTTTTATTTATTTTTTTAAAGGAAAATGTGTTTTCTTTTTCACAGAGCAAGGCATCAGAAGCAGATGACAGTGACATAACAAATATTGATGTGGGTTTCATTTCACAAATATAATTAGTAGAGTGTTGTGAGAAAAGGTTATTTACAACATTCCAGCTTTCTGCCTATATTTAGAACAGAAACACCTTTTTCACCACCACCTGCAGAACAGAGGACATGCCATGGAAAGTGGGAGTCGTGGGGTTAAATGTTGGGAACCAGTGTAGCCGATGCAGGTTATGAAGGTTCTGTAAGGGCCTCCAAGGTGTAGGCTGTAAGGAACATAAGAAGGAACACGAATCCTTGCATCCTTAACTTTGCTCTGTCAAAAACAGAAATAGTCACAAAATGGCCACTGCAGGAGCAGGCATACACAAAATGGCTGCCTTTGGTGATGTGTTCAGTTACTTCCATCGCAATGAAACACCCATCTCACTAAAAGGTGAAGTGGGGAGGCTGTGAAGGAAATAAATCAGGTGCTAGAAAATACCTGTCCATGAGCCATAAGCTGAATTTATGGAGAAAGGCATCCCACACACCCCTACTGTTGCTAACAGAGGTAGCACAAACACAGGAGCCATAGAAAGAAATATTTTTAAAGTTAATGATTTAGGGATTTTTTTTTTTATTCATTGAGCCCAAAATCTAACTTCCTCTTGGTCAAGGATAGCATCATTTCTACTTCTATGGGGTCAAAGGATGTGCAGGTGATAAAAAGGAAGGAGCATAGAAGACTGGACAAGTCTAATGGGGGAACAAGTCAGGCTGAGTACCTTTCCCTTTCAGGTGAAGTCATTCTTTGCATCATCATCATCATCATCATTATTTACTTATACACCACCCATCTGGCTGGGTTTCCCCAGCCACTCTGGGCGGCTCCCAACAGAATATTAAAAATACAATGAAACATCAAATATTAAAAACTTCACTAAACAGGGCTGCCTTCAGATGCCTTCTAAACATCAGATACTTGTTTATTTCCTTGACATCTGATGGGAGGGTGTTCCACAGGACGGGCGCCACTACCGAGAAGGCCCTCTTCTGCCTGGTTCCCTCTAACCTCACTTCTCGCAGTGAGGGAACTGCCAGAAGGCCCTCAGAACTGGATCTCAGTGTCCGGGCTGAACGATGGGGGTGGAGACACTCCTTCAGGTATAATGAGCCAAGGCCATTTAGGGCTTTAAAGGTCAGCACCGACACTTTGAATTGTGTCAGCAGCAGAATTAATTATATTTGTATATCGCCCTTCATCTGAAGATCACAGCATTGAGATGCCAAGTGAGAGAATTTCAGAAGGCTGAACATTTCAAATTTGCTCTAACTTGGAAATTTTGTAATAAATCTTCATGGCACATACATTAAAGCAGGATAATGCATTCCACTAAGCTAAGGCAAGGATGGTCAACCTGTGGCAATTCAGATTTTCTTGGCACCTCAGAAGCACTGTGTGAGGCGCTTTGCAAGCAACCAAACAGCTGATTGTCATAGAATTGTGGAGTTGAAAGGGACTCTGAGGATCATCTAGTCCAACCCCCTGCAGTGCAGAAATAGGCAGCTGTCCCATACGGGGATCAAACCTGCAACCTTACCATTATCAGCACCATGCTGTAACAAACTGAGCTACCCAGGCATCTTTTTCTTTCTGAAGGCAGGAGTTTGTAACTCAAAGCACGGGGACAATTACTGTAAATGCAAACAGAATCCTGTGAAGTGTGTGTATGGGGGATAAATGTTCTAGTTTTGGGTGCCCATAAGGTTTTCTTCATGAACTCTCCACTTTTAGGAGGGGGTCTGAGATAAGGATGCAGTGAGCTGGCCAGATCCAGCCCCCACGCCTATACGAAATTGGACACAAACTAGTGGATATACAACAAGAAACAGAAATGGAATACTGACTCAGTTTGTGATTTTAGTGGAGAGACTTTAATATTGACAAGGACAGAAGAATTTAGTATTATTCCACATGGAGTAACGGTGGTAGGAATTAATAGAGGTAAAGTGAAAAGTAACAATATGGATAACATTTATTAACAATAATAACTATTAGGGAAGCTATCTTGGACTTTTTTTGGAAAAAGAAATGAATGATTCTGATACACCTTGACTTAAAAGAAGCATTGTTTAACAGAAAGTGGAAAAAGATGTATGTATGCATGAACTGAAGGCTTTAAATAATCAGATTTTCCTTTTTTATGTAACTGACAGATGGAAGATTGGAAGTTCTTCTTTCTTATCTTTTGTTAACGTTTCTTTTCCTCTTCCTTTTCCCTCTTTTCCCTCTCTTTATTTCTATTGTATTGTATTCGTCCCCTTTTCTGTTTCTATGCTTTGTTTCTTCTTCTTTTGTAGTTGTAATCTGATTGTGTTATGAGAAAATAATACTAATAGTAAAAGGAAAAGGAAAAGGAAAAGCAAAAAAAGAAAGAAAGAAAGAAAGAAAGAAAGAAAGAAAGAAAGAAAGAAAGAAATCCAGCCCCACCCTGCTCTTGTCGGCTACAGTGTGAATTCTCTATCATTTTCTTCTTGTAAGTGGCATCCAGAGCACTGTGTCAGGAGCTTTTAATGTAGATATATACCCTTACAGTTGCATCTAGAAACAACATGCACCTTTTAAATATGACATGCCTGATAAGTGTAGGTGTTGAGCATAGGCACCGACTCCATGGGGCTTGAGGGGGCCCGAGCCCCCTCAAAAATTCGTTTGGGGGGGCTCTGCCCCCCCAATAATCTCCGGCGCCCCTCCAGCAGAGCGCCATCGCCGCCCCTCCCCCAGCCCAAAATGCACAGGGACGGGCTGCATGCCTCCTGCCCTCCCTCCCAAGCAAAAGCTCCACCCAATTTCCTTCGGAGCTGATTAATAGGCGCAGCACGCTCTCCCCTATTCGCTCACGAGGAGGCGTGCCACTTTATTTGCATATTCATGAGCTTATTTATTATTCATGAGCTTTCCCGGCCCCCCCCCCCAATATTTTTTATAAGTCCGCGTCCCTGGTGTTGAGCTACTCTGCTCTGCTAGCAGTGCCTCCAAGTCTGGAGCCACAAACTCGACAGTCTCAGGATTTTTCATCAATGACTTCAAGTTACCTGCGAGGATCTCTATTGCTTTCCAATAATAATTGCTTTCGTGTGGCTCACTGGCAATTAAAGTTTCTTTTAAATATTTCAAAAACGTGCTATATACGAAAAGCCCACGTGAAAGGACCCCCAGGCATGTTTCCTTTTCGAAGTCAGGAGGGAAGCATTTCGCTTGCCGAGTCATTTCTGGTAGACCGAGAGGAATTTCCTCCCAACCCATCTGACATGTGTCTAGCTTCTGACATATTTCTTCATTCAGACTGCTAATCCTTCCCTTGAGCCAAAAAGCCAAGTTCATGGCTTGGGGTATTTCACCTAATTCTTTCGGAAAGGCACTATAAACAGGCCAAACTCCTGCAGTGATGAACAATGCGGCAACAGTGTAAAGGTGGGATCCAAAAAGGACATTCATTGCCTTCCTGTCTGGCTTTCCTCTTCTTCTATATACAATTAGTATCTTGAGGTGATGATTGGCTGGAAATGGGAACTCCTTACGTGGGAAGGATTTCTGTATATACTCCTCAATGGCACCTGAAATAACAACACGGATGAAAATACAGCAGTGAATAAAGACATACTAGCAGTACATGTGAAAAAGATCTAGGGGTCTTAGTAGACCACAAGCTTAACAGGCGTCAACAGTGTGATGCAGCAGCAAAAAAGGCCAATGCTATTGTAGGCAGCATCAACAGAAGTCTAGTGTGTCCAGATCAAGTAAAGTAATAGTACAGTGGTACCTCGGGTTACATACACTTCAGGTTACATATGCTTCAGGTTACACACTCAGCTAACCCAGAAATAGCGTTTCAGGTTAAGAACTTTGCTTCAGGGTAAGAACAGAAATCGTTCTCTGGCGGCGCAGCAGCAGCAGGAGGCCCCATTAGCTAAAGTGGTGCTTCAGGTTAAGAATGGTTTCCGGTTAAGAACAGACCTCCAGAATGAATTAAGTACTTAACCTGAGGTACCACTGTACTACTCTATTCTGCCTTGGTCAGACCACACCTGGAATATTCTGTCCAGTTCTGGGCACCACAATTTAAGTTAAGATTCCTGCGTTGCAAGATTGCTACATTGGCTCCCAGTACATTTCCGAGTACAATTCAAAGTATTGGTGCTGACATTTAAAGCCCTAAACGGCCTCTGCCCTGTATACCTGAAGGAGCATCTCCACCCCCATCGTTCTGCCCAGACACTGAAGCCCAGCACCAAGGGTCTTCTGGCGGTTCCCTTGCTCACTGCAAGAAATGAGGTTACAGGGAATCAGGCAGAATCTCGGTGGTGGCACCTGCCCTGTGGAATGCCCTCCCATCCGATGTCAAAGAAAGAAACAAATATCTGATGTTTAGAAGAAATCTGAAGGTAGCCCTGTTTAGAGAAGCTTTTAATATTTGATGAATTATTGTATTTTAATATTTTGCTGAAAGCTGCCTAGAGTGGTTGGGTAAACCGAGCCAGATGGGTGGGGTATAAATAATATATTATTATTATTATTATTATTATTATTATTATTATTATTATTATTATGCAAAATGACCCCCTGTGTCCCTTCCAAATCAAAACATCACCACCAGCAACAACCTCTTTTTATTTGTTTCCTCCACCCCATCCCATGCATGGATCATTCCCCTTCCACCAGTTCCCCTGTTGGAGAGCATACTCACAATCCCAAAGGGAAAGATGTCTCAACTGCTTGTCATAGGTGTCTATAGCTGTTCATCAAGAGGAATTTGGAAGGCTCTGTTGGGTTTTTCTTTTAATATCCTCCATCACTCATTTTATTGCACACCCACCACTTTTCTTTTAACTAAGTCCAACTATAATCATTTCAGGAACATTCTATTCCTATACCCTTTTGAATTTTCCCTTGAGAATCATCATAAATGCTTATACAGGCTACCTACCACAGACCTGATAAATCATGATGTATAAATAGGAACCCTGATATTCCATGTTTACTTAAATTATCTTGTGTCATTAACTTTGATCAGTGACTATTTCTGTTTCTAACATATCAGAGCTAAGGGCCCAAGGGCCAACATATTTTCCTTCTGATGTTCTTTGTGGCCCACATTTTGGAGGCCTTTACAGAACTTACTTTAGTTATCAGATTGCCTACTCCAGTTCCAAACATCTGATTCCTCACTTCCCACTTTCCCTGGCACAACTTCTATTGGCCCTGTATACCCTGTATACCTATATCTCCACCCCCATCGTTCAGCCTGGACACTGAGGTCCAGCGCCGAGGGCCTTCTGGCGGTTCCCTCCCTGTGAGAAGCAAAGTTACAGGGAACCAGGCAGAGGGCCTTCTCGATGGTGGCGCCCACCCTGTGAAATGCCCTCCCATCAGATGTCAAGGAAATAAACAACTAACTGACTTTTAGAAGACATCTGAAGGCAGCCCTGATTAGGGAAGTTTTTAATGCTTGATGTTTTATTGTGTTTTTAATATTCTGTTGGGAGCCTCCCAGAGTGGCTGGGGAAACCCAGTCAGATGGCCGGGGTATAAATATAAATCTGCAGGCTCTCTATTGGCAGTATGTTCCACAACATACCCTCCAACCTTTCTTTGATGAAAGAGGGGCATGTCTCTGCTGAAAATAAGCATATCCTATTCCATACCCACCAACATTTCTCCAATGTAAATGGAAAAGCAGGACATTCTGGGATCAAATCAGAAACCAGAACGGCTCCTGTAAATTCAGGACTGTTGCTGAAAAATAGGGACACGTGGAGGGTCTGGTGGTGATGACAGCAACTTAGAGAAGGAGTAATGACCCTGCTGACGATGATCTCAGTGATCGGACCAACATTATTCAAGGCTTTGTAAATTAATTCAAGAACCTCGAATTTGACTTGGTAATAGATGTGACAGATGTTTTAACAATGGTATCCTATATTCTTGGCTAGATGCCTCCATTAGCAGTCTGGCACTGATGGAGTTTCCAAGCCAGGCCCAAGGACAGCCCCACATAGACCACATGGCAGTATTACAGTTTTGATGTTACCAGAACATGGAATACAGCGGTCAGGCTGTCCCTGTCCAGTAATGTCGGGCTTAGGGGAATCAGATCCCTCCCATGGTAGCAGTCAAGAAACAGAGAAATGATAACAGTTCTTACCAAGCAATTTATTCAATAATTCACACAGAGTGATGAAGGAATGCAGTCTTCCCTAAATAATGCCGTTGCTCCAAGTATAGTCCCACCCCCCTATGTCTCAAGAAACGAAAATAAAAATCTGTATGTTTTAACTTTATTCACTTCTTTGAGGTTCTTATTGTTAAGGATATGTGATTCTTGTGACCAATTTGACACCACAACGATGAAACTTACAAAGCAGGAATGTGCTGTAATGTGTGCTATTTAAACTTCTTTTTGTGACCATTGTATCTTCTTCCCTGAAAATTACTAACAGGTTACTAAAATCCTTGTGCTTCACAGGTCTAACATTTCTGCTTCTGCACATCGTATAATGATCACTGCAGATGGTGACAGCAGTCACGAAATTAAAAGACGCCTGCTCCTTGGGAGAAAAGCGATGACAAACCTAGACAGCATCTTTAAAATCAGATACATCACCTTGCCAACAAAGGTCCATATAGTTAAAGCCATGGTTTTCCCAGTAGTGATGTATGGAAGTGAAAGCTGGATCATACAGAAGGCTGATCGCCGAAGAATTGATGCTTTTGAATTATGGTGCTGGAGGAGACTCTTGAGAGTCCCATGGACTGCAAGAAGATCAAACCTATCCATTCTTAAGGTAATCAGCCCTGAGTACTCACTGGAAGGACAGATCCTGAAGCTGAGGCTCCAATACTTTGGCCACCTCATGAGAAGAGAAGACTCCCTGGAAAAGACCCTGATGTTGGGAAAGATGGAGGGCACAAGGAGAAGGGGACGACAGAGGACGAGATGGTTGGACAGTGTTCTTGAAGCTACCAGCATGAGTTTGACCAAACTGCGGGAGGCAGTGGAAGACAGGAGTGCCTGGCGTGCTCTGGTCCATGGGGTCACGAAGAGTCAGACATGACTAAATGACTAAACAACACATTGTATAATAAAAAGCCTTGAAGCTGGTAAAAGTATTAAACATGATTATCATGGCTTGACCTGGGGAAAAAAGCATTGGATTGGATTTGAAAGGCAGCAAGCTAATGAACAAGCAGGCAGTGGCTGCTACCAATACTTTTTGTCTATTGCTTCACCATTGTCAGGGCCAGAATGAAAGGCAACAAACTAGTAGGTTGCAATGGTGAAAGAGGACTAGAAGGTCTGGGGGTTCTGGTCAGTGTGTGGCATGGCTGTGAACCCTCAGCAGATTATTTTATTATTATTTACTCAATTTATAAACCACCCTATGCCCGGAGGTCTCATGGCGGTTCACAAACAAGACCACCACATATAAAATCAAACCACAAACAATAACCTAATTAAAAAGAACCCCAAAGGAACCACATTCTAAAAGGGTGTTGGATGCCAGTAAGCCATGCTGATCCTTGATGCTGGACACAGTACTCCAGGTGAGGTCTGACCAGAGCAGAATACAGTGGCACTATTACTTCCCCTGATCTAGATGCTATACTCCTATTGATGCAGCCCAGAATTGCATTGGCTTTTTTAGCTGCCGCGTCACACTGTTGGCTCATGTCAAGTTTGTGGTCAACCAAGACTCCTAGATCCTTTTCACATGTGCTGCTCTCAAGCCAGGTGTCACCCATCTTGTATTTGTGCCTCTCATTTTTTTTGCCCAAGTGCAATACTTTACATTTCTCCCTGTTAAAGTTCATTTTGTTTGTTTGGGCCCAGTTCTCTAATCTGTCAAGGTTGTTTTGAAGTGTGATCCTGTCCTCTGGGGTGTTAGCCACCCCTCCCAGTTTGGTGTCATCTGCAAATTTGATCAGGATGCCCTTGAGTCCATCATCCAAGTCGTTGATAAAGATGTTGAATAAGACTGGCCCCAAGACAGAACCCTGTGGCACCCCACTAGTCACTCTTCTCCAGGATGAAGAGGAACCATTGATGAGCACCCTTTGAGTTCGGTCAGTCAGCCAGTTACAAATGCATTGTCAAGACCGCATTTTACCAGCTTCTTTACAAGAATATCATGGGGCACCTTGTCAAATGCCTTGCTGAAATCAAGGTAGGCTACATCCACTGCGTTCCCTTGACCTGGGCAGACTGGCTCTTCTACTCACCTGGAGTACTGTGTCCAGTTCTGGGCACCACAGTTCAAGAAGGACACTGACAAACTGGAACGTGTCCAGAGGAGGGCAACCAAAATGGTCAAAGGCCTGGAAACGACTAAGGGAGTTGGGCATGTTTAGCCTGGAAAAGAGGAGGTTAAGGGGTGATATGATAGCCATGTTCAAATATATAAAATGATGTCATATAGAGCAGTGTTTCCCCACCTTTTTTGGGCAACGGCACACCTGTTTAATCAAAAAAATCTCGCGGCACACCACCATTACTGCCCCGTGACGTCAGTGCGCAGCGTCACGCCGGGAGGGACGCACAAAAGTGAAAGTATTCACTTTTTTTCCCTCCCCCTTGCCGGGGAACCTCCAAGCTTTGGGGGTGGGGGTGGGGAGGCAGCAGAGCGATGGACTGAGGGACGGCGGCAGCTGAGGCGGCGGCGGCTGTTGTGGTGGTGGCGGCGATAGCGGGCGGAGGAGGGGGCGGCGGCGGGAGTTGCTGCTGCTGTTGTTGCTGCTGCTGCCCGGACATGCCGGCCTCCTCCTCCTCCGCTGTCTCGCGCTCCTCCATTTGCACGCGCTGCCCCGCCGCTCGGCACCACCACCGCGGAGCCGCCCCCGGCTCGACGCGGATCCTCGCCGCCGCCGCCTCTCACCGCCCGACTCGCCCGCCTCCCTCCCACGGCACACCAGCTGATGTCTCACGGCACACTAGTGTGCCGCGGAACACCGGTTGGGAAACACTGATATAGAGGAGGGAGAAAGGTTGTTTTCTGCTGCACCAGAGAAGCGGACACGGAGCAATGGATCCAAACTACAAGAAAGAAGATTCCACCTAAACATTAGGAAGAACTTCCTGACAGTAAGAGCTGTTCGACAGTGGAATTTGCTGCCAAGGAGTGTGGTGGAGTCTCCTACTTTGGAGGTCTTTAAGCAGAGGCTTGACAACCATATGTCAGGAGTGCTCTGATGGTGTTTCCTGCTTGGCAGGGGGTTGGACTCGATGGCCCTTGTGGTCTCTTCCAACTCTATGATTCTATGATTCTATGATTCTACTGGAAATGAGAACTGAGCATCTCAGGAAGCTCTGGCCTTTTTACACCTGCTCTAGAAGGGTGGAGCCTGAGGCTGCTGAGGTGTTGCTGGGGAGGGAGTTGAGCCAGCATGGTGTAGTGGTTAAGAGCGGTAGACTCGTAATCTGGTGAACTGGGTTGGCGTTTTCAAAGGTGACGTTTTCACTCTATACATGAGAAACACTAAAGGGATGAAGCAGGGGCAAATAATAGGGTGTGCGGGTGTGCATTTGATCCCAAGAATCTTGGGAAATTAATCCTGCCATCCAGTCTGTGCTTCCCCTGTGCAGCTCTTGTTCGGGAGCTTGAGGCTGACCCGGGCAGGGAGCAGAGTTAGCAGCGGTCCTGCATCCGTGTGAGATGAGGGATAAATCAAGCCCAAAGACAGATCGGTGCTTATCTCTTAGAAACGTTTATTTACAAAGCAATAAATCCATTAGAACATTCAGCCATTCCGGCATCGCTGTGTTCTCCAAAAGCACACACACACAGCTTCTGTGCCAAGCTGCTTCTCTCAGTCTCACTCAGTCAGAAGTGAAAGCACTTCTCTGAACAGACAAAGGCTCTGACACACTTCCCTGCGTCAAGCTCCTCCCAGATACAGGACACCACGGAGTTTTAACCCTGTCAGTTCCAAACTCCACAAATAATTCCCTACCCTTGTTTCAAGGGTCACTGAGAGTCAATGTGGTGTAATGGTTAAGAACGGTAGTCTCGTAATCTGGTGAACCGGGTTCGCGTCTCTGCTCCTCCACATGCAGCTGCTGGGTGACCTTGGGCTACTCACACTTCTTTGAAGTCTCTCAGCCCCACTCACCTCACAGAGTGTTTGTTGTGGGGGAGGAAGGGAAAGGAGAATGTTAGCTGCTTTGAGACTCCTTAGGGTAGTGATAAAGCGGGATATCAAATCCAAACTCCTCCTCCTCCTCTTCTTTTTCTTCTTGCTGCTGGGTTTTGTTTTTTGTTTTTGTATCATTTGCTGTAATTTACGTGGAAATTGTTCAGTTTGGTTTTGTATTTTTGTATTTACTATTGATGGCTGATTTTGTTATGTTGTAGCTATGTATTGTTTTCATGATGTAAGCCGCCTTGAGCATGGCTTGAACTGTGGAAAGGCAGCATACACATAAAATTATGTACGTGTGTAATATCAGGAGAGCAATCTGAGGCCCAAGAAACTGGCATGAAGCAAGTGAGTGTAAATTAAGCTGGAGTAAGTTGCACCAGATCCAAATTAGGTTCAGCAGTGGGGCTGCTTCGCAGAGGGAAAACAAGGCTTTAAAATAGTTTTCTATGGCGGGTCTCTAGGTCACATGACTGAGCTGATGGGTATAAGATTCAGCCTAAGTCCCCCTCTCTAGTTCTGTCCCCTCCGCTTAACAAAGGAATAGTTTGATGTAAACTGGTGTTCAAATAGTATTAGCAGCAACACAAAATATTATGTAAAGAAGCTTACAAATGTTGCCTATTTTTGAAACTGACTTTATTTTATATTTTGAAATCTTGTCTTTAGCATCTCTTTTCATTGGTTTATTTAATGTATATTTTATGTAACCTGCTTAGAGGTTCTGATGACTGAGTGGAATATAAATCCTGTTGGATGAATAGCCAGTAAATAATATGTAGTTTACTATATTTTGTTGCTTGCCCATGCAGACACATTCTGTTGTTCACAGCGACTGTGGTGAAATAACTGAGACAGGCACCAGAGTTGGGAGAAATCAGGTCAGATCTTTATTGACTACAGGAGGAAAGCAGGTTTGGCATGGCAGCAGAACGCAGATCCAGTTCTTCATTCCAACAGCCTTTGCTGTTGCAATGGCACTCCATTGTTGGTGGTAAGGGCCGAACCCCTTCCTGTGGAGACAACCTGTGTTGAGCCCTGGAATGGTGCAAACCAAGCATCCAGGGCCTCATTGGACATCCAGGGTGAGAGATCCAAGTTGGGCAGAGGCCCTAACCCAAGCTTAGAGTGTGCCGTAGCCAATACTCCACCCCCAACCTCTCATGGGGTCTCCCTTTCTGTGCTGATCCTGCAGGAACATACAAAATTCCAAGACTGACTAACATAAATAAGCCATATGCTACTGAGGGGAAGGCTGGGAAAGCCCCCAACCCAGGAGCCAATTAAGGTTGGAAGGGGGGTGGGAAATAATTTTTGGCCCTGTCAGCCAGTGACTTCCCCAGTGAGGCTTAACACCAACAATGAGCATCTCACAAGGAGCAAATGGGTGAGGGATTTTAAGGTCTTGGCTCCTCCTATCTCCCTGCAATATCCCACGAGATAATTGTCATCCCATGAGATCCCACAAAATCTCACCAGGAGAGATGTGATTTCGTCTGCCCCCACTACCTGAGCCCTGCACCACTGGGCAAAGTCAACGTGTGTGCAGGTTGTGTCCAGATCAAGGCATTCTGAAGCTAACTTAGACTTCATAAAGGATAGTGCACATTCTACTCCTATGAGGTAAAAGAATATGCAGGTGACCAGTGGCAAAAAGGACTGGGCAAATCTAATGGGAGAAGAAATGAGGCTAAGTGCCTCTCTCTATGATTTCTGCTGTATTTGTGTCGTTCTATCATGTTTTATTATGTTATCATTATTTATTGTTTGTAAGCCACTTTGGGCAAAGAAATGCAATCAGTCAAGCAATCCTATAACTTTCACATGAAGTGATCGCTTGCATTTGGAAGGCAAGTGACATAATTTCGGAAGGTTAAACATTTAAAATCTGCCCTCACTTGCAAAATATATAATAAATCATCGTTGTAGTACAGAAGTTAAAGCAGAATAATGTTCTCCACTAAGACAGGGATGAACAACTTGTGGCATTCTAGATGTTATCGGAGCCTAGGAAGAACTTCGCAAGCAACTAGTCAGCTGATTATCAGGGGGTTGAGAAGCGCTGCCGAAAGGGCAGTGAAAGCTTTCTCTGCAAAGAAAGAAAGAAAGAAAGAAAGAAAGAAAGAAAGAGCCCTTTTATTTGTTTTTTTTAAAGCACGTGTCTTTCTTTCTTTCTTTCTTTCTTTCTTTCTTTCTTTCTTTCTTTCTGGTGTAGAGATTAAGAGCGGTAGACTAGAAATCTGGTGAACTGGGTTCACATCCCCGTTCCTCCACATGCAGCTGCTGGGTGAACCTGGGCTAGTCACACTTCTCTGAAGTCTCTCAGCCTCACTCACCTCACAGAGTGTTTTTTGAGGGGGAGGAAGGGAAAAGGAGATTGTGAGCTGCTTTGTGACTCCTTAGGGTAGTGATAAAGTAGGATATCAAATACAAACCCTTCCTTCCTTCCTTCCTTCCTTCCGATGGTAATTCATAACTCAAAACAATGGGGGAGATGCTTTAGCTACAAACTATTTTATCTGAAGTGGGGGAAATCTAGTTTTAGGAGCTCTTTTGGATTTCTCCACAAACTCCTCACTTTTATGAGAATTATGCCTCTGCAGATACATCAGGGAGGCTGTCTCTAACTAACAATTTGATTGATGCTTAAGGGGAGCCTCATGGAAGTTGTGCTTCCAAAACCTGTCAGTGTTGGGCATAGTGGACCAATCGGTGTTAAAGAAGGATAGAACTTTTTTTATGTATGCTACCGCAGCAGCAAGAATTCTCATTGCAAAGCATTGGAAGACACAAGATCTACCCACCCTGGAAGACAGGCAGATGCAACTAATAGACTATATGGAGATGGCGGAAATGACTGGCAGAATCCGAGACCAGGGAGAAGAGCTGGTGGAGGAAGATTGGACGAAATTTAAAATTTATTTGCAGAAACTGTAAAATTTTTGAATGTTGAGGACATTGAAATGAACCATAGGGGTTCCAGCAACAAGCTAAAATGTATGATTTGGATAAATAACAGATAAATTAATAGGACATGATTTTGCTGAACTAATTTTCAAAAGGGATACAAGAACGGTAGATGTGAGGAAGTCAGGAAAATAAGTTAATTGAAGATGAGAAACTAAGAAAAAGGGAATTTTTTGTTTTTTCTGTACATGTGCTCTCTTTTTTCTTTTTTTGTGCTCAATGTTTGTGTTATTGTATTTGTAATTCTGTATTCTTTTTTGTTTTTGTATCTTTTTGAAATTTTCTTATTGTTAAAACTTAATAAAATATTTATTAAAAAAAAACACAACCTGTCAGTGTTGGCTCTCTGATCAAAGTTAAGGATGTGGGCTACATTGTGGATTCTAAATCATTTTACTTGGTGAATTCTGGGTCATTTTCTCCATCCAAATAGTTGATTTCTCATAAGCGGCTGTCGGTGCACATGATTAATCGTTATCCATAAACTCTAGTTTCTTTTAATGTAGAAATACGCTCTTGCAGTTGCATCCATGAATTCAATATACTTTCTCAGTACCAGGTGCCTGAGAATGGAGGGCGTCCAACCAGTGTGAGCTGCTTTCACTGCCTCAACAGATTTTGCAACATTTACATCTGGGAAGATCAAAGTGCTAGGATGATCCATCAACGACTTCGTGGTCTGGGCGAGCTTCTCCGTTTGTTGCCAAAAATAGGTATGTGGTTCGGTGGCATACAAATGTTGATGCAAATATTTCAGAAAGGTACTAAATATATAAAGTCCCCTGGAAAGGCGTCTCAGGCAGACTTCCCTTTTGAATTCAGGGGGGAAGCATTCTTCTACGTCATCAATGTCTGGAAGGTGGAGACTCATCCGAGGGAGATCCTCCCAGACAGTTTCACATGTGCCCAGCTCCTCACACACATCTTGGTTCAAACTGTTGGCTTTCAGTTTGAGCCAGATAGCCACAGCCTGGGATTGTTCTGCTGTTGCAAAAGCAACAGGCCAAACCTCTGTGCAAATGAAAAGCATGGCTGCAGTGGCAGTGCAAAACCTGAATCCAAGTAGAGCATTCATGGCCTTTTCTTCTTGCTTTTTTCTTCCGTATATCCCTCTTGAGAAGTGAAGACCTTGAGGCCTTGATCGGCTGGATGTGGCAATTCCTGGATCTGAGGCAGGGGTTTCAAGAGCACCTGATGCGAATTGCATGGATAAAAGTAGAACAGCAGTGAATTCAAAAGCAAAACGAAACAGAATAAACGCAGAAACTGTAACAGTTCCAGCAGAGGTTAAGTACATTTCTCAGGGAAGTTCTTTTTCTGGCGACAGAAACACCAACGAAGTGGGTAGCATTCATTTATAAATAATTTCCTCGGTCATTAGAGCACGATCTAATGGGTCATGGGTTCTCTTCTGATAGGACTAGATCTCTTCTGATTCTACAATTCTATGGTTCCCCCCTCCCCCCAAGGTAACACTTGTGGAAGCAAAGCAATTCTTAACTAAACTCCCCGATGGTGAGTGGCACAGCCTTTAACAACAGAGAAAGAAAGGGACAAGAATTTCCAAACACTGTGTTTTCAGGGAATCCTTTAAATGCTGATTCACTGGCGGAATGAACAAACTGTGCCAGCTGGATCTTGCCATTACTTTATCCAAACTGTGTGCTTTACCTTGGAGAACGCAATCTATGCCTGCTATTGTGTATTCAAGGAGAAATCTTTCAAGGAAGCTTCTCGTCTTCTGATTAGGGCCTCTTTGTTTATTGCCAGGAAAGCTTTTGAGGAATCACACAGTTAGGAAGCCAATGTTGCTTCCCCCTAGCCCCAAAATGCAGGTTACCAGCTACGTATATTATTTTTCTTAAAGGTAAAGGTAAAGGGACCATTAGGTCCAGTCCATTAGGTCTTGACCATTAGGTCCAGTCGTGGCCGACTCTGGGGTTGCGGCGCTCATCTCGCTTTACTGGCCGAGGGAGCCGGCGTACAGCTTCCAGGTCATATGGCCAACATGACTAAGCCGCTTCGAGCGAACCAGAGCAGCGCACAGAAATGGTGTTTACTTTCCCACCGGAGCGGTACCTATTTATCTACTTGCATTTTGAAGTGCTTTCGAAATGCTAGGTTGGCAGGAGCTGTGACCAAACAACTGGAGCTCACCCCGTCGCGAGGATTCGAACTGCCGACCTTCTGATTGGCAAGTCCTGGGCTCTGTGGTTTAACCCACAGTGCCACCCACGTGCCATTATTTTTCTTAGTCCTCCAATAAAGAAGGTATTGACAAAGGAACTTGGCATCCTCCTGAAGGCAAGCAAAGGCCCATTTGATCTTTTTCCTCACAATGGCCGGCCAGAGGACACAGGATGTCCCACAACCCACAACAGGCCCTTTGTCTGTTGGGAAAAGGACCAGAGTTGTCTGAAGAGGGTCCAGGTTTCAATACATAAATTTATTTAGATTATTATGTAACTTTTCAAAATGATGACTATTATCCACCGGATCTTTATTATTCGATCCACTCCAATACCTTTTGGAACTTTTCTTCTTCTTCTTTAAAATAGTTTGGATTGATTTTGAATTATTTATCATTTTTTAATTGGAAAGAAATTTAGAACATAAGACACAAGAGCATTATTGCCTCTGACTTTAAAAGACCCTGGTGAGCCACAAGTATTATTAGGTTCACCTATTTTTCTAAGTTTCATGTTTTTCTATGTAACATTTATTATGCTAACTTTATGTTACGCACTTGTTTATTAAAAGGAATACTGTCTTGTTAGCAAACATATATTTTAAACTAAGCTTGTTCTCAGAAAGGCGTTCCTAGAATAAAGATATTTATGGTAGTCTAATTGTAGTTTAAATGCACCTTTGGTGCAATTTCCCTTCATTTTATCTGTCCTGATCCTGAATTTTCCCAGTTTCAGCTTCATACTATGATCCTATCCACCTTCTCCACCTTTTGCATCATGTGAGTGCATACATTGTGCAGGGTGACACCTGAAATTAACGCTGTTGAACTTTCAAAGTTTAATTCACCGCATAAAGCACTGTGTAATAATATGTTTCTTCCTTGCCGTGGAGCATTAATCAATGAAGAATTGAATGGGATACTTGCCGCTTCCTCCTGCTCTCTGATAGACCCTCAAGGGCAGAAGAGAGGATGAGTTGAATAGGCTCATAAGAAGTTGGCCAACCAAGGGTGAGTGAAAGGAGAAGAATAGTGTCTTGTTGAGTTTCTTTGCTCCCACCCTCCTGAAACGGAAAATATCAGTCTCCTTCCATCTCATGCAACCTGAGAGAGCATACTCACAATCCCAAAATGAAAGAGAAGGAGGTCTCAGATGGTCAGTGGCTGTTTACCTGAGAGAGCATACTCACAATCCCAAAATGAAAGAGAAGGAGGTCTCAGATGGTCAGTGGCTGTTTACCTGAGAGAGCATACTCACAATCCCAAAATGAAAGAGAAGGAGGTCTCAGATGGTCAGTGGCTGTTTACCAAAGAGGTACCTGGAAGTTTCTGTTCCTTCTGCTTGGCTTTCCTTTTTATCTGCTTATCAGTTCCTTTAACTGTACTGGTCCCATCCTACTCCCACCATTTTTCTTTTAAGTGAGTCCAACTATAATAATGTCTGGAACAGTCCCATCCTGTGCCTTCCTGATTTGTCCCTTGACACACACTATATACCTCGTGTCTCATGCAAATAGCTCAGACCACGATGCACAAAAAAGGAACCATGATCTTTCATCTTTACTTAAATGATCATAACTCTTGACTTTGGCTTTTTAAATCTTTGCCCCCAACACCCACAAAGAGGATTCATGAGGCAAAGCATTGGTAAATGAATTATATTTATTAATACACCTAATGGAAGATCCATAGAAAAAATTATGCGAAACCTGAAAGTGCAGGCAGATGAGGATATTATCTGATTTGGTAGGAAAATATCCCTTCAGTCTTCTGGACATGTAACATTCTGTGCTGTATTATGTGACTGCTCAGCAAAGGACTGGAAGAAAATTACTACATAGTTGCCAAATGAGCCTTGGGTATGCGAACCCAACACACACACACACACGGCTGGATTTAGGTTTAATGAGGCCCTAAGCTACTGATGGGATGCAGGTGGCGCTGTGGGTTAAACCACAGAGCCTAGGACTTGCCGATCAGAAGGTTGGTGGTTCGAATCCCTGCGACGGGGTGAGCTCCCGTTGTTCGATCCCTGCTCCTGCCAACCTAGCAGTTTGAAAGCATGTCAAAGTGCAAGTAGATAAATAGGTACCGCTCCGGTGGGAAGGTAAACAGCGTTTCCGTGCGCTGCTCTGGTTTGCCAGAAGCGGCTTAGTCATGCTGGCCACATCACCTGGAAGCTGTACGCCGGCTCCCTCAGCCCATAGAGTGAGATGAGCACCGCAACCCCAGAGTCGGTCACGACTGGACCTAATGGTCAGGGGTCCCTTTACCTTTACCTTTAAGCTACTGAAGGTAATGGGGCCCTTTATATGTCCAGCTGTCCTTTGCCAACAACAAATTGTCACTGTTTTTGTGTGTTGAATGTATGCTATATGGTAATTTATGAACCTAATAGGTATCTAAAGCCATTTGCACATATCAAAATATGTATTTTAATATTAGATAACTGGTACAACAGCTTGACCTACATTCAGCTGTGCTGCACTGAGCTGCATGCTACATGTTGCCCTGTAACCAGTCCATTCAGAATGTAGGCATCCTATATATAGAAATGAGCAAACCAGTGATATTTTAAGGAGGAGGCTAGCAGGTGGGGCCCATTACTTACATCATAGGAGCGTACACAACACAAAACACTGTTGCTGTATGTAGGTTTTATTTTATTTGTTTTTTATCTTATATTTTGAAAATGTACATCCAGTTTTTCCCCCTTCAAAAAATTTTTGGGCCCCCAATGGAGTGGGGCCCTAAGCTATAGCTTGTTTAGCTACATCTGGCATTGTTCATGTATGAGTCTCCCGTGTTCATCTAAATGAACATGAGAAGTCTAAAGCTTACTCTCCAGCATACAAGACCCTCCATGCAGAAAACGGGGGAAGGAAGGGTACCTAAAATGTACCCTTCACTGAATGATGCTTCAGTGTGTCTAATGTTTATTTTCTTAACTTTCTGACCTGCCTGCATGAAATGCTGCTAGAGGTTATGAGCTCCCGTTAGTTTGCCTCATTCCCCCAGGAAAAAAGAGAGCTCAAGATGATAGTCATTTATATGATTTATTCCATTTGTATCCCACCCTGACTCTCTTTGTGGTTGTCTGCCTAGGGGCTTTGTGCCATTGGTGAAGTTTACACTGAAATATTTAGTGATGGACCCCAAGCCATGAACTCTGTTTATTGCCTCAAATGAAAGGTTATCAGTTTGGGTCAAAAAGCTGTGTGCAAACCCTCTGTGAGGTGAGAGAGGCTGAGAGACTTCAGAGAAGTCTGACTAGCCCAAGGTCACCCAGCAGCTGCATGTGGAGGAGCGGGGAAGCGAACCCGGTTCACCAGATTACGAGTCCACCGCTCTTAACCACCACACCACGCTGGCGCCCCACAATGATGTTTGTTTGTTCAGTTTCTGCCTTCCGGAGTTCACTGCATTAGAAACAACACCTCAATCCACACATACATTGGAAAAGTAAACCTGGTTGATATGGCTTTCAAGTGGTCTTTTTGCTTTCCAACATTTCTGGAATGTTTGCAAGAAACTTTAATTAGCAGTGAGACATATATGATCAGCAACGGAGAACCTGGCCAATGGCTTAAAGTCACTGGTGGAGAATCCTTTGACTGAGCATTCAAGATCTAGATGTTAAGCAATCTGTTTCTAAAATGCTAGCAAACCATAGCAGAACCTCATACTACGAAATTATATTTTGCAAGTGGGAAGAGCCCACCTGCCCCTGCCCCAAATCTCTCTCTCTCTCTCTCTCTCTCTCTCTCTCTCTCTCTCTCTCTGTGTGTGTGTGTGTGTGTGTAAACTACTATTTAGCCCTGTATTGGGATGTTTTTAATGTTTGACATTTTATTATTATTTTTATATTTTGGTGGAAGCTGCCCCGATAGGCTGGGGGGGGGGGGACTCAGCCAGATGGGCAGGGTATAAATAGTAAAACTATTATTATTATTTAATTAAGGTTAGTTTGACCTGCCAGGTTGATTCAACATGGTGTCGGTTGTCCAAATGTAGACAAAGGCTATCTCCTCCACCTCAGGGATCCTCGTGTCAAATTTAGTAAAGGTAAAGGGACCCCTGACCATTAGGTCCAGTCATGACCAACTCTGGGGTTGCGGTGCTCATCTCGCTTTATTGGCCGAGGGAGCCGGTGTACAGCTTCCGGGTCATGTGGCCAGCATGACTAAGCTGCTTCTGGCGAACCAGAGCAGCACACGAAAACGCCATTTACCTTCCCGCTAGAGCGGTACGTATTTATCTACTTGCACTTTGATGTACTTTCGAACTGCTAGGTTGGCAGGAGCAGGGACCAAACAACGGGAGCTCACCCCGTCGCGGGGATTCGAACCGCTGACCTTCCGATCGGCAAGTCCTAGGTTTAACCCACAGCGCCACCTGCGTCCCGAAGGCATTCTAACAGCAGTTAAATATATTAGTCAGGGATAATAAATAATATATTTTTCTGGCTCTTCAGGGAGTATGTAGCCATCATGACCATCGTCAAAGCTACTGTTAGATAAAGCATCTGTCTCAGGTGGTGCATTCAGTATGGGGAAGGCTCTGTCTCAGATAGCAGAATGATGATGGTTGTTATTTATTATTATTTATTATTTATACCCCACCCATCTAGCCGGGCCTTCCAAGCCACTCTGAGCGGCTTCCAACAGGATATTAAAAACACAACAAAACATCACACATTAAGAACTTCCGTAAACAGGGCTGCCTTCAGATGTCTTCTAAAAGTCAGATTGCTGTTTGTTTCCTTGACATCTGGTGGAAGGGCGTTCCACAGGGTGGGCACCACTACCAAGAAGGCCCTCTGCCATTCAGCTGCAAATCTCAGGGTGGTTTTGAGCCACCTCTAATTATAGTTAGTAGCCATTTATTGAATTATCTACCACTAGTATGAATAATAATAATAATAGTAGTAGTAATAATAATAATTTATTACTTATACCCCACCCATCTGGCTGGGCCTCCCCAGCCATTCTGGACAGCTTCCAACAAGATATTAAGAACACATAAAACAACAAACATTAAAAACTGCCTTCAGATGTCTTCTAAAAGTCAGATAGTTGTTTATTTCCTTGACATCTGGTGGGAGGGTGTTCCACAGGGCGGGCGCCACCACCAAGAAGGCCCACTGCTATCAATAAATCTTGCATGACAAACTTTCCTTCACACCTGGGACTTGGGGTTATTAGTTGCCTCAAAGCTAAGGTTGTGCCAAATGAATCCGCCAAGCCTAGTGAAATGGAACTCACATTGCTTCACAGATGAAAGCTTGCAGAAACTCATACAAGGTGCTAAGCCATAACCTTTAAAACACAAAGCTTTGACTGGTTTAGGATTAATTGGAAAGTATTGCTATTATTGACTGTATCTTTAATAGGTATAAAATGATACTCACTTCCAACTAATACCACCTGAGAGAGAACATACCCACAATCTCAAAATGAAAGGTTTCTGATGGTCATAAAAGGTGTTTTCAGCTTTGTCAAATAAGAATCTGGAAGTCTCTGCTGAGTTTTCTTTTTATATGCTTCTTCATTCATTCATTCATTCATTCATTCATTTATACTGTTTCATCCCACACCCACCATTTTTCTTTTAACTGAATCCAACTTTAAACATTTCAGGAACATTTCAAGCCTTCTTGACTTGTTCCTTGACACACCTCATATATCTGACACCTGGCATCTCCAGCAAACGTTACAGACCTTGATGTAAAAATATTCCATCTTTACTTATCTTATCAGCGCTCGTTAATGTGGTTCAGCTTAATTTTTGCCCCCAGACCCACAAAGACGATTCATGAGGCAACGCATTGGTGAATAAGGTTTTATTTATTAATACACCAGATCTGCAAACCAAATCAACTGGATTCAGAAAGCACAAGCAGATGAGGGTATTCTCTGATTCTGGCAGGGAGGCATGTCTTCAGTGCCTAACTGTAGTACGTGATACCCCAACCAAGGACTGGGGGGGGGAATTATTCCCTGCTTTCTAAATGAGGTTTGGCACCCATGCCCAACTCTCCAGTGTTCATCTAAATCAGCCTTTCTCAACCTGTGGGTCCCGAGATGCTGTTGAACTACAACTCCCATCACCCCTAGCTAGCAAGGCCAGAGCTCAGGGATGATGGGAGTTGTAGTCCAACAACATCTGGGGACCCACAGCCTGAGAACCGCAGATAAATGAACATGTGAGGCCAAACAACACACACCCCTCCCCAGATGCATCAGGCTGTCTTATGATTAAGTACTTCACTTGCTTTGTTGCCTGCACAAAATATTGCTAGAGCAGCGGTTCTAAAAGGATATAGGGTGCTTTTGGATGTGGCAGGAGAAGAAGGCAAGTGTCATTTGAAGATTCAAGGACAACCAAAGAAACATTTAAACAATTGGGAATGGTTCCTTTTCTGATGTAGTTCCATCGTTTCATGCTTTCTGGATGCCCCATGATCATATTATAATGTAGTTGTGTTCTGTGTTATAAATCAAGCCCTGCTAGTTCTTTCTTTTTGTATTCCAATGTATTTCTTCTCAATGAAAAATCCGGTGTGTCATGAGCAAAGCGTGACCCTGAGAAAAAGTTTTGAGATGCACCGTGCTAGAGGCTATGCATTCCAGTTAGTTTGCCCCATTCCACATAGGCACACAATTCTCAAAATTCAATTTATTTATATTATTTATTCCATTTATATCACAACCTCATTCCCTTCATGTTCTGGCCTGAAGCTTTGTCTACTGATGATGTTTCCAAGGAAATATTTAGCAACCGACTTCAAGCCAAGACCTTGGTTCATTGCTTCAAATCAGTTTGGATTAAGAGCTGTGTGCAAAGGAAGGCACATGTGAAGGTTGTTTGGATTTCAACGCTGGCCTTCCAGAGATCACTACAGATCCCCTTCCCACAGCGTTTGAGAAAGAAAACCACCTGATAAGCCTTTCAAGTGGTCTTACTGCTTTTCAGACATCTCCTGAAATTTTCCAAGAAACTTGCAATATTTGCAAGAAATTGTGTCACAACTGCCTAAATATATATGGCGAACAACAGAGAACCTGGCAAATGGCCATTTTGTGACTATTTGTGTTTTTAACAGATCAAAGTTAAGGACACAAGGTTCACTGTCCTTCTTTTGTCCCTCATAGCCTAAACCCTGCAGGTCCTTGCAGAACCTGACTGACTAACATACACTACAACAACCTAGTAATGTCAATGAAATGAAATCCATATTAATATGTGGCTATTTGCATGCCTCTGAAGACATGTTTGCTTGGATTGATGTGACTTCACTAAATGCCTATAACTAAATTTGGGACACGGGTGGCACTGTGGGTTAAATCAGTGCTTCTTCCTCAGGTGTCAAGGAAGCCAAAGCTTGCTCAGAAAGTCCAGTTGCTCTTCAGTAAAACATGTTAAAGGCAAAGATTCCTGCCCACTTTGGGACACTATATTCTTATAAATGATGAATGTTTCTTTAATCAATGATTAGATTGTGGTATTCAGTAGATGTCTCTTTACCCTGTTCCCAAATTTTGCAAATGCCTGCACATCTGAGAACAGAGCACACAACAGAGAGACGAGTAAAAAAAATAAGTACTCCAAAAAACATATATTCAACTTCCATGCAGTTGGGTAAATCTCCAGGCCCAGATGGACTTACCTCCAAGTATTATAGGATGTTAAAGGACTATTTGATACAACCATTAATGGAGGTTTGCAATCAGATTATGGGGGGAGGAAGGGCACCGGAAACGTGGAAAGAAGCTTTCATCACATTGATACCCAAAGTGGAAACTGAAAAGACCCAGCTTAAGAACTACCGTCCCATCTCACTCCTAAATGTGGATTACAAAATATTTGCAGACATTTTGGCAAGTAGACTTAAAAAGGTACTAAATGAAGTAATTCACAAGGACCAAGCAGGCTTTCTCCCAGGCAGGCATTTGTTTGACAATACCAGGAACATTATTGATATTCTGGAACTCTTGCAAACAAATATTAACACTAAAGCAGTGCTAATCTTTATTGACGCAGAGAAGGCCTTTGATAACATTTCTTGGAAGTTTATGAAGAAAAACTTGGAAGGGATGGGAGTGGGACGGGGGTTTGAAAATGGTATAGAAGCAATTTATTCAGAACAAAAAGCTAAGTTGATAGTGAACAATGTGGTGACAGAGGAGTTCCAAATTGAAAAAGGAACATGGCAGGGGTGTCCCCTATCCCCCCTATTATTTATCTCGGTCCTGGAGGTACTCCTGAACATGATTAGGAACAAGGAATACGGGTCGGAGCGAAACAATATAAACTGAAAGCCTTTGCAGATGACTTGGTTTTAACATTACAGGAGCCAGAATCTAGTACAAAAAGAGTTTTAGAACTGATTCAGGAGTTTGGTCGGGTGGCGGGATTTAAGTTGAATAAACAAAAAACCAAGGTTTTGGGAAAGAACTTGACACTTTCAGAAACAGATGGGTTTCAGAAGGAAACAGAATTAAATGTGGTTAAAAAAGTGAAATACCTGGGGGTCAACTTGTCTTCCAAAAATCTGAACTTATTTAAAGATAACTATAAAAAATGTTGGTCAGAAGTTAAAAAAGACCTAGAAATTTGGTCAAGATTGAAACTTTCCTTGTTGGGTCGAATTGCAGCTATAAAGATGAATGTATTGCCAAAGATGTTGTTCTTGTTTCAAACCTTACAGATCGTGGACAGAGTGGAATGCTTTGGAAAGTGGCAGAAGGACATTTCAAAGTTTGTCTGGCAGGGCAAAAAGCCCCGAATAAAGTTTAAAATACTAACTGATGCAAAAGAAAGAGGGGGGTTTGCCCTGCCAGACTTAAGGTTATATTACGAAGCTGCAGCCTTCTGCTGGATGAAAGATTGGTTTTTGTTAGAGAACACTGATGTCCTAGATCTGGAGGGTTTTAATAACTCGTTAGGATGGCATGCTTATCTGTGGTACGACAAGGTAAAAACACATAAAATGTTCAAAAATCATATTGTCAGAAAAGCAATATTTATGGTCTGGACAAAATACAAAGACTTATTAGAAAGCAAGACCCCAAGGTGGTTATCACCAGTGGAGGCCAAGGCTCGGAAAAAACCCAATATGGAGGCCGGCTGGCCGAAATATTGGGAAATAGTAGAAAAAATTGGAGATAATTGGAAACTGCAGAGCTATGAAAAACTAAAGAATAAGGTGCAGGACTGGTTTCATTATGCCCAAATTCATGAGGTTTTTAAGTTGGACAAAAAAACAGGATTCCAGGTGGAAAAATTGAAACTAGAGACAGAACTGTTAGAACCAAAGACTAAGTTATTATCAAGAATGTATAACTTGCTGCTTAAATGGAATACTCAGGATGAAACAGTTAAATCAGCCATGATAAAATGGGCTCAAGACATTGGGTACAACATCATGTTTGAAGACTGGGAAAGGTTATGGACCACCGGTATGAAATTTACGGCATGTAATGCCCTGAAAGAAAACATTATGAAAATGATATACAGGTGGTACATGACCCCAGTCAAGCTTGCTAAGATATACCATTTGTCTGATAACAAATGTTGGAAATGTAAGGAGGCTGAAGGGACATTCTTTCACCTCTGGTGGACCTGTCCAAAAGTGAAGGCCTTCTGGGAAATGATTTACAATGAGTTAAAAAAGGTGTTTAAGTACACCTTCCCTAAGAAACCGGAGGCCTTTCTCTTGGGCATTGTCGGCCAGAAGGTGTTGAAGAAGGATAGAATGTTTTTTATGTACGCAACTACAGCAGCAAGAATCCTTATCGCAAAATACTGGAAGACTCAAGATTTGCCCACCCTGGAAGAGTGGCAAACACAATTGATGGACTATATGGAATTGGCCGAGATGACTGCCAGAATCCAAGATTCGGGAGAAGAAACATTTGAGGAGGACTGGAAAAAATTTAAGGACTATTTGCAAAAATTTTATAAGTTATATAAACTATAAAAACTCGCATGATTAGGAAAGGTTAGCTCCAGCAATGAGAGTTGATAACATTGAAATTAGGTAACACTAATGAAAAGATTAAATGTTTAAATGTCTAAAATGATATTATATTTGGTTATAAGGTAAATGGATAATAAGTAATTTAAACTTAAAATGCAAGGATTTGAAAGTATAAATGAAACACATGAAACAAGGTTACAATTTGCTGATAACTTTATTGTTAAGAATGCATTGTGGGAGATGTGGGGAAGTCCGATAGATGACTGAAATAAGTTTTGAAACGATTCTCTTTTTCTTTTATTTTCTTGCTGTTCTTGTTTCTTTGTATATCTGACTGGTTACTTTTATCAGGAAAAAATGCAATAAAATTTCTATTAAACAAACAAACAAACAAACAAAAAACATATATTCAACTTCCTTTATATCTAGAATTAATAGAAGCAGTAAAGGTAAAGGTAAAGGGACCCCTGACCATGAGGTCCAGTCGTGACCAACTCTGGGGTTGCAGCACTCATCTCACTTCCGGGTCATGTGGCCAGCATGACTAAGCCGCTGCTTCTGGCGAACTGGAAAAGCTGTTTACCTTCCCGCCGGAGTGGTACCTATTTATCTACTTGCACTTTGACATGCTTTCGAACTGCTAGGTTGGCAGGAGCAGGGACTGAGCAATGGGAGCTCACCCCATCATGGGATTCGAACTGCCGACCTTCTGATCGGGAAGTCCTAGGCTCTGAGGTTTAACCCACAGCGCCACCATAGAAGCAGTACCTCAATGTAATTAAGTAAAGTTTCTTTCTAGTCTATATTAATTCACCACTTGGCTTGGGATCACTAGATAGAGTCTTAAGAGCACCATATTTGCAGGTAGTGACTGAGATAGGTAACTAATCACTAGTCATTTATAACTAGTCACTTAGATAAAAGCAAGAGATTAGATCGTAATTTTACTTGGTCTTGATCAAGAGCCAAGAAGTCACTTATTGCATCATTCTGAGGATTGGCACCAGTTCCTAGGCGTTGATGTACTTTTGGCCCTCTCAGTGTTTTGTTTTGTTATTGTTGTTTTTTGAGGGATGGGGCTCCCTCAGTGTTCAGAGGGCATTCAACTCTGCCCCCTGGCTCTTTACAACATCGCACACATGACATCAGGACGTCGTGTTGGGCTCCCTCAATCATCTTGAGAAGCTGACCCCCCCCCCGGGTGGTAGAGAGGGAAAACCAATGAAATGTATAGTCTTCCTTATCCATTCTGAGATGGCTTAGATTTTTTTTTTTTATTGTACTAACTGCAGCTTCTGGGGCAAGCATGGGAGGAAGCCCCACATAGAGTGCATTGCATTATTCTAGTCTTGAAGTAACCAACATGTGAGCTACTGTGGCAAGGCTTTCCCGATCCAGGAAAGGTCATAGCTGTCGAACAAGCCGCAGTTGATATAAGGTGCTTGTCAGCACTCCACTGGCCTCAAACTTTGTCAAAAACATTTTAAATTTCTAGGAGCTATCCTTTGAAGGAGCCTCCAGAATTTTGAAGATTTTAGTTTTTGTTGGTGATCCAAAAACTAAAAACCTGGAGTACAGGATCACTGCCTTGGTTGGGCCAAATTGCAACTATAAAAATGATGGTACTGCTGTACCTCCTATATTTCTAGAGGTTTATCAATAGCTACAGAAGACAGAAAACAACAAAACTGGTAAAACATTATTTGAAAAATTATACATCCCAATAACAGTTCAAGATTACAATATAAAAACATTATATTAACTTCTTCTTTGGTGATCACTCATAGCCAAGTAAGAATGTCTTCCATAAACACAGTACAGTGGTGCCCCACAAGACGAATGCCTCGCAAGACGAAAAACTCGCTAAACGAAAGGGTTTTTCGGTTTTTGCGTTGCTTCGCTAGACGAATTTCCCTATGGGCTTGCTTCGCAAGATGAAAATGTCTTGCGAGTTTGTTCGCTTATTTCTTAAAGCCGCTTGAAGAGGCACAGTTGCGACGGACCGTGCTTCGCAAGACGAAAAACATCGCAAGATGAAAAGACTCGCGGAACGAATTAATTTCGTCTTGTGAGGCACCACTGTATTAACAATGAGTCCGTAAGTGACTGTGGAGGCCAATTCTGGATCCACACATCCTTCCACAGTGGGGATATAGGTTTCCGGGTGGGAATTGATCACAGTGAGGGTTAGCCAAGCGTGCCTTCCTCTTAACACGTTTCTCCCTTGTGTCCTGAGTTTGACTATCTTCAAAGCCCACGACACCTTTGGTAAAGGTTGTTCTCCAACTGGAGTGCTCACAGGCCAGTGTTTCCCAATTGTTGGTGTTTATACCAAATTGTTTTAGATTTGCCTTGAGATGGTCTTTAAACCTCTTTTGTTGACCACCAGCATTACACTTTCCATTTTTAAGTTTGGAATAGAGTAGTTGCTTTGGAAGACGATAATCAGGCATCTGAACAACATGACTGCTCCAACAAAGTTGATGTTGAAGAATCATTGCTTCAACATTGGTGATCTTTGCTTCTTCCAGTACACTAGCATTAGTTCGTCTATCTTCCCAAGTGATGTGTAAAATTTTTCGGAGACACCGTTGATGGAATCTTTCGAGGAGTTGGAGATGGCGTTTATAAGTGGTCCATGTTTCACAAGTATACAGTAAGGTCGGTAGTACATAAGAGGCAGTGTGGCTGTATTTAACATCATGTGGAAGCATGCAGCAATCCACTTCCATAGGATGCCGCTGTTAATTCAGGGATCACCAAAAATAGCTTGGTCAAATCCAAATCAGTAGAATTCAGTAAGAGAGGTCCTGTTGGGAGATTAATAATAACAACAAACAATTCACGAGACAGAGAACCCTTCTCCTGTAACACCATTATTGTGTCATCCTATTTTCTATAGCACAGATAGAGTGTTCCATTTTGAAAAATGGGAAAAGGTGGACCAATAGGACTTAAATACATTTACAAAGGAGGCACTCCTTTGTCTGGAATAGCTATACAACAAATGGATCAAAACGTCTACAACTGCATGTTAATCCATCAAGTCATTTCCATAGCATGGAATTCTGCAGAAAAGGGACAAAGTCATTAACCATGTTTGAAAACTGTTTTCTTTGAAAATGTTTTATACTGTATATGTCAGACACTAGAGGCAAAGTCTTAATTTATTTAATTGATAAAGTGTTGCTAAGCTTTCAATGGCAAAATTATCCAAGTGGAAAACAAGACAGGAAAGAGACTTGGGACAAGAGATTGATGATACTTTGTTGGAAATAATGTGGCAAAATAAATAAATAAATCACTTTTGAGCTATTTCTGCTCGTGTATGAGAAAGGAGTGCCTCCTTTGTAAATGTATTTAAGCCCTATTAGAATCATAGACTCATAGAATCATAGAGTTGGAAGAGACCACAAGGGCCATCGAGTCCAACCCCCTGCCAAGCAGGAAACACCATCAGAGCACTCCCGACATATGGTTGTCAAGCGTCTGCTTAAAGACCTCCAAAGAAGGAGACTCCACCACACTCCTTGGCAGCAAATTCCACTGTCGAACAGCTCTTACTGTCAGGAAGTTCTTCCTAATGTTTAGGTGGAAGCTTCTTTCTTGTAGTTTGGATCCATTGCTCCATTTCCACTTCTCTGGAGCAGCAGAAAACAACCTTTCTCCCTCCTCTATATGACATCCTTTTATATATTTGAACATGGCTATCATATCACCCCTTAACCTCCTCTTCTCCAGGCTAAACATGCCCAGCTCCCTTAGCCGTTCCTCATAAGGCATCGTTTCCAGGCCTTTGACCATTTTGGTTGCCCTCCTCTGGACACGTTCCAGTTTGTCAGTGTCCTTCTTGAATTGTGGTGCCCAGAACTGGACACAGTACTCCAGGAGAGGTCTGAGCAGAGCAGAATACAGTGGCACTATTACTTCCCTTGATCTAGATGCTACACTCCTATTGATGCAGCCCAGAATTGCATTGGCTTTTTTAGCTGCCGCGTCAAACTGTTGGCTCATGTCAAGTTTGTGGTCAACCAAGACTCCTAGATCCTTTTCACATGTACTGCTCTCAAGCCAGGTGTCCCCCATCTTGTATTTGTGCCTCTCATTTTTTTTGCCCAAGTGCAATACTTTACATTTCTCCCTGTTAAAGTTCATCTTGTTTGTTTTGGCCCAGTTCTCTAATCTGTCAAGGTCGTTTTGAAGTGTGATCCTGTCCTCTGGGGTGTTAGCCACCCCTCCCAGTTTGGTGTCATCTGCAAATTTGATCAGGATGCCCTTGAGTCCATCATCCAAGTCGTTGATAAAGATGTTGAATAAGACTGGCCCCAAGACAGAACCCTGTGGCACCCCACTAGTCACTCTTCTCCAGGATGAAGAGGAACCATTGATGAGCACCCTTTGGGTTCAGTCAGTCAGCCAGTTACAAATCCACTGAGTGGTAGCATAGTCAAGACCGCATTTTACCAGCTTCTTTACAAGAATATCATGGGGCACCTTGTCAAATGCCTTGCTGAAATCAAGGTAGGCTACATCCACTGCGTTCCCTTCATCTACCAGGCTTGTAATTCTGTCAAAAAACGAGATCAGGTTAGTCTGACATGACTTATTTTTCAGAAATCCATGCTGACTATTGGTGATCACAGCATTCCTTTCTAGGTGCTCACAGACTGTTTGCTTAATGATCTGCTCCAGAATCCTCCCTGGTATTGATGTCAGACTGACTGGGCGATAATTATTTGGGTCCTCTCTTTTCCCCTTTTTGAAAATAGGGACAACATTTGCCCTCCTCCAGTCTGCCGGGACTTCGCCTGTTCTCCAGGAATTCTCAAAGATGAGTGCCAGTGGTTCTGAGATCACATCTGCCAGTTCTTTTAATACTCTTGGATGCAGTTCGTCTGGCCCTGGAGACTTGAATACATGTAAACTAGCCAAGTATTCTTGTACTATCTCCTTAGTTATTCTGGGCTGTGTTTCCTCTGCTGAATTATTTGCTCCAATTTCTTCAGGTCGGGCATTGTTTTCTTTATCGGAGAAGACTGAGGCAAAGAAGGCATTGAGGAGTTCAGCCCTTTCTGTGTCCCCTGTTTGCATTTCACCATCTTCTCCTCTGAGTGACCCCACTGTTTCTTTGTTCTTCCTTTTGCTACGAACATACCAAGACACACGTGAACCCATGGAATGGCACTTTTTAGATTGGCAGCTATTGAATTCATGTTTTATTTTATAATTACTAATACAACTGGACCTAGCTGGAGTTGTTAAGGGGGACAGGGGAAAACTGCAATTTGTTGTATGTTTGTTCAAAAGTAATAAAAATATTTTTTTTGAAAATGCTTTCCTAACAAGAGGAAATTGGGTTTAAACCGAACCTACTTAATGAGAGCTGATGATTTAAATAAAGTTGAAAGAGGATGGTTTCTATGATCTGGTACATTGGTGGGAGATAGAGGCTATCAAAGAAGTGAGATGTGTCAAGGAACAACAAGGCAAGGAACAACCCACAGGAGTGGAATGTTCCTGAAATTATTAAAGTTGGATTCAGTTAAAAGAAAAATGGAGGGGTGTGTGTAGGATGAAATACTACAATTAAATACACGAAGTAGCCTATAAAAAGGAAACCCAACAAAAGCTTCCAGAATCTTATTTGATAAAGCTGAAAACACCTTTTGTGACCATCAGAGACATCTTGTGAGTATGCTATCTCAGGTTGGAAGCGAATATCCTTTCCCTTGAAGCGGGAAATAGAATCAGCAGAATGCTCCTTTCAGAAGTGCTTTTGTTCAGTCAGGACACCGAACAGGGAAAGGGGATTCAGCCTATGCTAGAGGGAATAATACTTCTCCTGAAGACACAGGTTCACGGTCTGGGCATGCTCCTGGCTGCAGCCCTGAACATGGCTGTCTAGGTTTCTGCAGTGGATAGGAGTGGATTTGCAGTTAAGGCTAGTGCGCCAATTCCGCCTGTTCCTTGAGGTGAATGAGTTGCCCAAAGTAACACATGTCTTCCCTACATCCCGTTTGGATTATTGTAATGTGCTGTATGTGGGAATGCCTTAGGAAGGTGCTCAGAAACTTCACCTGGTTCAAAGACCTGCAGCCAGACCGTTGACAGGGGCTGGTTATGGGGAGCACGACACCTCATTGCTAGAACAGCTTCACCGGCTAGCAATCTGTTCCAGGCAAAAGGAGACTTGCTGTTTCAAAAGTTATGGCTTAGCACCTTGTATAAGTTTGTGGAGGCTAATATCTGTGTAACAATGTGAGTTCGATTTCACTATGCTCGGTAGATTCTTTTGATGTAACTTTGGCTTTGAGGCAACTACTAGTCCCAAGTCCCAGGTGCGCAGGAGAATTTGTCATAAAAGGTTTAGTGACAGCAATGGTCAGGGATGGATTTAGAAAAAGAATAGACTTACTCATGGTGAATAAGTCAATAAATGATTAGAGGTGGCCCAAGGCATCGTACTGACCGAGACAAGCAAAACAGTGCCCCTCTCAAATATGTTACCTGAGGCAGTTGCTTTATTTTATCTAATACAGTGGTACCTCGGCTTCAGGTTACATACGCTTCTGGTTACAGACTCTGCTAACCCAGAAATAGTACCTGGGGTTAAGAACTTTGCTTCAGGATGAGAACTGAAATCGCGCAGCAGCAGCAGGAGGCCCCATTAGCTAAAGTGGTACCTCAGGTTAAGAACAGTTTCAGGTTAAGAATGGACCTCCAGAACGAATTAAGTTCTTAACCCGAGGTACCACTGTAGTAGCTCCAACAATGGCCATGATGGCTGTATATGCCCTCCAGAGACAGAAAAACATCTTATTTATTCTGCTGCTTTTAGTTGTCATTTCTGTTCTGCTCTATATTCACTGTTGCATTTTTATCCATGCTATTTTTGTCAGGTGCCCTCGTAGGGTGAATACTGAAATCCTTGCCTCATAAGGAATTGCTACATCCAGCCAGCCAGTGCCATTAGACACAAAGCTACAAGCGAGAGATAAAGGGAAGAGTAAAGCCAGAAGAGAAGACGATGAATGTTCTTCTTTGCACTGTCACTGCTGCCATGCTTTTCATCATGGCTGAGGCTCAGACTGCTAGCATGCCTTTTGAGAAAGAATTAGGTGCCACTCCTGAAGCCTTGCCTTTGGCTACCTGGCTAATAAAAAAGACTACCAAGTTGTATAAAACGCTGTGTAATCTGCGAGGCACATGTGATACCGATTGGAGTCATCTGCCTCAGGAACATTTGCTTATTCCAGAGATCCCTAGCGAAAGTAAATGCTCCCCCTCTACATTTGAAAAGGAAGGATGCCTGGAACTCCTTGCAGAGGGACTTTTTTCATTTAGGATATTTCTGGAATACCTGCATGAAACTTTATTTCCCAAGAAACCGGAGCTAACTCAGTACTTGTGGCCAGCAACAAAGTATCTGGCCAATAACTTGAAGTCACAGCTGCAGAATCCTGACGGCATGAAACCTATACCTGACACCATTGACGATGATCTTGCTCATAAGCTAGCAATGCATACTGGTTGGACACCTGCAATTCTCAGGCACATCATACTTAGAAGGTACCTGAAGTTTATGGATACAGCTGCAAGTGCAATTAAGGCCATAAACACATCATAGATAACAGTAAATCATGTGCATCAACTGGCATTTAGAAGAGGACAACCATTTGGACAAAAAAAAATGACCCCGAGTTTACCAGGAAAAAAATGTTTGAGAAGCCGCACTGCAGCCCACAGCTGACCACATCCTAATCTCCCCAGTGGGCCAAGATTGAGAGGTGGAAACGAGTACAGGTATAACAATCAGTCAGATCATCAGTTAGAACCAATTTAAAGTCTCTGCAGCCATGAAACACACCTAAAAGTGGATAATTTGTGGAGAAAACCTTGAAGATGCCTAGAATACTTGCTCGACTGAAGAGAAAGCAGCAGGTGTTGAAAGTGCTTTGAATGCAAACTTCAGTCATTGGAAAGAAAGAAAAATAGAGGTTCGCAGAGAAAACTGGCAAAACCACTTTTCCAGTGCTTCCTAATGGAAGCACTTGACTAACTTTAAGTTAGCTTCAGAACCAAACAAAATATTGAAATATTGTTATACTTGAGCTACAAATGGCAACTGCATGTTTATTTATTCTATGTCCCATTAAGTCATCAGAACCCCCAAGCAGGTTACATAAAACATCCATTGTGTACCAATAAAAAGAGAAATTAAAAAGAAGTTTTCAAAATGTTAAAACCAGCAGTTTTGAAAATAAGAAAGCACAGCATATTGTTCTACCTGGAACAGGTGATATTTAGCTAAGAGACGAAACAGCAGTCATTCATTTATTATGGTAGGTCCTATGCCCATGCTGATTTCTAAATTCAGAGAAACAACCAACAAATAACTATTTCCTTCCTTTTTACAGTCTCAAGAGACTGATCCATTTTGTGATTCAGATCACTCTTCAAAAACTGGAATATATACTGCCTAGTTTCAAAAATCAGAGAAAAACCTATAAAAAATAGGAAATTATCAATGCACAACATGAAGATTATAAACAATTGCTTCTCCACAGAACAATGTCTCAAGATTTTTGATGATTATGAATAACCTTTGTAGGTAAAAGAATAAGAGGGAGAGAAAAATAAGGTTATTTTGGATGAAGAGTGTCACAGGTATAGGCTTGTATGATAAGATTGTTATAATGTCTCCTAGGATATTATTGTGAAGGGCAGGAATGAAATGTTATTGATAATAAAAACAAACATTGAAATAAATTTCTTTAAAATCAATGTGATTTCTTGTTCTACTAATTCTCCCTTCCTTCCTTCCTTCCTTCCTTCCTTCCTTCCTTCCTTCCTTCCTTCCGTAATTGCTTTAAGGTTTAACTGTACACATTCTCAAATAATTAATCACCCAAATGCATGGATCATGTTAATCACTTACAAGAAAGATGAAAAAGCAGGATGTTAGAAACAAGAAACTACCGGTGTCATAAGGAAGAGCAGGCATTAATAAGTGGAAAGTCTTCTGATTGCATATGGCAGAATTCCCTCTAACATTTAGAACCAGCAAGAATTTCTAGGACAAAAGAATGCCTGTTTTGTCATTGGGCAGAATGTTACAAGCAGATGGTACTCACATAACAAAGATGAATATGAATTGGCATTAATAGGTGCTTTCTGGGAGAAAGTATGGGATATGAATGTTAAAGCTAAGTATATTTACAAGATTCCAGCTTCTTGCCTGTAGTTAGTTCAAAAACGTCTTCTCCAACCCACCTTCCAAAAGTGCAGCTTTCAAAAACGAAATTTTATGCCTGACCAAAAACAAAGGGCAGAGGAGGGAAAGTGGAAAGCACTGAATAAAATGTAGGTTTTTGTAAGGGCCTCCAAAGTGTAGTCCATAAGGAACGCAAGAAGGTACATGGATCCTTTTGTCCATTATTCTGATTTGTAAAAAAACAAAAAGCAAAACAGAAATAGCAATAAAATGGACACTGTAAGGGCAGGACTACTTAATTTATTTACTTGAATAAGCTTTTATTAAATCTTTTTTGTAATACAATACAATAAAATGAACTAATCTAGATAAAAACCAAAACGAAGAAAGAGAGAAAAGAAAATGCACCCAGGTGCTTTCCTTCCATCCCTTTACCACCTTCATGTTAACCCAAAACAGAGGCCAGCAATGGAAGAGAAAAGAAAATAGAAATAAGGAACAAGATAAAAAGAAGGAATGTAAGTAACATGGGGGAAGAAAGAAAGAAAGAAAGAAAGAAAAGAAAGAAAGAAAAGAAAGAAAGAAAGAAAGGAAGGAAGGAAGGTAGGTAGGTAAACAGGACTTCTGGTTTTCCACCTGTCATTTACATAAAAGAAATCATTCAAAACATTCATTCTAATAGGACATCTGAGTGTTCTATTTTCAACTGAGCAATTTTACACCCATACATTTCAAGTTCACTTCTTTTACTTTCCACCCACAAAAAAACCAAAAGCAGTTCTCTAATTACTATTATTAACAATGGGGGACACCAGCAGTACATGTGAAAAGGATCTAGGGGTCTTGGTGGACCACAAGCTAAACATGAGTCAAAAGTGTGATGCAGCAGCAAAAAACCAAGATAGTGCTATTCTAGGCTGTATCTGCAGAAGTATAGTGTCCAGATCACAGGGAAGGAGTAATACTGCTCTGTTATGCCTTAGTGAGACCACACTTGGTGTATTGTGTCCAGTTCTGGGCACCATAATTTAAGAAGCATCATAGAATCACAGAATTGCAGAGTTGGAAGGTAACCCTGAGGGTCATCTAGTCCAACCGCCTGCAATTCAGGAATCTCAACTAAAGCACCCAACCACTGCTTTAAAAATTCCAAGGAAGGAGAGTCCACAACCTCCTGAGGGAGATTGTTTCACTGTTGAACAGCTCTTACTGTCAGAAAGTTTTTCCATATTTTTAGTCGGCATCTCCTTTCTTGTAACTTGAAGCCATTGGTTCGAGTCCTGCCCTCTAGAGAAGGAGAAAACAAGCTTGTTCCCTCTTCCATGTGACAGCCCTTAAGATTTTTGAAGATGGCTATCATATCTCTTCTCAATCTCCTCTTTTCTAGGCTAAAAGTACCCAACTCATTCAAACAGACCCAACTCCTTCCATACCCTTGATCATCTTGGTTGCCCTCCCTTGGTTGACCACTCTGAACATGTTCGAGCTTGTCAACATCCTTCTCAGGAGTGATGTATGGAAGTGAGAGCTGGACCATAAAGAAGGCTGATTGCCGAAGAATTGATGCTTTTGAATTATGGTGCTGGAGAGTCCCATGGACTGCAAGAAGATCAAAGCTATCCATTTTTAAGGAAATCAGTCCTGAGTGCTCACTGGAAGGACAGATCCTGAAGCTGAGGCTCCAATACTTTGACCACCTCATGAGAAGAGAAGACTCCCTGGAAAAGACTCTGATGTTGGGAAAGATTGGGGGCACAAGGAGAAGGGGGTGACAGAGGACAAGATGGTTGGACAGTATTCTCGAAGCCACTAACATGAGTTTGACCAAACTGCGGGAGACAGTGGAAGACAGGAGTGCCTGGCGTGCTCTGGTCCATGGGGTCACGAAGGGCCGGACATGACTAAAGGACTAAACAACAACAAATTGTATTGTATTGATGTAGCCTAGAATAGCATTGGCCTTTTCTGCTGTTGAGTCATGCTAAGCTTGTGGTCCACCAAGACCCCAAGATCCTTTTCACATCTACTGCTAGCAAGCCAGGTGTCCCCCATCTTATATTTGCGCACCTGGTTCTTCCTGCCTAAGTGCAGAACCTTACATTGGTCCCTAGTGAAATTCATTTTTTTGGCTTGGATTTTTTACTTCTCCAATCTGATAACGGTCATTTTGAATTCTGATTCCATCTCCCACAGCATTAGCTGCCCTTACCAGTAAGCTGATGACACACAACCCTAATTCTCCACAACACCTGAACCAGGAGGAGCTGTGAAGGCTCTGAATTTGTGTCTGAATGCAACAGAGGACTACATGAGAGTGAGTAAACTGTACTTGAATAATGGGAAGATGGAGGCTATTTGGATGGCTCCCTGATTCGGGAGATAGGCAAGTTCTCTGTTTGGGATAAGGTTGCACTCCTTCTGAAGTGTGTAGCTTGCAGGTACTCTTGGATATGTCTTTGTCTTAGAAGTCATAGTGCCCTCTGTGGCTGGGATTGCCTGCTACCAGCAGGCGCCTTCTGTTTTTGAAAGCTGCACCACCTTGGGTGGGTGGGTGGGGGACATCCGTCTGTTCCAAATATAGATAGAAAGCTGGTTGTGGGTGTGAGGGTAGAATTTGAACCGAACCGAATCAATGAGAGCTGATAATTTAAATAAAGTTGAAAGAGGGTGGTTTCTGTGATCTGGTACATTGGTGGGAGATAGAGGCTATCAAAGAAGTGAGGTGTGTCAAGGAACAACAAGGCAAGGAACAACCCACAGGAGTGGAATGTTCCTGAAATTATTAAAGTTGGATTCAGTTAAAAGAAAAATGGAGGGGTGTGTGTAGGATGAAATACTACAATTAAATGCATGAAGTAGCCTATAAAAAGGAAACCCAACAAAAGCTTCCAGAATCTTATTTGATAAAGCTGAAAACACCTTTTGTAACCATCAGAGACATCTTTTCCTTTCTTTTTGGGATCGTGAGTATGCTATCTCAGGTTGGAAGCAAATATCCTTTCCCTTGTAGCGGGAAATAGAATCAGCAGAATGCTCCTTTCAGAAGTGCTTTTGTTCAGTCAGGACACAGAACAGGGAAAGGGGATTCAGCCTATGCTAGAGGGAATAATACTTCTCCTGAAGACACAGGTTCACGGTCTGGCATGCTCCTGGCTGCAGCCCTGAACATGGCTGTCTAGGTTTCTGCAGTGGATAGGAGTGGATTTGCAGTTAAGGCTAGTGCGCCAATTCTGTCTGTTCCTTGAGATGACTGAGTTGCGCAAAGTGACACATGTCTTCCCTACATCCCGTTTGGATTATTGTAATGTGCTGTATGTGGGAATGCCTTAGGAAGGTGCTCAGAAACTTCACCTGGTTCAAAGACCTGCAGCCAGACCGTTGACAGGGGATGGTTATGGGGAGCACGGCACTTCATTGCTACAACAGCTTCACTGGCTAGCAATCTGTTTCCAGGCAAAAGGAGACTTGCTGTTTCAAAAGTTATGGCTTAGCACCTTGTATAAGTTTGTGGAGGCTAATATCTGTGTAACAATGTGAGTTTGATTTCACTAGGCTCGGTAGATTCTTTTGATGTAACTTTGGCTTTGAGGCAACTACTAGTCCCAAGTCCCAGGTGCGCAGGAGAATTTGTCATAAAAGGTTTAGTGACAGCAATGGTCAGGGATGGATTTAGAAAAAGAATAGACTTACTCATGGTGAATAAGTCAATAAATGATTAGAGGTGGCCCAAGGCATCGTACTGACCGAGACAAGCAAAACAGTGCCCCTCTCAAATATGTTACCTGAGGCAGTTGCTTTATTTTATCTAATACAGTGGTACCTCGGGTTACAGATGCTTCAGGTTACATACGCTTCCGGTTACAGACTCTGCTAACCCAGAAATAGTACCTTGGGTTAAGAACTTTGCTTCAGGATGAGAACAGAAATGGTGGTCCGGCGGCATGGCGGCAGCGGGAGGCCCCATTAGCTAAAGTGGTACCTCAGGTTAAGAACAGTTTCAGGTTAAGAATGAACCTCCAGAACGAATTAAGTTCTTAACCCGAGGTACCACTGTAGTAGCTCCAACAATGGCCATGATGGCTGCATACGCCCTCCAGAGACAGAAAAACGCCTTATTTATTCTGCTGCTTTTAGTTGTCATTTCTGTTCTGCTCTATATTCACTGTTGCATTTTTATCCATGCTATTTTTGTCAGGTGCCCTCGTAGGGTGAATACTGAAATCCTTGCCTCATAAGGAATTGCTACATCCAGCCAGCCAGCGCCGTTAGACACAAAGCTACAAGCGAGAGATAAAGGGAAGAGTAAAGCCGGAAGAGAAGACAATGAATGTTCTTCTTTGCACTGTCACTGCTGCCATGCTTTTCATCATGGCTGAGGCTCAGACTGCTAGCATGCCTTTTGAGGAAGAATTAGGTGCCACTCCTGAAGCCTTGCCTTTGGCTATCTGGCTAACAAAAAAGACTACCAAGTTGTATAAAACGCTGTGTTATCTGCATGGCACATGTGATACCGATTGGAGTCATCTGCCTCAGGAACATTTGCTTATCCCAGAGATCCATAGCGAAAGTAAATGCTACCCCTCTACATTTGAAAAGGAAGGATGCCTGGAATTCCTTGCAGAGGGACTTTTTTCATTTAGGATATTTCTGGAATACCTGCAGGAAACTTTATTTACCAATAAACCGGAGGTAACTCGGTACTTGTGGCCAGCAACAGAGTTTCTGGCCAATAAATTGAAGTCACAGCTGAAGAATCCTGATTGCATGCAACCTATACCTGAAGCCATTGACCATGATCTTGCTCATAAGCTAGCAAAGCTTACTGGTTGGACACCTTCAATTCTCAGGCACACCATACTTAGAAGGTACCTGAAGTTTATGGATACAGCTGCAAGTGCAATTAAGGCCATAAACACATCATAGATAACAGTAAATCATGTGCATCAACTGGCATTTAGAAGAGGACAACCATTTGGACAAAAAAAAATGACCCCGAGTTTACCAGGAAAAAAATGTTTGAGAAGCTGCACTGCAGCCCACAGCTGACCACATCCTAATCTCCCCACCAACCCCAGTGGGCCAAGATTGAATGGTGGAAAGGATTACAGGTGATGCTAGCTAGCTATAACAATCAATCAGATCATCAGTTAGAACCAATTTAAAGTCTCTGCAGCCATGAAACACACCTAAAAGTGGATAACTTGTGGAGAAAACCTTGAAGATGCCTAGAATACTTGCTCGACTGAAGAGAAAGCAGCAGGTGTTTTAAAGAAAGAAAGAAAAATAGAGGCTTGCAGAGAGAACTGGCAAAACCACTTTTCCTAATGGAAGCACTTGACTAACTTTAAGTTAGCTTCAGAACCAAACAAAATATTGAAATATTGTTATACTTGAGCTACAAATGGCAACTCCATGTTTATTTATTCTATGTCCCATTAAGTCATCAGGACCCCCAAGCAGGTTACATTAAACATCCATTGTGTACCAATAAAAAGAGAAAATAAAAAGAAGTTTTCCAAATGTTAAAACCAGCAGTTTCGAAAAAAAGAAAGTACACCATATTGTTCTACCTGGAACAAGTGATATTTAGCCAAAAGACGAAACAGCAGTCATTCATTTATTATGGTAGGTCCTATGTCCATGCTGATTTCTAAATTCAGAGAAATAACCAACAAATAACTATTTCCTTCCTTTTTACAGTCTCAAGAGACTGATCCATTTTGTGATTCAAATCACTCTTGAAAAACTGGTGTATATACTGCCTAGTTTCAAAAATCAGAGAAAAGCTTATAAAATATAGGAAATTATCAATGCACAACATGAAGATTATAAACAATTGCTTTTCCACAGAACCATGTCTCAAGATTTATGACGATTATGAATAACTTTTGTAGGTAAAAGAATAAGAGGGAGAGAAAAATAAGGTTATTTTGGATGAAGAGTGTCACAGGTATAGGCTTGTATGATAAGATTGTTATAATGTCTCCTAGGATATTATTGTGAAGTGCAGGAATGAAATGTTATTGATAATAAAAACAAACATTGAAATAAATTTATTTAAAATCAATGTGATTTCTTGTTCTACTAATTCTCCCTTCCTTCCTTCCTTCCTTCCTTCCTTCCTTCCTTCCTTCCTTCCTTCCTTCCTTCCGTAATTGCTTTAAGGTTTAACTGTACACATTCTCAAACAATTAATCACCCAGATGAATCGATCATGTTAATCACTTACAAGCAAGATGAAAAAGTAGGATGTTAGAAACAAGAAACTACCGGTGTCATAAGGAAGAGCAGGCATTAATAAGTGGAAAGTCTGCTGATTGCATATGGCAGAATTCCCTCTAACATTTAGAACCAGCAAGAATTTCTAGGACAAAAGAATGCCTGTTTTGTCATTGGGCAGAATGTTACAAGCAGATGGTACTCACATAACAAAGATGACTATGAATTGGCATTAATAGGTGCTTTCTGGGAGAAAGTATGGGATATAAAAGTTAAAGCTAAGTATATCTACAAGATTCCAGCTTCTTGCCTGTAGTTAGTTCAAAAACGTCTTCTCCAACCCACCTTCCAAAAGTGCAGCTTTCAAAAACAAAATTTTATGCCTGAGCAAAAACAAAGGGCAGAGGAGGGAAAGTGGAAAGCGCTGAATAAAATGTAGGTTTTTGTAAGGGCCTCCAAAGTGTAGTCCATAAGGAACGCAAGAAGGTACATGGATCCTTTTGTCCATTACTCTGATGTGTAAAAACAAAACAGAAATAGCAAAAAAATGGACACTGTAAGGGCAGGACTACTTAATTTATTTATTTGAATAAGCTTTTATCAAAACTTTTTTGTAATACAATACAATAAAATGAACTAATCTAGATAAAAACCAAAACGAAAAAGGAGAGAAAAGAAAATGCACCCAGGTGCGAGACTTCTGGGTTAGCGCCATCGGCAATGGCGGAGTTCCTCTGACTGAGAGGAACCCGCTCCGTGAAAATCGGGTCTTGCCGCCGCGGCGAAGGCGGAGACCCTTTAAAAATCCCAGGCGGAGGAAGCCTGGGAACGTGGGATTCGGCTGACACCAAAAGCGCCTCCCCTACTCGCAGGGAAACCCTTTTTCGGGGATCCGAAGCGACGTGGGGTGAGCGGCGCTGTTTTGAATCGACCGCTACTTTTACGGAGTGAAGCCGCACAGCCGTTGCTAGAGAGCGCTGACTTTTTCCTGTGGACAATTGGACTCTAAACAAGTACCCGTGAGTAGAACGGAAAATTGGATTACGAAACATTTTAATTTGGCACTGAAGCGGGAAGGTTCTAAACAGGAAGTCCACCTTCCGCTTTTGTAAATAGACTGAAGCAAAAATTTTGCAAGCTAAAGTTCGGAAAGTCGTATATAAAGGACTAAATTTCCTTCAGTTATAACCGCCAAAACCCCTCTTGGAAGCAGAAGGGGGGGGGATTTTAGATTGTTCAAGCCTGCAGGAGAGAGAGTAAAAAAGATAAATTTCCACCATCTCAAACCTGGGAACGGGGTGTCAGAGACAGATACTTTTGGGGAAGTTCATTGACTGTGAATGGAACGTCTTTTGACAGATAGTTAAAAAAGAGAAACAAATTGATTCCAATGTTGCCTTTTGCATTCAAAAGAAACAAAATATTTGAAAAATGAAAGTAATTTTCTTTTGTTGGACCTGCTTTCAAAAGATGGATACAAATAGAAATTGTCTCCTCGAGAGGGAGCTTGTTAAACTGTTGCTGGAGTCGATCTGGGGATTTCACAGCTGTGGAGATTAAGGATCGTGAGACCAGACTCTGACCTTGGATAAAAATGTGTTTAGAAGAAGTTTTGGTGCTTGCTTTTTGCAAGACAAGTGCTTTGTTGGAGCAGCTGCATGAGAAGATGGATTTAATGACTGTTGCAGTCAAAAACTTTGGACAAACAGTGAATACTCATATAGAAACCATTCAGGAACCAACCCAGGAATCTGTTTTGACAGGGCAAGTGCAAGTGCAGAAGATAATGGAGGAGGTTGCTGTTGAACCTCAAGTAACACAAATGGAGAGACCCGAGGCCCTGCAGGAGCATAAGCTGCTGTTTTTGAAGACTGAATCTGGAGAAAGTCAGATATGGAGAGAGGGAGTATCGTTTAGTTGGGAGATGGGAAGTTGGATGGATCCCCCTAGGCAGGGACGTTTTGGTTTTTGGGATTTGGTTTTGGGCTGGGGGGGGCTGGAGTTGTGGGGGCTCTTAACTTTGGAGGGACTTTGAAACATGCTTTTAAATACTTTCTGGACTACAGTGCTGACTGTGGAGAATGGGCTGATCTGTTGAGGGAAGACGGAGATATTCTTGGGTTGGAGTCTCCCCGAGACCTACTCCTCAATGAGAAAGGAAAGAAATTAAGAAAAAGATCAACAAAAGACAAGGTAAAGTGCAGGTGTAAACAAGAAGAAGATCTGCAGAAGGGACATGGAAAAGACTTAAGAGCCTCGGACGTAAGATCACCAGGTTGATGGACTAGATGGAATGGACAGTAAGGACTGACATAACCCGAGACCAGGAAGAAGAGACGTTGGATGAAGATTGGAAGAAAGTTCTTAAAAATTTATTTTGAGAATTAGTGTAAAATTAATGAGTATTAGGAAAAATGTTGGAATGAAACTATTTGGCTTTAGTAGAAATGATATAAGGAGTTATGTATAACAACAACAACAACAAATCCGTTTATTGTGAGGACCATGCCTGTACACAAACATCAACACAACAATAGTTAAAAATATTAAAATTCATTACATACTATGCCAACAAGACCTTCATCCCACAAAATAGAAAGAGAGGGAAAACAAGCAACGAGTTAAACAGACGATGAAGGGGTCTTTACATTGTCATCCATAAATCTTTCCCTGGCTTTCATGGCCTTCATCACAAAAACCGCTACCACATGGGTAATACGTGGGTTTGCATCAACTAACAAAAATTTTACTCTATCTTCAGGATTGGTTATAGAGTCGGGTATAATTTGCAGCAATGCGTCTCTAAAGCCCGAATAGATGGGGCAATAGAGGAGGTAATGTGTAAGATCCTCTTTAATTTTCATAAGGCAAGGGCATAAACGATGTTCTACTGGGGTTTTTGTGAATCTACCGGTCAGATATGCAGTTGGCAATGTTTGAAACCGTGCCATAGTGAAAGCTCTCCGAAGGGTGGGATCAGTGATCTCCGCCAAGTAGTTGGCACAGATTTTAACTGCTTTTACTCGGGGAAACCAGTAGGAAAACCCAGAGTTCTTTATCTTTGTGGAGTCCAAGAAGGCGTCTTTTTCAAAGATCCATTCCCGAACTTTATCTGGGCTCCACAATTTCAGGGTATTAAACTCAGGTAGATTGTATCTGGATAGGATATCTAGTAGGTTTTTACGCCAAGTAGTATTATTTTGTAATGATACAAAGGCTTGTTTAGCCAATAAGGTGTTCGGGGCATCTATGAGGTTGGTGAAAAAACGCAGGAATCTTAAGTGGGCCCTGGCAGACACAGAAGGTAATCCTACTTCCACTCTTAGGAGAGCTGCCGGAGTACTCTGAGGGAGGCCTAGAATTCTTCTGAGGTAAAAATTTTGGAAGATTTCAAGCCATTCTAACAGCTTCTGATTCCATCCCCAGAGTTCTACTCCATATAGCATCTGGGGAATCACTTTTCCAACAAAAGCTTTTAGTGCCGGGATCACCAGTTGCCCTCCCCTCGAATAAAAAAAGCTGAGCAGAGCACTGATTGTCCTACGTGTTAGAAGGGCTACAGTCTTGAAGTGGGCAAGCCAGCTAGATGTAGCTTGGAAAGTGATACCAAGATATTTAAAAAAAAGACACTGTTCAATTTTGTGTTCATCTAAAGACCATCTAAATGTGTGGCGAGCTCTAGTAAATACCACAATTTTTGTTTTGTCATAATTGATCTTTAGAGAGTTTTGGGAACAATAAGCTGCGAGCCCCTCCAGCATGCTGTGTAGGCCCCTTCGAGTGAGTGCCATGACAGCCATGTCATCCGCATATAGCAATATATTCAGGTGTTTGCCTTCCAGGGCAGGAGCTGATGACTTATACTTTGCCATATGTTGAACAATGTCGTTTATATAGAAATTAAAGAGGAACGGCGCTAACAAACAGCCCTGTTTAACCCCTTTCTCCAGTGGCAGTGGATCAGTATAGTTGCCTGACATCCCAGTTCTAATTTTAACTGTGGTATCTGAATGTAACTCTCTAAGTATTTTGAGAAGTCGTCTATCAATATCTGTTTCATATAGTTTTTGCCATAATTTGTCCCTACAGATTGAATCAAAAGCGGATGTGAGATCTACAAAAGCCACAAAAAGTTTGTTCTTATGTACCTTTGTATACTTATCTATCATTGTCTGTAGTACCAAACAATGGCCTGTTGTACTATGGCCCTTTCTAAACCCTGCCTGTTCCGGGTTAAACAAGTTAGAGTGGTCAGCCCAGTCAACCAGTTTATTTAGCAGGTAGCGAGTATAAAGTTTATGCACAATGTCCAGGAGACTTATGGGGCGATAGTTTGAGGGGTCTTGGGGGTCTCCCTTCTTATAGATGGGGGCTACCAGGCTCAGTTTCCAGTTTTCTGGGATTTTGCATGTATCATTTATTACCGTAAAAAGTTGGGCCAAAATAGCAGCCCACCACTGGGCATTTAGTTTAAACACCTCAGGAGGAATCATATCCTCACCGGGAGCTTTGCCATTCTTGAGTGTTTTAATTAGCTGTAAACATTCTGATTCGGTAACAGGATCCCAGCCCATTAATAGATCGTTTTTAAGTGGAGGAAACTGGCTCGGTTTAGCAATGTTTGGAGCTGTATATAGCCGGGAAAAATGTTGGTACCATAAATTAGATGAAATACTGTTGGTTACAATTTTCCCTTTGGGTGAAACTCCCTGAGCAATTATTTCCCAGAACTTTTTGTCGTCCCGCAATTTGATCGCTTTGTCAAGTGCCTCCCATTGTTCCTTTCTGTAGAGGGATTTCTTAAATTTTAGAGTATTTTTATAATGAGAACGCCACCTGTGCAGGTTTTCCACTGAGGACAGGGTCCCTTCCTGTTTTACCTTGTTTTGTAATTTCCTAAGCAAAGATCTTAGGTTCCTACAGTCTTTGTCGAACCAGGCCCTCGAGTTGTTTTGTTGTTTGGGAGGGTTGGAATTCGTGAGTAGTGGGAAGAGCGACTCTGAGACCTGCTGAAATGTTGAAAAGGGGTCAGAATTAGATGAGATACACTGGTCTCTCAAGGCCAGTAAGTCTGGTGAATGCAGGTGTAGTTTGATTTTAGATTCCAGGTCGCTGTTCCATTTACGCCTACGAAGGGCCAGAGTTGGAGGTGGGTCTGCACAGTGATTCCGGTATTGCGGATCCTCCAAACCACGGGGAATTAGTGAAATTGATATAGGAAGATGATCACTCTCAATTCTATTGAAAGTCCTGAAGCCCTGTGACCTCTCCAAGAGTTTTGGGGAGACCAGGATATAATCAATAACGCTCGCACCTCTAGGTCCAAGAAAAGAAAAGAAACCCCCTGACCTGTCCATATGGGTACCATGCAAATTATACAAATTATGTTTGAAGGCAGTCTCCATTAATGTAATGCCTGCCTTATTCAAGACCCTATCTTCAGAGGACCAGGGAATAAACCAATCTGCCTCTGGCAGGAACTGAGATTTAGAGCAGTACGTATTAATGTCATTTCCTATCCTGGCGTTGAAATCACCTGCCAGCAGGATATCCATGCCAGGGAGTTCTAGTTCAGCCTTCTCCAAACATAGCTCTAAATCTTCCCAGATTTGTGACGACTGGGGAGGGGTGCCTATGGGAGGGATATATATATTAAAGCAAAGGAAATCTCCTCCTTCACTGCTAGAAATAAGTAAGATTTGTAAATTGTTACTCTTCACCCACTGCTGTTGCCGGGCCTTGCACTTTAGCTTGGTAGAAACAAAAGTGACTAAACCACCACTAGGTCGGCCTTGGGAATTTGGTTTTATCGCAGGGGTAGCAAAGGCTTCGTATCCCTGTAAAGAAGGGACATGGAGATCTAGACACCATGTCTCCTGTAGACATATAATCTGAAATTTTGTAAGGAAATCCAGAAGGTCGACGTCACCCTGCTTAGATAGCCATCCCGCCACATTCCAGGATAGAATGTGGAAATAGGGTGATGGTGGAAATAGTGGCAGTCAATCTCTTTTCCGGTGGTTTGAGGCTCCTGAGTTAGGCTCCTCCTCTTTCTGCCCTGCTTGGTGGTTCCAGGTTTGAGGTCGCTGGTCCCTAGGTAGGTGTGATAGCTTTAACTGAGGGGCCAATAGGTTGATTTGGCCCAGAGGATCTTCGATGACACCGTTACAAATATCATGTTGTTCAGCTGATGTATCATGATGTTCAGCTGGTTTTTGCAGAGCAAGGGTTTTGCCGACCCGTATAGGCTGTACAGGTAGCAGGTCAACAGCTGCATCTTGCGTCGGTACTGCTAGCGGGTCAAAATTTGACAAAAGCTGTGGATCTTGATTGCGTGTTGGGCTTAGAATAATGGAAGCCTCCAATTCTGGCATCGAGGCATATGAAGACGAGAGCATTTCAGACTGGTCTTGCTTGGGTAGTCCTATGCCAGGCTCGTTGCACGTAGAGACCAGGGTACCAAGCGGGGGGTGTAGGAAATCAATTAAGTCATTTGCGGGCAGGCTTGCCACTCCCTGTGGGGTAATAGATCCCAGCTCCATTCCCCCGTCTGTTTGTTCTTTATGGCGCACAGGCCCAGCATCAACACGGACAGCACCTATCCTGGTGCATAGCGGTGTACGGGTCAGATTGGTGAATACCCTTGTAAAATAGATGTACCATTTTCTTGTACGGTTTCTTAATTTTAGAATCTTTGCAACGAAATGGGCAGATCTAAAGTTAATAACCATACGTCTCATATAAGGTCCAGAAGGCAGCCATGAGATGTCCACGATATCTACGGGGCGTAATGTCTGCCCCAGCAGTTGGGTCAGGGAATTTGCGACCGAATGTTTATCCGCCCATTTGTTATAATTCAAGGGGTGGTTTCCCACCAGTACTGCAAGTTTGCTGTTCTGGAGTTGCAGACTTGAGTTTTGTACTTGGTTGGGCAGGCATCTCACTTGTTTTTGTGCAAGGTAGGCCTGCACACTTGGGCAGGGGTGAGCAGAGTTTGCAATATTATTAAGCTGGGGAAGTGAGGGGGGGGGGGCAACTGAACAAGCCAAAGACTTTTTCAAGCTTCTTTTCGATCCCATCCAGCCTTTTATATAAGTTGGTGATGGTATGTGTTATCAACTCAGTCTGACAGATTAGCAGTTCCAGTGCCTCTCGGTCCTTGTTTAACTGGGCTGGTGATTGGGATAATTCAGGTGAAGTTTTTTGCAGGGACTCAAGAGTCTGTTCCATGTGTTCCTTCATACACAGGCTCGAGGCTAGTTGTGGGCCATCCACAATGCCGGCAGGCTCCTCATGAGTAGTACTGGGAGCAAGGACCTCATAGCTGTTTGCTGTAGGGAAGTTTCTACAGATCTCATTTAGGTCATTGTCAGGCAAGAAGTCCCTAATATTTGTCTGTTTTTTGGCAATGCTCGTAGCTTCATTGGAATGGTGCCTGCGGCGTTTCTTCCCTCTCATGTCGGCAAGAAAATAGGGAGAAAATTTCTCAAAATAGCAGGGTCAGGGCAGGTTGTGTTGTTAATGAGCCCTACTCCCTTTAACAGTCTTTATCTGCCGCGTTTTCTTGCAGATTTATGGGAAAAGTAGAAATAATCTGAGCCATAAAACCATAAAACTTCTAAAATAAGCGCCTTAAGGCATCTTAGAGCCCTTAGAACCCGTCATAGCTTTACCGAGCATAAGACAAGGCTGCCGCTCACGTCGCCATCTTGAATTCGCTCCTCCCAAATATCGGAGTTATGTATAAATAAGTATTAAGTTTTAAGTTTTAAGGTATTTTATGGTAAGATAAGGTTAAAATAAATTAAGGTAAATTGAATGACAGATTATAGTGAAAGATGGAAAGGATTTGCTGAGTTAATTAATAGGTTAGACCGTTAAGATAAATTATTCAACAAAAAATGAGAAAGATGGAAAGAATTTGCTGAAACAATTAATTAAACTAGAATATGAAAAGGGAGGTGTGAGGAGGTCGATGAAACAAGTAAATGAAAGATAAAGATATAGAATATTGGATGTGTGTTTTAATGTTATTCTTTTCTTTTCTTTTTTTGCTGTATTGTTGTATTGGTTTTTATGTTTTTTTTAAATGTATTGTAATGTATGTCTTGTTAAATTTCTTGTTGTTTTCCTTTCTTCTTTTTTCTGCAATTTTTAAACCTTTAATAAATATCTTCTTTTTTTTATAAAAAGAAAAGTAAATGCACCCAGGTGCTTTCCTTCCATCCCTTTACCACCTTCATGTTAATCCAAAACAGAGGCCAGCAATGGAAAGAAAGAAAGAAAGAAAGAAAGAAAAAGAAAGAAAGAAAGAAAGAAAGAAAGGAAGGAAGGAAGGAAGGAAGGAAGGAAGGAAGGAAGGAAGGAAGGAAGACAGGACTTCTGGTTTTCCACCTGTCATTTACATAAAAGAAATCATTCGAAACATTCATTCTAATAGGACATCTGAGTGTTTTACACCCATACATTTCAAGTTCACTTCTTTTCCTTTCCACACAAAAAACCCCCAAAAGCAGTTCTCTAATTCCTATTATTAACAATGGGGGACACCTGGTTTACTAGCAGCACATGTAATTTATTTTTTTATTTTTATTTTTTATCTATGCTTCTTTGATTCCATGCATAACAAGGTCTGAACCAAGACTCAAATGGGTCAAGATAATAGTTTGACCTCAGGTGGTCCCATGCATGTGATCTCCCAACTGTTGCCCTGCTTGACTTATTAAAGCTTGTCAAAAGGGTATGAGTGGGTGGATTCAGGAGTTTTCAATGCATCCTCATCGAAGAGGGTAGTCCTGGCTGTCTTGAAATATGTGGTGGCTTTATCACTCCTGAAATTTTCCAACATGAGCTTATTGGTTTATGATTACTACTACTAAGTGATAGCTAGTACTGGTTTTTTTTGACGTGTAAATGAAGGAGATCATAGAATCATAGAATCATAGAGTTGGAAGAGACCACAAGGGCCATCGAGTCCAACCCCCTGCCAAGCAGGAAACACCATCAGAGCACTCCTGACATATGGTTGTCAAGCCTCTGCTTAAAGACCTAGGGGTCTTTAAGCCTCTGCTTAAAGACCTAGGGGTCTTGGTGGACCACAAGCTAAACATGAGTCAAAGTGTGATGCAGCAGCAAAAAAACCAAGATAGTGCTATTCTAGGCTGTATCTGCAAAAGTATAGTGTCCAGATCACAGGGAAGGAGTAATACTGCTCTGTTATGCCTTAGTGAGACCACACTTGGTGTATTGTGTCCAGTTCTGGGCACCATAATTTAAGAAGGATCATAGAATCATAGAATTGCAGAGTTGGAAGGTAACCCTGAGGGTCATCTAGTCCAACCCCCTGCAATGCAGGAATCTCAACTAAAGCACCCAACCACTGTTTTAAAAATTCCATGGAAGGAGAGTCCACAACCTCCCGAGGGAGATTGTTTCACTGTTGAACAGCTCTTACTGTCAGAAAGTTTTTCCATATTTTTAGTCGGCATCTCCTTTCTTGTAACTTGAAGCCATTGGTTCGAGTCCTGCCCTCTAGAGAAGGAGAAAACAAGCTTGTTCTCTCTTCCATGTGACAGCCCTTAAGATTTTTGAAGATGGCTATCATATCTCTTCTCAATCTCCTCTTTTCTAGGCTAAAAGTACCCAACTCATTCAAACAGACCCAACTCCTTCCATACCCTTGATCATCTTGGTTGCCCTCCCTTGGTTGACCACTCTGAACATGTTCGAGCTTGTCAACTACCTTCTTCAAAACAGGCAGACAAGACTTCAAGAGTCTAGATGATGAAATGCATGGTTTTTAATGGACAGAAGAGAAAGACAATTCAACATAAAATCAGCTCTTCTAATGGCTCAAAAGGATAATGTGTCAGGAGGAAGGGGCCGGCAGAGCAAAACCAGCTGGGTCAACAGACACTTAGTCCTTGGATGTAACCCTTTAATCTTGGGGCCGTGGGTTTGAGCCCCATGTTGGGTGAGAGATTCCTACATTGCAAAGGGTTGGACTAGATGACTCT